>NC_140306.1:22985421-23604370 GCF_964211825.1 Aythya ferina | reverse complement strand
ATCTTGGTGGAAAAGGGTAAATTGTGGGTTTTGGAGAACTTCAGGTAGGTTTAGGGGGACTTTTGGGGTGGATTCATGGTATTTGGGGTTTTCTTCTGTTTTTTGGGGTGATCCTGTTCTTTTTTGGGGTGTTTTTGACGTGTTTTGGGGTTGTCCGTTGGGTTTTGTTGGGTTCTCGTTGGTCATCATTGTGAAAAAGGGTAAATTGTGGGTTTTGGAGAACATCAGGTAGGCTTAGGGGGACTTTTGGGGTGGATCTATGGCATTTGGGTTTTTCTTCTCTTTTTTGGGGAGATCCTGTTCTTTTTTTTTTTTTTTTTTTTTTTTTTTTTTTTTTTTTGACATGTTTTTTGTCTCCATTGGGTTTCGTTGAGTTTTCCATGGTCATCATGGTGGAAAAGGGTAAATTTGTGGGTTTTGGAGAACATCAGGTAGGTTTAGGCTGGTTTTGGGATTGGATCTGTGCTTTTTGGGGATTTTCTTCCAGTTTATGGGTGATCCCTTTCTTTTTTGGGGTGTTTTTGACGTGTTTTGGTGTCTCCTTTTGGGTTTTCGTTTGGTTCATGTTGGTCATCCTGGTGAAAATGGTAAATTTTTGGGGGGGGAATTTTCTTCCAGTTTTGGGGGTGATCCCGTTCTTTTTTGGGGTGTTTTTGACATGTTTTGGGGTCTCCGTTGGGTTTTGTTGGGTTCTTGTTTTTCATCATGTTGGAAAAGTTTAAATTGCGTGTTTTGGAGAACATCAGGTAGGTTTAGTGTGGTTTTGGGGTGGATCTATGTTTTTTGGGGATTTTCTTCCAGTTTTGGGGGTGATTCCGTTCTTGTTTGGGGTGTTTTTGACTTGTTTTGGGGTCTCCGTTGGGTTTTAGTTGGATTCTCGTTGGTCCTTAAGGGAAATGGGAGTGGATTGTGGGTTTTGAAAAGATCAGGTGAGTTTAGGGTGGTTTTGCGGGGAAATTCATAGTTTTTGGTGTTTTTTCTTCTGATTCAGTTCTTTTTTGGGGTGTTTTTGAGGTGTTTTTCAGGTTTCCGTTGGGTTTCGTTGAGTTCCTAATGGGTTTTATGGTGGTTGGGAGTGGACATTTGGATTTGGAGAACATCAGGTACGTTTAGAGTGGTTTTGGGATTGGATCCGTGCTTTTTGGGGTTTTCTTTGGTTTTGGGGGTGATCCTGTTCTTGTTTGGGGTGTTTTTGACGTGTTTTGTGGTCTCCGTTGGGTTTCGTTGGGTTTTCCGTGGTCATCATGGTGGAAAAGTGTAAATTGTGGGTTTTGGAGAACATCAGGTAGATTTAGGGTGTTTTTGGGGTGGATCTGTGGTTTTGGGGGATTTTGTTCCAGTTTGGGGTGATCGAATTCATTTTTGGGGTGTTTCTGACGTGTTTTGGGTTCTTCGTTGGGTTTCGTTGTGTTTTCCGTTGTCATCATGGTGGAAAAGTGTAAATTGTGGGTTTTGGAGAACATCAGGTAGGTTTAGGGGGACTTTTGGTGTGGATTCCTGATATATGGGGTTTTCTTCTGTTTTTTTTTTTTTTGGGGGGGGGTGATCCAATTCATTTTGGGGGTGTATTTGACGTGTTTTAGGTCTCCGTTGGGTTTCGTTGGGTTTTCCATGGTCATCAATGTGGAAAAGTGTAAATTGTGGGTTTTGGAGAACTTCAGGTTGGTTTAGGGGGATTTTTGGTGTGGATCTATGGCTTTTGGGGTTTTCTTTCGTTGTTGGGGTTGAACCAGTTCTTTTCTGGGGTGTTTTTGACGTTTTTGGGGTCTCCGTTGGGTTTTGTTGGGTTCTCGTTGGTCGTTAAGCTAAATGGGAGTGGATTGTGGGTTTTGAAGAAGATCAGGTGAGTTTAGGGTGATTTGGGAGGGAAATGCATAGTTTTTTTTTGTTTTTTTTTCTTCTGATCCAGTTCTTTTTTGGGGTGTTTTTGACGTGTTTTTGGGTTTCCGTTGCGTTTTGTTGAGTTCCTAATGGGTTTTATGGTGGGTGGGAGTGGATTTTGGGATTTGGAGAAGATCAGGTAGGTTTAAGGGTTTTCTTGGGGTTAAATCACGTATTTTCTTCTGATCCGGTTTGCTTTTGGGGTGTTTTTGAGGTGTTTTGGGGTTTCTGTTGCGTTTTGTTGAGTTCCTAATGGGTTTTATGGTGGGTGGGAGTGGACTTTGGGATTTGGAGAAGATCAGGTAGGTTTAGGGTGGTTTTGGGATTGGATCCATGCTTTTTGGGGATTTTCTTCCAGTTTTGGGGGTTCTCCCGTTCTTTTTTGGGGTGTTTTTGACATGTTTTGATGTCTCTGTTGGGTTTTGTTGGGTTTTCTGTTGGCATCTTGGTGGAAAAGGGTAAATTGTGGGTTTTGGAGAACTTCAGGTAGGTTTAGGGGGACTTTTGGGGTGGATTCATGGTATTTGGGGTTTTCTTCTGTTTTTTGGGGTGATCCTGTTCTTTTTTGGGGTGTTTTTGACGTGTTTTGGGGTTGTCCGTTGGGTTTTGTTGGGTTCTCGTTGGTCATCATTGTGAAAAAGGGTAAATTGTGGGTTTTGGAGAACATCAGGATATGCTTAGGGGGACTTTTGGGGTGGATCTATGGCATTTGGGTTTTTCTTCTGTTTTTTGGGGAGATCCTGTTCTTTTTTTTTTTTTTTTTTTTTTTTTTTTTTTTTTTTGACATGTTTTTTGTCTCCATTGGGTTTCGTTGAGTTTTCCATGGTCATCATGGTGGAAAAGGGTAAATTTGTGGGTTTTGGAGAACATCAGGTAGGTTTAGGCTGGTTTTGGGATTGGATCTGTGCTTTTTGGGGATTTTCTTCCAGTTTATGGGTGATCCCTTTCTTTTTTGGGGTGTTTTTGACGTGTTTTGGTGTCTCGTTTTGGGTTTTCGTTTGGTTCATGTTGGTCATCCTGGTGAAAATTGTAAATTTTTTGGGGGGGAATTTTCTTCCAGTTTTGGGGGTGATCCCGTTCTTTTTTGGGGTGTTTTTGACATGTTTTGGGGTCTCCGTTGGGTTTTGTTGGGTTCTTGTTTTTCATCATGTTGGAAAAGTTTAAATTGCGTGTTTTGGAGAACATCAGGTAGGTTTAGTGTGGTTTTGGGGTGGATCTATGTTTTTTGGGGATTTTCTTCCAGTTTTGGGGGTGATTCCGTTCTTGTTTGGGGTGTTTTTGACTTGTTTTGGGGTCTCCGTTGGGTTTTAGTTGGATTCTCGTTGGTCCTTAAGGGAAATGGGAGTGGATTGTGGGTTTTGAAAAGATCAGGTGAGTTTAGGGTGGTTTTGCGGGGAAATTCATAGTTTTTGGTGTTTTTTCTTCTGATTCAGTTCTTTTTTGGGGTGTTTTTGAGGTGTTTTTCAGGTTTCCATTGGGTTTCGTTGAGTTCCTAATGGGTTTTATGGTGGTTGGGAGTGGACATTTGGATTTGGAGAACATCAGGTACGTTTAGAGTGGTTTTGGGATTGGATCCGTGCTTTTTGGGGTTTTCTTTGGTTTTGGGGGTGATCCTGTTCTTGTTTGGGGTGTTTTTGACGTGTTTTGTGGTCTCCGTTGGGTTTCGTTGGGTTTTCCGTGGTCATCATGGTGGAAAAGTGTAAATTGTGGGTTTTGGAGAACATCAGGTAGATTTAGGGTGTTTTTGGGGTGGATCTGTGGTTTTGGGGGATTTTGTTCCAGTTTGGGGTGATCGAATTCATTTTTGGGGTGTTTCTGACGTGTTTTGGGTTCTTCGTTGGGTTTCGTTGTGTTTTCCGTTGTCATCATGGTGGAAAAGTGTAAATTGTGGGTTTTGGAGAACATCAGGTAGGTTTAGGGGGACTTTTGGTGTGGATTCCTGATATATGGGGTTTTCTTCTGTTTTTTTTTTTTTGGGGGGGGGGTGATCCAATTCATTTTGGGGGTGTTTTTGACGTGTTTTGGGGTCTCCGTTGGGTTTCGTTGGGTTTTCCATGGTCATCAATGTGGAAAAGTGTAAATTGTGGGTTTTGGAGAACTTCAGGTTGGTTTAGGGGGATTTTTGGTGTGGATCTATGTCTTTTGGGGTTTTCTTTCGTTGTTGGGGTTGAACCAGTTCTTTTCTGGGGTGTTTTTGACGTTTTTGGGGTCTCCGTTGGGTTTTGTTGGGTTCTCGTTGGTCGTTAAGCTAAATGGGAGTGGATTGTGGGTTTTGAAGAAGATCAGGTGAGTTTAGGGTGATTTGGGAGGGAAATGCATAGTTTTTTTTTTTTTTTTTTCTTCTGATCCAATTCTTTTTTGGGGTGTTTTTGACGTGTTTTTGGGTTTCCGTTGCGTTTTGTTGAGTTCCTAATGGGTTTTATGGTGGGTGGGAGTGGATTTTGGGATTTGGAGAAGATCAGGTAGGTTTAAGGGTTTTCTTGGGGTTAAATCACGTATTTTCTTCTGATCCGGTTTGCTTTTGGGGTGTTTTTGAGGTGTTTTGGGGTTTCTGTTGCGTTTTGTTGAGTTCCTAATGGGTTTTATGGTGGTTGGGAGTGGACTTTGGGATTTGGAGAAGATCAGGTAGGTTTAGGGTGGTTTTGGGATTGGATCCATGCTTTTTGGGGATTTTCTTCCAGTTTTGGGGGTTCTCCCGTTCTTTTTTGGGGTGTTTTTGACATGTTTTGATGTCTCTGTTGGGTTTTGTTGGGTTTTCTGTTGGCATCTTGGTGGAAAAGGGTAAATTGTGGGTTTTGGAGAACTTCAGGTAGGCTTAGGGGGACTTTTGGGGTGGATCTATGGCATTTGGGTTTTTCTTCTGTTTTTTGGGGAGATCCTGTTCTTTTTTTTTTTTTTTTTTTTTTTTTTTGATATGTTTTTTGTCTCCATTGGGTTTCGTTGGGTTTTCCATGGTCATCATGGTGGAAAAGGGTAAATTTGTGGGTTTTGGAGAACATCAGGTAGGTTTAGGCTGGTTTTGGGATTGGATCTGTGCTTTTTGGGGATTTTCTTCCAGTTTATGGGTGATCCCTTTCTTTTTTGGGGTGTTTTTGACGTGTTTTGGTGTCTCGTTTTGGGTTTTCGTTTGGTTCATGTTGGTCATCCTGGTGAAAATTGTAAATTTTTGGGGGGGGAATTTTCTTCCAGTTTTGGGGGTGATCCCGTTCTTTTTTGGGGTGTTTTTGACATGTTTTGGGGTCTCCGTTGGGTTTTGTTGGGTTCTTGTTTTTCATCATGTTGGAAAAGTTTAAATTGCGTGTTTTGGAGAACATCAGGTAGGTTTAGTGTGGTTTTGGGGTGGATCTATGTTTTTTGGGGATTTTCTTCCAGTTTGGGGGGTGATTCCGTTCTTGTTTGGGGTGTTTTTGACTTGTTTTGGGGTCTCCGTTGGGTTTTAGTTGGATTCTCGTTGGTCCTTAAGGGAAATGGGAGTGGATTGTGGGTTTTGAAGAAGATCAGGTGAGTTTAGGGTGGTTTTGTGGGGAAATTCATAGTTTTTGGTGTTTTTTCTTCTGATCCAGTTCTTTTTTGGGGTGTTTTTGAGGTGTTTTGGGGTTTCCGTTGGGTTTCGTTGAGTTCCTAATGGGTTTTATGGTGGGTGGGAGTGGATTTTGGGATTTGGAGAAGATCAGGTAGGTTTAAGGGTTTTCTTGGGGTTAAATCACGTATTTTCTTCTGATCCGGTTTGCTTTTGGGGTGTTTTTGAGGTGTTTTGGGGTTTCTGTTGCGTTTTGTTGAGTTCCTAATGGGTTTTATGGTGGTTGGGAGTGGACTTTGGGATTTGGAGAAGATCAGGTAGGTTTAGGGTGGTTTTGGGATTGGATCCATGTTTTTGGGGATTTTCTTCCAGTTTTGGGGGTTCTCCCGTTCTTTTTTTGGGGTGTTTTTGACGTGTTTTGGGTTCTCCGTTGGGTTTCGTTGGGTTTTCCGTGGTCATCATGGTGGAAAAGTGTAAATTGTGGGTTTTGGAGAACATCAGGTAGGTTTATGAGGACTTTTGGGGCAGATTCATGGTTTTTAGGGTTTTCTTCTGTTTTTTTCTAGTGATCCAGTTGGTTTTCGGCGTGTTTTTGACGTGTTTTGTGGTCTCCGTTGGGTTTCGTTGGGTTTTCCGTGGTCATCATGGTGGAAAAGTGAAAATTGTGGGTTTTGGAGAACATCAGGTAGATTTAGGGTGTTTTTGGGGTGGATCTATGGTTTTGGGGGATTTTGTTCCAGTTTTGGGGTGATCGAATTCATTTTTGGGGTGTTTCTGATGTGTTTTGGGTTCTTCGTTGGGTTTCGTTGGGTTTTCCGTTGTCATCATGGTGGAAAAGTGTAAATTGTGGGTTTTGGAGAACATCAGGTAGGTTTAGGGGGACTTTTGGGGTGGATTCATGATATATGGGGTTTTCTTCTGTTTTTTTTTTTTGGGGGGGGGTGATCCAATTCATTTTGGGAGTGTTTTTGACGTGTTTTGGGGTCTCCATTGGGTTTCGTTGCGTTTTCCGTGGTCATCATGGTGGAAAAGGGTAAATTGTTGGTTTTGGAGAACATCAGGTAGGTTTAGGTTGGTTTTGGGATTGGATCTATGGTTTTGGGGGATTTTCTTTCGTTTTTGGGGGTGATCCCGTTCTTTTTTGGGGTGTTTTTGACGTGTTTTGGGGTCTCCGTTGGTATTCCTGGGGTTTTCCGTGGTCATGGTGGTGGAAAATTGTAAATTGTGGGTTTTGGAGAACTTCAGGTAGGTTTAGGGGAATTTTGGGGTGGATTCATGGTATTTGGGCTTTTCTTCTGTTTTTTTTGGGTGATCCTGTTCTTTTTTGGGGTGTTTATGACGTGTTTTGGGGTCTCCGTTGGGTTTTAGTTGGGTTCTTGTTGGTCATCATGGTGAAAAAGTGTAAATTGTGGCTTTTGGAGAAAATCAGGTAGGTTTAGGGGGACTTTTGGGGAAGACTCATGTTTTTTGGTGTTTTCTTCTGTTTCTTGGGGTGGTCCCATTCTTTTTTGGGAAATTTTTAAGGTGTTTGGGGGTCTCCGTTGGGTTTTGTTGTGTACTCGTTGGTCATCGTGGTGGAAAATGGTAAATTGTGGGTTTTGGAGAACATCAGGTAGGTTTAGGGTGGTTTTGGGATTGGATCCGTGCTTTTTGGGGATTTTCTTCCAGTTTATGGGTGATCCATTTATTTTTGGGGTGTTTTTGACGTGTTTTGGTGTCTCGTTTTGGGTTTTCGTTTGGTTCATGTTGGTCATCCTGGTGAAAAAGTGTAAATTGTGGGTTTTGGAGAACATCGGGAAGGTTTAGGGGGACTTTTGGTGTGTTCTATGGCTTTTGGGGTTTTCCTTCGTTTTTAGGGTTTATCCCGTTCTTGTTTTGGGTGTTTTTGACTTCTTTTGGGGTCTCCGTTGGGTTTCGTTGGGTTTTCCATGGTCATCATGTTGGAAAATTGTAAATTGTGGGTTTTGGAGATCATCAGGTAGGTTTAGGGTGGTTTTGGGGTGGATCTATGATTTTGAAGGATTTTCTTCCAATTTTGGGGGTGATCCCTTTCTTTTTTTTTCTTTTTTCTTTTTTCTTTTTTTTTTTTTTTTTTTTGACGTGTTTTGTGGTCTCCGTTGGGTTTCGTTGGGTTTTCCATGGTCATCAATGTGGAAAAGTGTAAATTGTGGGTTTTGGAGAACTTCAGGTTGGTTTAGGGGGATTTTTGGTGTGGATCTATGTCTTTTGGGGTTTTCTTTCGTTGTTGGGGTTGAACCAGTTCTTTTTTGGGGTGTTTTTGACGTTTTTGGGGTCTCCGTTGGGTTTTGTTTGGTTCTCTATGGTCGTTAAGCTAAATGGGAGTGGATTGTGGGTTTTGAAGAAGATCAGGTGAGTTTAGGGTGATTTGGGAGGGAAATGCATAGTTTTGTTTTTTTTTTTTCTTCTGATCCAGTTCTTTTTTGGGGTGTTTTTGACGTGTTTTGGGGTTTCCGTTGCGTTTTGTTGAGTTCCTAATGGGTTTTATGGTGGGTGGGAGTGGATTTTGGGATTTGGAGAAGATCAGGTAGGTTTAAGGGTTTTCTTGGGGTTAAATCACGTATTTTCTTCTGATCCGGTTTGCTTGTGGGGTGTTTTTGAGGTGTTTTGGGGTTTCTGTTGCGTTTTGTTGAGTTCCTAATGGGTTTTATGGTGGGTGGGAGTGGACTTTGGGATTTGGAGAAGATCAGGTAGGTTTAGGGTGGTTTTGGGATTGGATCCATGCTTTTTGGGGATTTTCTTCCAGTTTTGGGGGTTCTCCCGTTCTCTTTTGGGGTGTTTTTGACATGTTTTGATGTCTCTGTTGGGTTTTGTTGGGTTTTCTGTTGGCATCTTGGTGGAAAAGGGTAAATTGTGGGTTTTGGAGAACTTCAGGTAGGTTTAGGGGGACTTTTGGGGTGGATTCATGGTATTTGGGGTTTTCTTCTGTTTTTTGGGGTGATCCTGTTCTTTTTTGGGGTGTTTTTGACGTGTTTTGGGGTTGTCCGTTGGGTTTTGTTGGGTTCTCGTTGGTCATCATTGTGAAAAAGGGTAAATTGTGGGTTTTGGAGAACATCAGGTAGGCTTAGGGGGACTTTTGGGGTGGATCTATGGCATTTGGGTTTTTCTTCTCTTTTTTGGGGAGATCCTGTTCTTTTTTTTTTTTTTTTTTTTTTTTTTTTTTTTTTTTGACATGTTTTTTGTCTCCATTGGGTTTCGTTGAGTTTTCCATGGTCATCATGGTGGAAAAGGGTAAATTTGTGGGTTTTGGAGAACATCAGGTAGGTTTAGGCTGGTTTTGGGATTGGATCTGTGCTTTTTGGGGATTTTCTTCCAGTTTATGGGTGATCCCTTTCTTTTTTGGGGTGTTTTTGACGTGTTTTGGTGTCTCGTTTTGGGTTTTCGTTTGGTTCATGTTGGTCATCCTGGTGAAAATTGTAAATTTTTGGGGGGGGAATTTTCTTCCAGTTTTGGGGGTGATCCCGTTCTTTTTTGGGGTGTTTTTGACATGTTTTGGGGTCTCCGTTGGGTTTTGTTGGGTTCTTGTTTTTCATCATGTTGGAAAAGTTTAAATTGCGTGTTTTGGAGAACATCAGGTAGGTTTAGTGTGGTTTTGGGGTGGATCTATGTTTTTTGGGGATTTTCTTCCAGTTTTGGGGGTGATTCCGTTCTTGTTTGGGGTGTTTTTGACTTGTTTTGGGGTCTCCGTTGGGTTTTAGTTGGATTCTCGTTGGTCCTTAAGGGAAATGGGAGTGGATTGTGGGTTTTGAAGAAGATCAGGTGAGTTTAGGGTGGTTTTGCGGGGAAATTCATAGTTTTTGGTGTTTTTTCTTCTGATTCAGTTCTTTTTTGGGGTGTTTTTGAGGTGTTTTGGGGTTTCCGTTGGGTTTCGTTGAGTTCCTAATGGGTTTTATGGTGGTTGGGAGTGGACATTTGGATTTGGAGAACATCAGGTACGTTTAGAGTGGTTTTGGGATTGGATCCGTGCTTTTTGGGGTTTTCTTTGGTTTTGGGGGTGATCCTGTTCTTGTTTGGGGTGTTTTTGACGTGTTTTGGGTTCTCCGTTGGGTTTCGTTGGGTTTTCCGTGGTCATCATGGTGGAAAAGGGTAAATTGTTGGTTTTGGAGAACATCAGGTAGGTTTAGGTTGGTTTTGGGATTGGATCTATGGTTTTGGGGGATTTTCTTTCGTTTTTGGGGGTGATCCCGTTCTTTTTTGGGGTGTTTTTGACGTGTTTTGTGGTCTCCGTTGGTATTCCTTGGGTTTTCCGTGGTCATGGTGGTGGAAAATTGTAAATTGTGGGTTTTGGAGAACTTCAGGTTGGTTTAGGCTGGTTTTGGGGTGGATCTATGGCATTTGGGTTTTTCTTCTGTTTTTTGGGGAGATCCTGTTCTTTTTGTTTTTTTTTTTTGATATGTTTTTTGTCTCCATTGGGTTTCGTTGGGTTTTCCATGGTCATCATGGTGGAAAAGGGTAAATTTGTGGGTTTTGGAGAACATCAGGTAGGTTTAGGCTGGTTTTGGGATTGGATCTGTGCTTTTTGGGGATTTTCTTCCAGTTTATGGGTGATCCCTTTCTTTTTTGGGGTGTTTTTGACGTGTTTTGGTGTCTCCTTTTGGGTTTTCGTTTGGTTCATGTTGGTCATCCTGGTGAAAATTGTAAATTTTTGGGGGGGGAATTTTCTTCCAGTTTTGGGGGTGATCCCGTTCTTTTTTGGGGTGTTTTTGACATGTTTTGGGGTCTCCGTTGGGTTTTGTTGGGTTCTTGTTTTTCATCATGTTGGAAAAGTTTAAATTGCGTGTTTTGGAGAACATCAGGTAGGTTTAGTGTGGTTTTGGGGTGGATCTATGTTTTTTGGGGATTTTCTTCCAGTTTTGGGGGTGATTCCGTTCTTGTTTGGGGTGTTTTTGACTTGTTTTGGGGTCTCCGTTGGGTTTTAGTTGGATTCTCGTTGGTCCTTAAGGGAAATGGGAGTGGATTGTGGGTTTTGAAGAAGATCAGGTGAGTTTAGGGTGGTTTTGCGGGGAAATTCATAGTTTTTGGTGTTTTTTCTTCTGATTCAGTTATTTTTTGGGGTGTTTTTGACGTGTTTTTGGGTCTCCGTTGTTTTTTGTTGGGTTCTTGTTGTTCATCATGGTGAAAACGGGTAAATTGTGGGTATTGGAGAACATCAGGTAGGTTTAGGGGGACTTTTGGGGTGGATCAACGGCTTTTAGGGTTTTCTTTCGGTTTTGGGGGTGATCCCGCTTTTTTTTTGTGGTGTTTTTGACATGTTTTGGGGTTTCCGTTGCGTTTTGTTGATTTCCTAATGTGTTTTAAGTTTGTTGGGAGTGGACTTTGGGATTTGGAGAACATCAGGTAGGTTTAGTGTGGTTTTGGGGTGGATCTATGTTTTTTGGGGATTTTCTTCCAGTTTTGGGGGTGATTCCGTTCTTGTTTGGGGTGTTTTTGACTTGTTTTGGGGTCTCCGTTGGGTTTTAGTTGGATTCTCGTTGGTCCTTAAGGGAAATGGGAGTGGATTGTGGGTTTTGAAGAAGATCAGGTGAGTTTAGGGTGGTTTTGCGGGGAAATTCATAGTTTTTGGTGTTTTTTCTTCTGATTCAGTTCTTTTTTGGGGTGTTTTTGAGGTGTTTTGGGGTTTCCGTTGGGTTTCGTTGAGTTCCTAATGGGTTTTATGGTGGTTGGGAGTGGACATTTGGATTTGGAGAAGATCAGGTACGTTTAGAGTGGTTTTGGGATTGGATCCGTGCTTTTTGGGGTTTTCTTTGGTTTTGGGGGTGATCCTGTTCTTGTTTGGGGTGTTTTTGACGTGTTTTGGGTTCTCCGTTGGGTTTCGTTGGGTTTTCCGTGGTCATCATGGTGGAAAAGTGTAAATTGTGGGTTTTGGAGAACATCAGGTAGGTTTATGAGGACTTTTGGGGCAGATTCATGGTTTTTAGGGTTTTCTTCTGTTTTTTCTAGTGATCCAGTGTGTTTTCGGCGTGTTTTTGACGTGTTTTGTGGTCTCCGTTGGGTTTCGTTGGGTTTTCCGTGGTCATCATGGTGGAAAAGTGTAAATTGTGGGTTTTGGAGAACATCAGGTAGATTTAGGGTGTTTTTGGGGTGGATCTATGGTTTTGGGGGATTTTGTTCCAGTTTTGGGGTGATCGAATTCATTTTTGGGGTGTTTCTGACGTGTTTTGGGTTCTTCGTTGGGTTTCGTTGTGTTTTCCGTTGTCATCATGGTGGAAAAGTGTAAATTGTGGGTTTTGGAGAACATCAGGTAGGTTTAGGGGGACTTTTGGGGTGGATTCATGATATATGGGGTTTTCTTCTGTTTTTTTTTTTGGGGGGGGGGGTGATCCAATTCATTTTGGGGGTGTTTTTGACGTGTTTTGGGGTCTCCATTGGGTTTCGTTGCGTTTTCCGTGGTCATCATGGTGGAAAAGGGTAAATTGTTGGTTTTGGAGAACATCAGGTAGGTTTAGGTTGGTTTTGGGATTGGATCTATGGTTTTGGGGGATTTTCTTTCGTTTTTGGGGGTGATCCCGTTCTTTTTTGGGGTGTTTTTGACGTGTTTTGGGGTCTCCGTTGGTATTCCTTGGGTTTTCCGTGGTCATGGTGGTGGAAAATTGTAAATTGTGGGTTTTGGAGAACTTCAGGTAGGTTTAGGGGAATTTTGGGGTGGATTCATGGTATTTGGGCTTTTCTTTCGTTTTTAGGGTTTATCCCGTTCTTGTTTTGGGTGTTTTTGACTTCTTTTGGGGTCTCCGTTGGGTTTCGTTGGGTTTTCCATGGTCATCATGTTGGAAAATTGTAAATTGTGGGTTTTGGAGATCATCAGGTAGGTTTAGGGTGGTTTTGGGGTGGATCTATGATTTTGAAGGATTTTCTTCCAATTTTGGGGGTGATCCCTTTCTTTTTTTTTTTTCTTTTTTTTTTCTTTTTTTTTTCTTTTTTTTTTCTTTTTTTTTTTTTTTTTTTTTTTGACGTGTTTTGTGGTCTCCGTTGGGTTTCATTGGGTTTTCCATGGTCATCAATGTGGAAAAGTGTAAATTGTGGGTTTTGGAGAACTTCAGGTTGGTTTAGGGGGATTTTTGGTGTGGATCTATGGCTTTTGGGGTTTTCTTTCGTTGTTGGGGTTGAACCAGTTCTTTTTTGGGGTGTTTTTGACGTGTTTTGGGGTTTCCGTTGCGTTTTGTTGAGTTCCTAATGGGTTTTATGGTGGGTGGGAGTGGATTTTGGGATTTGAAGAAGATCAGGTAGGTTTAAGGGTTTTCTTGGGGTTAAATCACGTATTTTCTTCTGATCCGGTTTGCTTTTGGGGTGTTTTTGAGGTGTTTTGGGGTTTCAGTTGCGTTTTGTTGAGTTCCTAATGGGTTTTATGGTGGTTGGGAGTGGACTTTGGGATTTGGAGAAGATCAGGTAGGTTTAGGGTGGTTTTGGGATTGGATCCATGCTTTTTGGGGATTTTCTTCCAGTTTTGGGGGTTCTCCCGTTCTCTTTTGAGGTGTTTTTGACATGTTTTGATGTCTCTGTTGGGTTTTGTTGGGTTTTCTGTTGGCATCTTGGTGGAAAAGGGTAAATTGTGGGTTTTGGAGAACTTCAGGTAGGTTTAGGGGGACTTTTGGGGTGGATTCATGGTATTTGGGGTTTTCTTCTGTTTTTTGGGGTGATCCTGTTCTTTTTTGGGGTGTTTTTGACGTGTTTTGGGGTTGTCCGTTGGGTTTTGTTGGGTTCTCGTTGGTCATCATTGTGAAAAAGGGTAAATTGTGGGTTTTGGAGAACTTCAGATAGGCTTAGGGGGACTTTTGGGGTGGATCTATGGCATTTGGGTTTTTCTTCTGTTTTTTGGGGAGATCCTGTTCTTTTTTTTTTTTTTTTTTTTTTTTTTTGACATGTTTTTTGTCTCCATTGGGTTTCGTTGGGTTTTCCATGGTCATCATGGTGGAAAAGGGTAAATTTGTGGGTTTTGGAGAACATCAGGTAGGTTTAGGCTGGTTTTGGGATTGGATCTGTGCTTTTTGGGGATTTTCTTCCAGTTTATGGGTGATCCCTTTCTTTTTTGGGGTGTTTTTGACGTGTTTTGGTGTCTCGTTTTGGGTTTTCGTTTGGTTCATGTTGGTCATCCTGGTGAAAATTGTAAATTTTTGGGGGGGGAATTTTCTTCCAGTTTTGGGGGTGATCCCGTTCTTTTTTGGGGTGTTTTTGACATGTTTTGGGGTCTCCGTTGGGTTTTGTTGGGTTCTTGTTTTTCATCATGTTGGAAAAGTTTAAATTGCGTGTTTTGGAGAACATCAGGTAGGTTTAGTGTGGTTTTGGGGTGGATCTATGTTTTTTGGGGTTTTCTTCCAGTTTTGGGGGTGATTCCGTTCTTGTTTGGGGTGTTTTTGACTTGTTTTGGGGTCTCCGTTGGGTTTTAGTTGGATTCTCGTTGGTCCTTAAGGGAAATGGGAGTGGATTGTGGGTTTTGAAGAAGATCAGGTGAGTTTAGGGTGGTTTTGCGGGGAAATTCATAGTTTTTGGTGTTTTTTCTTCTGATTCAGTTCTTTTTTGGGGTGTTTTTGAGGTGTTTTGGGGTTTCCGTTGGGTTTCGTTGAGTTCCTAATGGGTTTTATGGTGGTTGGGAGTGGACATTTGGATTTGGAGAACATCAGGTACGTTTAGAGTGGTTTTGGGATTGGATCCGTGCTTTTGGGGGTTTTCTTTGGTTTTGGGGGTGATCCTGTTCTTGTTTGGGGTGTTTTTGACGTGTTTTGGGTTCTCCGTTGGGTTTCGTTGGGTTTTCCGTGGTCATCATGGTGGAAAAGGGTAAATTGTTGGTTTTGGAGAACATCAGGTAGGTTTAGGTTGGTTTTGGGATTGGATCTATGGTTTTGGGGGATTTTCTTTCGTTTTTGGGGGTGATCCCGTTCTTTTTTGGGGTGTTTTTGACGTGTTTTGTGGTCTCCGTTGGTATTCCTTGGGTTTTCCGTGGTCATGGTGGTGGAAAATTGTAAATTGTGGGTTTTGGAGAACTTCAGGTAGGTTTAGGGGAATTTTGGGGTGGATTCATGGTATTTGGGCTTTTCTTCTGTTTTTTTTGGGTGATCCTGTTCTTTTTTGGGGTGTTTATGACGTGTTTTGGGGTCTCCGTTGGGTTTTAGTTGGGTTCTTGTTGGTCATCATGGTGAAAAAGTGTAAATTGTGGCTTTTGGAGAACATCAGGAAGGTTTAGGGGGACTTTTGGTATGGATCTATGGCTTTTGGGGTTTTCTTTCGTTGTTGGGGTTGAACCAGTTCTTTTTTGGGGTGTTTTTGACGTTTTTGGGGTCTCCGTTGGGTTTTGTTGGGTTCTCGTTGGTCGTTAAGCTAAATGGGAGTGGATTGTGGGTTTTGAAGAAGATCAGGTGAGTTTAGGGTGATTTGGGAGGGAAATGCATAGTTTTGTTTTTTTTTTTTTCTTCTGATCCAGTTCTTTTTTGGGGTGTTTTTGAGGTGTTTTGGGGTTTCCGTTGCGTTTTGTTGAGTTCCTAATGGGTTTTATGGTGGGTGGGAGTGGATTTTGGGATTTGGAGAAGATCAGGTAGGTTTAAGGGTTTTCTTGGGGTTAAATCACGTATTTTCTTCTGATCCGGTTTGATTTTGGGGTGTTTTTTGAGGTGTTTTGGGGTTTCTGTTGCGTTTTGTTGAGTTCCTAATGGGTTTTATGGTGGTTGGGAGTGGACTTTGGGATTTGGAGAAGATCAGGTAGGTTTAGGGTGGTTTTGGGATTGGATCCATGCTTTTTGGGGATTTTCTTCCAGTTTTGGGGGTTCTCCCGTTCTCTTTTGGGGTGTTTTTGACATGTTTTGATGTCTCTGTTGGGTTTTGTTGGGTTTTCTGTTGGCATCTTGGTGGAAAAGGGTAAATTGTGGGTTTTGGAGAACTTCAGGTAGGTTTAGGGGGACTTTTGGGGTGGATTCATGGTATTTGGGTTTTCTTCTGTTTTTTGGGGTGATCCTGTTCTTTTTTGGGGTGTTTTTGACGTGTTTTGGGGTTGTCCGTTGGGTTTTGTTGGGTTCTCGTTGGTCATCATTGTGAAAAAGGGTAAATTGTGGGTTTTGGAGAACATCAGGTAGGCTTAGGGGGACTTTTGGGGTGGATCTATGGCATTTGGGTTTTTCTTCTGTTTTTCGGGGAGATCCTGTTCTTTTTTGTTTTTTTTTTTGTTTTTTTTTTTTGACATGTTTTTTGTCTCCATTGGGTTTCGTTGGGTTTTCCATGGTCATCATGGTGGAAAAGGGTAAATTTGTGGGTTTTGGAGAACATCAGGTAGGTTTAGGCTGGTTTTGGGATTGGATCTGTGCTTTTTGGGGATTTTCTTCCAGTTTATGGGTGATCCCTTTCTTTTTTGGGGTGTTTTTGACGTGTTTTGGTGTCTCGTTTTGGGTTTTCGTTTGGTTCATGTTGGTCATCCTGGTGAAAATTGTAAATTTTTGGGGGGGGAATTTTCTTCCAGTTTTGGGGGTGATCCCGTTCTTTTTTGGGGTGTTTTTGACATGTTTTGTGGTCTCCGTTGGGTTTTGTTGGGTTCTTGTTTTTCATCATGTTGGAAAAGTTTAAATTGCGTGTTTTGGAGAACATCAGGTAGGTTTAGTGTCGTTTTGGGGTGGATCTATGTTTTTTGGGGATTGTCTTCCAGTTTTGGGGGTGATTCCGTTCTTGTTTGGGGTGTTTTTGACTTGTTTTGGGGTCTCCGTTGGGTTTTAGTTGGATTCTCGTGGGTCCTTAAGGGAAATGGGAGTGGATTGTGGGTTTTGAAGAAGATCAGGTGAGTTTAGGGTGGTTTTGCGGGGAAATTCATAGTTTTTGGTGTTTTTTCTTCTGATTCAGTTCTTTTTTGGGGTGTTTTTGAGGTGTTTTTGGGTCTCCGTTGGTTTTTGTTGGGTTCTTGTTTTTCATCATGGTGAAAACGGGTAAATTGTGGGTATTGGAGAACATCAGGTAGGTTTAGGGGGACTTTTGGGGTGGATCAACGGCTTTTAGGGTTTTCTTTCGGTTTTGGGGGTGATCCCGCTTTTTTTTGTGGTGTTTTTGAGGTGTTTTGGGGTTTCCGTTGCGTTTTGTTGATTTCCTAAT
Organism: Aythya ferina; assembly: GCF_964211825.1. NCBI lineage: Eukaryota > Metazoa > Chordata > Aves > Anseriformes > Anatidae > Aythya > Aythya ferina. Next base: position 23,587,893 of record NC_140306.1, on the reverse strand, counting down.
GTGTTTTAAGTTTGTTGGGAGTGGACTTTGGGATTTGGAGAACATCAGGTAGGTTTAGTGTCGTTTTGGGGTGGATCTATGTTTTTTGGGGATTTTCTTCCAGTTTTGGGGGTGATTCCGTTCTTGTTTGGGGTGTTTTTGACTTGTTTTGGGGTCTCCGTTGGGTTTTAGTTGGATTCTCGTTGGTCCTTAAGGGAAATGGGAGTGGATTGTGGGTTTTGAAGAAGATCAGGTGAGTTTAGGGTGGTTTTGCGGGGAAATTCATAGTTTTTGGTGTTTTTTCTTCTGATTCAGTTCTTTTTTGGGGTGTTTTTGAGGTGTTTTGGGGTTTCCGTTGGGTTTCGTTGAGTTCCTAATGGGTTTTATGGTGGTTGGGAGTGGACATTTGGATTTGGAGAACATCAGGTACGTTTAGAGTGGTTTTGGGATTGGATCCGTGCTTTTTGGGGTTTTCTTTGGTTTTGGGGGTGATCCTGTTCTTGTTTGGGGTGTTTTTGACGTGTTTTGGGTTCTCCGTTGGGTTTCGTTGGGTTTTCCGTGGTCATCATGGTGGAAAAGTGTAAATTGTGGGTTTTGGAGAACATCAGGTAGGTTTATGAGGACTTTTGGGGCAGATTCATGGTTTTTAGGGTTTTCTTCTGTTTTTTCTAGTGATCCAGTGTGTTTTCGGCGTGTTTTTGACGTGTTTTGTGGTCTCCGTTGGGTTTCGTTGGGTTTTCCGTGGTCATCATGGTGGAAAAGTGTAAATTGTGGGTTTTGGAGAACATCAGGTAGGTTTAGGGGAATTTTGGGGTGGATTCATGGTATTTGGGCTTTTCTTTCGTTTTTAGGGTTTATCCCGTTCTTGTTTTGGGTGTTTTTGACTTCTTTTGGGGTCTCCGTTGGGTTTCGTTGGGTTTTCCATGGTCATCATTTTGGAAAATTGTAAATTGTGGGTTTTGGAGATCATCAGGTAGGTTTAGGGTGGTTTTGGGGTGGATCTATGATTTTGAAGGATTTTCTTCCAATTTTGGGGGTGATCCCTTTCTTTTTTTTTTTTCTTTTTTTTTTTTCTTTTTTTTTTTTGACGTGTTTTGTGGTCTCCGTTGGGTTTCGTTGGGTTTTCCATGGTCATCAATGTGGAAAAGTGTAAATTGTGGGTTTTGGAGAACTTCAGGTTGGTTTAGGGGGATTTTTGGTGTGGATCTATGTCTTTTGGGGTTTTTTTTCGTTGTTGGGGTTGAACCAGTTCTTTTTTGGGGTGTTTTTGACGTGTTTTGGGGTTTCTGTTGCGTTTTGTTGAGTTCCTAATGGGTTTTATGGTGGTTGGGAGTGGATTTTGGGATTTGGAGAAGATCAGGTAGGTTTAAGGGTTTTCTTGGGGTTAAATCACGTATTTTCTTCTGATCCGGTTTGCTTTTGGGGTGTTTTTGAGGTGTTTTGGGGTTTCTGTTGCGTTTTGTTGAGTTCCTAATGGGTTTTATGGTGGTTGGGAGTGGACTTTGGGATTTGGAGAAGATCAGGTAGGTTTAGGGTGGTTTTGGGATTGGATCCATGCTTTTTGGGGATTTTCTTCCAGTTTTGGGGGTTCTCCCGTTCTCTTTTGGGGTGTTTTTGACGTGTTTTGATGTCTCTGTTGGGTTTTGTTGGGTTTTCTGTTGGCATCTTGGTGGAAAAGGGTAAATTGTGGGTTTTGGAGAACTTCAGGTAGGTTTAGGGGGACTTTTGGGGTGGATTCATGGTATTTGGGGTTTTCTTCTGTTTTTTGGGGTGATCCTGTTCTTTTTTGGGGTGTTTTTGACGTGTTTTGGGGTTGTCCGTTGGGTTTTGTTGGGTTCTCGTTGGTCATCATTGTGAAAAAGTGTAAATTGTGGGTTTTGGAGAACATCAGGTAGGCTTAGGGGGACTTTTGGGGTGGATCTATGGCATTTGGGTTTTTCTTCTGTTTTTTGGGGAGATCCTGTTCTTTTTTGTTTTTTTTTTTGTTTTTTTTTTGACATGTTTTTTGTCTCCATTGGGTTTCGTTGGGTTTTCCATGGTCATCATGGTGGAAAAGGGTAAATTTTTGGGTTTTGGAGAACATCAGGTAGGTTTAGGCTGGTTTTGGGATTGGATCTGTGCTTTTTGGGGATTTTCTTCCAGTTTATGGGTGATCCCTTTCTTTTTTGGGGTGTTTTTGACGTGTTTTGGTGTCTCCTTTTGGGTTTTTGTTTGGTTCATGTTGGTCATCCTGGTGAAAATTGTAAATTTTTGGGGGGGGAATTCTCTTCCAGTTTTGGGGGTGATCCCGTTCTTTTTTGGGGTGTTTTTGACATGTTTTGGGGTCTCCGTTGGGTTTTGTTGGGTTCTTGTTTTTCATCATGTTGGAAAAGTTTAAATTGCGTGTTTTGGAGAACATCAGATAGGTTTAGTGTCGTTTTGGGGTGGATCTATGTTTTTTGGGGATTTTCTTCCAGTTTTGGGGGTGATTCCGTTCTTGTTTGGGGTGTTTTTGACTTGTTTTGGGGTCTCCGTTGGGTTTTAGTTGGATTCTCGTTGGTCCTTAAGGGAAATGGGAGTGGATTGTGGGTTTTGAAGAAGATCAGGTGAGTTTAGGGTGGTTTTGTGGGGAAATTCATAGTTTTTGGTGTTTTTTCTTCTGATTCAGTTATTTTTTGGGGTGTTTTTGACGTGTTTTTGGGTCTCCGTTGGTTTTTGTTGGGTTCTTGTTGTTCATCATGGTGAAAACGGGTAAATTGTGGGTATTGGAGAACATCAGGTAGGTTTAGGGGGACTTTTGGGGTGGATCAACGGCTTTTAGGGTTTTCTTTCGGTTTTGGGGGTGATCCCGCTTTTTTTTGTGGTGTTTTTGACATGTTTTGGGGTTTCCGTTGCGTTTTGTTGATTTCCTAATGTGTTTTAAGTTTGTTGGGAGTGGACTTTGGGATTTGGAGAACATCAGGTAGGTTTAGTGTGGTTTTGGGGTGGATCTATGTTTTTTGGGGATTTTCTTCCAGTTTTGGGGGTGATTCCGTTCTTGTTTGGGGTGTTTTTGACTTGTTTTGGGGTCTCCGTTGGGTTTTAGTTGGATTCTCGTTGGTCCTTAAGGGAAATGGGAGTGGATTGTGGGTTTTGAAGAAGATCAGGTGAGTTTAGGGTGGTTTTGCGGGGAAATTCATAGTTTTTGGTGTTTTTTCTTCTGATTCAGTTCTTTTTTGGGGTGTTTTTGACGTGTTTTGGGGTTTCCGTTGGGTTTCGTTGAGTTCCTAATGGGTTTTATGGTGGTTGGGAGTGGACATTTGGATTTGGAGAACATCAGGTACATTTAGAGTGGTTTTGGGATTGGATCCGTGCTTTTTGGGGTTTTCTTTGGTTTTGGGGGTGATCCTGTTCTTGTTTGGGGTGTTTTTGACGTGTTTTGGGTTCTCTGTTGGGTTTCGTTGGGTTTTCCGTGGTCATCATGGTGGAAAAGTGTAAATTGTGGGTTTTGGAGAACATCAGGTAGGTTTATGAGGACTTTTGGGGCAGATTCATGGTTTTTAGGGTTTTCTTCTGTTTTTTCTAGTGATCCAGTTGTTTTTCGGCGTGTTTTTGACGTGTTTTGTGGTCTCCGTTGGGTTTCGTTGGGTTTTCCGTGGTCATCATGGTGGAAAAGTGTAAATTGTGGGTTTTGGAGAACATCAGGTAGATTTAGGGTGTTTTTGGGGTGGATCTATGGTTTTGGGGGATTTTGTTCCAGTTTTGGGGTGATCGAATTCATTTTTGGGGTGTTTCTGACGTGTTTTGGGTTCTTCGTTGGGTTTCGTTGTGTTTTCCGTTGTCATCATGGTGGAAAAGTGTAAATTGTGGGTTTTGGAGAACATCAGGTAGGTTTAGGGGGACTTTTGGGGTGGATTCATGATATATGGGGTTTTCTTCTGTTTTTTTTTGGGGGGGGGGCGTGATCCAATTAATTTTGGGGGTGTTTTTGACGTGTTTTGGGGTCTCCATTGGGTTTCGTTGGGTTTTCCATTGTCATCATGGTGGAAAAGGGTAAATTGTTGGTTTTGGAGAACATCAGGTAGGTTTAGGTTGGTTTTGGGATTGGATCTATGGTTTTGGGGGATTATCTTTCGTTTTTGGGGGTGATCCCGTTCTTTTTTGGGGTGTTTTTGACGTGTTTTGGGGTCTCCGTTGGTATTCCTGGGGTTTTCCGTGGTCATGGTGGTGGAAAATTGTAAATTGTGGGTTTTGGAGAACTTCAGGTAGGTTTAGGGGAATTTTGGGGTGGATTCATGGTATTTGGGCTTTTCTTCTGTTTTTTTTGGGTGATCCTGTTCTTTTTTGGGGTGTTTATGACGTGTTTTGGGGTCTCCGTTGGGTTTTAGTTGGGTTCTTGTTGGTCATCATGGTGAAAAAGTGTAAATTGTGGCTTTTGGAGAACATCAGGTAGGTTTAGGGGGACTTTTGGGGCAGAGTCATGTTTTTTGGTATTTTCTTCTGTTTCTTGGGGTGGTCCCATTCTTTTTTGGGAAATTTTTGAGGTGTTTGGGGGTCTCCATTGGGTTTTGTTGTGTACTCGTTGATCATCGTGGTGGAAAATGGTAAATTGTGGGTTTTGGAGAACATCGGGTAGGTTTAGGGTGTTTTTGGGATTGGATCCGTGCTTTTTGGGGATTTTCTTCCAGTTTATGGTGATCCCTTTATTTTTGGGGTGTTTTTGACGTGTTTTGGTGTCTCGTTTTGGGTTTTCGTTTGGTTCATGTTGGTCATCCTGGTGAGAAAGTGTAAATTGTGGGTTTTGGAGAACATCAGGTAGGTTTAGGGGGACTTTTGGTGTGGATCTATGGCTTTTGGAGTTTTCTTTCATTGTTGGGGTTGAACCAGTTCTTTTTTGGGGTGTTTTTGACGTTTTTGGGGTCTCCATTGGGTTTTGTTGGGTTCTCGTTGGTCGTTAAGCTAAATGGGAGTGGATTGTGGGTTTTGAAGAAGATCAGGTGAGTTTAGGGTGATTTGGGAGGGAAATGCATAGTTTTGTTTTTTTTTTTTCTTCTGATCCAGTTCTTTTTTGGGGTGTTTTTGACGTGTTTTAGGGTTTCCGTTGCGTTTTGTTGAGTTCCTAATGGGTTTTATGGTGGGTGGGAGTGGATTTTGGGATTTGGAGAAGATCAGGTAGGTTTAAGGGTTTTCTTGGGGTTAAATCACGTATTTTCTTCTGATCCGGTTTGCTTTTGGGGTGTTTTTGAGGTGTTTTGGGGTTTCTGTTGCGTTTTGTTGAGTTCCTAATGGGTTTTATGGTGGTTGGGAGTGGACTTTGGGATTTGGAGAAGATCAGGTAGGTTTAGGGTGGTTTTGGGATTGGATCCATGCTTTTTGGGGATTTTCTTCCAGTTTTGGGGGTTCTCCCGTTCTTTTTTGGGGTGTTTTTGACATGTTTTGATGTCTCTGTTGGGTTTTGTTGGGTTTTCTGTTGGCATCTTGGTGGAAAAGGGTAAATTGTGGGTTTTGGAGAACTTCAGGTAGGTTTAGGGGGACTTTTGGGGTGGATTCATGGTATTTGGGGTTTTCTTCTGTTTTTTGGGGTGATCCTGTTCTTTTTTGGGGTGTTTTTGACGTGTTTTGGGGTTGTCCGTTGGGTTTTGTTGGGTTCTCGTTGGTCATCATTGTGAAAAAGGGTAAATTGTGGGTTTTGGAGAACATCAGGTAGGCTTAGGGGGACTTTTGGGGTGGATCTATGGCATTTGGGTTTTTCTTCTGTTTTTTGGGGAGATCCTGTTCTTTTTTTTTTTTTTTTTTTTTTTTTTTTTTTTTTTTTTTTTTTGACATGTTTTTTGTCTCCATTGGGTTTCGTTGGGTTTTCCATGGTCATCATGGTGGAAAAGGGTAAATTTGTGGGTTTTGGAGAACATCAGGTAGGTTTAGGCTGGTTTTGGGATTGGATCTGTGCTTTTTGGGGATTTTCTTCCAGTTTATGGGTGATCCCTTTCTTTTTTGGGGTGTTTTTGACGTGTTTTGGTGTCTCCTTTTGGGTTTTCGTTTGGTTCATGTTGGTCATCATGGTGAAAATTGTAAATTTTTTGGGGGGGAATTTTCTTCCAGTTTTGGGGGTGATCCCGTTCTTTTTTGGGGTGTTTTTGACATGTTTTGGGGTCTCCGTTGGGTTTTGTTGGGTTCTTGTTTTTCATCATGTTGGAAAAGTTTAACTTGCGTGTTTTGGAGAACATCAGGTAGGTTTAGTGTCGTTTTGGGGTGGATCTATGTTTTTTGGGGATTTTCTTCCAGTTTTGGGGGTGATTCCATTCTTGTTTGGGGTGTTTTTGAGTTGTTTTGGGGTTTCCGTTGGGTTTTAGTTGGATTCTCGTTGGTCCTTAAGGGAAATGGGAGTGGATTGTGGGTTTTGAAGAAGATCGGGTGAGTTTAGGGTGGTTTTGCGGGGAAATTCATAGTTTTTGGTGTTTTTTCTTCTGATTCAGTTATTTTTTGGGGTGTTTTTGAGGTGTTTTGGGGTTACTGTTGCGTTTTGTTGAGTTCCTAATGGGTTTTATGGTGGGTGGGAGTGGACTTTGGGATTTGGAGAAGATCAGGTAGGTTTAGGGTGGTTTTGGGATTGGATCCATGCTTTTTGGGGATTTTCTTCCACTTTTGGGGGTTATCCCGTTCTTTTTTGGGGTGTTTTTGACATGTTTTGGGGTCTCTGTTGGGTTTCGTTGGGTTTTCTCTTGTCATGGTGGTGGAAAAGTGTAAATTGTGGGTTTTGGAGATCTTCAGGTAGGTTTAGGCTGTTTTTGGGGTGGATCTATTTTTTGGGGGTTTTCTTTCGTTTTGGGGGGTTATCCCATTCTTTTTTGGGGTGTTTTTGACGTGTTTTGAGGTCTCCGTTTGTTTTTTTTGGGTTTCCATTGGGTTTTCTGGTGGGTGGGAGTGGATTGTACATTTAGGAGAACATCAGGTAGGTTTAAGGGTTTTTTGTGTTGTTAAATCACATTTTTTCTTCTGATTCGGTTCGCTTTTGGGGTGTTTTTGACGTGTTTTGTGGTTTCCGTTGCGTTTTGTTGAGTTTTGACAAATTGACAAATCCTTGAAGTCCCTTTTGATTGCTCACAGGCTATGCGTTGCCACTCCTTCTCCTCCCAGATATAGGACGAGCAATCGGTAATAGTCTGACGGTTGAACCAAGCTGGGAAGCCTCCTTGTGATGTCCTAACCCAGGCCCTAGGAAGGCAGCAGATTTCCCTTAGAGGAGGGTCCCTTCTACATATTGGACCCTCTGTTCCGCTGATTGATAAATCACCCACAACTAAAACTCACCTTTTCTTCCTGCTGCCTGTGGTCACTATACGGGGGGGTTGGCTTTTCCAACCCTGCCAATATCTCTGGTGGAGAGGGATTATAGCCTTTTCCATCCGTCGATTGCCTTTCGGCCTCCAGGGCCTTATACCTGTTGCGCAGGTCTACCTGATAGTGTGATATGGTTGAGATTTTGATAAAATTGCAAACACAAACATTAAAGTGATTACTGGTATCTACCACAGCATTATCTACGACTATAGAATCACAATGACTTCTCATGCAAACACAACCTTTCCCAATATATACAAGTACAGTATCAAGGGTTTCATTAGGATGTATCTCAACGTGGCAAATATTTTGCTCAGTGTCAAGACAAATGTCTTGGGATTCCAGCGTGTTACTTTCACAGATGGAACTTTTTTGTTCACGCACAATGCATGCATTTACATCAATTGTTTGCCACTTTCCTCCCTTTTGATGGGCCCATACTTTATGCCCTTTAGTATAAAGTATAGTTCCATTATGATTGAGTCCTAATGCAATGATTGGCTATACATTGTATACGGTGGCATTGCTTATAGTAAGTATAAAGGACACAATTTGATCATTTTCTGCATAAAGTGTAAAGTTGACTAATTGCCACCATGCTTGAAAATCTTTTTCAAATTCTGAAGCATTATCCCAAATAAATTTTCGAATTTCAGTGGGCAAAGTTCCTCCTTCTCCCTGTCTCTAATAATAGCTGCTGCTAAAGATTGTATACATTACTGCGTTTGGATACAGCTCCAAGCAAGGGAGGTATTGCCTTGGCTTTTTCCAAGGGCATGTACAATTAATTTATGATATAGAAGCCATTGCTTTGCTAAAGACAATAAGGATGATTTTTATTGGATGATCAAGTTACTGTAGTCAGAAACTAAACCTAACCCTAACCTAAACCTAACACTAACCCAACCCTAAACCTAACCCTAACCCTAACGGCTGCCCGCGGATCTAAACCTAACGCTCAAACCCTAATCCAAACCCTAACCCTAACTCTAACCGAACACTAAAGCTAAACCTAACCCTAACCCTTACCCTAAACCTAACCCTAACGTAACCCTAACCCTAACCCTAACCCTATTCCTAACACTAACCCTAACCCTAACCCTAACCCTAATCCAAACAGAACCCTAAACCTTACCCTAACCCTAACCCTAAACCTAACCCTAACATAACCCTAAGCCTAAGCCTAAACCTAAGCCTAAGCCTAAGCCTAAGCCTAACTAACCCTAACCCTAACACTAACCCTAACGGAACCCTAACCCTAACCCTAACAAAACCCTAAACCTAACCCTAACCATAAACCTAAACCTAATCCTAACGCTAACCCTAACCCTAACCCTAACAGAACCCTAACCCTAACCGAAACCCTAAACCTAAACCTAAACCTAAACCTAAACTAACCCTAACCCTAACCCTAACCCTAACCCTAACCCTAAACCTAACCCTAACGCTAACCCTAACCCTAACCTTAACCCTAACCCTAACCCTAACCCTAACCCTAACCCTAACCCTAAACCTAACCCTAACCCTAACCCTAACCCTACCCCTACCCCTACCCCTAACCCTAACCCTAAACCTAACCCTAACCCTAACCCTAACCCTAACCCTAACCCTAACCCTAACCCTAACAACCCTAACCCTCTAACCCTAACCCTAACGGTATCCCGAACCCTAACCCTAACAGAATTCGAACCCTAACCCTAACCCTAAGACCCTAACCCTAACCCTAACCCTAACCCCTAACCCTAACCCTAACCCTAACCCTAACAGAATTCTAACCCTAACCCTAACCGTATCCCTAACCCTAACCCTAACCCTAACCCTAACCCTAACCCTAACCCTAACCCTAACCCTAAGACCCTAACCCTAACCCTTACCCTAACCCCTAACCCTAACCCTAACCCTAACCCTAACCCTAACCCTAACCTTAACCCTAACCCTAACCCTCTAACCCTAACCCTAACCCTTACCCTAACCCTAACCCTAACCCTAACCTTAACCCTAACCCTAACCCTCTAACCCTAACCCTAACGCTTACCCTAATCCTTACCCTACCCTTATCCTTACCATTACTCTATCCTTTACCCTAACTCTTAACCCTAACCCTAACCCTTACCATAAACCTAACGCTTTGCCTAAACCTAAACCTTATCCTCACCCTCAGCCTTACCCTAACCCTTACCCTTAGCCTTACCCTAACACTTACCCTTGCCCTAACCCTTACCCGTACCCTAATCTGAACCCAAACCCTAACCCTAATACTCTCACCCTAACCCTTACTCTAACCCTAACCACAACCCCAACCCCTAACCCCTAACCCTCACCCTAACCCTCTAAACCTACCCCTAACCTATCCCTAACCCTAACCCTCTAAGCCTAACCCTAACCCTCTAAGCCTAACAATAACCCCCAACCCCAACCCTCACCCGAAACCCTAACTCTAGCCCCAGCCCTAGCCCCTAACCCTAGTTCCCGAGAACTACATCTCCCGGTATGCTCTGGGCATTCAACATGGCCTCCCGGAAGTCTGGAGTCCCGAGAACTACATCTCCCGGCATGCTCTGGGCACACAACATGGCCTCCCAGTGCCGGAAAACTACACCTACCAGCATTCCCCGCACAGCCAGCATGGCCAATCACAGGCCGAGTGCTCGAGAACTGCATTTACCAGCACTCACTGGAACCCTCACCGCCCTTACAGAAAAAGCCTCAAGCCCTAACATCCAAAAAACCTCGAAACCCCTACAGACCTAACCCAAACTATTTACCACACTAAACCCCTGAAGACCTATGCCTAAAACCCCCAACCCAAAATCTTAGGATGCTCAAAACCCAAACCCAACCCAAAACGTTAGGAATGCTCAAAGCCCTAGCCCAAAAACTTAGGGCGCTCCAAACCCTAACCCCAAAACATTAAGACGCAAAAAACCCTAACCCAAAAACTTAGGGTAATACACCATAAATGTTTGCTCATTGTCTTTTGTATTATAAAAACAAGGAGTTCTGTTTGAGGAGCGGGAGTTGCGAAAGCTCCCTGCTGAAGTAAGGAACTGCATAATGCTTGCCTAGACATTATGAAAATTCTTTTGCTTAACGTAACAAAAAATAGACCCCCAACCCATTCTCCTTCTGCATCTCAGTTGCCTCTTTTGTTCAAAGACACTGTTGCAAAGCTCATGTAACCATCTCCTGATAAGTTGCTAAAGTAGTGTATCGACATACATGCCTTCCTGTCTAACGCTGGGCCAACATGACCAAATAATAAAAGAAGTTGAACCACAACGCCGAGGAAGACTACGGCCTTCATCTTCACGACCACCAGAGGGACAGAGACGACCCCCTAGCAACAGTGCGCGCAGTCGCAGAATATACCAGGATGTGCTGCGTAATCCCGGAATTAGCAAAATATAAATAAAAAGGGACCCTGGCGGGGGTGAGGTGCATGCCGTTGGCGGAGCTGAGACTCCCCGGCCGCCCAGTGCTGTTTTGCTTGATGTTTGCTCACTCAATAAATTCCTTTCTATGATTAATACAATGCTCTATGAAAATTAATTAAGGGGGCAACTTATAACACTTTGGACGCTCAAAACCCTATCCCGAAAACACTAGGACGCTCCAAACTCTATCCAGAAAACTTAGGACTCTCCAAACCCTATTCCAAAAACTTAGGACGCTCAAAACCCTATCCTGGAAACATTGAGATGCTCAAAACCCTTTCCCGAAAACTTAGGATGCTCCAAACCCTATCCTGGAAACATTAAGATGCTCAAAATCCAAACCCCCAAAATTAGGATACTCAAAACCCTGGACCTGGAGAACCTAACCTGAAAAAACAAAACAAAACAAAACAAAAAAAAGATCTTAAAACCCTAACCGTAAATAACTGACCAAAAATAAAACCTTAAGACTCTAACCCTAAAAAACATATCAACACTACAACCCAAAAAACTCTAATACCCTAACACGCTAACCCTGAAACCCTTAAAACCCTAACCCCCAAATCCTTAAAACCCTAACCGTTAAAACTCCAACCCTAAAAACCTTAAAATCCTAAACATAAACCCTGAAACCCCTTACCCTGAAACCCAACCCTAGTGCCCAATCCCTGAAACCTTAAAACCCTGAATCAATCTGTAGCAAATAGCATAGGCTGAGTCGAGGATCTCAGTACAGTAGCATTATTATTCGAGATTACAATGGCGGGTGTCCCACAAGCAGGAGGGTGCCTACTAATTCCATACACAGTTTATACACTTTTTTTTTCTGCCGAGGACCGGGACCCTCCCGACCCTCCCCTGTTTCCCCTTTAACTGTGCTATTCAAGGTTCATAATCTAGCTGGTGCTTCACAGAAAATACACAGCTGCTGGCCTGTTACAAGTCACATTTCTTTTGAGGTTTTTACTCTTTGAGGTGGTAATGTTTCTTACGCCGTGATTTCCACCTAATTGCTGTAAGGATTCTGGTTGTCTGCGTTTTACAAGGTTGTCTGTTATAATAAATAAAAGTCCCAAATAGGATTACAATCAAAGTTTACAATTCACTGAATGAATAGAGGTAAGCAAACAGTGCTGGGTACGCCGGGAGTCTCTGCTCCACCAAGACGCGCACCAGTTATACACCAGTTACCTCCCTTAAGGGATATAGAGAAGCCCTCTCAGATACTTCCGTCCTGCTTCTCCTGCATGCGGCCGGAGGTCGGTCTAATTCTGGTGCTGTTGGTGGTGGAAGCTAGGGCAACGGTGGTACTGGTGGCGATACCACAGCCACCGGAGGGGGAGCCGCCGGGGGTGGATTGTTAGGATATGGAGGTGGTAGCTTATCCAACGGCTCACGTTTATCTTCTTTTTCTTTTTCATGTTCTTCTTGTTCTTCAAATTTCTTACCTGCTTTTAGTGTAAATATTGAGGCTGGAAAAGGACGTGAAGTCCTCCTGATCCATAATCCTGCATAATCACTTTCTTCCTGGCTAAAAGCTTCCTTTGAATTAACATGGATATTTAAGGCCTGGCAAATCCAGTCTTCGAAGGTTCCAAAAACAGGCCAAAAGACATGTAGTCTTAAAGGCTCCTTTGGCCATTCTGTCACACAATACTGGACCATTTTTAATTTACTTTTTCCTTTTCTGGGGTCCCTATCATTCCAATTTCGAATCGTTATTCCTAATGGACTTTCTGGTGGTATGACTGGTAATTTGCTCCCTTTCTTCTGGTCTCTGGTCTTTGATTTTGTCTGACCCATCTAGGAATTTTACTATGGCAATTCCCATAGCCCTTGGTTACCTTAGTAAGAGTGTCTTGCAGGGGGTCGAGGACCTATCACACACCCACAAGTCCTATAGGAATCCCTTCGGTCCTTCACCGGCCAAGTCCCTCGCGGGAGATTGGAACCGCGGTTAGAAGACCTCCACAATCGCTTCGGAACTAAGTTCCATCTCAGTCACACTCTTACACACACAGGCAACCGAACCCCACCCAACCGAACGGTATACGCTTTAAATGCTTACGACTCCGTCATCTTCGTTCGGATCTTCACACACACAATTATGGGCAAAATATAGTGCTGCAGCTGGCAAGGGAGCTGAAAAAAAGAATCAGAAACTTTGCTTACCTTTATTCAGGTTTAAGATGCCATTAGTTCCGACCTGACTCAAACAGCAGCCACCAAATGGTGGGGGTGCCTCTCCTAGATCAAACCAGAAATCAGGAACCAAAGCCCTCCCGGACGAGAGCCCACTTGTAATAAACGACTGGGTCCCAAATAGGATTGCAATTGAAATTTACAATTTATTAAATGAATAGAGGTAAGCAAGCAGCGCTGGGTGCGCCAGGAGTCTCTGCTCCACCAAGACGCACACAAGTTACATTAGGCGGCTGGTTTTTATGCTGCTAGGCTAATACATATTCATTACTACTTCTACAAAAGGCAGGGTTATTCTAATTAGTTCCCAGAATCCAAACCCTCCCACTGGTGCAGGCGTTATCAGTCTCCGGTGGTCCCTCTGGGGGCCGCTCGTACTGAAGGCTCGTAGTCTTCCTCCCAGGCTTTTCTCTTGTCCATCTCCTTTGTCCATCTTGGCTGGATGGCAGACACTTGCATAGTGTCCCATGCAACAGTTGTAATAGTTAGCAGTTATTCTGAAACCCCTTTGTTCTCTTATCCCCTATTGACCCGAATTGCTGGACCATTCCTTTGCAAGATTCAAGAACTATATATATTAACCACTCTGGTTTTCTCAGACTTTTCATCATATCATGCGGCCCTAGCATTGTTCCATATTGACACGAATCAGATGAACTCATTTCACACTGTTAAGCTGTCTTATCACTGCAAGCATATCTCAATACCACCTTCCTTCCCTCTACAGGATGTAACTGCGCAAAAACAACATTTTTATTCCCACAACCTTGATCCCCTTACCCTGAAATCCTTATTCCCCTTAAACCTAACAACTCTAACCACAACCCTAACCCTTATTATCAACCCCCTAACGCTAATGACACTGACCTTAATCCAAACCCCAAACTGCCCCTAACCCCAGACAACCAACAACGAAACACACACACACAAAGATGGAAACTACAAAAAAGGCAAAACCCATGATACAGGCCCCAAATCACAAATACGCAACCAAAATGCTACAGAAAAGCCCCAGATGCAGGCCCCAAATGCTACTGCTAGGCCTCAAAAGCTCAAGATGCATCTCAAAGCAAAAATGCAGGCCCCAAACGTTACAGAAAAGCCCCCAAACCCAGGCTGCACAAGTCTACAAGCAGGCCCCAAACTGCCAACAGAAGCAGGCACCAACCACACCCAGATGCAGACCCCAACTGCCCACAAGCAGCTCCTACCCCACCACCCCCTCCCAAGAACTGGACTCCACCCAGACACTGGCCCAAGACCCGGGCCCGCCCCCCGCCATCCCCCCTACCCTCCCCCCCGACACAGGTGTACAAGCAGCTCACAACCCGCCCCTTCAGAGACCGGTCCCACTCCCCCCCCCCCTCCCCAAGACATGGGATGCGGAGGTGTACAACCAACTCCCAACTCCCTCCCCCTCAAAGGGAGGCCCCAAAGACCCCCAAATGGAGGCTCCTAGAGTGAACAAGCACCTCCCAACTCCCCCAGGCACAGGCCCACCCCCCCCCCCCCAAACACAGGCCACAGAGGTGTATAAACAGCCCAGACCCCCCTCCAAGACCATGGCCCCTATAGTGTACAAGCAGCTCCCAACCACCCACAGATGCAGGCCCCAACCCTTTTCAAAAGGGAGGCACCTAGAATGCATGAGCAACTCCCAACCCCCCTCAAATAAAGACCCCAAAAGTGTACAAGTAGCTCCCCCCCAGAGACAGGACCCAAAGGTGTACAACCAGTTCCCAACACCCCTGAGACACAGGCCCCAACCCCCTCCCCAGACACAGGGACCCAAATTCTACAAGCAGCTCCCAACCCCTGCCAGGCAGGCCCCCTACCCTATACAAGCAGCTCCCAACCCTCCCCCCCCCCCCCGAGGGAGGCCCCCAAGCCCCCCACAAACACAGGCCCCTACAGTGTACAGGCAGCTCCCAGCCACCCCCAGATGCTGGCCCCAAAGTTGTACAAACAGCTCCCAGCCACGCTGCAGAAACAGATTCCTACATTGTACAAGCAGTTCCCAGCCCGCTAGACACAGGCCCTGACCCCCCACACATGCAGGCCCCAAAGGTGTACAAGCAGCTCCCACCCCTCCCCCAGACGCAGGTCCCAAGCCCCCCCCCCCCAAACACAGGCCCCTACAACCAGCACCCAACCCCCTACCCCCGATGCCAGGCCCAAAGGTGTAGAAGCAGCTCCAAACCTCCTCCCTCAACCCAGGCTCCAACAGTGTACAAGCACCTCCCAACCAACCCTCCCCTTTTCCCCCCCTCCCGACACAGGCTCCAAAGGAATACAAAGAGCTCCCACCCCTCCCCCAGATGCTGGTCTCAACCCCCCCCCGCCCCCAGAAGCAGGCCCCAAAGGTGTAGAGTCAGCTCCCAACCCCCTCCATGCCGGCCCCAAGGGTCTACAAGCAGCTCCCCCCTTGCCCCCAGATAAAAAGTATTAGTGCTGGTGCCAAATGTTACAGACAGGCCCAAAAGCCCGAGATGCTCAAGGCTGAGACGTAACTTGGCTTTCTGAATTACTGGAAAGCAGCTTTCATTCTCAGATAATTGTGTGCAGGCTAGATAGGATGGGGCTTCAGGCACCTCTTCACCTGAGGAAACACACTGCCATCACGCACCGCTGTGCCAGACAAGCTTGTTCTGCTAGAACACCCTACTCAGATGCACTGTGCCATTCAAGTGAACTGCTTTCATGCTAATATAAGGACTGATGTTACAACCCACCTTGCCTGTGGCACCTGATGAACAGAAGAGTAAGCCACCGCAGCGCTTCAAAACCATCCCTGCACGTGCCGCTCCTTGTCGCTCTCTGGCCTTATCTCATATCCTTATCCACTTCTGTGGAGAGCCTGCCACGGCACCTGCAAAGCAAGACGGACACCTTTCATAGTCACCTTGTGCTACTTGGTCGTTCTGCTCCAACCCAGCTCATGACCAGCCCCTCTTCTTACACAGCTCTTCAGAGTGCAGTTTGCTCCTTTGAGCCTGTGCGAGACACCTGTGAAAGAAAAAGAAACGCATAGGCCGATGCAGCATCCAAAGACACAGCACAACTAGGTAAGTTACTCTCATCTGCTCCCTTACCTCTGCCGCTTACCAGCCCCCGAGGCAGATGCTTCAATCTACCCTCTTCAAACAGCTACAACACCTCTAAAAGACAAAGAGGGGATGCTTAGAGGAACAGTGAGACCTACAACACAACAACTGCTACATCTGTTCCTCACTCACCTTGCCAGAGGCAGCTCTGCGTGTGACGTCCCAGGTTGTACACTGCGTTACCTAACCCTTACCGTAACCCTTACCCTAACCCTTCTCACCCTTACCATTACCCAAATCCTTACCTTTACTTTTTCCTTACCCTTACTCTTTCCTTTAACCATAACCTTACCCTTACCCTATACCTTACTCCAACCCTTCCCCTTACCTTCCCCTTCCCCTTCCCCTTAACCTAACCCTAAACCTTAAACCTTACCGTAAACCTTACCCTTTCTGCTACACTTACCCTTAGCGTAAATCTAAACCTTACACTTACCCTTAGCCTAACCCTCACCCTTACCATTACCCATACCCTTATTCTTACTCTTATCCTAACCCTTTCCTTTACACTTACGGTTACCATTAACCTTACCCTTACCCTAACACTTATCCTTAACCTAACCCTTACCCTAAACCTTACACTTACTCTTAACATTAACCTTACCCTTAACCTTTAGCTAATACTTAATCTTACGTTTTTCTCACCCTAACCCTATAATTAACCATAACAATTACCCTAACACTTAACCTTACCCTTACAATAAGCCACACAACAACACTTAAATGTACACTTACGCTTAAACTTGCCCTAGCAATTACTCGTACAATTAAAATATTAATTAATTAAATTAAAAAAATTTAATTTAAAATAAATTGAATTAAAAAATTTAAATACCATTATCCTTATACCTTATCCTTAACCCTCACCCTTATCATTACCAATACCCTTACTCTTACACTTATTCTTATACATACAACTTACCCTTTTCCTAACACTTAACCCTAACCTAACTCTAACCCTAAACCTTACCTGAACCCTTTCCAGTACCATTACATTAACCCTTACCCTTAACCTAAACCTTACACTTGCTCTTAACCTTAACCTAATACTTACCTTTACGTTTTCCTCACACTAACCCTAAAATTAACCCTAACCATTACCCTAACAGTTACCCCTAACCTAACCCTTACTCTAACACTTACAGTGACCCATACACTTACACATACCCTTACACTTACTCTTACCCTAACCCTTACCCTTATCATAACCCATACTCTAACACATACTTCCACCCGTACCCTTACACTTTCCGTTACCCTAACTCTTACTCTTACTCTTACCCTTACCCTTACCCTTACCCTTACCCTTACCCTTACCCTTACTCTTACCCTATCCCTTACCCAATCCCTTACCCTATCCCTTACCCTTAACCTAACCCTAAACCTTACCCTTATCCTAACACTTACCCTTACCGTAAACCTTACCCTTTCTGCTACACTTACCCTTAGCCTAAATCTAAACCTTACACTTAACCTTAGCCTAACCCTCACCCTTACCATTACCCATACCCTTATTCTTACTCTTACCCTAACCCTTACCTTTACACTTACGGTTACCATTAACCTTACCCTTACCCTAACACTTATCCTTAACCTAACCCTTACCCTAAACCTTACCCCAACCCTTACCCTGACCCTTACATTAACCCTAACCCTTACCCTAAACCTTACACTTACTCTTAACCTTAACCTTAGCTGTAACCTAATACTTACCCTTACGTTTCCCTCACCCTAACCCTAAAATTAACCCTAACCATTACCCTAACACTTAACCTTACCCTAACCCTAAAATTACTCGTACAATTACCCTTACGCTTACCCTTACCCTTAACCTAAGCCTAAACCATACAGTAAACCTTACCCTTTCTGCTACACTTACCCTTAGCCTAAATCTAAACCTTACTCTTACCCTTAGCCTAATCTTTACCCTTAACCTAACCCTAACCCTAAACCTTATCCCAGCCCTTACCCTGACCCTTACATTAACCCTAACCCTTACCCTAAAACTTACACTTACTCTTAACCGTAACCTTACCCTTAACCATTACCCTAACACTTACCCTTACGTTTCCCTCAACCTAACCCGAAAATTAACCCTAACCATTACCCTAACACTTACCCTTACCCTAACCCTAACCGTAACTCTAACCCTTACTGTAACCCTTACCCTGACCCGTACCCTTACACTTACCCTTACCCTAAGCCTTTCCCTTACCATGACCCATACCCTAACACGTACTTGTAGCCTTAACCTTACCGTTCCCCTTACCCTTACCTTTACTGTCTCCGTTACCCTTACACTTACACTTAACATAAACCTTAACCTTAACCTAACTCTTATCATAAGCCATACAACAACACTTACATGTAAATTTACGCTTGACTTACCCTAGCAATTACTCGTACAATTACCCTTAACCTTACTATTAAGCTAACCCTAAGCCTTACCCCTATGATAACACTTACCCTTATCCTAAACCTTACCCTTTCTGCTGCACTTACCGTTTGCCTAATTCTAAACCTTACCCTAACCCTCACCCTTACCTAAATCTAACCATACCCTAAGCCTCACCCTTACCCTTACCATTATACTTACTTTTACCCTTAACCTAAACCTTACCCCAACCCTTACCCTGACCCTTACATTAACCCTAAACCTTACGCTAACCCTAACCCTAACCCTAACCCTAACCCTAACCCTAACCCTAACCCTTACTCTAAACCTAACCCTTAACCTAAACCTTACACTTAATCTTATCTTTAACCTTACCCTTAAACTAATACATACCCTTACGTTTCCCTCATCGTAACCCTAAAATTAACTGTAACCATTACCCTAACACTTATACTTACCTAACCCTAAACCTTACTCTAACTTTTACCCTGAGCCAGAACCTTAGACTTGCCCTTCCCCTTCCCCTTACTAATACCGTTACCATAATCCTTACCCATACACTTACAGTTACCATTAACCTTACCCTTACCCGAACACTTACCCTTACCCTATCCCTTACACTTATCTTATCCATACAAATTACGCTTTCCCTAACACTTAACCTTAACCTAACCCTAACCCTAAACCTTACCTGAACCCTTACTCTGACCCTTACATTAACCCTTACCCTAAAACTTACACTTAACCTTAACCTTACCCTTAACCTTAACCTAATACTTACCCTTACTTTTCCCTCACCCTAACCCTAAAATTAACCCTAACCATTACCCCAACACTTACCCTTACCCTAACCCTTACCCTTACCATAACCCATACTCTAACACATACTTCTACCCGTACCCGTACCCTGACGGTAACTCTTACCCTTACCCTAACCCTTACCGTTACCGTTACCGTTACCGTGGCCCTTACCCTTACCCTTACCCTTACCCTTACCCTTACCCTTACCCTTACCCTTACCCTTACCCTTACCCTTACCCTTACCCTTACCCTTACCCTAACCCTAAATCTTACCCTTATCCTAACACTTACCCTTACCGTAAACCTTACCCTTTCTGCTACACTTACCCTTAGCGTAAATCTAAACCTTACACTTACCCTTAGCCTTACCCTCACCCTTACCCTTACCCATACCCTTATTCTTACCCTTTCCCTAACCCTTACCTTTACACTTACGGTTACCATTAACCTTACCCTTACCCTAACACTTATCCTTAACCTAACCCTTACCCCAACCCTTACCCTGACCCTTACATTAACCCTAACCCTTACCCTAAACCTTACACTTACTCTTAACCTTAACCTTACCCTTAACATTAACCTAATACTTACGCATACGTTTTCCTGACTTTAACCCTAAAACTAACCCTAACCATTACCCTAACACTTAACCTTACCCTAACCCTAACCCTAACCCTTACTCTAACCCTTACCCTGACCTGTACCCTTACACTTACCCTTACCCTTATACTCACCCTAATTCTTACCCATACCATAACCCATACCCTAACACATATTTGTACCCTTAACCTTACCGTTACCCTTAACCTTACCCTTACCCTTACTCTATCCCTTACCCTTACGCTTACCCTTAATATAAACCTTACCCTTGACCTTACCCTTACCATAAGCCATACAACAACACTTACATGTACACTTACATGTACACTTACGCTTACACTTACCCTAGCAATTCCTCGTACAATTACCCTTACCCTTACCCTTAACCGAAGCTGAAACATTAAACCTTACAGTAAACCTTACCCTTTCTGCTACACTTACCCTTAGCCTAACCCTCACCCTTACCCTTACCCATACTCTTATTCTTACCCTTAGCCTAACCCTTACCTTTACACTTACGGTTACCATTAACCTTACCCTTACCCTAACGCTTATCCTTAACCTAACCCTTACCCTAAACCTTACCCCAACCCTTACCCTGACCCTTACATTAACCCTAACCCTTACCCTAAATCTTACACTTACTCTTAACCTTAACCTTAGCTGTAATCTAATACTTACCCTTACGTTTCCCTCACCCTAACCCTAAAATTAACCCTAACCATTACCCTAACACTTACCCTTACCCTAACCCTTACTGTAACCCTTACAATGAACCATACGCTTACACATACCCTTACCCTTACTCTTACTCTACCCTTACCCTTACCATAGCCCATACTCTAACACATACTTCTACCCTTAACCTTACTGTTACCCTTACCCTTACTCTATTTGTTACTCTTACGCTTATCCTTAACATAAAACTTACTCTTAACCTTACCCTTACCATAAGCCATAGAACAACACTTACATGTTCACTTACGTTTCCACTTACCCTGGCAACTACTCGTACAATTAAACTTACCCTTACCCTTACCAAACCATTACCCTTACCCTTAACCTAATCCTCAACCTTACACTTATCCTAGCACTTACCCTTACCGTAATCCTTACGCTTTCTGCTACACTTACTCTTTGCCTAATTCTAAACCTTACCCTACACTCACCCTTACCCTTATCATAATGCTTACATTAACCCTTAACCTAAACCTTACCCCAACCCTTACCCTGACCCTTACATTAACGCTAACCCTTACCCTAAACCTTACACTTACTCTTAACCTTAACTTTACTCTTAACATTAACCTAATACTTACGCATATGTTTTCCTGACTTTAACCCTTAAATTTACCCTAGCCATTACCCTAACACTTAACCTTAACCTAACCCTAAAATTACTCGTACAATTACCCTTACCCTTACCCTTAACCTAAGCCTAAACCTTACAGTAAACCTTACCCTTTCTGCTACACTTACCCTTAGCCTAAATCTAAACCTTACACTTACCCCTACTGTAACCCTCACCCTTATCATTACCAATACCCTTACTCTTACCCTTACCCTAACCCTTCTCCTTACACTTACTGTTACCTTTAACATTACCCTTACCCTAACACTTACACTTATCCTTATCCATGCCCTTACCCTTACCCTAATCTTTACCCTTAACCTAACCCTAACCCTAAACCTTATCCCAGCCTTTACCCTGACCCTTACATTAACCCTAACCCTTACCCTAAAGCTTACACTTACTCTTAACCTTAACCTTACCCTTAACCATTACCCTAACACTTACCCTTACGTTTCCCTCACCCTAAGTCCTAAAATTAACCCTAACCATTACCCTAACACTTACCCTAACCCTTACCCTAACCCTAACCCTAACCCTTACTCTAACCCTAACCCTTAACCTAAACCTTACACTTAATCTTAACTTTAACCTTACACTTAATCTTAACTTTAACCTTACCCTTAAACTAATACATACCCTTACGTTTCCCTCATCATAACCCTAAAATTAACCGTAACCATTACCCTAACACTTATCCTTACCTAACCCTAACCCTAACCCTTACTCTAACTTTAAACCCTGACCCGTAACCTTAGACTTCCCCTTACCCTTCCCCTTACGCTTACCCTTACCCTAACCCTTACCCTTACACTTACGGTTACCATTAACCTTACCCTTACCCTAACACTTACTCTTACCCTATCCCTTACACTTATACTTATCCATACAACTTACGTTTACCCTAACACTTAACCTTAACCTAACCCTAACCCTAAACCTTACCTGAACCCTTACCCTGACCCTTACATTAACCCTTACCCTAAAACTTACACTTAACCTTAACCTTACCCTTAACCTTAACCTAATACTTACCCTTACTTTTCCCTCAGCCTAATCCTAAAATTAACCCTAACCATTACCCCTACACTTACCCTTACCCTAACCCTTACCCTTACCATAACCCATACTCTAACACATACTTCTACCCGTACCCGTACCCTTACGGTAACCCTTACCCTTACCGTAACCCTTACCCTTACCCTACCCTTACCGTTACCCTTACCCTTATCCTTACCCTTACCCTTACCCTTTCCCTTTCCCTTACTCTTACCCTAACCCTAACCCTTACTCTAACCCTTACCCTGACCCTTACCCTTACACTTACCCTTACCCTTACCCTTTTACTTACCCTAATTCTTACCCATACCATAACCCATACCCTAACACATATTTGTACCCTTAACCTTACCGTTACCCTTAACCTTACCCTTACCCTTACTCTATCCGTTACCCTTACGCTTACTCTTTACATAAACCTTACTTTTGACCTTACCCTTACCATAAGCCATACAACAACACTTACATGTACACTTACGCTTACACTTACCCTAGCAATTCCTAGTACAATTACCCTTACCCTTACCCTTACCCTTAACCTAAGCCGAAACCTTAAACCTTACAGTAAACCTTACCCTTTCTGCTACATTTACCCTTAGCCTAAATCTAAACCTTATTTTAAATCTTACTAAACATTACTTTAAATCTTACCCTTACTGTAACTCTCACCCTTATCATTACCAATACCCTTTCTCTTACCCTTACCCTAACCCTTCTCCTTACACTTACTGTTACCTTTAACATTACCCTTACCCTAACACTTACACTTATCCTTATCCATGCCCTTACCCTTACCCTAATCCTTACCCTTAACCTAACCCTAACCCTAAACCTTATCCCAGCCCTTACCCTGACCCTTACATTAACCCTAACCCTTACCCTAAAACTTACACTTACTCTTAACCGTAACCTTACCCTTAACATTAACCTAATACTTACCCTTACGTTTCCCTCACCCTAACCCTAAAATTAACCCTAACCATTACCCTAACACTTACCCTTACCCTAACCCTAACCGTAACTCTAACCCTTACTCTAACCCTTACCCTGACCCGTACCCTTACACTTACCCTTACCCTAAGCCTTTCCCTTACCATGACCCATACCCTAACACGTACTTGTAGCCTTAACCTAACCGTTCCCCTTACCCTTACCCTTACCTTTACTGTCTCCGTTACCCTTACACCTACACTTAACATAAACCTTAACCTTAACCTAACCCTTATCATAAGCCATACAACAACACTTGCATGTGCACTTACGCTTGTACTTACCCTAGCAATTACTCGTACAATTACCCTTAACCTTACTATTAAGCTAACCCTAAACCTTACCCTTATCCTAACACTTACCCTTATCCTAAACCTTACCCTTTCTGCTACACTTACCCTTTGCCTAATTCTAAATTTTACCCTAACCCTCACCCTTACCTAAATCTAACCATTACCCTAACCTTCACTCTTACCCTTACCATTATACTTACTTTTACCCTTTACCTAAACCTTACCCCAACCCTTACCCTGACCCTTACATTATCCCTAACCCTTACCCTAACCCTAACCCTAACCCTAACCCTAACCCTAACCCTAACCCTAACCCTTACTCTAACCTTAACCCTTAACCTAAACCTTACACTTAATCTTAACTTTAACCTTACCCTTAAACTAATAAATACCCTTACGTTTCCCTCATCATAACCCTAAAATTAACCGTAACCATTACCCTAACACTTATCCTTACCGAACCCTAACCCTAACCCTTACTCTAACTTTTACCCTGACCCGGACCCTTAGACTTCCCCTTCCCCTTACTCTTCCCCTTACTCTTACCCTTACCCTAACACTTACCCTTACCCTATCCCTTACACTTATCCTTATCCATACAACTTACGCTTACCCTAACACTTAACCTTAACCTAACCCTAACCCTAAACCTTACCTGAACCCTTACCCTGACCCTTACATTAACCCTTACCCTAAAACTTACACTTAACCTTAACTTTACCCTTAACCTTAACCTAATACTTACCCTTACGTTTCCCGCACCCTAACCCTAAAATTAACCCTAACCATTACCCCAACACTTACCCTTACCCTAACCCTTACCCTTACCATAACCCATACTCTAACACATACCTCTACCCGTACCAGTACCCTTACGGTAACCCTTACCCTTACCGTAACACTTACCCTTACTGTTACCGTTACCATTGCCCTTACCCTTACCCTTACCCTTACCCTTACCCTTACCCTTACCCTATACCTTACCCTTAACCTAAACTTAAAGCTTACCCTTATCCTAACACTTACCCTTACCGTAAACCTTACCCTTTCTGCTACATTTACCCTTAGCGTAAATCTAAACCTTACACTTACCCTTAGCCTAAACCTCACCCTTACCATTACCCATACCCTTATTCTTACCCTTTCCCGAACCCTTACCTTTACACTTACGGTTACCATTAACCTTACCCTTACCCTAACACTTATCCTTAACCTAACCCTTACCCTAAACCTTACCCCAACCCTTACCCTGACCCTTACATTAACCCAAACCCTTACCCTAAACCTTACACTTACTCTTAACCTTAACCTTACCCTTAACATTCACCTAATACTTACGCATACGTTTTCCTGACTTTAACCCTAAAACTAACCCTAACCATTACCCTAACACTTAACCTTACCCTAACCCTAACCCTTACTCTAACCCTTACCCTGACCTGTACCCTTACACTTACCCTTACCCTTATACTTACCCTAATTCTTACCCATACCATAACCCATACCCTAACACATATTTGTACCCTTAACCTTACCGTTACCCTTAACCTTACCCTTACCCTTACTCTATCCCTTACCCTTACCCTTACGCTTACCCTTAACATAAACCTTACCCTTGACCTTACCATACCATAAGCCATACAACAACACTTACATGTACACTTACGCTTACACTTACCCTAGCAATTACTCGTACAATTACCCTTACTCTTACCCTTACCCTTAACCTAAGCCGAAACCTTAAACCTTACAGTAAACCTTACCCTTTCTGCTACACTTACCCTTAGCCTAAATCTAAACCTTACACTTACCCTTACCTTAACCCTATACTTACCCTTACGTTTCCCTCACCCTAAACCTAAAATTAACCCTAACCATTATTCCAACACTTACCCTTACCCTAACCCTAACCCTTACTCTTACCCTTACCCTGACCCATACCCTTACACTCACCCTTACCCTTACATTACCCTAACTCTTACCCATACTATAACCCATACCATAACACATATTTGTACCCTTACCCTTACTCTATCTGTTACCCTTACGCTTACCCTTAACATAAACCTTACCATTAATCTTACTCTTACGCTAACCCTTACCCTTATCCTTATCCATACCCTTAACCTTACACCAACCCTTCCCCTTAAGCTGAACCTAACCCTAAACCTTACCCCAAACCTTTCCCTGAACTTTACCCCTTCCCTGAAGCCTTACCCTTAACCTAAACCTTACACTTAATCTTAACCTTAACCTTACACTTAACCTTAAGCTAGTACTTAACCTTACATTTTTCTCACCCTAATCCTAAAATTAACCCTAACCATTACCCTAACACTTAACCGTTACACTTACCCTTATTCTATCCATTACTCTTACGCTTTCCCTTAACATAAACCTTACCCTTACCATAAGCCATACATCAACACTTACATGTACACTTACGCTTACACTTATCCTAGCAATTACTCGTACAATTACCCTTAACCTAACCATAAACATTAAGGATAAGCTTAAGGGTCACCCTTAAGGTTAACGTTATCCTAACACTTACACTTAAGTTCAGGGTAAGGGTTAGAGTAAGGGTAAGTGTTAGGGTAATGGTTAGGCTAATTTTAGGTTTAGGGTGAGGGAAACGGAAGGGTAAGTATTAGGTTAAGTTTAAGGATAAGGTTAAGAGTTATGGTAAGGGTTAGGTTTAATGTAAGGGTAAGGGTTTGGGAAATGTTTAGGATAAGGGTAAGAGAAGGGATAATGGTAAGGGTAAGGATGATGTTTAGTGTAAGGGTTAGATTTAGTTAAGGGTAAGAGTTAGTGTAAGTTTAAGAGTAAGGGTAAGTGTAAGGGTATGTGTAAAAGTACGGGTCATTGTAAGGGTTAGAGTAAGGGTTAGGGTAAGGGTAAGTGTTAGGGTAATGGTTAGGGTTAATTTTAGGGTTAGGGTGAGGGAAACGTAAGAGTAAGTATTAGGTTACAGCTAAGGTTAAGGTTAAGAGTAAGTGTAAGGTTTAGTGTAAGGATTAGGGTTAATGTAAGGGTCAAGGTAAGGGTTGGGGTAAAGGTTTAGGTAAAGGGTAAAAATATGTATATTGTAAGGGTGAGGGGTTAGGGTAATGGTTAGATTTTAGTTAGATTTAGGTAAGGGTGAGGGTTCGGGTAAGGTTTAGAATTAGGCAAAGGGTAATTGTAGCAGAAAGGGTAAGGTTTAGGATAAGGGTAAGTGTTAGGATAAGGGTAAGGTTTAGGGTTAGCTTAATAGTAAGGTTAAGGGTAATTGTACGAGTAATTGCTAGGGTAAGTGCAAGCGTAAGTGTACATGTAAGTGTTGTTGTATGGCTTATGGTAAGGGTAAGGTCAAGGGTAAGGTTTATGTTAAGGGTAAGCGTAAGGGTAAGGGTAAGGGATAGAGTAAGGGTAAGGGTAAGGTTAAGGGTAACGGTAAGGTTAAGGGTACAAATATGTGTTAGGTTATGGGTTATGGTATGGGTAAGAATTAGGGTAAGTATAAGGGTAAGGGTAAGTGTAAGGGTACAGGTCAGGGTAAGGGTTAGAGTAAGGGTTAGGGTTAGGGTAAGGTTAAATGTTAGGGTAATGGTTAGGGTTAGTTTTAGGGTTAAAGTCAGGAAAACGTATGCGTAAGTATTAGGTGAATGTTAAGGGTAAGGTTAAGGTTAAGAGTAAGGGTAAGGTTTAGGGTAAGGGTTAGGGTTAATGTAAGGGTCAGGGTAAGGGTTGGGGTAAGGTTTAGGGTAAGGGTTAGGTTAAGGATAAATGTTAGGGTAAGGGTAAGGTTAATGGTAACCGTAAGTGTAAAGGAAAGGGTTACGGTAAGGGTAAGAATAAGGGTATGGGTAATGGTAAGGGTGAGGGTTAGGCTAAGGGTAAGTGTAAGGTTTAGATTTCGGCTAAGGGTAAGTGTAGCAGAAAGGGTAAGCTTTAAAGTAAGGTTTAAGGTTTAGGCTTAGGTTAAGGGTAAGGGTAAGGGTACGGGTCAGGGTAA
Source organism: Aythya ferina (assembly GCF_964211825.1). NCBI lineage: Eukaryota > Metazoa > Chordata > Aves > Anseriformes > Anatidae > Aythya > Aythya ferina. The sequence continues at coordinate 23,560,389 of NC_140306.1, read as the reverse complement.
GGGTTAGAGTAAGGGTTTGAGTATGGGTAAGGGTAAGGGTTAGAATAAGTGTAAGGGTGCAAGCAAGGATTAGGGCAAGAGTAAGTGTAAGGGTAATAGAAAGGGTTAGGGTAAGTGTAAGGGTAAGGGAATGTGTTAGGATATGTTTTAGGGGAAGCAGAAGGGTAAGGGTTAGGTTAAGTGTAAGGGGAAGGGGAAGGTAAGGGGAAGGGTTGGAGTAAGGTATAGGGTAAGGGTAAGGTTATGGTTAAAGGAAAGAGTAAGGGTAAGGAAAAAGTAAAGGTAAGGATTTGGGTAATGGTAAGGGTGAGAAGATTTAGGGTAAGGGTTACGGTAAGGGTTAGGTAACGCAGTGTACAACCTGGGATGTCACACGCAGAGCTGCCTCTGGCAAGGTGAGTGAGGAACAGATGTAGCAGTTGTTGTGTTGTAGGTCTCACTGTTCCTCTAGGCATCCCCTCTTTGTCTTTTAGAGGTGTTGTAGCTGTTTGAAGAGGGTAGATTGAAGCATCTGCCTCGGGGGCTGGTAAGCGGCAGAGGTAAGGGAGCAGATGAGAGTAACTTACCTAGTTGTGCTGTGTCTTTGGATGCTGCATCGGCCTATGCGTTTCTTTTTCTTTCACAGGTGTCTCGCACAGGCTCAAAGGAGCAAACTGCACTCTGAAGAGCTGTGTAAGAAGAGGGGCTGGTCATGAGCTGGGTTGGAGCAGAACGACCAAGTAGCACAAGGTGACTATGAAAGGTGTCCGTCTTGCTTTGCAGGTGCCGTGGCAGGCTCTCCACAGAAGTGGATAAGGATATGAGATAAGGCCAGAGAGCGACAAGGAGCGGCACGTGCAGGGATGGTTTTGAAGCGCTGCGGTGGCTTACTCTTCTGTTCATCAGGTGCCACAGGCAAGGTGGGTTGTAACATCAGTCCTTATATTTGCATGAAAGCAGTTCACTTGAATGGCACAGTGCATCTGAGTAGGGTGTTCTAGCAGAACAAGCTTGTCTGGCACAGCGGTGCGTGATGGCAGTGTGTTTCCTCAGGTGAAGAGGTGCCTGAAGCCCCATCCTATCTAGCCTGCACACAATTATCTGAGAATGAAAGCTGCTTTCCAGTAATTCAGAAAGCCAAGTTACGTCTCAGCCTTGAGCATCTCGGGCTTTTGGGCCTGTCTGTAACATTTGGCACCAGCACTAATACTTTTTTGGCATATGTTTAGCGTTTGGGGCCTGTGTCTGGGATTTGGGCCCTGTCTCGAACCACTGGGGCTTTGTCCTGGGTTTTGGAGCCTGTTTCTAGAGTTCAGGGCCTGTGATTAGGCTTTTGGGGTCTGTGTCTGGGGGCCGGTATCTGGGGGCAAGGGGGGAGCTGCTTGTAGACCCTTGGGGCCGGCATTGAGGGGGTTGGGAGCTGACTCTACACCTTTGGGGCCTGCTTTTGGGGGGGGGGGGGGGTTGAGACCTGCATCTGGGGGAGGGGTGGGAGCTCTTTGTATTCCTTTGGAGCCTGTGTCGGGGGGCGGGGGGGGGGGGGGGGGGAAGGGGAGGGTTGGTTGGGAGGTGCTTGTACACTGTTGGAGCCTGGGTTGAGGGAGGAGGTTTGGAGCTGCTTCTACACCTTTGGGCCTGGCATCGGGGGTAGGGGGTTGGGTGCTGGTTGCAGGGGCCTGTGTTTGGGGGGGGGCTTGGGACCTGCGTCTGGGGGAGGGGTGGGAGCTGCTTGTACACCTTTGGGGCCTGCATGTGTGGGGGGTCAGGGCCTGTGTCTAGCGGGCTGGGAACTGCTTGTACAATGTAGGAATCTGTTTCTGCAGGGTGGCTGGGAGCTGTTTGTACAACTTTGGGGCCAGCATCTGGGGGTGGCTGGGAGCTGCCTGTACACTGTAGGGGCCTGTGTTTGTGGGGGCCTTGGGGGCCTCCCTCGGGGGGGGGGGGGGAGGGTTGGGAGCTGCTTGTATAGGGTAGGGGGCGTGCCTGGCAGGGGTTGGGAGCTGCTTGTAGAATTTGGGTCGCTGTGTCTGGGGGGGGGGTTGGGGCCTGTGTCTCAGGGGTGTTGGGAACTGGTTGTACACCTTTGGGTCCTGTCTCAGGGGTGGAGCTACTTGTACACTTTTGGGGTCTGTATTTGAGGGGGGTTGGGAGCTGCTTGTGCACTTTTGGACCTATGTTTAGGCTGGTTGGGAGTTGCTCATGCATTCTAGGTGCCTCCCTTTTGAGAAGGGTTGGGGCCTGCATCTGTGGGTGGTTGGGAGCTGCTTGTACACTATAGGGGCCATGGTCTTGGAGCGGGGTCTGGGCTGTTTATACACCTTTGTGGCCTGTGTTTGGGGGGGGGGGTGGGCCTGTGCCTGGGGAAGTTGGGAGGTGCTTGTTCACTCTAGGAGCCTCCATTTGGGGGTCTTTGGGGCCTCCCTTTGAGGGGGAGGGAGTTGGGAGTTGGTTGTACACCTCCGCATCCCGTGTCTTGGGGGGGGTGGGGGGAGTGGGATCGGTCTCTGAAGGGGCGGGTTGTGAGCTGCTTGTACACCTGTGTCGGGGGGAGGGTAGGGGGGTTGGCGGAGGTCGGGTCCGGGTCTTGGGCCAGTGTCTGGGTGGAGTCCAGTTCTTGGGAGGGGGTGGTGGGGTAGGAGCTGCTTGTGGGCAGTTGGGGTCTGCATCTGGGTGTGGTTGGTGCCTGCTTCTGTTGGCAGTTTGGGGCCTGCTTGTAGACTTGTGCAGCCTGGGTTTGGGGGCTTTTCTGTAACGTTTGGGGCCTGCATTTTTGCTTTGGGATGCATCTTGAGCTTTTGAGGCCTAGCAGTAGCATTTGGGGCCTGCATCTGGGGCTTTTCTGTAGCATTTTGGTTGCGTATTTGTGATTTGGGGCCTGTATCGTGGGTTTTGCCTTTTTTGTAGTTTCCATCTTTGTGTGTGTGTGTTTCGTTGTTGGTTGTCTGGGGTTAGGGGCAGTTTGGGGTTTGGATTAAGGTCAGTGTCATTAGCGTTAGGGGGTTGATAATAAGGGTTAGGGTTGTGGTTAGAGTTGTTAGGTTTAAGGGGAATAAGGATTTCAGGGTAAGGGGATCAAGGTTGTGGGAATAAAAATGTTGTTTTTGCGCAGTTACATCCTGTAGAGGGAAGGAAGGTGGTATTGAGATATGCTTGCAGTGATAAGACAGCTTAACAGTGTGAAATGAGTTCATCTGATTCGTGTCAATATGGAACAATGCTAGGGCCGCATGATATGATGAAAAGTCTGAGAAAACCAGAGTGGTTAATATATATAGTTCTTGTATCTTGCAAAGGAATGGTCCAGCAATTCGGGTCAATAGGGGATAAGAGAACAAAGGGGTTTCAGAATAACTGCTAACTATTACAACTGTTGCATGGGACACTATGCAAGTGTCTGCCATCCAGCCAAGATGGACAAAGGAGATGGACAAGAGAAAAGCCTGGGAGGAAGACTACGAGCCTTCAGTACGAGCGGCCCCCAGAGGGACTACCGGAGACTGATAACGCCTGCACCAGTGGGAGGGTTTGGATTCTGGGAACTAATTAGAATAACCCTGCCTTTTGTAGAAGTAGTAATGAATATGTATTAGCCTAGCAGCATAAAAACCAGCCGCCTAATGTAACTTGTGTGCGTCTTGGTGGAGCAGAGACTCCTGGCGCACCCAGCGCTGCTTGCTTACCTCTATTCAATTAATAAATTGTAAATTTCAATTGCAATCCTATTTGGGACCCAGTCATTTATTACAAGCGGGCGCTCGTCCGGGAGGGCTTTGGTTCCTGATTTCTGGTTTGATCTAGGAGAGGCACCCCCACCATTTGGTGGCTGCTGTTTGAGTCAGGTCGGAACTAATGGCATCTTGAACCTGAATAAAGGTAAGCAAAGTTTCTGATTCTTTTTTTCAGCTCCCTTGCCAGCTGCAGCACTATATTTTGCCCATAATTGTGTGTGTGAAGATCCGAACGAAGATGACGGAGTCGTAAGCATTTAAAGCGTATACCGTTTGGTTGGGTGGGGTTCGGTTGCCTGTGTGTGTAAGAGTGTGACTGAGATGGAACTTAGTTCCGAAGCGATTGTGGAGGTCTTCTAACCGCGGTTCCAATCTCCCGCGAGGGACTTGGCCGGTGAAGGACCGAAGGGATTCCTATAGGATTTGTGGGTGTGTGATAGGTCCTCGACCCCCTGCAAGACACTCTTACTAAGGTAACCAAGGGCTGTGGGAATTGCCAGAGTAAAATTCCTAGATGGGTCAGACAAAATCGAAGACCAGAGACCAGAAGAAAGGGAGCAAATTACCAGTCATACCACCAGAAAGTCCATTAGGAATAACGATTCGAAATTGGAATGATAGGGACCCCAGAAAAGGAAAAAGTAAATTAAAAATGGTCCAGTATTGTGTGACAGAATGGCCAAAGGAGCCTTTAAGACTACATGTCTTTTGGCCTGTTTTTGGATCCTTCAAAGACTGGATTTGCCAGGCCTTAAATATCCATGTTAATTCAAAGGAAGCTTTTAGCCAGGAAGAAAGTGATTATGCAGGATTATGGATCAGGAGGACTTCACGTCCTTTTCCAGCCTCAATATTTACACTAAAAGCAGGTAAGAAATTTGAAGAACAAGAAGAACATGAAAAAGAAAAAGAAGATAAACGTGAGCCGTTGGATAAGCTACCACCTCCATATCCTAACAATCCACCCCCGGCGGCTCCCCCTCCGGTGGCTGTGGTATCGCCACCAGTACCACCGTTGCCCCAGCTTCCACCACCAACAGCACCAGAATTAGACCGACCTCCGGCCGCATGCAGGAGAAGTAGGACGGATGTATCTGAGAGGGCTTCTCTATATCCCTTAAGGGAGGTAACTGGTGTATAACTGGTGCGCGTCTTGGTGGAACAGAGACTCCCGGCGTACCCAGCACTGTTTGCTTACCTCTATTCATTCAGTGAATTGTAAACTTTGATTGTAATCCTATTTGGGACTTTTATTTATTATAACAGACAACCTTGTAAAACGCAGACAACCAGAATCCTTACAGCAATTAGGTGGAAATCACGGCGTAAGAAACATTACCACCTCAAAGAGTAAAAACCTCAAAAGAAATGTGACTTGTAACAGGCCAGCAGCTGTGTATTTTCTGTGAAGCACCAGCTAGATTATGAACCTTGAATAGCACAGTTAAAGGGGAAACAGGGGAGGGTCGGGAGGGTCCCGGTCCTCGGCAGAAAAAAAAAGTGTATAAACTGTGTATGGAATTAGTAGGCACCCTCCTGCTTGTGGGACACCCGCCATTGTAATCTCGAATAATAATGCTACTGTACTGAGATCCTCGACTCAGCCTATGCTATTTGCTACAGATTGATTCAGGGTTTTAAGGTTTCAGGGATTGGGCACTAGGGTTGGGTTTCAGGGTAAGGGGTTTCAGGGTTTATGTTTAGGATTTTAAGGTTTTTAGGGTTGGAGTTTTAACGGTTAGGGTTTTAAGGATTTGGGGGTTAGGGTTTTAAGGGTTTCAGGGTTAGCGTGTTAGGGTATTAGAGTTTTTTGGGTTGTAGTGTTGATATGTTTTTTAGGGTTAGAGTCTTAAGGTTTTATTTTTGGTCAGTTATTTACGGTTAGGGTTTTAAGATCTTTTTTTTGTTTTGTTTTGTTTTGTTTTTTTCAGGTTAGTTTCTCCAGGTCCAGGGTTTTGAGTATCCTAATTTTGGGGGTTTGGATTTTGAGCATCTTAATTTTGGGGGTTAGGCTTTTGTGTGCCCTAATTTTTTGGGATAGGCTTTCAAGCATCCTAAGTAGTTGGGTTAGGGTTTTGAGCATCTTAATATTTTGGGTCTGGGTAATGAGCATCCTCAGTTTTCAGGATAGGGTTTTGAGCATCTTAATGTTTCCAGGATAGGGTTTGGAGCGTCCTAATGTTTTGGGTTGGGGCTTTGAGCTTCCTAATGTTTTCCGGATAGGGTTTGGAGCATCTTAATGTTTTGGGTTTGGGTTTTGAGCGTCCGAATGTTTTTGGGTTAGGGCTTGGAGCATCCTAATGATTTTGGGTTAGGGCTTTGAGCGTCCTGTTTTCGGGATAGGGTTTTGAGCGTCCAAAGTTTTTGGGTTTGGGTTTTGAGCGTCCAAAGTGTTATAAGTTGCCCCCTTAATTAATTTTCAGAGAGCATTGTATTAATCATAGAAAGGAATTTATTGAGTAAGCAAACATCAAGCAAAACAGCACTGGGCAGCCGGGGAGTCTCAGCTCCGCCAACGGCACGCACCTCACCCCTGCCAGGGTCCCTTTTTATACCTTGCTAATTCTGGGATTACTCAGCACATCCTGGTATATTCTGCGACTGCGCGCACTGTTGCTATGTTCCCTCAACATAACCCTAAAATTAACCGTAACCATTACCCTAACACTTATCCTTACCTAACCCTAACCCTAACCCTTACTCTAACTTTTAACCCTGACCCATAACCTCAGACTTCCCCTACCCTTACCCTTACTCTTCCCCTTACCCTAACCCTTACCCTTACACTTACGGTTACCATTAATCTTACCCTTACCCGAACACTTACCCTTACCCTATCCCTTACACTAATCCTTATCCATACAACTTCCGCTTACCCTAACACTTAACCTTAACCTAACCCTAACCCTAAACCTTACCTGAACCCTTACCCTGACCCTTACATTAACCCTAACCCTTACCCTAAACCTTACACTTACTTTTAACCTTAACCTTACCCTTAACCTTAACCTAATACTTACCCTTACTTTTCCCTCACCCTAACCCTAAAATTAACCCTAACCATTACCCCAACACTTACCCTTACCCTAACCCTTACCCTTACCATAACCCATACTCTAACACATACTTCTACCCGTACCCGTACCCTTACCGTAACCCTTACCCTTACCGTTACCGTAACCCTTACCCTTACCCTATCCCTTACCCTTAACCTAACCCTAAACCTTACCCTTATCCTAACACTTACCCTTACCGTAAACCTTACCCTTTCTGCTACACTTACCCTTAGCCTAAATCTAAACCTTACACTTACCCTTAGCCTAACCCTCGCCCTTACCATTACCCATACCCTTATTCTTACCCTTACCGTAACCCTACGGTTACCATTAACCTTACCCTTACCCTAACACTTATCCTGAACCTAACCCTTACCCTAAACCTTACCCCAACCCTTACCCTGACCCTTACATTAACCCTAACCCTTACCCTAAACCTTACACTTACTTTTAACCTTAACCTTACCCTTAACATTAACTTAATACTTACGCATACATTTTCCTGACTTTAACCCTAAAACTAACCCTTACCCTAACCCTTACACTTACCCTAACCCTAACCCTAACCCTTACTCTAACCCTTACCCTGACCTGTACCCTTACACTTACCCTTACCCTTATACTTACCCTAATTCTTACCCATACCATAACCCATACCCTAACACATATTTGTACCCTTAACCTTACCCTTACCCTTACTCTATCCGTTACCCTTACGCTTACCCTTAACATAAACCTTACCCTTGACCTTACCCTTACCATAAGCCCTACAACAACACTTACATGTACACTTACGCTTACACTTACCCTAGCAATTACTCGTACAATTACCCTTACCCTTACCCTTACCCTTAACCTAAGCCGAAACCTTAAACCTTACAGTAAACCTTACCCTTTCTGCTACACTTACCCTTAGCCTAAATCTAAACCTTACACTTACCCTTACTGTAACCCTCACCCTTACTGTTGCCAATACCCTTACTCTTACCCTTACCCTAACCCTTCTCCTTACACTTACTGTTACCTTTAACATTACCCTTACCCTAACACTTACACTTATCCTTATCCATACCCTTACCCTTACCCTAATCCTTACCCTTAACCTAACCCTAACCCTAAACCTTACCCCAGCCCTTACCCTGACCCTTACATTAACCCTAACCCTTACCCTAAAAGTTACACTTACTCTTAACCTTAACCTTACCCTTAACTATTACCCTAACACTTACCCTTATGTTTCCCTCACCCTAACCCTAAAATTAACCCTAACCATTACCCTAACACTTACCCTTACCCTAACCCTTACCCTTACCATAACCCATATCCTAACACGTACTTGTAGCCTTAACTTTACCATTCCCCTTACCCTTACCTTTACTGTCTCCGTTACCCTTACACTTACACTTAACATAAACCTTAAAGTTAACCTAACCCTTGTTATAAATGGCTCAGGATTCAAATTAGGATTAAATAAAAAAATAGGATTTATTGAAAGAATATAAAGGAATAGAGGTAAGCAAACAGCGCTGGGTGCACCGGGAGTCTCCGCTCCACCAGGACGCACACCAGTTACATCAAGCAGCTGATTTTTATGCTCCTAGACTAATACATATTCATTACTACTTCTAAAAAAAATAGATTATTAAAATTAGCTTCCGGGGTGCAGTCCCTCCTACTGGAGCATGCGCAGTCTCCTCTGGGGTCTCTTCTGGGGGTCTCTAGGGGTCTTTCATGCTGAAGGCTCGTAGTCTTCCTCTCCCCCTTTGTACTTACTTGGCACCATACCAAGTTTATAGAACATTCTCTTCAAGACTTGTCTCCCAGCCGTCCTTCAGCTTCTTTTTCCTTCCTCTTAATCTCTCGGCCCCCCTAACCAGATACCAAAGATCCGCATAGTATCCCATAACAGTCACTAGTTGTTATCAGTTGTTCTGAAACTCCCAGACATCAAACACAAACAGCTTCACGAGTAATTAAAACATTCTTCCCCAGCCATTCACAGACACATCTATAGCAGTGTTAGAAATAGAAGTCCGGAATAACAAAAGCAAACAGGTTCATAAATTTAAGGAGTGATAAATTGACTAGAATGAGGGGGAGACTGGGACACACTGCAGCTGAGGTTCAAGAATTAAATTGCCAGTGCAGGGCCCAGAGGCAGACAGGATTCAAACAGAATTGTTCTTTATGGACACGAATTGTTAAAACATTCCTCACAATCCCTTATCTTCTTTTTAACATCCCCAATTCGTGTCTCTTCTGTTATTAATAATTGGATTTCATCAGTTTGTTCTTGGAGGGTCCAATTCTTAAGCATCATAATTGACATATTCCCTTCTTTTTTTAATGAAGTTATTACAAATGTACTATTTATCACCCGGTGTATTAATAATGTAAGACAAGGTGTCATACAAGGTACAAATAATAACGTAATTACACCACATAACAATAAAAATAACACTCTTTTGACCCATGGTCCACCAGGCAGCCATGAAAATAAATCCCATTCCATATCCTTCCAGGTTTGTGTTTGCTCGCTCACCTCCCCCCTCCTTCTCTGGGATGGGAGAGAGAAATGGGAAAGTGAAGCCTGTGAGTTGAGATAAAAACAAGAAGATAATAACAATAATGATGATAATAGTACTACTAGTAATAATGTGTACGAAACAAGTGATGCACAATGCAATTGCTCACCACCTGCTGTCCGATGCCCAACCTAACCCCGAGCAGTCCGGCCCTCCTCCCAGCCTGCCTGCTGGCAGGACAGTGAGAAGCTGAATTTGGCTTGGTCCTTGGCTTGGTGTAAGCACTGCTCTGTAACAATTAAAAACAATTAAAACATCAGCATATTATTAACATTCTTCTCATCCTAAACCAGAACATAACATTCTATCAGTTACTAGGAAGAAACACCTTTTCATCAATCTTTAAACAGTAATTACTAAAGTTAAATTTTCCACAGACTTCTCCTTCTTGTGCTAGCAAACAATCCAAAGCTAGGCAATTTTGATACAAAGCAGTTCTCATCTTTATAACTCATTTAGATCAGTTCTCATCATTTATAACTATTTCTATTACAGCTAATAACCTAATTATTCTATTAAGTATACTGAGGACCTCTACTGAGGTCCTATAGCCCCAGGATCTGTCTTCTGCCCATGTAGCTGGATCATAATAGGCAAACGCCTTCAGGGTCGATTCAGGCTTGTGTTACCGTTCGGCCTGTCAGGGTGATCCAGCTCCTGTAAAACGAATCACAATTTTATATAGGTTTAAAAAAGAGGTTTTTTATGTTATTTTCTCGGGACAACCTGATCTTAGTGTGGGAGAAGTCCGGTCGAGGCCCTCTCATTCGGCAGTCAATACCGATAGGGGTTGCCTCCCTCGGTAGACCATACACGCCACAGTGGAGGGTCCTGCCCCAGTCTTGCCTTCTCCCTTTTCTCCCTTTAGGCTTGTCCTTTTTATTTGGCATCCTTAATTCATGCAGAGCCTCGTTGCCAGAATATTAGTTCTCCCTTAGCTTGAGTTTCAGTTTCCCAGGAGCGGACTCAACCCTCCAAGTTTCAGTAGTTACTGGTCCTTTTATTCTGGATGCGTGGGTCCTTTTCTGCAGTTCTCACAGCTGTTTCAGTAGTCAGTAAAACAAGGTACAGTCCCTCACATCGAGGGTTCAGTGATTCTTCCCTCCCATGGCTGCTTGTTGAAACACTTTATTTTTTATCTTCTGACAAGTTAAATAACAGTTATTTAATTTGCTTTGCCGTATGGCCCTTTCCAGGTTCCTGTAGCAGGATTCATCTGATAGCCTTTCAGGTTGATACAGATTTGACTACAGGGTTTTGGCATTCATCACTATCTCCACAGTTTCACAGCTGGACAGTCACATTCATTTATGTTGCATTCCTTCAGGGGCTCATCACCCCAGTCCTTGCAGTCTCTCTGCTGGTTACACACTTTATTGATATCTATGCATTCTCCACTTCTGCACTTGAATTTGCCAGGTCCAGAGCACTGAATAACATTGTTACAGTTTGCTTCATCAGTGCCATCCAGACAGTCTCTCACACCACTGCACTGCCTACTCCCATGGACACAGTTCACATCTGAACTGGTCTGGCCTACAGGTCCAGGAAGGGCAGTTAATTTCATCTCTTCCATCCTTACAGTAAGGATCTCTATCACATCGCCACAATTCTCTTCATCTTCTCCACTGTCACAGTCTTTTTCACCATCACATTTCCATGACACTGTTCTCATATGACACAGCTCAGCACTTTCATCAGACCCATCTTCACAATCCAGATCCCCATCACACTGCCATCTGTTTGGCACACACTGACCACCGTTGCACACAAAGTCAGATTCAGCACACATCTTCTTCACACATCTTCTTCACACAAACACTCTCATCACTGCCATCTGAGCAGTCTTCACATTTTACTCTAGCACCGTCGGCAGCAGTGCAGTCAGGCGAAGGCGAGCAGCAGGCAGAGCGCCTCGCCTCGCACCGTCACCTGTGTCACTTATACTACTCCTATTACCCATGCTGTTAGTGTCAGTGGCATCCTCCTTTTCTTTTTGCCACTGACCATTCACCACAAATGGATGAGACACATGATTACTAGTTAGGAAAGAGAGTGTAACGTCTGCTATATGGCTGCAGGCAGTGCCAGCTGCAACCTTAGGTTTGTGAAAGAGCCTGCTGGTGGTCATTTGGCAGTGTAATCTGCGTCTCTGCACTCCTGCCCTGCAATAGAGCTTAGTCGTCATTAGTAACAGTTATAACACCGATCTGGGGACTAATAGTCTTTTTTGCATTGCAAGATAAACCTTTTATAAAAAGAATGCTAGAGTGAAGCAGCACAGCCGCTGCTGCCGCTGCCTCCATGGTTACGTCAGACAGGCTGCAGGGTCCTGATGTCCGCCCCTCTGCTCTGTGCCGACTGGCCACACGGTGAGGGTCGGCTACCGGTGTCCACTGACGCCTCTGGTCTCCCGTAGCAACTCGATCTTGGATGTCCCGCAATTACTTCAATTCCCCGCGTTTTCCGGCTTCTGTCTGGTCTATTCTGTGTCTCTCAGAGCCGTCCGTGGCTCTGCAGCGTCTCTCAGGGCTCTCTCCGTCCAGTGGTAGTCCCTCCGTAGTGTCTCGGGTCTCCCAGCGCCACTCCAGTCTCTCGGCACCGCTCCGGTCTCTCGGCCTGTTCAGGTCTCAGCGAGTCCAGGTCTCGGCCTGTGCAGGCCTCATATGTTGCAGAAAGCATGTCATATCATGCTCCTGCCTTTTTCTTGTCACAGTCAAAACATTTAAGAGCAAAAATAGGATACACAAGATACACAAGATACACTGGGCACCACCACTCAAAACTTGGATAAAACAGCACTTCTTTTCAGTCTGTCAAGCACTTCGTTCGTCTCTGCCCACTCCCCTTGTGGAGAGTATGGAACAACGGATCGGAACTCTGCACTCGCTTTGCAGCAACGCTGCGTCTCACTCACACAGCACAATCGCACACGGAGGCCTCCAGCACATCTCATTCATACCACAGGAATATAATTTAGAATGATAACCAACCAAACAAGTATTGTCTCTGACTGTGTTCTTCGTGAAGTGACTTGTAACACTTTGTTTCAAACCCTTACATTTACACAAATACTTTCAACACAAAATACATACAATATGCAAATATTACAATATACAAAATGTCAACACAAAATACATACATAAAAACACATACAATTATTAACACTCCAGTTAGTATCCCTCCAGCAGCTGAAAACATACCGTTTGTCTGCAGTTTCAGGAGATCTTTGCTCCTGCGGTGAGCAGCTGAGAGTGGAGTCCCCTCCGAGCAAAAACGCTCAGGGTGCACCTAGGGGCGTCCGCGCTGCAGCCGATCCCGCAGCCGAGCAGAGTGTCTCCTGCCTGGCTCACCAAAATGACTCACAGAAAGCTGACTCCACAATCAGTAAGATTGTAAAGTAGGTATGTTTACTCAGTTCCATGCAGCACGGGGCGGGTAGTCCCACCAAAGTCGTGCACGCCTAACGTGGCAAATTGCTCTAGTAAAGAGTTACATATACATGAACATTCCTATACATATACATATTCCTAAGCTGTCCCTTTGTGAGCAGTCCTCCTTATCTCAGACCCCTTGATTAAAGTCCGAACCATGAGGTTGTTTTTGATCTGGTTCTCGGGGTCCGAGAGGCTCCTGTTATCTGGTGGTATAAGTGCAGCACAGGCACAAATGTAGCACATATTCATTCTTAATCAATTGCTCTCAAATTTCTAATTCCAATGTTTCAGCTTGCTCTTTTCTGGATCCATGGGTATTCTACTATTAATGTTCAAAGCCTGACAGACCCCGTCCTCTGTGGATCAAAATACATGGGATCTTAAGAGTTCTTTTGGTCATTCTATCATATAATACAGGATCATTTTTAATTTACTCTTTAATTTTCTGGGGCCCCTATTGTTCCAATTTCTAATCATTATTCGTAATGGACTTTTTGGTCATATATCTGGTAATTTGCTCCCTTTCTGGTCCTTGGTCTTCGATTTTATCTGACCCATCCGGGAATTTTACTAGTGGCAATTCCCACAGTCCTTGGTTGCCCCTAGTGAGAGTGTCTTGCAGGGGGTTTAGGACCTATCACCCACCCACGTATCCCTCTCTTCACCAGCCCAGCACCCCCGACAGGAGATTAGAACTGGTGAGAAAACAAAAAGACCTCCACACGGACTTTAGAAGTCTCAGTTACACTCTAACACACAAACACTAGCAACCGCACCTTTACCCAACCGGACGGTATCTTACGAATCAGTCGAATTCATCCAGAATCCAACTGGACGGTATCAACAAGCATCTCTGCTGTCTTCTATGAAAGAATATAAAGGAATAGAGGTAAGCAAACAGCGCTGGGTGCACCGGGAGTCTCCGCTCCACCAGGACGCACACCAGTTACATCAAGCAGCTGATTTTTATGCTCCTAGACTAATACATATTCATTACTACTTCTAAAAAAAATAGATTATTAAAATTAGCTTCCGGGGTGCAGTCCCTCCTACTGGAGCATGCGCAGTCTCCTCTGGGGTCTCTTCTGGGGGTCTCTAGGGGTCTTTCATGCTGAAGGCTCGTAGTCTTCCTCTCCCCCTTTGTACTTACTTGGCACCATACCAAGTTTATAGAACATTCTCTTCAAGACTTGTCTCCCAGCCGTCCTTCAGCTTCTTTTTCCTTCCTCTTAATCTCTCGGCCCCCCTAACCAGATACCAAAGATCCGCATAGTATCCCATAACAGTCACTAGTTGTTATCAGTTGTTCTGAAACTCCCAGACATCAAACACAAACAGCTTCACGAGTAATTAAAACATTCTTCCCCAGCCATTCACAGACACATCTATAGCAGTGTGAGAAATAGAAGTCCGGAATAACAAAAGCAAACAGGTTCATAAATTTAAGGAGTGATAAATTGACTAGAATGAGGGGGAGACTGGGACACACTGCAGCTGAGGTTCAAGAATTAAATTGCCAGTGCAGGGCCCAGAGGCAGACAGGATTCAAACAGAATTGTTCTTTATGGACATGAATTGTTAAAACATTCCTCACACCCTTATCATAAGCCATACAACAACAGTTACATGTACACTTACGCTTGCACTTACCCTAGCAATTACTCGTACAATTACCCTTAACCTTACTATTAAGCTAATCCTAAACCTTACCCTTATCCTAACACTTACCCTTATCCTAAACCTTACCCTTTTTGCTACACTTACCCTTTGCCTAATTCTAAACCTTACCCTAACCCTCACCCTTACCCTTACCATTATACTTACTTTTACCCTTGACCTAAACCTTACCCCAACCCTTACCCTGACCCTTACATTAACCCTAACCCTTACCCTAACCCTAACTCTAATCCTAACCCTTAACCTAAACCTTACACTTAATCTTACCTTTAACCTTACCCTTAAACTAATACATACCCTTACCTTTCCCTCACCACAACCCTAAAATTAACCGTAACCATTACCTGAACACTTATCCTTACCTAACCCTAACCCTTACTCTAACTTTTACCCGGACCCGGACCCTTAGACTTCCCCTTCCCCTTCCCCTTACTCTTCCCCTTACCCTAACCCTTACCCTTACACTTACGGTTACCATTTACCTTACCCTTACCCTAACACTTAACCTTAACCTAACCCTTACCCTAAACCTTACCCCAACCCTTACCCTGACCCTTACATTAACCCTAACCCTTACCCTAAACCTTACCCTTACTCTTAACCTTAACCTTACCCTTAACATTCACCTAATACTTACGCATACATTTTCCTGACTTTAACCCTAAAAATAACCCTAACCATTACCCTAACACTTAACCTTACCCTAACCCTAACCCTTACTCTAACCCTTACCCTGACCTGTACCCTTACACTTACCCTTACCCTTATACTTACCCTAATTCTTACCCATACCATAACCCATAACCTAACACATATTTGTACCCTTAACCTTACCGTTACCCTTAACCTTACCCTTACCCTTACTCTATCCCTTACCCTTACCCTTACGCTTACCCTTAACATAAACCTTACCCTTGACCTTACCCTTACCATAAGCCATACAACAACACTTACATGTACACTTACGCTTGCACTTACCCTAGCAATTACTCGTACAATTACCCTTAACCTTACTATTAAGCTAACCCTAAACCTTACCCTTATCCTAACACTTACCCTTATCCTAAACCTTACCCTTTCTGCTACAATTACCCTTTGCCTAATTCTAAACCTTACCCGAACCCTCACCCTTACCTAAATCTAACTAAAATCTAACCATTACCCTAACCCCTCACCCTTACAATGTACATATTTTTACCCTTTACCTAAACCTTTACCCCAACCCTTACCTTGACCCTTACATTAACCCTAATCCTTACACTAAACCTTACACTTACTCTTAACCTTAACCTTAGCTGTAACCTAATACTTACTCTTACGTTTCCCTCACCCTAAACCTAAAATTAGCCTAACCATTACCCTAACACTTACCCTTACTCTAACCCTTACCATGAACTTAAGTGTAAGTGTTAGGATAACGTTAACCTTAAGGGTGACCCTTAAGCTTATCCTTAATGTTTATGGTTAGGTTAAGGGTAATTGTACGAGTAATTACTAGGATAAGTGTAAGCGTAATTGTACATGTAAGTGTTGATGTATGGCTTATGGTAAGGGTAAGGTAAAGGGTAAGGTTTATGTTAAGGGAAAGTGTAAGAGTAACGGATAGAATAAGGGTAAGTGTAATGGTTAAGTGTTAGGGTAATGGTTAGGGTTAATTTTAGGATTAGGGTGAGAAAAATGTAAGGTTAAGTACTAGCTTAAGGTTAAGGGTAAGGTTAAGGTTAAGAGTAAGTGTAAGGTTTAGGTTAAGGGTTATGGTTAATGTAAGGTTCAGGGAAAGGTTTGGGGTAAGGTTTAGGGTTAGGTTCAGCTTAAGGGTAAGGGTTGGGGTAAGGTTAAGGGTATGGATAAGGATAAGTGTAAGGGATAGGGTAAGGGTAAGGGTTAGCGTAAGGGTAAGATTAATGGTAAGGTTTATGTTAAGGGTAAGCGTAAGGGTAACGGATAGAGTAAGGGTAAGGGTAACGGTAAGGTTAAGGGTAAAAATATGTGTTAGGGTATGGGTTATGGTATGGGTAAGAGTTAGGGTAATGTAAGGGTAAGGGTGAGTGTAAGGGTATGGGTCAGGGTAAGGGTTAGAGTAAGGGTTAGGGTTAGGGTAAGGGTAAGTGTTAGAATAATGGTTAGGGTTAATTTTAGGGTTAGGGTGAGGGAAACGTAAGGGTAAGTATTGGGTTAAGGTAAGGGTAAGTGTAAGGTTTAGATTTAGGCTAATGGTAAATGTAGCAGAAAGGGTAAGGTTTACGATAAGGGTAAGTGTTAGGGTAAGGGTAAGGTTTAGGGTAACATAAAGGGTAAGGATTACGGTAAGGGTAAGGGTACGGGTAGAATTTGTTAGAATATGGCTTATGGTAAGGGTAAGGTTTAGGGTAAGAGTAAGGGTAAGTGTATGTGTAAGGGTACGGGTCATTGTAAGGGTTAGAGTAAGGGTAGGTGTTAGGGTAATAGTTAGGGTTAATTTTAGGGTTAGGTTGAGGGAAACGGAAGGGTAAGTATTAGGTTAAGGTTAAGGGTAAGGTTAAGGTTAAGAGTAAGTGTAAGTTTTAGGGTAAGGGTAAGGGTTAATGTAAGGGTCAGGGTAAGGGTTAAGGTAAGGTTTAGGGTTAGAGTTAGGTTAAGGTTAAGTTTTAGGGT
Organism: Aythya ferina; assembly: GCF_964211825.1. NCBI lineage: Eukaryota > Metazoa > Chordata > Aves > Anseriformes > Anatidae > Aythya > Aythya ferina. The sequence goes on along the minus strand of NC_140306.1, from coordinate 23,543,293 downwards.
AAGGGTAAGTTATATGTATAAGGATAAGTGTAATCGTAAGTGTTAGGGTAAGTGTAAGGATAAGGATAAGTGTACAAGTCAGGGTAAGGTTTAGAGTTAGGATTAGGGTTTGGGTTAGGGTAAGGGTAAGTGTTAGGGTAATGGTTAGGGTTAATTTTAGGTGTAGGGTGACGGATAAGAAAGGGTAAGTAGTAGGTTAAGGTTAAGCGTAAGGTTAAGGTTAAGAGTAAGTGTAAGTTTTAGGGTACGGTTTAGGGTTAATGTAAGGGTCAGGGTAAGTGTTTGAGTAAGATTTAGGGTTAGGGTAAGAGTAAGTATATGGGTAATGGTAAGGGTAAGTGTTAGGGTTAGGGTAAGTGTAAGGTTTAGATTTAGGCTAAGGGTAAGTGTAGCAGAAAGGGTAAGGTTTACGGTAAGTGTAAGTGTAAGGATAAGGTTAAGGTTTAGGCTTACGTTAAGGGTAAGGGTAATGCTTTGGTAAGGGTAAGAGTAAGGGTAAAGGTAAGGGTTACGGTAAGGGTAAGGGTACTGGTAGAAGTATGTGTTAGAGTACGGCTTATGGTAAGGGTACAAGTAGCTCCCCCCCCAGAGACAGGACCCAAAGGTGTACAACCAGTTCCCAACACCCCTGAGACACAGGCCCCAACCCCCCCCCCAGACACAGGGCCCCAAATTCTACAAGCAGCTCCCAACCCCTGCCAGGCAGGCCCCCTACCCTATACAAGCAGCTCCCAACCCTCCCCCCCCCCCCCAAGGGAGGCCCCCAAGGCCCCCACAAACACAGGCCCCTACAGTGTACAGGCAGCTCCCAGCCACCCCCAGATGCTGGCCCCAAAGTTGTACAAACAGCTCCCAGCCACCCTGCAGAAACAGATTCCTACATTGTACAAGCAGTTCCCAGCCCGCTAGACACAGGCCCTGACCCCCCACACATGCAGGCCCCAAAGGTGTACAAGCAGCTCCCACCCCTCCCCCAGACGCAGGTCCCAAGCCCCCCCCCCCCCAAACACAGGCCCCTACAACCAGCACCCAACCCCCTACCCCCGATGCCAGGCCCAAAGGTGTAGAAGCAGCTCCAAACCTCCTCCCTCAACCCAGGCTCCAACAGTGTACAAGCACCTCCCAACCAACCCTCCCCTTCCCCCACCCCCCCGACACAGGCTCCAAAGGAATACAAAGAGCTCCCACCCCTCCCCCAGATGCAGGTCTCAACCCCCCCCCCCCCAGAAGCAGGCCCCAAAGGTGTAGAGTCAGCTCCCAACCCCCTCAATGCTGGCCCCTAGGGTCTACAAGCAGCTCCCCCCTTGCCCCCAGATACCGGCCCCCAGACACAGACCCCAAAAGCCTAATCACAGGCCCTGAACTCTAGAAACAGGCTCCAAAACCCAGGACAAAGCCCCAGTGGTTCGAGACAGGGCCCAAATCCCAGACACAGGCCCCAAACGCTAAACATATGCCAAAAAAAGTATTAGTGCTGGTGCCAAATGTTACAGACAGGCCCAAAAGCCCGAGATGCTAAAGGCTGAGACGTAACTTGGCTTTCTGAATTACTGGAAAGCAGCTTTCATTCTCAGATAATTGTGTGAAGGCTGATTAAGGAGCTATTGGGGAGGCAAGGACAATCCCCAGACAAGGACTGTATATCTCGAAACAAGATACTGGAACTCATGATAAGGAAGCGGCAGGCAGACAGAGAAACGAATGTAATGACTATAACTCTCGAAACTGGACATTGGAATTCATTATAAAGATACAACAAACGGGAGAATTGGCAACAACCAGCTCTTGCAATTAAGAAACATGCCAATTCAGCAGATTCCTGACCAAAGGTGAAAAGTACACTGTGAGGAAGACTCGGGGTCTTCCTCCCAAAGACCCCTGCCCACGTCCCAAAGACCCCTGCCCACAATTCTTGGAAGGCTCTGCGCAGGCGCAAGGTGCCAAAAGGCTAATTAGCATGAGAAGCGAGGGAAGGCGGGGATAGGTAATGCATATGTATAGGTGCTTGTAGAATATTGATAGATTGATTGTATAAATTCAAGACTGCTTTCTGCTTTGGGTATGCACGATAGGTGGAGAGATCCCCCGTGCATCCAGCGCTGCAATAAAGAATATACCACTTAAAGGAATTTCGGCTTCGATCTTTGAATCAATTTGGTGACCCAGATGGGACAACCTCTCTGCCGGACTGCAGGACCCGCTGGGAACAGGACTCCCTAGGGTACCCCCGGGATTTCCCAGAGGGACTCCTCGACTCACCGGATCACTGCGGAGGCAGACAAGGACCCCATCATTGTAAGTGAGTATATTCTTTATTCTGGCTTGGTTTTCTGGTAGACCGGTCATCTGGAACTGTCTGTAAGTCAGAAGGTGATCTTCTGCGAGGCAGTGTTTGGTATATACTTTGTGGTTATCACCATAAGTACATGTTTGGGGACCTTAAGGAAGGAGCTCGCTTTAAGGTCCGTCTGGAATTGTGTTGTCTATTTCGGTTTTCTGACTCATGGAGTATGGTATTTAACTCTGGTTATTGTTACTGCGATTTTGGCTATTTTCCTGGTGGTAATAGTAGGTTCGTGGCATTGTTATAAGAAAGATATCGTTATGGTGTTACACAGTTCGGTTTTCTGACTTATCGCATGTGGAATTTGACTCTGACTATTGTTACTGTGATTTTGGCAATATTGCTGGTAATAGTAGTTTTGTGGCATCGCTACTGAAAGATATTGCGTGCCCGTATTTTTGTGAGTGATACGTTTTGTGATACGCTTTTGTAAGTAACATGTGTATTCTGAAAGTGTAAACTGGAAACTGGGGGGGCAAACAAGCAGTGAAATTTTAAAGAAAAGTGTGTTAGGATGTGTTTTAAGTCACTGGAAGGATATTGGAGGATCTGCCGGTGGAAGTGTGAACAGGAAAACATTGATAAAATATCGTAATCAGTGGTGGCCGCTTTATAAGCTGGAATGTGGAGAAAAGTGGCCCCTAAATGGAACTTTAAACTATAATATTTTGCTACAGTTAATGTTGTTTTTTGAGAAGCAGAACAGGATGAAATGTTGTATACTGATGTTTCAGCATCTTGGTGGGAAAAGGTAGGGAATTAAGTTGGCCCCTGACTGAACCTTTGATGTTGGCATTAGAGAAGTACAGGCTGGAGAAAGATAAAGGAAGTGTTAAAAGGGTTGTTGAAAGTGTTAAAGGTGTTTGAAGTTGAATGAGCAGGGAAAGAGGATGTAGGAATGTTAATAGTTCTGCCTCTGCCCGAGGCAGAGATCTTAAAATCATGGGTGTTAGCCCTTTAGGGCAAAGGGACCATGATCGGTCCGAGAGAGTTGTCACAGAAACAGAAAAGAGGTCAACTCTTAAAACAACCTGAGTTCATGTGCGAGCTCTGATTGCTGATGGGACCGTTCAGGGAACTGTGGACAATTGCATTCCCCTGACCGACCCCCACTAAGACCCGAATCATCCTGAAAATCATGAACGGTTAAGTAAATACTAAAACCTGGATGAATTGGGAATTGAGAATATGCTTCCAACAAGGTCTAAAAGAAAGCCCTATGGAATTTTTGGACCAACTCTGAAATGTAATGAAAATAAATAAATAAATAAATAAATAAATAAATAAATAAAACAAAACGGTTTGGACCTGGCTTTGGAGGACAAATTGACTAGCCTTTTCCTAGGGTAATCAACCCCTGATTTCAACAGGAATAACGGGGACCTGGGGAATCTACCCTAGCGGATCCTCCACTGGTTATAATGAAGCTAGGGGAGGAATGGAAGTGAAATTTCTTATTGCTATGGGGCAACGTATTCAGTTCTAAATCAAGCATTAATGCCTTCACAGAATTATTATGTTAGGGTAAAAGGTGTGTCGTGGTTTAACCCGGCCGGCAGCTAAACACCACGCAGCTGTTCGCTCCCCCTCCCCCTCCCTCTCTGGGACGGGGGAGAGAAATGGAAAGTGAAGCCTGTGAGTTGAGATAAAGACAGTTTAATAAGACAAAATAATAATAATAATAATAATAATAATAATAATAATAATAATAATAATAATAATAATAATACAATGATGATAATAGTACCACTACTAATAATGTGTACAAACAAGTGATGCACAATGCAATTGCTCACCACCCGCTGACCGATGCCCAGCCTAACCCCGAGCAGTCCGGCCCCCTCCCCCTGGCTAGCCACCCCTATGTATTGTTTAGCCTGACGTCAGATGCTATGGAATACCCCTTTGGCTAGTTTGGGTCACCTGTCCTGGGTCTGTCCCCTCCCAGCTCTTACTGCACCCCCAGCCTGCCTCTTGGCAGGACAGAGCAAGAAGCTGAGATGTCCTTGGCTTGGTATAAGCATTGCTCTGCAACAATTGAAACATCGGGGTGTTATCAGCACTCTTCTCATCCTAAGCCAAAACATAGCATTCTCCCAGCTACTAGGAAGAAAATTAACTCTGTTCTAACTGAAACCAGGACAAGGTGTAACCGAAAAGGCTTATTTTTGTGAACCTTTGAAGTACAAGTTAGGGAAACAATGGGGCATACACAGATTTTTATCTATGCCTAGCTCCTCATGGGCACTCTTAGGTAGAGATTTATTAGAGCAAGTAGGAGCAGAAATTGTCTTTGAAAAAGGGAAAATGGAATTAAGAACAGGAGAAGAACAACTAATAAATGTGTTAAGCTTGGCACTAATACAAACTGACCCTAAAAGTGAAATACCTTTAGAGATCACAGATCAAGTATGTCCAGGAGTTTGGGCTACCGAAGTCCCTGGAAGAGCTAAAAATGTGACCTTAATAATTATTAAATTAAAGCCAGGAGAGAAACCCGTTAAGGTTAAGTAATATCCTTTGAGGATAGAAGATAGGAAAGGAATTAAAGAGATAATTGATCAATTTTTACAGTATGGATTATTGATTGAATGCGAATCAGAATCCAATGCACCCATATTGCCAATTAAAAAGGCAGATGAAAAAGCTATAGGCTAGTTCAGGATTTGAGGGCCATAAATAAAATCACTGAGGATATACATCCAGTAGTGGCAAACCCTTATACTTTGCTGACTAAATTAAAGAATAGTCAAGTCTGGTTTACCGTACTGGATTTAAAAGATGCCTTCTTCTGCCTAGGCTTAGCCACAGAAAGCCAAAACCTATTCGCCTTTGAATGGGAAAATCCCGATTCAGGCAGAAAGACGCAGCTTACGTGGACATTACTACCTCAAGGATTCAAGAATAGCCCCACTATTTTTGGAAACCAATTAGCAAGGGAACTCGAAACATGGATACCTCCGGACACTGAAGGTGCTTTGTTACAATATGTAGATGATCTCTTAATAGCTACCGAGACTAAAGGGAGTTGTATTCAATGGACTATAAGTCGTCTTAATTTTCTGGGTTTAAATGGATATCAAGTCTCTTGACAGAAAGTCCAGCTGGCTCAACAAAGTGTGACCTATCTGGGATTTGACATTTCGGAAGGACAACGAGAACTAGGAACTGAACATCAGGAAGTCATTTGCCGGACTCCAGAACCTCAAATGGTAAAGGAGCTACAAAGCTTTTTAGGAATGACAGGTTGGTGTCGCCTTTGGATTTATAATTATGGACTATTGGTAAAGCCTCTATGTGAATTGATAAAGATTAACCAGTCAAAGTTAGTCTGGACTGGAGAAGCACAAAAAGTCTTTAAACAACTTAAACAAGAATTGATGATTTTGAAATATCAAGCAATATTGGTAGAACAGGACGACGTGGAAATTGTGATAATTCATATTGTGAATCTAGCCTCTTTTCTTAGTGATGCTCCGGCACAAGCTGCGATTCACGATTGTTTAGAAACTCTAGAGACTGTGTATTCCAGCCGACCAGACCTTAAGGAGGAGCCCATGGAAGATGCGGAAGAAACTTGGTTCACGGATGGGAGCAGTTTTGTTACGCAAAGACAACGTAAAGCTGGATATGCTATAACAACTACTCAGCAGGTAATCGAGTCTAAGCCTTTACCCCCTGGAACATCAGCTCAAAAGGCGGAGATAGTTGCTCTCACGAGAGCATTGGAACTGGCAGCGGGTAAAAGGGTAAATATTTGGACAGATTCTAAATATACATTCGGCGTGGTACATGCTCATGGAGCAATTTGGAAAGAACATGGATTGCTGACCGCTCAGTGAAAACACAAAGTATGCTGAAGAAATTTTAAAATTGTTAGAGGCTGTAAAACAACCAGAAAAGGTAGCTATCATGCATTGTCAGGGACACCAAAAGGGGAACACCGATTTTGAAATTGGAAAATCGATTGGCAGAGGCTAAGCAGGCAGCTGAAATAACTGAGGTGAAGGCATTGTCTTTGATACCAGACGGTAAAATCCAAACTATATCCAAATTATACAAAAGAAGACTTAAAATTAATTGAAGATTTGAAAGGTAAAATGAAACCAGATGGATGAGTATATTTAAAAGATAACCCCATAGTAATACCCTCTAGTTTGACATGGCCCATAGTTCTTACAGAACACAATAAAACGCATTGGGGAGCTGGCACACTGCATAAGAGCCTGAGTCAGACATTAGTGGGACGATATGATAAAACAAGTAACTCAACAATGTAGCATTTGCTTACACAATAACCCCAATACCAAGGATAGAATAAAATTTGGAATTTTTCCTTTACCGATTGGTAAAGGAAGTTATTCGGGGCAACAGTGGCAAATTGATTTTTCAGAACTCCCTAGAAAAGGGGGGTATCATTATTTACTGGTTCTGACTGACACGTTTTCAGGAAGGCCTGAAGCCTTTCCCTGTCGAACAAACAAAGCAAGAGAAGTGGTTAAAGTCTTGTTAAATGAAATAATACCATGCTTTGGGATTCTAGTAGCAATGTCTTCTGATAGAGTTTCACATTTTTGTGCACAAGTGGTAGAACAGATAAGTAAGATTCTAAAGATAGATTGGCAACTGCATACTCCTTATAGACCACAGGCAAGTGGACAGGTAGAAAAAAGGAACCATTTAATTAAACAATAAATAGCTAAAATTGGATAAGAAGCTAATTTGTCATGGCCTCAATCCCTCCCTTTAGCATTACTTGGAATTAGAGTTAAACCTAGAATAAAAGGAAATTTGAGTCCCTTCAAAATCTTATATGGAAGGCCATAGCAATTTCTATTTAGTGGAGAGGACCTAACGCAGTTAGGATCAGAATATTTATATGCTTATATAACTGAACTTCAGAAACAATTAAATAAAGTACTTACATTTGTTTTAGGGACCAGGGCTAGAGGGTTGGATCAACCAATCCACCCCTTTAAGCTCGGGGATTATATATATATAAAGACTTTTTCAGGACAACCCGTGCAGGAAAAATGGAAGGAAAGTGGATGGGAGCATACCAAGTATTACTGACAACACACACCGCCATTAAGATTAAGAAGCAAGCAGCTTGGATCCACAATTCAAGGGTGAAGAAGGCCCCGGCGAGGATATGGACCACCACTCCAATTGGACCAACAAAATTACGGTTTTCCAGATCCTAATGATTGCAGGGGTGCGGTTCTCGGATTTGGGGTGGGCAACTTGGGATGAGAACTTACACCTGACCTTAATACAAACAATTTCTCAAGTAACTAATAAGACGAACTGTTGGGTATGCACCCATCTGCCACAGCATGGGAATAAGGGTGTATCGTAACCCTTACCCAAACCCTAACCCTAACCCTTACCCCAACCCTTACCCTGACCCTTACATTAACCCTAACCCTAACCCTATCCCTAACCCTAACCCAAACCCTTACTCTAACCCTAAGCCTTATCCTAAACCTTACACTTAATCTTATCTTTAACCTTACCCTTAAACTAATACATACCCTTACGTTTCCCTCATCATAACCCTAAAATTAACCATAACCATTACCCTAACACTTATCCTTACCTAACCCTAACCCTTACTCTAACTTTTACCCTGAGCCAGAACCTTAGACTTCCCCTACCCCTTCCCCTTACTAATACCGTTACCCTAACCCTTACCCTTACACTTACGGTTACCATTAACCTTACCCTTACCCTAACACTTACCCTTACCCTATCCCTTACACTTGTCCTTATCCATACAACTTACGCTTACCCTAACACTTAACCTTAACCTAACCCTAACCCTAAACCTTACCTGAACCCTTACCCTGACCCTTACATTAACCCTTACCCTAAAACTTACACTTAACCTTAACCTTACCCTTAACCTTAACCTAATACTTACCCTTACTTTTCCCTCACCCTAACCCTAAAATTAACCCTAACCATTACCCCAACACTTACCCTTACCCTAACCCTTACCCTTACCATAACCCATACTCTAACACATACTTCTACCCGTACCCGTACCCTTACGGTAACCCTTACCCTTACGGTAACACTTACACTTATCGTAACCCTTACCCTTACCGTTACCGTTACCGTGGCCCTTACCCTTACCCTTACCCTTACCCTTACCCTTACCCTTACCCTTACCCTTACCCTTACCCTTACCCTAACCCTAAACCTTACCCTTATCCTAACACTTACTCTTACCATAAACCTTACCCTTTCTGCTACACTTACCCTATGCCTAAATCTAAACCTTACACTTACCCTTAGCCTAACCCTCACCCTTACCCTTACCCATACCCTTATTCTTACCCTTTCCCGAACCCTTACCTTTACACTTACGGTTACCATTAACCTTACCCTTACCCTAACACTTATCCTTAACCTAACCCTTACCCTAAACCTTACCCCAACCCTTACCCTGACCCTTACATTAACCCTAACCCTTACCCTAAACCTTACACTTAATCTTAACCTTAACCTTACCCTTAACATTAACCTAATACTTATGCATACGTTTTCCTGACTTTAACCCTAAAACTAACCCTAACCATTACCCTAACACTTAACCTTACCCTAACCCTAACCCTAACCCTTTCTCTTACACTTACCCTGACCTGTACCCTTACACTTACCCTTACCTTTATACTCACCCTAATTCTTACCCATACCCTAACACATATTTGTACCCTTAACCTTACTGTTACCCTTAACCTTACCCTCACCCTTACACTATCCGTTACCCTTACGCTTACCCTTAACATAAACCTTACCCTTGACCTTACCCTTACCATAAGCCATACAACAACACTTACATGTACACTTACGCTTGCACTTACCCTAGCAATTACTCGTACAATTACCCTTAACCTTACTATTAAGCTAACCCTAAACCTTACCCTTATCCTAACACTTACCCTTATCCTAAACCTTACCCTTTCTGCTACAATTACCCTTTGCCTAATTCTAAACCTTACCCGAACCCTCACCCTTACCTAAATCTAACTAAAATCTAACCATTACCCTAACCCCTCACCCTTACAATGTACATATTTTTACCCTTTACCTAAACCTTTACCCCAACCCTTACCTTGACCCTTACATTAACCCTAATCCTTACACTAAACCTTACACTTACTCTTAACCTTAACCTTAGCTGTAACCTAATACTTACTCTTACGTTTCCCTCACCCTAACCCTAAAATTAACCCTAACCATTACCCTAACACTTACCCTTACCCTAACCCTTACTCTAACCCTTACAATGACCCGTACTTTTACACATACCCTTACACTTACCCTTACTCTTAAACTTACACTAACCCTTACCCTTAACTAAATCTAACCCTTACACTAAACATCATCCTTACCCTTACCATTATCCCTTCTCTTACCCTTATCCTAAACGTTTCCCAAACCCTTACCCTTACATTAAACCTAACCCTTACCATAACTCTTAACCTTATCCTTAAACTTAACCTAATACTTACCCTTATGTTTCCCTCACCCTAAACCTAAAATTAGCCTAACCATTACCCTAACACTTACCCTTACTCTAACCCTTACCCTGAACTTAAGTGTAAGTGTTAGGATAACGTTAACCTTAAGGGTGACCCTTAAGCTTATCCTTAATGTTTATGGTTAGGTTAAGGGTAATTGTACGAGTAATTGCTAGGATAAGTGTAAGCGTAAGTGTACATGTAAGTGTTGATGTATGGCTTATGGTAAGGGTAAGGTTTATGTTAAGGGAAAGCGTAAGAGTAATGGATAGAATAAGGGTAAGTGTAACGGTTAAGTGTTAGGGTAATGGTTAGGGTTAATTTTAGGATTAGGGTGAGAAAAATGTAAGGTTAAGTACTAGCTTAAGGTTAAGTGTAAGGTTAAGGTTAAGATTAAGTGTAAGGTTTAGGTTAAGGGTAAGGCTTCAGGGAAGGGGTAAAGTTCAGGGAAAGGTTTGGGGTAAGGTTTAGGGTTAGGTTCAGCTTAAGGGGAAGGGTTGGTGTAAGGTTAAGGGTATGGATAAGGATAAGGGTAAGGGTAAGGGTTAGCGTAAGAGTAAGATTAATGGTAAGGTTTATGTTAAGGGTAAGCGTAAGGGTAACGGATAGAGTAAGGGTAAGGGTACAAATATGTGTTATGGTATGGGTTATGGTATGGGTAAGAGTTAGGGTAATGTAAGGGTAAGGGTGAGTGTAAGGGTATGGGTCAGGGTAAGGGTAAGAGTAAGGGTTAGGGTTAGGGTAAGGGTAAGTGTTGGAATAATGGTTAGGGTTAATTTTAGGGTTAGGGTGAGGGAAACGTAAGGGTAAGTATAGGGTTAAGGTAAGGGTAAGTGTAAGGTTTAGATTTAGGCTAAGGGTAAGTGTAGCAGAAAGGGTAAGGTTTACTGTAAGGTTTAAGGTTTCGGCTTAGGTTAAGGGTAAGGGTAAGAGTAAGGGTAATTGTACGAGTAATTGCTAGGGTAAGTGTAAGCGTAAGTGTACATGTAAGTGTTGTTGTATGGCTTATGGTATGGTAAGGTCAAGGGTAAGGTTTATGTTAAGGGTAAGCGTAAGGGTAAGGGTAAGGGATAGAGTAAGGGTAAGGGTAAGGTTAAGGGTAACGGTAAGGTTAAGGGTACAAATATGTGTTAGGGTATGGGTTATGGTATGGGTAAGAATTAGGGTAAGTATAAGGGTAAGGGTAAGTGTAAGGGTACAGGTCAGGGTAAGGGTTAGAGTAAGGGTTAGGGTTAGGGTAAGGTTAAGTGTTAGGGTAATGGTTAGGGTTAGTTTTAGGGTTAAAGTCAGGAAAACGTATGCGTAAGTATTAGGTTAATGTTAAGGGTAAGGTTAAGGTTAAGAGTAAGTGTAAGGTTTAGGGTAAGGGTTAGGGTTAATGTAAGGGTCTGGGTAAGGGTTGGGGTAAGGTTTAGGGTAAGGGTTAGGTTAAGGATAAGTGTTAGGGTAAGGGTAAGGTTAATGGTAACCGTAAGTGTAAAGGTAAGGGTTCGGGAAAGGGTAAGAATAAGGGTATGGGTAATGGTAAGGGTGAGGTTTAGGCTAAGGGTAAGTGTAAGGTTTAGATTTACGCTAAGGGTAAATGTAGCAGAAAGGGTAAGGTTTACGGTAAGGGTAAGTGTTAGGATAAGGGTAAGCTTTAAGTTTAGGTTAAGGGTAAGGTATAGGGTAAGGGTAAGAGTAAGGGTAAGGGTAAGGGTAAGGGTAAGGGTAAGGGTAAGGGTAAGGGTAAGGGTAAGGGTAAGGGTAAGGGTAAGGGCCACGGTAACGGTAACGGTAAGGGTAAGGGTTACGGTAAGGGTAAGGGTTACGGTAAGGGTACGGGTACGGGTAGAAGTATGTGTTAGAGTATGGGTTATGGTAAGGGTAAGGGTTAGGGTAAGGGTAAGTGTTGGGGTAATGGTTAGGGTTAATTTTAGGGTTAGGGTGCGGGAAACGTAAGGGTAAGTATTAGGTTAAGGTTAAGGGTAAAGTTAAGGTTAAGTGTAAGTTTTAGGGTAAGGGTTAATGTAAGGGTCAGGGTAAGGGTTCAGGTAAGGTTTAGGGTTAGGGTTAGGTTAAGGTTAAGTGTTAGGGTAAGCGTAAGTTGTATCGATAAGGATAAGTGTAAGGGATAGGGTAAGGGTAAGTGTTAGGGTAAGGGTAAGATTAATGGTAACCGTAAGTGTTAGGGTAAGGGTAAGAGTAAGGGGAAGAGTAAGGGGAAGGGGAAGTCTAAGGGTCCGGGTCAGGGTAAAAGTTAGAGTAAGGGTTAGGGTTAGGGTTCGGTAAGGATAAGTGTTAGGGTAATGGTTACGGTTAATTTTAGGGTTATGATGAGGGAAACGTAAGGGTATGTATTAGTTTAAGGGTAAGGTTAAAGTTAAGATTAAGTGTAAGGTTTAGGTTAAGGGTTAAGGTTAGAGTAAGGGTTAGGGTTAGGGTTAGGGTTAGGGTTAGGGTAAGGGTTAGGGATAATGTAAGGGTCAGGGTAAGGGTTGGGGTAAGGTTTAGGTTAAGGGTAAAAGTAAGTATAATGGTAAGGGTAAGAGTGAAGGTTAGGGTAATGGTTAGATTTAGGTAAGGGTGAGGGTTAGGGTAAGATTTAGAATTAGGCAAAGGGTAAGTGTAGCAGAAAGGGTAAGGTTTAGGATAAGGGTAAGTGTTAGGATAAGGGTAAGGTTTAGGGTTAGCTTAATAGTAAGGTTAAGGGTAATTGTACGAGTAATTGCTAGGGTAAGTACAAGCGTAAGTGCACATGCAAGTGTTGTTGTATGGCTTATGATAAGGGTTAGGTTAAGGTTAAGGTTTATGTTAAGTGTAAGTGTAAGGGTAACGGAGACAGTAAAGGTAAGGGTAAGGGGAACGGTAAGGTTAAGGCTACAAGTACGTGTTAGGGTATGGGTTATGCTAAGGGAAAGGCTTAGGGTAAGGGTAAGTGTAAGGGTACGGGTCAGGGTAAGGGTTAGAGTAAGGGTTAGAGTTACGGTTAGGGTTAGGGTAAGGGTAAGTGTTAGGGTAATGGTTAGGGTTAATTTTAGGGTTAGGGTGAGGGAAACGTAAGGGTAAGTATTAGGTTAATGTTAAGGGTAAGGTTACGGTTAAGAGTAAGTGTAAGTTTTAGGGTAAGGGTTAGGGTTAATGTAAGGGTCAGGGTAAGGGCTGGGGTAAGGTTTAGGGTTAGGGTTAGGTTAAGGGTAAGGATTAGGGTAAGGGTAAGGGCATGGATAAGGATAAGTGTAAGTGTTAGGGTAAGGGTAATGTTAAAGGTAACAGTAAGTGTAAGGAGAAGGGTTAGGGTAAGGGTAAGAGAAAGGGTATTGGTAATGATAAGGGTGAGAGTTACAGTAAGGGTAAGATTTAAAGTAATGTTTAGTAAGATTTAAAGTAAGGTTTAGTTTTAGGCTAAGGGTAAATGTAGCAGAAAGGGTAAGGTTTACTGTAAGGTTTAAGGTTTCGGCTTAGGTTAAGGGTAAGGGTAAGGGTAAGGGTAATAGTACTAGGAATTGCTAGGGTAAGTGTAAGCGTAAGTGTACATGTAAGTGTTGTTGTATGGCTTATGGTAAGGGTAAGGTCAAAAGTAAGGTTTATGTAAAGAGTAAGCTTAAGGGTAACGGATAGAGTAAGGGTAAGGGTAAGGTTAAGGGTAACGGTAAGGTTAAGGGTACAAATATGTGTTAGGGTATGGGTTATGGTATGGGTAAGAATTAGGGTAAGTAAAAGGGTAAGGGTAAGGGTAAGTGTAAGGGTAAGGGTCAGGGTAAGGGTTAGAGTAAGGGTTAGGGTTAGGGTAAGGTTAAGTGTTAGGGTAATGGTTAGGATTAGTTTAAGGGTTAAAGTCAGGAAAACGTATGCGTAAGTATTAGGTTAATGTTAAGGTTAAGGTTAAGAGTAAGTGTAAGGTTTAGGGTAAGGGTTAGGGTTAATGTAAGGGTCAGGATAAGGGTTGGGGTACGGTTTAGCGTAAGGGTTAGGTTAAGGATAAGTGTTAGGGTAAGGGTAAGGTTAATGGTAACCGTAAGTGTAAAGGTAAGGGTTATGGTAAGGGTAAGAATAAGGGTATGGGTAATGGTAGCAGAAAGGGTAAGGTTTCCGGTAAGGGTAAGTGTTAGGATAAGGGTAAGGTTTAGGGTTAGGGTAAGGGTAAGGGATAGGGTAAGGGTAAGGGTAAGAGTAAGGGAAAGGGAAAGGGTAAGGGTAAGGGTAAGGGTAAGGGTAAGGGTAAGGGTAAGGGTAAGGGTAAGGGTAAGGGTAAGGGTAAGGGTAAGGGTAAGGGTAAGGGTAAGGGTAAGGGTAAGGGTAAGGGTAAGGGTAAGGGTAGGGTAAGGGTAAGGGTTACGGTAAGGGTAAGGGTTACCGTAAGGGTACGGGTACGGGTAGAAGTATGTGTTAGAGTATGGGTTATGGTAAGGGTAAGGGTTAGGGTAAGGGTAAGTGTAGGGGTAATGGTTAGGGTTAATTTTAGGATTAGGCTGAGGGAAAAGTAAGGGTAAGTATTAGGTTAAGGTTAAGGGTAAGGTTAAGGTTAAGTGTAAGTTTTAGGGTAAGGGTTAATGTAAGGGTCAGGGTAAGGGTTCAGGTAAGGTTTAGGGTTAGGGTTAGGTTAAGGTTAAGTGTTAGGGTAAACGTAAGTTGTATGGATAAGTATAAGTGTAAGGGATAGGGTAAGAGTAAGTGTTAGGGTAAGGGTAAGGTTAATGGTAACCGTAAGTGTAAGGGTAAGGGTTAGGGTAAGGGTAAGCGTAAGGGGAAGGGTAAGGGGAAGTCTAAGGTTACGGGTCGGGGTTTAAAGTTAGAGTAAGGGTTAGGGTTAGGGTTAGGTAAGGATAAGTGTTAGGGTAATGGTTACGGTTAATTTTAGGGTTATGATGAGGGAAACGTAAGGGTATGTATTAGTTTAAGGGTAAGGTTAAAGTTAAGATTAAGTGTAAGGTTAAAGTTAAGATTAAGTGTAAGGTTTAGGTTAAGGGTTAGGGTTAGAGTAAGGGTTAGGGTTAGGGTTAGGGTAAGGGTTAGGGTAAGTGTTAGGGTAATGGTTAGGGTTAATTTTAGGACTTAGGGTGAGGGAAACGTAAGGGTAAGTGTTAGGGTAATGGTTAAGGGTAAGGTTAAGGTTAAGAGTAAGTGTAAGCTTTAGGGTAAGGGTTAGGGTTAATGTAAGGGTCAGGGTAAAGGCTGGGATAAGGTTTAGGGTTAGGGTTAGGTTAAGGGTCAGGGTAAGGGCTGGGGTAAGGTTTAGGGTTAGGGTTAGGTTAAGGGTAAAGATTAGGGTAAGGGTAAGGGCATGGATAAGGATAAGTGTAAGTGTTAGGGTAAGGGTAATGTTAAAGGTAACAGTAAGTGTAAGGAGAAGGGTTAGGGTAAGGGTAAGAGTAAGGGTATTGGTAATGATAAGGGTGAGGGTTACAGTAGGGGTAAGTGTAAGGTTTAGATTTAGGCTAAGGGTAAGTGTAGCAGAAAGGGTAAGGTTTACTGTAAGGTTTAGGCTTAGGTTAAGGGTAAGGGTAAGGGTAATTGTACGAGTAATTTTAGGGTTAGGTTAAGGTTAAGTGTTAGGGTAATGGCTAGGGTAAATTTAAGGGTTAAAGTCAGGAAAACATATGCGTAAGTATTAGGTTAATGTTAAGAGTAAAGTTAAGGTTAAGAGTAAGTGTAAGGTTTAGGGTAAGGGTTAGCGTTAATGTAAGGGTCAGGGTAAGGGTTGGGGTAAGGTTTAGGTTAAGGGTTAATGTAAGCATTATGATAAGGGTAAGGGTGAGTGTAGGGTAAGGTTTAGAATTAGGCAAAGAGTAAGTGTAGCAGAAAGCGTAAGGATTACGGTAAGGGTAAGTGCTAGGATAAGTGTAAGGTTGAGGATTAGGTTAAGGGTAAGGGTAATGGTTTGGTAAGGGTAAGGGTAAGTTTAATTGTACGAGTAGTTGCCAGGGTAAGTGGAAACGTAAGTGAACATGTAAGTGTTGTTCTATGGCTTATGGTAAGGGTAAGGTTAAGAGTAAGTTTTATGTTAAGGATAAGCGTAAGAGTAACAAATAGAGTAAGGGTAAGGGTAACAGTAAGGTTAAGGGTAGAAGTATGTGTTAGAGTATGGGCTATGGTAAGGGTAAGGGTAGAGTAAGAGTAAGGGTAAGGGTATGTGTAAGCGTATGGTTCATTGTAAGGGTTACAGTAAGGGTTAGGGTAAGGGTAAGTGTTAGGGTAATGGTTAGGGTTAATTTTAGGGTTAGGGTGAGGGAAACGTAAGGGTAAGTATTAGATTACAGCTAAGGTTAAGGTTAAGAGTAAGTGTAAGATTTAGGGTAAGGGTTAGGGTTAATGTAAGGGTCAGGGTAAGGGTTGGGGTAAGGTTTAGGGTAAGGGTTAGGTTAAGGATAAGCGTTAGGGTAAGGGTAAGGTTAATGGTAACCGTAAGTGTAAAGGTAAGGGTTAGGCTAAGGGTAAGAATAAGAGTATGGGTAAGGGTAAGGGTGAGGGTTAGGCTAAGGGTAAGTGTAGCAGAAAGGGTAAGGTTTACTGTAAGGTTTAATGTTTCGGCTTCGGTTAAGGGTAAGGGTAAGGGTAATTGTACGAGGAATTGCTAGGGTAAGTGTAAGCGTAAGTGTACATGTAAGTGTACATGTAAGTGTTGTTGTATGGCTTATGGTAAGGGTAAGGTCAAGGGTAAGGTTTATATTAAGGGTAAGCGTAAGGGTAAGGGATAGAGTAAGGGTAAGGGTAAGGTTAAGGGTAACGGTAAGGTTAAGGGTACAAATATGTGTTAGGGTATGGGTTATGGTATGGGTAAGAATTAGGGTGAGTATAAGGGTAAGGGTAAGTGTAAGGGTACAGGTCAGGGTAAGGGTTAGAGTAAGGGTTAGGGTTAGGGTTAGGGTAAGGTTAAGTGTTAGGGTAATGGTTAGGGTTAGTTTTAGGGTTAAAGTCAGGAAAACGTATGCGTAAGTATTAGGTTAATGTTAAGGGTAAGGTTAAGGTTAAGAGTAAGTGTAAGGTTTAGGGTAAGGGTTAGGGTTAATGTAAGGGTCAGGGTAAGGGTTGGGGTAAGGGTTAGGTTAAGGATAAGTGTTAGGGTAAGGGTAAGGTTAATGGTAACCGTAAGTGTAAAGGTAAGGGTTAGGGAAAGGGTAAGAATAAGGGTATGGGTAAGGGTAAGGGTGAGGGTAAGGCTAAGGGTAAGTGTAAGGTTTAGATTTACGCTAAGGATAAGTGTAGCAGAAAGGGTAAGGTTTACGGTAAGGGTAAGTGTTAGGATAAGGGTAAGATTTAGGGTTAGGGTAAGGGTAAGGGTAAGGGTAAGGGTAAGGGTAAGGGTAAGGGTAAGGGTAAGGGTAAGGGTAAGGGTAAGGGTAAGGGTAAGGGTAAGGGTAAGGGCCACGGTAACGGTAACGGTAACGGTAACGGTAAGGGTTACGGTAAGGGTAAGAGTTACCGTAAGGGTACGGGTACGGGTAGAAGTATGTGTTAGAGTATGGGTTATGGTAAGGGTAAGGGTTAGGGTAAGGGTAAGTGTTGGGG
The DNA here is from genome assembly GCF_964211825.1 of Aythya ferina. Taxonomy (NCBI): domain Eukaryota; kingdom Metazoa; phylum Chordata; class Aves; order Anseriformes; family Anatidae; genus Aythya; species Aythya ferina. Next base: position 23,525,932 of record NC_140306.1, on the reverse strand, counting down.
TAATGGTTAGGGTTAATTTTCGGGTTAGGTTGAGGGAAACGTAAGGGTAAGTGTTAGGGTAATGGTTAAGGGTAAGGTTACGGTTAAGAGTAAGTGTAAGTTATAGGGTAAGGGTTAGGGTTAATGTAAGGGTCAGGGTAAGGGCTGGGATAAGGTTTAGGGTTAGGGTTAGGTTAAGGGTAAAGATTAGGCTAAGGGTAAGAGTAAGGTTTAGATTTAGGCTAAGGGTAAGTGTAGCAGAAAGGGTAAGGTTTACTGTATGGTTTAGGCTTAGGTTAAGGGTAAGGGTAAGCGTAAGGGTAATTGTACGAGTAATTTTAGGGTTAGGGTAAGGTTAAGTGTTAGGGTAATGGTTAGGGTTAATTTTAGGGTTAGGGTGAGGGAAACGTAAGGGTAAGTATTAGGTTACAGCTAAGGTTAAGGTTAAGAGTAAGTGTAAGGTTTAGGGTAAGGGTTAGGGTTAATGTAAGGGTCAGGGTAAGGGTTGGGGTAAGGTTTAGGGTAAGGGTTAGGTTAAGGATAAGTGTTAGGGTAAGGGTAAGGTTAATGGTAACCGTAAGTGTAAAGGTAAGGGTTAGGGTAAGAGTAAGAATAAGGGTATGGGTAATGGTAAGGGTGAGGGTTAGGTTAAGGTTAAGTGTAAGGTTTAGATTTAGGCTAAGGGTAAGTGTAGCAGAAAGGGTAAGGTTTACGGTAAGGGTAAGTGTTAGGATAAGGGTAAGGTTTAGGGTTAGGTTAAGGGTAAGGGATAGGGTAAGGGATTGGGTAAGGGATAGGGTAAGAGTAAGGGTAAGGGTAAGGGTAAGGGTAAGGGTAAGGGTAAGGGTAAGGGTAAGGGTAAGGGTAAGAGTAAGAGTTAGGGTAACGGAAAGCGTAAGGGTACGGGTGGAAGTATGTGTTAGAGTATGGGTTATGATAAGGGTAAGGGTTAGGGTAAGAGTAAGTGTAAGGGTATGTGTAAGTGTACGGGTCACTGTAAGTGTTAGAGTAAGGGTTAGGTTAGGGGTAACTGTTAGGGTAATGGTTAGGGTTAATTTTAGGGTTAGTGTGAGGAAAACGTAAAGGTAAGTATTAGGTTAAGGTTAAGAGCAAGTGTAAGGTTTAGGTTAAGGGTAAGGGTTAATGTAAGCGTCCTGGAAAGGGTTCAGGTAAGGTTTAGGGTTAGAGTTAGGTTAGGGTTAAGTGTTAGGAAAAGGGTAAGTTGTATGTATAAGAATAAGTGTAAGAGTAAGGGTATTGGTAATGATAAGGGTGAGGGTTAAGGATAAGGTATAAGGATAATGGTATTTAATTTTTTTAATTCAATTTATTTTAAATTAAAATTTTTTAATTTAATTAATTAATATTTTAATTGTACGAGTAATTGCTAGGGCAAGTTTAAGCGTAAGTGTACATTTAAGTGTTGTTGTGTGGCTTATTGTAAGGGTAAGGTTAAGTGTTAGGGTAATGGTTATGGTTAATTATAGGGTTAGGGTGAGAAAAACGTAAGATTAAGTATTAGCTAAAGTTTAAGGGTAAGGTTAATGTTAAGAGTAAGTGTAAGGTTTAGGGTAAGGGTTAGGTTAAGGATAAGTGTTAGGGTAAGGGTAAGGTTAATGGTAACCGTAAGTGTAAAGGAAAGGGTTAGGATGTTCTCTGGATACCCAGTACCCTGAGCTGGTGGAAGGGGATGGGGAGCAGGATGTGGCCCTCATTATCCATGAAGAACTGGTTGGTGACCTACTACGGCACTTAGATGTGCACAAGTCGATGGGGCCAGATGGGATCCACCCAAGGGTACTGAGGGAACTGGCAGAGGAGCTGGCCAAGCCACTGTCCATCATTTATCAACAGTCCTGGCTATCGGGGGAGGTCCCAATCGACTGGCGGCTAGCAAACGTGACGCCCATCTACAAGAAGGGCCGGAGGGCAGACCCGGGAAACTACAGGCCTGTCAGTTTGACCTCAGTGCCAGGAAAGCTCATGGAGCAGATCCTCCTGAGAGTCATCATGCAGCACTTGAAGGGGAAGCAGGCGATCAGGCCCAGTCAGCATGGCTTTATGAAAGGCAGGTCATGCCTGACGAACCTGATCTCCTTCTATGACAGAGTGACGCGCTGGGTGGATGAGGGAAAGGCTGTGGATGTGGTCTACCTTGACTTCAGCAAGGCTTTTGACACCGTCTCCCACAGCATTCTCCTCAAGAAACTGGCTGCTCTTGGCTTGGACTGGCGCACGCTTCGTTGGGTTAGAAACTGGCTGGATAGCCGGGCCCAAAGAGTCGTGGTGAATGGAGCCAAGTCCAGTTGGAGGCCAGTCACTAGTGGCGTCCCCCAGGGCTCGGTGCTGGGGCCGGTCCTCTTTAATATCTTCATCGATGATCTGGATGAGGGCATCGAGTGCACCCTCAGTAAGTTCGCAGATGACACCAAGTTAGGTGCGTGTGTCGATCTGCTTGAGGGTAGGAAAGCTCTGCAGGAGGATCTGGATAGGCTGGACCGATGGGCTGAGGTCAACTGCATGAAGTTTAACAAGGCCAAGTGCCGGGTCCTGCACCTGGGGCGCAATAACCCCAAGCAGAGCTACAGGCTGGGAGAGGAATGGTTGGAAAGCTGCCAGGCAGAGAAGGACCTGGGAGTGATGGTGGACAGTCGGCTGAATATGAGCCAGCAGTGTGCTCAGGTGGCCAAGAAGGCCAACGGCATCCTGGCTTGTATTAGGAACAGCGTGACCAGCAGGGCTAGGGAGGTGATCGTCCCCCTGTACTCAGCTCTGGTGAGGCCGCACCTCGAGTACTGTGTTCAGTTTTGGGCCCCTCGCTACAAGAAGGACATCGAGGTGCTTGAGCGGGTGCAGAGAAGGGCGACGAAGCTGGTGAGGGGCCTGGAGAACAAGTCCTACGAGGAGCGGCTGAGGGAGCTGGGCTTGTTCAGCCTGGAGAAGAGGAGGCTCAGGGGCGACCTTATCGCTCTTTTTAGGTACCTCAAGGGAGGCTGTAGCGAGGTGGGGGTTGGCCTGTTCTCCCACGTGCCTGGTGACAGGACGAGGGGGAATGGGTTTAAGTTGAGCCAGGGGAGTTTTAGGCTAGATGTTAGGAAGAACTTCTTCACTGAAAGGGTTGTGAGGCACTGGAACAGGCTGCCCAGGGAAGTGGTGGAGTCACCATCCTTGGAAGTCTTCAAAAGACGTTTAGATGTAGAGCTTAGGGATATGGTTTAGTGGAGGGCTGTTAGCGTTAGGTTGGAGGTTGGACTCGATGACCTTGAGGTCTCTTCCAACCTAGAAAATTCTGTGATTCTGTGATTCTGTGATTCTGGATAAGAGTAAGAATAAGGGTATGGGTAATGGTAAGGGTGAGGGTTAGGCTAAGGGTAAGTGTAAGGTTTAGATTTACGCTAAGGGTAAGTGTAGCAGAAAGGGTAAGGTTTACGGTAAGGTTTAAGGTTTAGGGTTAGGTTAAGGGGAAGGGGAAGGGGAAGGTAAGGGGAAGGGTTGGAGTAAGGTATAGGGTAAGGGTAAGGTTATGGTTAAAGGAAAGAGTAAGGGTAAGGAAAAAGTAAAGGTAAGGATTTGGGTAATGGTAAGGGTGAGAAGGGTTAGGGTAAGGGTTACGGTAAGGGTTAGGTAACGCAGTGTACAACCTGGGACGTCACACGCAGAGCTGCCTCTGGCAAGGTGAGTGAGGAACAGATGTAGCAGTTGTTGTGTTGTAGGTCTCACTGTTCCTCTAGGCATCCCCTCTTTGTCTTTTAGAGGTGTTGTAGCTGTTTGAAGAGGGTAGATTGAAGCATCTGCCTCGGGGGCTGGTAAGCGGCAGAGGTAAGGGAGCAGATGAGAGTAACTTACCTAGTTGTGCTGTGTCTTTGGATGCTGCATCGGCCTATGCGTTTCTTTTTCTTTCACAGGTGTCTCGCACAGGCTCAAAGGAGCAAACTGCACTCTGAAGAGCTGTGTAAGAAGAGGGGCTGGTCATGAGCTGGGTTGGAGCAGAACGACCAAGTAGCACAAGGTGACTATGAAAGGTGTCCGTCTTGCTTTGCAGGTGCCGTGGCAGGCTCTCCACAGAAGTGGATAAGGATATGAGATAAGGCCAGAGAGCGACAAGGAGCGGCACGTGCAGGGATGGTTTTGAAGCGCTGCGGTGGCTTACTCTTCTGTTCATCAGGTGCCACAGGCAAGGTGGGTTGTAACATCAGTCCTTATATTTGCATGAAAGCAGTTCACTTGAATGCCACAGTGCATCTGAGTAGGGTGTTCTAGCAGAACAAGCTTGTCTGGCACAGCGGTGCGTGATGGCAGTGTGTTTCCTCAGGTGAAGAGGTGCCTGAAGCCCCATCCTATCTAGCCTGCACACAATTATCTGAGAATGAAAGCTGCTTTCCAGTAATTCAGAAAGCCAAGTTACGTCTCAGCCTTGAGCATCTCGGGCTTTTGGGCCTGTCTGTAACATTTGGCACCAGCACTAATACTTTTTTGGCATATGTTTAGCGTTTGGGGCCTGTGTCTGGGATTTGGGCCCTGTCTCGAACCACTGGGGCTTTGTCCTGGGTTTTGGAGCCTGTTTCTAGAGTTCAGGGCCTGTGATTAGGCTTTTGGGGTCTGTGTCTGGGGGCCGGTATCTGGGGGCAAGGGGGGAGCTGCTTGTAGACCCTTGGGGCCGGCATTGAGGGGGTTGGGAGCTGACTCTACACCTTTGGGGCCTGCTTTTGGGGGGGGGGGGGGTTGAGACCTGCATCTGGGGGAGGGGTGGGAGCTCTTTGTATTCCTTTGGAGCCTGTGTCGGGGGGCGGGGGGGGGGGGGGGGGAAGGGGAGGGTTGGTTGGGAGGTGCTTGTACACTGTTGGAGCCTGGGTTGAGGGAGGAGGTTTGGAGCTGCTTCTACACCTTTGGGCCTGGCATCGGGGGTAGGGGGTTGGGTGCTGGTTGCAGGGGCCTGTGTTTGGGGGGGGGGCTTGGGACCTGCGTCTGGGGGAGGGGTGGGAGCTGCTTGTACACCTTTGGGGCCTGCATGTGTGGGGGGTCAGGGCCTGTGTCTAGCGGGCTGGGAACTGCTTGTACAATGTAGGAATCTGTTTCTGCAGGGTGGCTGGGAGCTGTTTGTACAACTTTGGGGCCAGCATCTGGGGGTGGCTGGGAGCTGCCTGTACACTGTAGGGGCCTGTGTTTGTGGGGGCCTTGGGGGCCTCCCTCGGGGGGGGGGGGGGAGGGTTGGGAGCTGCTTGTATAGGGTAGGGGGCGTGCCTGGCAGGGGTTGGGAGCTGCTTGTAGAATTTGGGTCGCTGTGTCTGGGGGGGGGGTTGGGGCCTGTGTCTCAGGGGTGTTGGGAACTGGTTGTACACCTTTGGGTCCTGTCTCAGGGGTGGAGCTACTTGTACACTTTTGGGGTCTGTATTTGAGGGGGGTTGGGAGCTGCTTGTGCACTTTTGGACCTATGTTTAGGCTGGTTGGGAGTTGCTCATGCATTCTAGGTGCCTCCCTTTTGAGAAGGGTTGGGGCCTGCATCTGTGGGTGGTTGGGAGCTGCTTGTACACTATAGGGGCCATGGTCTTGGAGCGGGGTCTGGGCTGTTTATACACCTTTGTGGCCTGTGTTTGGGGGGGGGGGGTGGGCCTGTGCCTGGGGAAGTTGGGAGGTGCTTGTTCACTCTAGGAGCCTCCATTTGGGGGTCTTTGGGGCCTCCCTTTGAGGGGGAGGGAGTTGGGAGTTGGTTGTACACCTCCGCATCCCGTGTCTTGGGGGGGGTGGGGGGAGTGGGATCGGTCTCTGAAGGGGCGGGTTGTGAGCTGCTTGTACACCTGTGTCGGGGGGAGGGTAGGGGGGTTGGCGGAGGTCGGGTCCGGGTCTTGGGCCAGTGTCTGGGTGGAGTCCAGTTCTTGGGAGGGGGTGGTGGGGTAGGAGCTGCTTGTGGGCAGTTGGGGTCTGCATCTGGGTGTGGTTGGTGCCTGCTTCTGTTGGCAGTTTGGGGCCTGCTTGTAGACTTGTGCAGCCTGGGTTTGGGGGCTTTTCTGTAACGTTTGGGGCCTGCATTTTTGCTTTGGGATGCATCTTGAGCTTTTGAGGCCTAGCAGTAGCATTTGGGGCCTGCATCTGGGGCTTTTCTGTAGCATTTTGGTTGCGTATTTGTGATTTGGGGCCTGTATCGTGGGTTTTGCCTTTTTTGTAGTTTCCATCTTTGTGTGTGTGTGTTTCGTTGTTGGTTGTCTGGGGTTAGGGGCAGTTTGGGGTTTGGATTAAGGTCAGTGTCATTAGCGTTAGGGGGTTGATAATAAGGGTTAGGGTTGTGGTTAGAGTTGTTAGGTTTAAGGGGAATAAGGATTTCAGGGTAAGGGGATCAAGGTTGTGGGAATAAAAATGTTGTTTTTGCGCAGTTACATCCTGTAGAGGGAAGGAAGGTGGTATTGAGATATGCTTGCAGTGATAAGACAGCTTAACAGTGTGAAATGAGTTCATCTGATTCGTGTCAATATGGAACAATGCTAGGGCCGCATGATATGATGAAAAGTCTAAGAAAACCAGAGTGGTTAATATATATAGTTCTTGAATCTTGCAAAGGAATGGTCCAGCAATTCGGGTCAATAGGGGATAAGAGAACAAAGGGGTTTCAGAATAACTGCTAACTATTACAACTGTTGCATGGGACACTATGCAAGTGTCTGCCATCCAGCCAAGATGGACAAAGGAGATGGACAAGAGAAAAGCCTGGGAGGAAGACTACGAGCCTTCAGTACGAGCGGCCCCCAGAGGGACCACCGGAGACTGATAACGCCTGCACCAGTGGGAGGGTTTGGATTCTGGGAACTAATTAGAATAACCCTGCCTTTTGTAGAAGTAGTAATGAATATGTATTAGCCTAGCAGCATAAAAACCAGCCGCCTAATGTAACTTGTGTGCGTCTTGGTGGAGCAGAGACTCCTGGCGCACCCAGCGCTGCTTGCTTACCTCTATTCATTTAATAAATTGTAAATTTCAATTGCAATCCTATTTGGGACCCAGTCGTTTATTACAAGTGGGCTCTCGTCCGGGAGGGCTTTGGTTCCTGATTTCTGGTTTGATCTAGGAGAGGCACCCCCACCATTTGGTGGCTGCTGTTTGAGTCAGGTCGGAACTAATGGCATCTTAAACCTGAATAAAGGTAAGCAAAGTTTCTGATTCTTTTTTTCAGCTCCCTTGCCAGCTGCAGCACTATATTTTGCCCATAATTGTGTGTGTGAAGATCCGAACGAAGATGACGGAGTCGTAAGCATTTAAAGCGTATACCGTTCGGTTGGGTGGGGTTCGGTTGCCTGTGTGTGTAAGAGTGTGACTGAGATGGAACTTAGTTCCGAAGCGATTGTGGAGGTCTTCTAACCGCGGTTCCAATCTCCCGCGAGGGACTTGGCCGGTGAAGGACCGAAGGGATTCCTATAGGACTTGTGGGTGTGTGATAGGTCCTCGACCCCCTGCAAGACACTCTTACTAAGGTAACCAAGGGCTGTGGGAATTGCCATAGTAAAATTCCTAGATGGGTCAGACAAAATCAAAGACCAGAGACCAGAAGAAAGGGAGCAAATTACCAGTCATACCACCAGAAAGTCCATTAGGAATAACGATTCGAAATTGGAATGATAGGGACCCCAGAAAAGGAAAAAGTAAATTAAAAATGGTCCAGTATTGTGTGACAGAATGGCCAAAGGAGCCTTTAAGACTACATGTCTTTTGGCCTGTTTTTGGAACCTTCGAAGACTGGATTTGCCAGGCCTTAAATATCCATGTTAATTCAAAGGAAGCTTTTAGCCAGGAAGAAAGTGATTATGCAGGATTATGGATCAGGAGGACTTCACGTCCTTTTCCAGCCTCAATATTTACACTAAAAGCAGGTAAGAAATTTGAAGAACAAGAAGAACATGAAAAAGAAAAAGAAGATAAACGTGAGCCGTTGGATAAGCTACCACCTCCATATCCTAACAATCCACCCCCGGCGGCTCCCCCTCCGGTGGCTGTGGTATCGCCACCAGTACCACCGTTGCCCCAGCTTCCACCACCAACAGCACCAGAATTAGACCGACCTCCGGCCGCATGCAGGAGAAGCAGGACGGAAGTATCTGAGAGGGCTTCTTAATCTTAATTTTGGGGGTTAGGCTTTTGTGTGCCCTAATTTTTTGGGATAGGCTTTCAAGCATCCTAAGTAATTGGGTTAGGGTTTTGAGCATCTTAATGTTTCCAGGATAGGGTTTGGAGCATCCTAAGTTTTCGGGAAAGGGTTTTGAGCATCTCAATGTTTCCAGGATAGGGTTTTGAGCGTCCTAAGTTTTTGGAATAGGGTTTGGAGAGTCCTAAGTTTTCTGGATAGAGTTTGGAGCGTCCTAATGTTTTCGGGATAGGGTTTTGAGCGTCCAAAGTGTTATAAGTTGCCCCCTTAATTAATTTTCATAGAGCATTGTATTAATCATAGAAAGGAATTTATTGAGTGAGCAAACATCAAGCAAAACAGCACTGGGCGGCCGGGGAGTCTCAGCTCCGCCAACGGCACGCACCTCACCCCCGCCAGAGTCCCTTTTTATTTATATTTTGCTAATTCCGGGATTACGCAGCACATCCTGGTATATTCTGCGACTGCGCGCACTGTTGCTAGGGGGTCGTCTCTGTCCCTCTGGTGGTCGTGAAGATGAAGGCCGTAGTCTTCCTCGGCGTTGTGGTTCAACTTCTTTTATTATTTGGTCATGTTGGCCCAGCGTTAGACAGGAAGGCATGTATGTCGATACACTACTTTAGCAACTTATCAGGAGATGGTTACATGAGCTTTGCAACAGTGTCTTTGAACAAAAGAGGCAACTGAGATGCAGAAGGAGAATGGGTTGGGGGGTCTATTTTTTGTTACGTTAAGCAAAAGAATTTTCATAATGTCTAGGCAAGCATTATGCAGCTCCTTACTTCAGCAGGGAGCTTTCGCAACTCCCGCTCCTCAAACAGAACTCCTTGTTTTTATAATACAAAAGACAATGAGCAAACATTTATGGTGTATTACCCTAAGTTTTTGGGTTAGGGTTTTTTGCGTCTTAATGTTTTGGGGTTAGGGTTTGGAGCGCCCTAAGTTTTTGGGCTAGGGCTTTGAGCATTCCTAACGTTTTGGGTTGGGTTTGGGTTTTGAGCATCCTAAGATTTTGGGTTGGGGGTTTTAGGCATAGGTCTTCAGGGGTTTAGTGTGGTAAATAGTTTGGGTTAGGTCTGTAGGGGTTTCGAGGTGTGAGGAATGTTTTAACAATTCGTGTCCATAAAGAACAATTCTGTTTGAAATGTTTGAATCCTGTCTGCCTCTGGGCCCTGCACTGGCAATTCAATGCTTGAACCACAGCTGCAGTGTGTCCCAGTCTCCCCCTCATTCCTCATTCTAGCCAATTTATCACTTCTTAAATTTATGAACCTGTTTGCTTTTGTTATTCCGGACTTCTATTTCTAACACTGCTATAGATGTGTCTGTGAATGGCTGGGGAAGAATGTTTTAATTACCCGTGTGTCTGGGAGTTTCAGAACAACTGATAACAACTAGTGACTGTTATGGGATACTATGCGGATCTTTGGTATCTGGTTAGGGGGGGGCCGAGAAAGAAGCTGAAAAGCGGCTGGGAGACAAGATTTGAAGAAGGTGTTTTGAAGAAGGTGTTCTGTAAACTTGGGATGGTGCCCAGTAAGTACAAAGGGGAAGAGGAAGACTGCGAGCCTTCAGCATGGAAGACCCCTAGAGACCCCCAGAAGAGACCCCAGAGGAGACTGCGCATGCTCCAGTAGGAGGGACTGCACCCCGGAAGCTAATTTTAATAATCTATTTTTTTTAGAAGTAGTAATGAATATGTATTCGTCTAGGAGCATAAAAATCAGCTGCTTGATGTAACTGGTGTGCGTCCTGGTGGAGCGGAGACTCCCGGTGCACCCAGCGCTGTTTGCTTACCTCTATTCCTTTATATTCTTTCAATAAATCCTACTTTTATTTTAATCCTAATTTGAATCCTGAGCCATTTATAACAGAGGTTTTTTGGATGTTAGGGCTTGAGGCTTTTTTTGTAAGGGCGGTGAGGGTTCCAGTGAGTGCTGGTAAATGCAGTTCTCGAGCACTCGGCCTGTGATTGGCCATGCTGGCTGTGCGGGGAATGCTGGTAGGTGTAGTTTTCCGGCACTGGGAGGCCATGTTGTGTGCCCAGAGCATGCCGGGAGATGTAGTTCTCGGGACTCCAGACTTCCGGGAGGCCATGTTGAATGCCCAGAGCATACCGGGAGATGTAGTTCTCGGGAACTAGGGTTAGGGGCTAGGGCTGGGGCTAGAGTTAGGGTTTCGGGTGAGGGTTGGGGTTGGGGGTTATTGTTAGGCTTAGAGGGTTAGGGTTAGGCTTAGAGGGTTATGGTTAGGGATAGGTTAGAGGTAGGTTTAGAGGGTTAGGGTGAGGGTTAGGGGTTAGGGGTTGGGGTTGTGGTTAGGGTTAGAGTAAGGGTTAGGGTGAGAGTATTAGGGTTAGGGTTCGGGTTCAGATTAGGGTACGGGTAAGGGTTAGGGCAAGGGTAAGTGTTAGGGTAAGGCTAAGGGTAAGGGTTAGGGTAAGGCTGAGGGTGAGGATAAGGTTTAGGTTTAGGCAAAGCGTTAGGTTTATGGTAAGGGTTAGGGTTAGGGTTAAGAGTTAGGGTAAAGGATAGAGTAATGGTAAGGATAAGGGTAGGGTAAGGATTAGGGTAAGCGTTAGGGTTAGGGTTAGAGGGTTAGGGTTAGGGTTAAGGTTAGGGTTAGGGTTAGGGTTAGGGTTAGGGTTAGTGTTAGGGTTAGGGGTTAGGGTTAGGGTTAGGGTTAGGGTTAGGGTTAGGGTTAGGGTCTTAGGGTTAGGGTTAGGGTTAGGGTTAGGGTTAGGGTTAGGGTTAGGGTTAGGGTTAGGGTTAGGGTTAGGGTTAGGGTTAGGATTAGGGATACGGTTAGGGTTAGGGTTAGAATTCTGTTAGGGTTAGGGTTAGGGTTAGGGTTAGGGTTAGGGTTAGAGGGTTAGGGTTGTTAGGGTTAGGGTTAGGGTTAGGGTTAGGGTTAGGGTTAGGGTTAGGGTTAGGGTTAGGTTTAGGGTTAGGGTTAGGGTTAGGGGTAGTGTTAGGGTTAGGGTTAGGGTTAGGGTTGTTAGGGTTAGGGTTAGGGTCTTAGGGTTAGGGTTAGGGTTAGGGTTAGGATTAGGGATACAGTTAGGGTTAGGATTAGGGTTAGAATTCTGTTAGGGTTAGGGTTAGGGTTAGGGTTAGGGTTAGGGTTAGGGTTAGGGTTAGGGTTAGGGTTAGGGTTAGGGTTAGGGTTAGGTTTAGGGTTAGGGTTAGGGTTAGGTTAGATTTAGGTTTAGTTTTAGGGTTTCGGTTAGGGTTAGGGTTCTGTTAGGGTTAGGGTTAGGGTTAAGGTTAGGATTAGGGATACGGTTAGGGTTAGGGTTAGGGTTAGAATTCTGTTAGGGTTAGCGTTAGGGTTAGGGTCTTAGGGTTAGAGTTAGGGTTAGGGTTAGGGTTAGGGATACCGTTAGGGTTAGGGTTCGGGTTCGAATTCTTTTAGGGTTAGGGTTAGGGTTAGGGTTAGGGCTAGGGTTAGGGGTTAGGGTTAGGGTTAGGGTTAGGGGTTAGGGTTAGGGTTAGGGTTAGGGTTAGGGTTTTGTTAGGAGTAGGGTTAGGGTTAGATTAGGGTTAGGGTTAGGGTTAGGGTTAGGTTTAGGGTTAGGGTTAGGGTTAGGGTTAGGGTTAGGGTTAGGGTTAGGGTTAGGGTTAAGGTTAGGGTTAGGGTTAGGGTTAGGTTTAGGGTTTTGTTAGGGTTAGGGTTAGGGTTCTGTTAGGGTTAGTGTTAGGGTTAGGCTTAGGCTTAGGCTTAGGCTTAGGTTTAGGTTTAGGCTTAGGGTTATGTTAGGGTTAGGTTTATGGTTAGGGTTAGGTTTAGGGTTAGGGTTAGGGTAAAGTTTAGGGTTCTGTTTGGATTAGGGTTAGGGTTAGGGTAAAGTTTAGGGTTCTGTTTGGATTAGGGTTAGGGTTAGGGTTAGGGTTAGGGTTAGTGTTAGGAATAGGGTTAGGGTTAGGGTTAGGTTTAGTTTTAGTGTTCGGTTCGGGTTAGGGTTAGGGTTAGGATTAGGGTTGGGTTAGTGTTAGGGTTAGTTTAGGGTTAGGTTTAGTTTCTGACTACAGTAACTTGATCATCCTATAAAAATCATCCTTATTGTCTTTAGCAAAGCAATGGCTTCTATATCATAAATTAATTGTACATGCCCTTGGAAAAAGCCAAGGCAATACCTCCCTTGCTTGGAGCTGTATCCAAACGCAGTAATGTATACAATCTTTAGCAGCAGCTATTATTAGAGACAGGGAGAAGGAGGAACTTTGCCCACTGAAATTCGAAAATTTATTTGGGATAATGCTTCAGAATTTGAAAAAGATTTTCAAGCATGGTGGCAATTAGTCAACTTTACACTTTATGCAGAAAATGATCAAATTGTGTCCTTTATACTTACTATAAGCAATGCCACCGTATACAATGTATAGCCAATCATTGCATTAGGACTCAATCATAATGGAACTATACTTTATACTAAAGGGCATAAAGTATGGGCCCATCAAAAGGGAGGAAAGTGGCAAACAATTGATGTAAATGCATGCATTGTGCGTGAACAAAAAAGTTCCATCTGTGAAAGTAACACGCTGGAATCCCAAGACATTTGTCTTGACACTGAGCAAAATATTTGCCACGTTGAGATACATCCTAATGAAACCCTTGATACTGTACTTGTATATATTGGGAAAGGTTGTGTTTGCATGAGAAGTCATTGTGATTCTATAGTCGTAGATAATGCTGTGGTAGATACCAGTAATCACTTTAATGTTTGTGTTTGCAATTTTATCAAAATCTCAACCATATCACACTATCAGGTAGACCTGCGCAACAGGTATAAGGCCCTGGAGGCCGAAAGGCAATCGATGGATGGAAAAGGCTATAATCCCTCTCCACCAGAGATATTGGCAGGGTTGGAAAAGCCAACCCCCCCGTATAGTGACCACAGGCAGCAGGAAGAAAAGGTGAGTTTTAGTTGTGGGTGATTTATCAATCAGCGGAACAGAGGGTCCAATATGTAGAAGGGACCCTCCTCTAAGGGAAATCTGCTGCCTTCCTAGGGCCTGGGTTAGGACATCACAAGGAGGCTTCCCAGCTTGGTTCAACCGTCAGACTATTACCGATTGCTCGTCCTATATCTGGGAGGAGAAGGAGTGGCAACGCATAGCCTGTGAGCAATCAAAAGGGACTTCAAGGATTTGTCAATTTGTCAAAACTCAACAAAACGCAACGGAAACCACAAAACACGTCAAAAACACCCCAAAAGCGAACCGAATCAGAAGAAAAAATGTGATTTAACAACACAAAAAACCCTTAAACCTACCTGATGTTCTCCTAAATGTACAATCCACTCCCACCCACCAGAAAACCCAATGGAAACCCAAAAAAAACAAACGGAGACCTCAAAACACGTCAAAAACACCCCAAAAAAGAATGGGATAACCCCCCAAAACGAAAGAAAACCCCAAAAAAATAGATCCACCCCAAAACGACACTAAACCTACCTGATGTTCTCCAAAACATGCAAGTTAAACTTTTCCAACATGATGAAAAACAAGAACCCAACAAAACCCAACAGAGACCCCAAAACATGTCAAAAACACCGCAAAAAAGAACGGGATCACCCCCAAAACTGGAAGAAAATTCCCCCCCCAGAAATTTACAATTTTCACCAGGATGACCAACATGAACCAAACGAAAACCCAAAAGGAGACACCAAAACACGTCAAAAACACCCCAAAAAAGAAAGGGATCACCCATAAACTGGAAGAAAATCCCCAAAAAGCACAGATCCAATCCCAAAACCAGCCTAAACCTACATGATGTTCTCCAAAACCCACAAATTTACCCTTTTCCACCATGATGACCATGGAAAACCCAACGAAACCCAATGGAGACAAAAAACATGTCAAAAAAAAAAAAAAAAAAAAAAAAAAAAAAAAAAAAGAACAGGATCTCCCCCAAAAACAGAAGAAAAACCCAAATGCCATAGATCCACCCCAAAAGTCCCCCTAAGCCTACCTGATGTTCTCCAAAACCCACAATTTACCCTTTTTCACAATGATGACCAACGAGAACCCAACAAAACCCAACGGACAACCCCAAAACACGTCAAAAAAAAACCAAAAAAGAACAGGATCACCCCAAAAAACAGAAGAAAACCCCAAATACCATGAATCCACCCCAAAAGTCCCCCTAAACCTACCTGAAGTTCTCCAAAACCCACAATTTACCCTTTTCCACCATGATGCCAACAGAAAACCCAACAAAACTCAACAGAGACATCAAAACATGTCAAAAACACCCCAAAAAAGAACGGGATAACCCCCAAAACTGGAAGAAAATCCCCCAAAAGCATGGATCCAATCCCAAAACCACCCTAAACCTACCTGATCTTCTCCAAATCCCAAAGTCCACTCCCAACCACCATAAAACCCATTAGGAACTCAACAAAACGCAACGGAAACCCCAAAACACGTCAAAAACACCCCAAAAAAGAACTGGATCAGAAGAAAAAAAAAAAACAAAACTATGCATTTCCCTCCCAAATCACCCTAAACTCACCTGATCTTCTTCAAAACCCACAATCCACTCCCATTTAGCTTAACGACCAACGAGAACCCAACAAAACCCAACGGAGACCCCAAAAACGTCAAAAACACCCCAAAAAAGAACTGGTTCAACCCCAACAACGAAAGAAAACCCCAAAAGACATAGATCCACACCAAAAATCCCCCTAAACCAACCTGAAGTTCTCCAAAACCCACAATTTACACTTTTCCACATTGATGACCATGGAAAACCCAACGAAACCCAACGGAGACCACAAAACACGTCAAAAAAAAAAAAAAAAAAAGAAAAAAGAAAAAAGAAAAAAAAAGAAAGGGATCACCCCCAAAATTGGAAGAAAATCCTTCAAAATCATAGATCCACCCCAAAACCACCCTAAACCTACCTGATGATCTCCAAAACCCACAATTTACAATTTTCCAACATGATAACCATGGAAAACCCAACGAAACCCAACGGAGACCACAAAAGAAGTCAAAAACACCCAAAACAAGAACGGGATAAACCCTAAAAACGAAAGAAAACCCCAAAAGCCATAGATCCACACCAAAAGTCCCCCTAAACCTACCTGATGTTCTCCAAAACCCACAATTTACACTTTTTCACCAGGATGACCAACATGAACCAAACGAAAACCCAAAACGAGACACCAAAACACGTCAAGAACACCCCAAAAATAAAGGGATCACCCATAAACTGGAAGAAAATCCCCAAAAAGCATGGATCCAATCCCAAAACCACCCTAAACCTACCTGATGTTCTCCAAAACCCACAATTTACCATTTTCCACCACGATGACCAACGAGTACACAACAAAACCCAACGGAGACCCCCAAACACCTCAAAAATTTCCCAAAAAAGAACGGGACCACCCCAAGAAACAGAAGAAAACACCAAAAAACATGACTCTGCCCCAAAAGTCCCCCTAAACCTACCTGATGTTCTCCAAAACCCACAATTTACACTTTTTCACCATGATGACCAACAAGAACCCAACTAAAACCCAACGGAGACCCCAAAACACGTCATAAACACCCCAAAAAAGAACAGGATCACCCAAAAAAAAACAGAAGAAAAGACCAAATACCATGAAACCACCCCAAAAGTCCCCTAAACCTACCTGAAGTTCTCCAAAACCCACAATTTACAATTTTCCACCACCATGACCACGGAAAACCCAAGGAATACCAACGGAGACCCCAAAACACGTCAAAAACACCCCAAAAAAGAACGGGATCACCCCCAAAAACAAAAGAAAATCCCCCAAAACCATAGATCCAATCCCAAAATCAACCTAAACCTACCTGATGTTCTCCAAAACCAACAATTTACCCTTTTCCACCATGATGACCACGGAAAACGCAACGAAACCCAATGGAGACCCCAAAACACGTCAAAAACACCCCCAAAATGAATTGGATCACCCCCCCCCCCCCCAAAAAAAAAAAAAACAGAAGAAAACCCCATATATCATGAATCCACCCCAAAAGTCCCCCTAAACCTACCTGATGTTCTCCAAAACCCACAATTTACACTTTTCCACCATGATGACAATGGAAAACACAACGAAACCCAACGAAGAACCCAAAACACGTCAGAAACACCCCAAAAATGAATTCGATCACCCCAAAACTGGAACAAAATCCCCCAAAACCATAGATCCACCCCAAAAACACCCTAAATCTACCTGATGTTCTCCAAAACCCACAATTTACACTTTTCCACCATGATGACCACGGAAAACCCAACGAAACCCAACGGAGACCACAAAACACGTCAAAACACGCCGAAAACCAACTGGATCACTAGAAAAAACAGAAGAAAACCCTAAAAACCATGAATCTGCCCCAAAAGTCCTCATAAACCTACCTGATGTTCTCCAAAACCCACAATTTACACTTTTCCACCATGATGACCACGGAAAACCCAACGAAACCCAACGGAGAACCCAAAACACGTCAAAAACACCCCAAACAAGAGCAGGATCACCCCCAAAACCAAAGAAAACCCCAGAAAGCACGGATCCAATCCCAAAACCACTCTAAACGTACCTGATGTTCTCCAAATCCAAATGTCCACTCCCAACCACCATAAAACCCATTAGGAACTCAACGAAACCCAACGAAAACCCCAAAACACCTCAAAAACACCCCAAAAAAGAACTGAATCAGAAGAAAAAACACCAAAAACTATGAATTTCCCCGCAAAACCACCCTAAACTCACCTGATCTTCTTCAAAACCCACAATCCACTCCCATTTCCCTTAAGGACCAACGAGAATCCAACTAAAACCCAACGGAGACCCCAAAACAAGTCAAAAACACCCCAAACAAGAACAGGATAACCCCTAAAAAAGAAAGAAAACCCCAAAAAAACATAGATCCACCCCAAAACCACACTAAACCTACCTGATGTTCTCCAAATCCCAAAGTCCACTCCCAACAAACTTAAAACACATTAGGAAATCAACAAAACGCAACGGAAACCCCAAAACACCTCAAAAACACCACAAAAAAAAGCGGGATCACCCCCAAAACCGAAAGAAAACCCTAAAAGCCGTTGATCCACCCCAAAAGTCCCCCTAAACCTACCTGATGTTCTCCAATACCCACAATTTACCCGTTTTCACCATGATGAACAACAAGAACCCAACAAAAAACAACGGAGACCCCAAAACACGTCAAAAACACCCCAAAAAATAACTGAATCAGAAGAAAAAACACCAAAAACTATGAATTTCCCCGCAAAACCACCCTAAACTCACCTGATCTTCTTCAAAACCCACAATCCACTCCCATTTCCCTTAAGGACCAACGAGAATCCAACTAAAACCCAACGGAGACCCCAAAACAAGTCAAAAACACCCCAAACAAGAATGGAATCACCCCCAAAACTGGAAGAAAATCCCCCCCCAAAAATTTACAATTTTCACCATGATGACCAACATGAACCAAACGAAAACCCAAAAGGAGACACCAAAACACGTCAAAAACACCCCAAAAAAGAAAGGGATCACCCATAAACTGGAAGAAAATCCCCAAAAAGCACAGATCCAATCCCAAAACCAGCCTAAACCTACCTGATGTTCTCCAAAACCCACAAATTTACCCTTTTCCACCATGATGACCATGGAAAACCCAACGAAACCCAATGGAGACAAAAAACATGTTAAAAAAAAAAAAAAAAAAAAAAAAAAAGAACAGGATCTCCCCAAAAAAAACAGAAGAAAACCCCAAATACCATGAATCCACCCCAAAAGTCCCCCTAAACCTACCTGAAGTTCTCCAAAACCCACAATTTACACTTTTCCACCAAGATGCCAACAGAAAACCCAACAAAACCCAACAGAGACATCAAAACATGTCAAAAACACCCCAAAAAAGAACGGGATAACCCCCAAAACTGGAAGAAAATCCCCAAAAAGCATGGATCCAATCCCAAAACCACCCTAAACCTACCTGATCTTCTCCAAATCCCAAAGTCCACTCCCAACCACCATAAAACCCATTAGGAACTCAACAAAACGCAACAGAAACCCCAAAACACCTCAAAAACACCCCAAAAGCAAACCGGATCAGAAGAAAATACGTGATTTAACCCCAAGAAAACCCTTAAACCTACCTGATCTTCTCCAAATCCCAAAATCCACTCCCACCCACCATAAAACCCATTAGGAACTCAACAAAACGCAACGGAAACCCCAAAACACGTCAAAAACACCCCCAAAAAGAACTGGATCAGAAGAAAAAAAAAAAAAACAAAACTATGCATTTCCCTCCCAAATCACCCTAAACTCACCTGATCTTCTTCAAAACCCACAATCCACTCCCATTTAGCTTAACGACCAACGAGAACCCAACAAAACCCAACGGAGACCCCAAAAACGTCAAAAACACCCCAAAAAAGAACTGGTTCAACCCCAACAACGAAAGAAAACCCCAAAAGACATAGATCCACACCAAAAATCCCCCTAAACCAACCTGAAGTTCTCCAAAACCCACAATTTACACTTTTCCACATTGATGACCATGGAAAACCCAACGAAACCCAACGGAGACCCCAAAAGAAGTCAAAAACACCCAAAACAAGAACGGGATAAACCCTAAAAACTAAAGAAAACCCCAAAAGCCATAGATCCACACCAAAAGTCCCCCTAAACCTACCTGATGTTCTCCAAAACCCACAATTTACACTTTTTCACCAGGATGACCAACATGAACCAAACGAAAACCCAAAACGAGACACCAAAACACGTCAAGAACACCCCAAAAATAAAGGGATCACCCATAAACTGGAAGAAAATCCCCAAAAAGCACGGATCCAATCCCAAAACCACCCTAAACCTACCTGATGTTCTCCAAAACCCACAATTTACCATTTTCCACCACGATGACCAACGAGTACACAACAAAACCCAACGGAGACCCCCAAACACCTCAAAAATTTCCCAAAAAAGAACGGGACCACCCCAAGAAACAGAAGAAAACACCAAAAAACATGACTCTGCCCCAAAAGTCCCCCTAAACCTACCTGGTGTTCTCCAAAACCCACAATTTACACTTTTT
The DNA here is from genome assembly GCF_964211825.1 of Aythya ferina. Lineage (NCBI taxonomy): Eukaryota > Metazoa > Chordata > Aves > Anseriformes > Anatidae > Aythya > Aythya ferina. Next base: position 23,506,738 of record NC_140306.1, on the reverse strand, counting down.
CACCATGATGACCAACAAGAACCCAACTAAAACCCAACGGAGACCCCAAAACACGTCATAAACACCCCAAAAAAGAACAGGATCACCCAAAAAAAACAGAAGAAAAGACCAAATACCATGAATCCACCCCAAAATTCCCCTAAACCTACCTGAAGTTCTCCAAAACCCACAATTTACAATTTTCCACCACCATGACCACGGAAAACCCAAGGAATACCAACGGAGACCCCAAAACACGTCAAAAACACCCCAAAAAAGAACGGGATCACCCCCAAAAACAAAAGAAAATCCCCCAAAACCATAGATCCAATCCCAAAAACAACCTAAACCTACCTGATGTTCTCCAAAACCCACAATTTACCCTTTTCCACCATGATGACCACGGAAAACCCAACGAAACCCAATGGAGACCCCAAAACACGTCAAAAACACCCCCAAAATGAATTGGATCACCCCCCCCCCCCCAAAAAAAAAAAACAGAAGAAAACCCCATATATCATGAATCCACCCCAAAGGTCCCCCTAAACCTACCTGAAGTTCTCCAAAACCCACAATTTACACTTTTCCACCATGATGACAACGGAAAACCCAACGAAACCCAACGAAGAACCCAAAACACGTCAGAAACACCCCAAAAATGAATTCGATCACCCCAAAACTGGAACAAAATCCCCCAAAATCATAGATCCACCCCAAAAACACCCTAAATCTACCTGATGTTCTCCAAAACCCACAATTTACACTTTTCCACCATGATGACCACGGAAAACCCAACGAAACCCAACGGAGACCACAAAACACGTCAAAAACACGCCGAAGACACACTGGATCACTAGAAAAAAACAGAAGAAAACCCTAAAAACCATGAATCTGCCCCAAAAGTCCTCATAAACCTACCTGATGTTCTCCAAAACCCACAATTTACACTTTTCCACCATGATGACCACGGAAAACCCAACGAAACCCAACGGAGAACCCAAAACATGTCAAAAACACCCCAAACAAGAGCAGGATCACCCCCAAAACCAAAGAAAACCCCAAAAAGCACGGATCCAATCCCAAAACCACTCTAAACGTACCTGATGTTCTCCAAATCCAAATGTCCACTCCCAACCACCATAAAACCCATTAGGAACTCAACGAAACCCAACGGAAACCCCAAAACACCTCAAAAACACCCCAAACAAGAACTGAATCAGAAGAAAAAACACCAAAAACTATGAATTTCCCCGCAAAACCACCCTAAACTCACCTGATCTTCTTCAAAACCCACAATCCACTCCCATTTCCCTTAAGGACCAACGAGAATCCAACTAAAACCCAACGGAGACCCCAAAACAAGTCAAAAACACCCCAAACAAGAACAGGATAACCCCTAAAAAGAAAGAGATCCCCAAAAAAACATAGATCCACCCCAAAACCACACTAAACCTACCTGATGTTCTCCAAATCCCAAAGTCCACTCCCAACAAACTTAAAACACATTAGGAAATCAACAAAACGCAACGGAAACCCCAAAACACGTCAAAAACACCAAAAAAAAAGCTGGATCACCCCCAAAACCGAAAGAAAACCCTAAAAGCCGTTGATCCACCCCAAAAGTCCCCCTAAACCTACCTGATGTTCTCCAAAACCCACCAATTTACCCTTTTCCACCATGATGACCATGGAAAACCCAACGAAACCCAATGGAGACAAAAAACATGTCAAAAAAAAAAAAAAAAAAAAAAAAAAAGAACAGGATCTCCCCCAAAAAAACAGAAGAAAACCCCAAATACCATGAATCCACCCCAAAAGTCCCCCTAAACCTACCTGAAGTTCTCCAAAACCCACAATTTACACTTTTCCACCAAGATGCCAACAGAAAACCCAACAAAACCCAACAGAGACATCAAAACATGTCAAAAACACCCCAAAAAAGAACGGGATAACCCCCAAAACTGGAAGAAAATCCCCAAAAAGCATGGATCCAATCCCAAAACCACCCTAAACCTACCTGATCTTCTCCAAATCCCAAAGTCCACTCCCAACCACCATAAAACCCATTAGGAACTCAACAAAACGCAACAGAAACCCCAAAACACCTCAAAAACACCCCAAAAGCAAACCGGATCAGAAGAAAATACGTGATTTAACCCCAAGAAAACCCTTAAACCTACCTGATCTTCTCCAAATCCCAAAATCCACTCCCACCCACCATAAAACCCATTAGGAACTCAACAAAACGCAACGGAAACCCCAAAACACGTCAAAAACACCCCCAAAAAGAACTGGATCAGAAGAAAAAAAAAACAAAACTATGCATTTCCCTCCCAAATCACCCTAAACTCACCTGATCTTCTTCAAAACCCACAATCCACTCCCATTTAGCTTAACGACCAACGAGAACCCAACAAAACCCAACGGAGACCACAAAACACGTCAAAAACACCCCAAAAAAGAACTGGTTCAACCCCAACAACGAAAGAAAACCCCAAAAGACATAGATCCACACCAAAAATCCCCCTAAACCAACCTGAAGTTCTCCAAAACCCACAATTTACACTTTTCCACATTGATGACCATGGAAAACCCAACGAAACCCAACGGAGACCCCAAAAGAAGTCAAAAACACCCAAAACAAGAACGGGATAAACCCTAAAAACTAAAGAAAACCCCAAAAGCCATAGATCCACACCAAAAGTCCCCCTAAACCTACCTGATGTTCTCCAAAACCCACAATTTACACTTTTTCACCAGGATGACCAACATGAACCAAACGAAAACCCAAAACGAGACACCAAAACACGTCAAGAACACCCCAAAAATAAAGGGATCACCCATAAACTGGAAGAAAATCCCCAAAAAGCACGGATCCAATCCCAAAACCACCCTAAACCTACCTGATGTTCTCCAAAACCCACAATTTACCATTTTCCACCACGATGACCAACGAGTACACAACAAAACCCAACGGAGACCCCCAAACACCTCAAAAATTTCCCAAAAAAGAACGGGACCACCCCAAGAAACAGAAGAAAACACCAAAAAACATGACTCTGCCCCAAAAGTCCCCCTAAACCTACCTGGTGTTCTCCAAAACCCACAATTTACACTTTTTCACCATGATGACCAACAAGAACCCAACTAAAACCCAACGGAGACCCCAAAACACGTCATAAACACCCCAAAAAAGAACAGGATCACCCAAAAAAAACAGAAGAAAAGACCAAATACCATGAATCCACCCCAAAATTCCCCTAAACCTACCTGAAGTTCTCCAAAACCCACAATTTACAATTTTCCACCACCATGACCACGGAAAACCCAAGGAATACCAACGGAGACCCCAAAACACGTCAAAAACACCCCAAAAAAGAACGGGATCACCCCCAAAAACAAAAGAAAATCCCCCAAAACCATAGATCCAATCCCAAAAACAACCTAAACCTACCTGATGTTCTCCAAAACCCACAATTTACCCTTTTCCACCATGATGACCACGGAAAACCCAACGAAACCCAATGGAGACCCCAAAACACGTCAAAAACACCCCCAAAATGAATTGGATCACTCCCCCCACCCAAAAAAAAAAAAAAAAAAAACAGAAGAAAACCCCATATATCATGAATCCACCCCAAAAGTCCCCCTAAACCTACCTGATGTTCTCCAAAACCCACAATTTACACTTTTCCACCATGATGACAATGGAAAACCCAATGAAACCCAACGAAGAACCCAAAACACGTCAGAAACACCCCAAAAATGAATTCGATCACCCCAAAACTGGAACAAAATCCCCCAAAACCATAGATCCACCCCAAAAACACCCTAAATCTACCTGATGTTCTCCAAAACCCACAATTTACACTTTTCCACCATGATGACCACGGAAAACCCAACGAAACCCAACGGAGACCACAAAACACGTCAAAAACACGCCGAAAACACACTGGATCACTAGAAAAAACAGAAGAAAACCCTAAAAACCATGAATCTGCCCCAAAAGTCCTCATAAACCTACCTGATGTTCTCCAAAACCCACAATTTACACTTTTCCAACATGATGACCACGGAAAACCCAACGAAACCCAACGGAGAACCCAAAACACGTCAAAAACACCCCAAACAAGAACAGGATCACCCCCAAAACCAAAGAAAACCCCAAAAAGCACGGATCCAATCCCAAAACCACTCTAAACGTACCTGATGTTCTCCAAATCCAAATGTCCACTCCCAACCACCGTAAAACCCATTAGGAACTCAACGAAACCCAACGGAAACCCCAAAACACCTCAAAAACACCCCAAACAAGAACTGAATCAGAAGAAAAAACACCAAAAACTATGAATTTCCCCGCAAAACCACCCTAAACTCACCTGATCTTCTTCAAAACCCACAATCCACTCCCATTTCCCTTAAGGACCAACGAGAATCCAACTAAAACCCAACGGAGACCCCAAAACAAGTCAAAAACACCCCAAACAAGAACAGGATAACCCCTAAAAAAGAAAGAAAACCCCAAAAAAACATAGATCCACCCCAAAACCACACTAAACCTACCTGATGTTCTCCAAATCCCAAAGTCCACTCCCAACAAACTTAAAACACATTAGGAAATCAACAAAACGCAACGGAAACCCCAAAACACCTCAAAAACACCACAAAAAAAAGCGGGATCACCCCCAAAACCGAAAGAAAACCCTAAAAGCCGTTGATCCACCCCAAAAGTCCCCCTAAACCTACCTGATGTTCTCCAATACCCACAATTTACCCGTTTTCACCATGATGAACAACAAGAACCCAACAAAAAACAACGGAGACCCCAAAACACGTCAAAAACACCCCAAAAAATAACTGAATCAGAAGAAAAAACACCAAAAACTATGAATTTCCCCGCAAAACCACCCTAAACTCACCTGATCTTCTTCAAAACCCACAATCCACTCCCATTTCCCTTAAGGACCAACGAGAATCCAACTAAAACCCAACGGAGACCCCAAAACAAGTCAAAAACACCCCAAACAAGAACGGAATCACCCCCAAAACTGGAAGAAAATCCCCAAAAAACATAGATCCACCCCAAAACCACACTAAACCTACCTGATGTTCTCAAAAACACGCAAGTTAAACTTTTCCAACATGATGAAAAACAAGAACCCAACAAAACCCAACAGAGACCCCAAAACATGTCAAAAACACCCCAAAAAAGAACGGGATCACCCCCAAAACTGGAAGAAAATTCCCCCCCCAAAAATTTACAATTTTCACCATGATGACCAACATGAACCAAACGAAAACCCAAAAGGAGACACCAAAACACGTCAAAAACACCCCAAAAAAGAAAGGGATCACCCATAAACTGGAAGAAAATCCCCAAAAAGCACAGATCCAATCCCAAAACCAGCCTAAACCTACCTGATGTTCTCCAAAACCCACAAATTTACCCTTTTCCACCATGATGACCATGGAAAACCCAACGAAACCCAATGGAGACAAAAAACATGTCAAAAAAAAAAAAAAAAAAAAAAAAAAAAAAAAGAACAGGATCTCCCCAAAAAAAAAAAACAGAAGAAAACCCCAAATACCATGAATCCACCCCAAAAGTCCCCCTAAACCTACCTGAAGTTCTCCAAAACCCACAATTTACACTTTTCCACCAAGATGCCAACAGAAAACCCAACAAAACCCAACAGAGACATCAAAACATGTCAAAAACACCCCAAAAAAGAACGGGATAACCCCCAAAACTGGAAGAAAATCCCCAAAAAGCATGGATCCAATCCCAAAACCACCCTAAACCTACCTGATCTTCTCCAAATCCCAAAGTCCACTCCCAACCACCATAAAACCCATTAGGAACTCAACAAAACGCAACAGAAACCCCAAAACACCTCAAAAACACCCCAAAAGCAAACCGGATCAGAAGAAAATACGTGATTTAACCCCAAGAAAACCCTTAAACCTACCTGATCTTCTCCAAATCCCAAAATCCACTCCCACCCACCATAAAACCCATTAGGAACTCAACAAAACGCAACGGAAACCCCAAAACACGTCAAAAACACCCCAAAAAAGAACAGGATCAGAAGAAAAAAAAAACAAAACTATGCATTTCCCTCCCAAATCACCCTAAACTCACCTGATATTCTTCAAAACCCACAATCCACTCCCATTTAGCTTAACGACCAACGAGAACCCAACAAAACCCAACGGAGACCCCAAAAACGTCAAAAACACCCCAAAAAAGAACTGGTTCAACCCCAACAACGAAAGAAAACCCCAAAAGACATAGATCCACACCAAAAATCCCCCTAAACCAACCTGAAGTTCTCCAAAACCCACAATTTACACTTTTCCACATTGATGACCATGGAAAACACAACGAAACCCAACGGAGACCACAAAACACGTCAAAAAAAAAAAAAAAAAAAAAAAAAAAAAAAAAAAAAAAAGGATCACCCCCAAAATTGGAAGAAAATCCTTCAAAATCATAGATCCACCCCAAAACCACCCTAAACCTACCTGATGATCTCCAAAACCCACAATTTACAATTTTCCAACATGATAACCATGGAAAACCCAACGAAACCCAACGGAGACCACAAAAGAAGTCAAAAACACCCAAAACAAGAACGGGATAAACCCTAAAAACGAAAGAAAACCCCAAAAGCCATAGATCCACACCAAAAGTCCCCCTAAACCTACCTGATGTTCTCCAAAACCCACAATTTACACTTTTTCACCAGGATGACCAACATGAACCAAACGAAAACCCAAAACGAGACACCAAAACACGTCAAGAACACCCCAAAAATAAAGGGATCACCCATAAACTGGAAGAAAATCCCCAAAAAGCACGGATCCAATCCCAAAACCACCCTAAACCTACCTGATGTTCTCCAAAACCCACAATTTACCATTTTCCACCACGATGACCAACGAGTACACAACAAAACCCAACGGAGACCCCCAAACACCTCAAAAATTTCCCAAAAAAGAACGGGACCACCCCAAGAAACAGAAGGAAACCCCAAAAAACATGACTCTGCCCCAAAAGTCCCCCTAAACCTACCTGATGCTCTCCAAAAACCCACAATTAACACTTTTCAACCATGACGACCAACAAGAACCCAACTAAAACCCAACGGAGACCCCAAAACACGTCATAAACACCCCAAAAAAGAACAGGATCACCCAAAAAAAACAGAAGAAAAGACCAAATACCATGAATCCACCCCAAAATTCCCCTAAACCTACCTGAAGTTCTCCAAAACCCACAATTTACAATTTTCCACCACCATGACCACAGAAAACCCAAGGAATACCAACGGAGACCCCAAAACACGTCAAAAACACCCCAAAAAAGAACGGGATCAACCCCAAAAACAAAAGAAAATCCCCCAAAACCATAGATCCAATCCCAAAAACAACCTAAACCTACCTGATGTTCTCCAAAACCCACAATTTACCCTTTTCCACCATGATGACCACGGAAAACCCAACGAAACCCAATGGAGACCCCAAAACACGTCAAAAACACCCCCAAAATGAATTGGATCACCCCCCAAAAAAAAAAAAAAAAAAAAAAAAAAACAGAAGAAAACCCCATATATCATGAATCCACCCCAAAAGTCCCCCTAAACCTACCTGAAGTACTCCAAAACCCACAATTTACACTTTTCCACCATGATGACAACGGAAAACCCAACGAAACCCAACGAAGACCCCAAAACACGTCAGAAACACCCCAAAAATGAATTCGATCACCCCAAAACTGGAACAAAATCCCCCAAAACCATAGATCCACCCCAAAAACACCCTAAATCTACCTGATGTTCTCCAAAACCCACAATTTACACTTTTCCACCATGATGACCACGGAAAACCCAACGAAACCCAACGGAGACCACAAAACACGTCAAAAACACGCCGAAAACCAACTGGATCACTAGAAAAAACAGAAGAAAACCCTAAAAACCATGAATCTGCCCCAAAAGTCCTCATAAACCTACCTGATGTTCTCCAAAACCCACAATTTACACTTTTCCACCATGATGACCACGGAAAACCCAACGAAACCCAATGGAGACCCCAAAACACGTCAAAAACAACCCCAAAATGAATTGGATCACTCCCCCCCTAAAAAAAAAAAAAAAAAAAAAAAAAGAAAACCCCATATATCATGAATCCACCCCAAAAGTCCCCCTAAACCTACCTGAAGTTCTCCAAAACCCACAATTTACACTTTTCCACCATGATGACAACGGAAAACCCAACGAAACCCAACGAAGAACCCAAAACACGTCAGAAACACCCCAAAAATGAATTCGATCACCCCAAAACTGGAACAAAATCCCCCAAAACCATAGATCCACCCCAAAAACACCCTAAATCTACCTGATGTTCTCCAAAACCCACAATTTACACTTTTCCACCATGATGACCACGGAAAACCCAACGAAACCCAACGGAGACCACAAAACACGTCAAAAACACGCCGAAAACACACTGGATCACTAGAAAAAACAGAAGAAAACCCTAAAAACCATGAATCTGCCCCAAAAGTCCTCATAAACCTACCTGATGTTCTCCAAAACCCACAATTTACACTTTTCCACCATGATGACCACGGAAAACCCAACGAAACCCAACGGAGAACCCAAAACACGTCAAAAACACCCCAAACAAGAACAGGATCACCCCCAAAACCAAAGAAAACCCCAAAAAGCACGGATCCAATCCCAAAACCACTCTAAACGTACCTGATGTTCTCCAAATCCAAATGTCCACTCCCAACCACCATAAAACCCATTAGGAACTCAACGAAACCCAACGGAAACCCCAAAACACCTCAAAAACACCCCAAAAAAGAACTGAATCAGAAGAAAAAACACCAAAAACTATGAATTTCCCCGCAAAACCACCCTAAACTCACCTGATCTTCTTCAAAACCCACAATCCACTCCCATTTCCCTTAAGGACCAACGAGAATCCAACTAAAACCCAACGGAGACCCCAAAACAAGTCAAAAACACCCCAAACAAGAACAGGATAACCCCTAAAAAAGAAAGAAAACCCCTAAAAAACATAGATCCACCCCAAAACCACACTAAACCTACCTGATGTTCTCCAAATCCCAAAGTCCACTCCCAACAAACTTAAAACACATTAGGAAATCAACAAAACGCAACGGAAACCCCAAAACACGTCAAAAACACCACAAAAAAAAGCGGGATCACCCCCAAAACCGAAAGAAAACCCTAAAAGCCGTTGATCCACCCCAAAAGTCCCCCTAAACCTACCTGATGTTCTCCAATACCCACAATTTACACTTTTTCACCATGATGACCAACAAGAACCCAACAAAAAACAACGGAGACCCCAAAACACCTCAAAAACACCCCAAAAAAGAACTGAATCAGAAGAAAAAACACCAAAAACTATGAATTTCCCCGCAAAACCACCCTAAACTCACCTGATCTTCTTCAAAACCCACAATCCACTCCCATTTCCCTTAAGGACCAACGAGAATCCAACTAAAACCCAACGGAGACCCCAAAACAAGTCAAAAACACCCCAAACAAGAACGGAATCACCCCCAAAACTGGAAGAAAATCCCCAAAAACATAGATCCACCCCAAAACGACACTAAAACTACCTGATGTTCTCCAAAACACGCAAGTTAAACTTTTCCAACATGATGACCAACATGAACCAAACGAAAACCCAAAAGGAGACACCAAAACACGTCAAAAACACCCCAAAAAAGAAAGGGATCACCCATAAACTGGAAGAAAATCCCCAAAAAGCACAGATCCAATCCCAAAACCAGCCTAAACCTACCTGATGTTCTCCAAAACCCACAAATTTACCCTTTTCCACCATGATGACCATGGAAAACCCAACAAAACCCAACGGAGACCCCAAAAACGTCAAAAACACCCCAAAAAAGAACTGGTTAACCCCAACAACGAAAGAAAACCCCAAAAGACATAGATCCACACCAAAAATCCCCCTAAACCAACCTGAAGTTCTCCAAAACCCACAATTTACACTTTTCCACATTGATGACCATGGAAAACCCAACGAAACCCAACGGAGACCACAAAACACGTCAAAAAAAAAAAAAAAAAAAAAAAAAAAAAAAAAAAGGATCACGCCCAAAATTGGAAGAAAATCCTTCAAAATCATAGATCCACCCCAAAACCACCCTAAACCTACCTGATGATCTAGAAAACCCACAATTTACAATTTTCCAACATGATGACCATGGAAAACCCAACGAAACCCAACGGAGACCCCAAAAGAAGTCAAAAACACCCAAAACAAGAACGGGATAAACCCTAAAAATGAAAGAAAACCCCAAAAGCCATAGATCCACCCCAAAAGTCCCCCTAAACCTACCTGATGTTCTCCAAAACCCACAATTTACACTTTTTCACCAGGATGACCAACATGAACCAAACGAAAACCCAAAACGAGACACCAAAACACGTCAAGAACACCCCAAAAATAAAGGGATCACCCATAAACTGGAAGAAAATCCCCAAAAAGCACGGATCCAATCCCAAAACCACCCTAAACCTACCTGATGTTCTCCAAAACCCACAATTTACCATTTTCCACCACGATGACCAACGAGTACACAACAAAACCCAACGGAGACCCCCAAACACCTCAAAAATTTCCCAAAAAAGAACGGGACCACCCCAAGAAACAGAAGAAAACACCAAAAAACATGACTCTGCCCCAAAAGTCCCCCTAAACCTACCTGATGTTCTCCAAAACCCACAATTTACACTTTTTCACCATGATGACCAACAAGAACCCAACTAAAACCCAACGGAGACCCCAAAACACATCATAAACACCCCAAAAAAGAACAGGATCACCCAAAAAAAACAGAAGAAAAGACCAAATACCATGAATCCACCCCAAAATTCCCCTAAACCTACCTGAAGTTCTCCAAAACCCACAATTTACAATTTTCCACCACCATGACCACGGAAAACCCAAGGAATACCAACGGAGACCCCAAAACACGTCAAAAACACCCCAAAAAAGAACGGGATCACCCCCAAAAACAAAAGAAAATCCCCCAAAACCATAGACCCAATCCCAAAAACAACCTAAACCTACCTGATGTTCTCCAAAACCCACAATTTACCCTTTTCCACCATGATGACCACGGAAAACCCAACGAAACCCAATGGAGACCCCAAAACACGTCAAAAACACCCCCAAAATGAATTGGATCACCCCCCAAAAAAAAAAAAAAAAAAAAAAAAAAACAGAAGAAAACCCCATATATCATGAATCCACCCCAAAAGTCCCCCTAAACCTACCTGAAGTTCTCCAAAACCCACAATTTACACTTTTCCACCATGATGACAACGGAAAACCCAACGAAACCCAACGAAGACCCCAAAACACGTCAGAAACACCCCAAAAATGAATTCGATCACCCCAAAACTGGAACAAAATCCCCCAAAACCATAGATCCACCCCAAAAACACCCTAAATCTACCTGATGTTCTCCAAAACCCACAATTTACACTTTTCCACCATGATGACCACGGAAAACCCAACGAAACCCAACGGAGACCACAAAACACGTCAAAAACACGCCGAAAACCAACTGGATCACTAGAAAAAACAGAAGAAAACCCTAAAAACCATGAATCTGCCCCAAAAGTCCTCATAAACCTACCTGATGTTCTCCAAAACCCACAATTTACACTTTTCCACCATGATGACCACGGAAAACCCAACGAAACCCAATGGAGACCCCAAAACACGTCAAAAACAACCCCAAAATGAATTGGATCACTCCCCCAAAAAAAAAAAAAAAAAAAAAAAAAAAAGAAAACCCCATATATCATGAATCCACCCCAAAAGTCCCCCTAAACCTACCTGAAGTTCTCCAAAACCCACAATTTACACTTTTCCACCATGATGACAACGGAAAACGCAACGAAACCCAACGAAGAACCCAAAACACGTCAGAAACACCCCAAAAATGAATTCGATCACCCCAAAACTGGAACAAAATCCCCCAAAACCATAGATCCACCCCAAAAACACCCTAAATCTACCTGATGTTCTCCAAAACCCACAATTTACACTTTTCCACCATGATGACCACGGAAAACCCAACGAAACCCAACGGAGACCACAAAACACGTCAAAAACACGCCGAAAACACACTGGATCACTAGAAAAAACAGAAGAAAACCCTAAAAACCATGAATCTGCCCCAAAAGTCCTCATAAACCTACCTGATGTTCTCCAAAACCCACAATTTACACTTTTCCACCATGATGACCACGGAAAACCCAACGAAACCCAACGGAGAACCCAAAACACGTCAAAAACACCCCAAACAAGAACAGGATCACCCCCAAAACCAAAGAAAACCCCAAAAAGCACGGATCCAATCCCAAAACCACTCTAAACGTACCTGATGTTCTCCAAATCCAAATGTCCACTCCCAACCACCATAAAACCCATTAGGAACTCAACGAAACCCAACGGAAACCCCAAAACACCTCAAAAACACCCCAAAAAAGAACTGAATCAGAAGAAAAAACACCAAAAACTATGAATTTCCCCGCAAAACCACCCTAAACTCACCTGATCTTCTTCAAAACCCACAATCCACTCCCATTTCCCTTAAGGACCAACGAGAATCCAACTAAAACCCAACGGAGACCCCAAAACAAGTCAAAAACACCCCAAACAAGAACAGGATAACCCCTAAAAAAGAAAGAAAACCCCTAAAAAACATAGATCCACCCCAAAACCACACTAAACCTACCTGATGTTCTCCAAATCCCAAAGTCCACTCCCAACAAACTTAAAACACATTAGGAAATCAACAAAACGCAACGGAAACCCCAAAACACGTCAAAAACACCACAAAAAAAAGCGGGATCACCCCCAAAACCGAAAGAAAACCCTAAAAGCCGTTGATCCACCCCAAAAGTCCCCCTAAACCTACCTGATGTTCTCCAATACCCACAATTTACACTTTTTCACCATGATGACCAACAAGAACCCAACAAAAAACAACGGAGACCCCAAAACACCTCAAAAACACCCCAAAAAAGAACTGAATCAGAAGAAAAAACACCAAAAACTATGAATTTCCCCGCAAAACCACCCTAAACTCACCTGATCTTCTTCAAAACCCACAATCCACTCCCATTTCCCTTAAGGACCAACGAGAATCCAACTAAAACCCAACGGAGACCCCAAAACAAGTCAAAAACACCCCAAACAAGAACGGAATCACCCCCAAAACTGGAAGAAAATCCCCAAAAACATAGATCCACCCCAAAACGACACTAAAACTACCTGATGTTCTCCAAAACACGCAAGTTAAACTTTTCCAACATGATGACCAACATGAACCAAACGAAAACCCAAAAGGAGACACCAAAACACGTCAAAAACACCCCAAAAAAGAAAGGGATCACCCATAAACTGGAAGAAAATCCCCAAAAAGCACAGATCCAATCCCAAAACCAGCCTAAACCTACCTGATGTTCTCCAAAACCCACAAATTTACCCTTTTCCACCATGATGACCATGGAAAACCCAACAAAACCCAACGGAGACCCCAAAAACGTCAAAAACACCCCAAAAAAGAACTGGTTAACCCCAACAACGAAAGAAAACCCCAAAAGACATAGATCCACACCAAAAATCCCCCTAAACCAACCTGAAGTTCTCCAAAACCCACAATTTACACTTTTCCACATTGATGACCATGGAAAACCCAACGAAACCCAACGGAGACCCCAAAAGAAGTCAAAAACACCCAAAACAAGAACGGGATAAACCCTAAAAATGAAAGAAAACCCCAAAAGCCATAGATCCACCCCAAAAGTCCCCCTAAACCTACCTGATGTTCTCCAAAACCCACAATTTACACTTTTTCACCAGGATGACCAACATGAACCAAACGAAAACCCAAAACGAGACACCAAAACACGTCAAGAACACCCCAAAAATAAAGGGATCACCCATAAACTGGAAGAAAATCCCCAAAAAGCACGGATCCAATCCCAAAACCACCCTAAACCTACCTGATGTTCTCCAAAACCCACAATTTACCATTTTCCACCACGATGACCAACGAGTACACAACAAAACCCAACGGAGACCCCCAAACACCTCAAAAATTTCCCAAAAAAGAACGGGACCACCCCAAGAAACAGAAGAAAACACCAAAAAACATGACTCTGCCCCAAAAGTCCCCCTAAACCTACCTGATGTTCTCCAAAACCCACAATTTACACTTTTTCACCATGATGACCAACAAGAACCCAACTAAAACCCAACGGAGACCCCAAAACACATCATAAACACCCCAAAAAAGAACAGGATCACCCAAAAAAAACAGAAGAAAAGACCAAATACCATGAATCCACCCCAAAATTCCCCTAAACCTACCTGAAGTTCTCCAAAACCCACAATTTACAATTTTCCACCACCATGACCACGGAAAACCCAAGGAATACCAACGGAGACCCCAAAACACGTCAAAAACACCCCAAAAAAGAACGGGATCACCCCCAAAAACAAAAGAAAATCCCCCAAAACCATAGACCCAATCCCAAAAACAACCTAAACCTACCTGATGTTCTCCAAAACCCACAATTTACCCTTTTCCACCATGATGACCACGGAAAACCCAACGAAACCCAATGGAGACCCCAAAACACGTCAAAAACACCCCCAAAATGAATTGGATCACCCCCCAAAAAAAAAAAAAAAAAAAAAAAAACAGAAGAAAACCCCATATATCATGAATCCACCCCAAAAGTCCCCCTAAACCTACCTGAAGTTCTCCAAAACCCACAATTTACACTTTTCCACCATGATGACAACGGAAAACCCAACGAAACCCAACGAAGAACCCAAAACACGTCAGAAACACCCCAAAAATGAATTCGATCACCCCAAAACTGGAACAAAATCCCCCAAAACCATAGATCCACCCCAAAAACACCCTAAATCTACCTGATGTTCTCCAAAACCCACAATTTACACTTTTCCACCATGATGACCACGGAAAACCCAACGAAACCCAACGGAGACCACAAAACACGTCAAAAACACGCCGAAAACAAACTGGATCACTAGAAAAAACAGAAGAAAACCCTAAAAACCATGAATCTGCCCCAAAAGTCCTCATAAACCTACCTGATGTTCTCCAAAACCCACAATTTACACTTTTCCACCATGATGACCACGGAAAACCCAACGAAACCCAACGGAGAACCCAAAACACGTCAAAAACACCCCAAACAAGAACAGGATCACCCCCAAAACCAAAGAAAACCCCAAAAAGCACGGATCCAATCCCAAAACCACTCTAAACGTACCTGATGTTCTCCAAATCCAAATGTCCACTCCCAACCACCATAAAACCCATTAGGAACTCAACGAAACCCAACGGAAACCCCAAAACACCTCAAAAACACCCCAAACAAGAACTGAATCAGAAGAAAAAACACCAAAAACTATGAATTTCCCCGCAAAACCACCCTAAACTCACCTGATCTTCTTCAAAACCCACAATCCACTCCCATTTCCCTTAAGGACCAACGAGAATCCAACTAAAACCCAACGGAGACCCCAAAACAAGTCAAAAACACCCCAAACAAGAACAGGATAACCCCTAAAAAAGAAAGAAAACCCCAAAAAAACATAGATCCACCCCAAAACCACACTAAACCTACCTGATGTTCTCCAAATCCCAAAGTCCACTCCCAACAAACTTAAAACACATTAGGAAATCAACAAAACGCAACGGAAACCCCAAAACACCTCAAAAACACCACAAAAAAAAGCGGGATCACCCCCAAAACCGAAAGAAAACCCTAAAAGCCGTTGATCCACCCCAAAAGTCCCCCTAAACCTACCTGATGTTCTCCAATACCCACAATTTACCCGTTTTCACCATGATGAACAACAAGAACCCAACAAAAAACAACGGAGACCCCAAAACACGTCAAAAACACCCCAAAAAATAACTGAATCAGAAGAAAAAACACCAAAAACTATGAATTTCCCCGCAAAACCACCCTAAACTCACCTGATCTTCTTCAAAACCCACAATCCACTCCCATTTCCCTTAAGGACCAACGAGAATCCAACTAAAACCCAACGGAGACCCCAAAACAAGTCAAAAACACCCCAAACAAGAACGGAATCACCCCCAAAACTGGAAGAAAATCCCCAAAAAACATAGATCCACCCCAAAACCACACTAAACCTACCTGATGTTCTCCAAAACACGCAAGTTAAACTTTTCCAACATGATGAAAAACAAGAACCCAACAAAACCCAACAGAGACCCCAAAACATGTCAAAAACACCCCAAAAAAGAACGGGATCACCCCCAAAACTGGAAGAAAATTCCCCCCCCAAAAATTTACAATTTTCACCAGGATGACCAACATGAAAACCCAAAAGGAGACACCAAAACACGTCAAAAACACCCCAAAAAAAAAAGGGATCACCCATAAACTGGAAGAAAATCCCCAAAAAGCACAGATCCAATCCCAAAACCAGCCTAAACCTACCTGATGTTCTCCAAAACCCACAAATTTACCCTTTTCCACCATGATGACCATAGAAAACCCAACGAAACCCAATGGAGACAAAAAACATGTCAAAAAAAAAAAAAAAAAAAAAAAAAAAAAAAAAAAAGAACAGGATCTCCCCAAAAAAAACAGAAGAAAACACCAAATACCATGAATCCACCCCAAAAGTCCCCCTAAACCTACCTGAAGTTCTCCAAAACCCACAATTTACCCTTTTCCACCAAGATGCCAACAGAAAACCCAACAAAACCCAACAGAGACATCAAAACATGTCAAAAACACCCCAAAAAAGAACGGGATAACCCCCAAAACTGGAAGAAAATCCCCAAAAAGCATGGATCCAATCCCAAAACCACCCTAAACCTACCTGATCTTCTCCAAATCCCAAAGTCCACTCCCAACCACCATAAAACCCATTAGGAACTCAACAAAACGCAACAGAAACCCCAAAACACCTCAAAAACACCCCAAAAGCAAACCGGATCAGAAGAAAATACGTGATTTAACCCCAAGAAAACCCTTAAACCTACCTGATCTTCTCCAAATCCCAAAATCCACTCCCACCCACCATAAAACCCATTAGGAACTCAACAAAACGCAACGGAAACCCCAAAACACGTCAAAAACACCCCAAAAAAGAACTGGATCAGAAGAAAAAAAAAACAAAACTATGCATTTCCCTCCCAAATCACCCTAAACTCACCTGATCTTCTTCAAAACCCACAATCCACTCCCATTTAGCTTAACGACCAACGAGAACCCAACAAAACCCAACGGAGACCCCAAAAACGTCAAAAACACCCCAAAAAAGAACTGGTTCAACCCCAACAACGAAAGAAAACCCCAAAAGACATAGATCCACACCAAAAATCCCCCTAAACCAACCTGAAGTTCTCCAAAACCCACAATTTACACTTTTCCACATTGATGACCATGGAAAACCCAACGAAACCCAACGGAGACCACAAAAGAAGTCAAAAACACCCAAAACAAGAACGGGATAAACCCTAAAAACGAAAGAAAACCCCAAAAGCCATAGATCCACACCAAAAGTCCCCCTAAACCTACCTGATGTTCTCCAAAACCCACAATTTACACTTTTTCACCAGGATGACCAACATGAACCAAACGAAAACCCAAAACGAGACACCAAAACACGTCAAGAACACCCCAAAAATAAAGGGATCACCCATAAACTGGAAGAAAATCCCCAAAAAGCACGGATCCAATCCCAAAACCACCCTAAACCTACCTGATGTTCTCCAAAACCCACAATTTACCATTTTCCACCACGATGACCAACGAGTACACAACAAAACCCAACGGAGACCCCCAAACACCTCAAAAATTTCCCAAAAAAGAACGGGACCACCCCAAGAAACAGAAGAAAACACCAAAAAACATGACTCTGCCCCAAAAGTCCCCCTAAACCTACCTGATGTTCTCCAAAACCCACAATTTACACTTTTTCACCATGATGACCAACAAGAACCCAACTAAAACCCAACGGAGACCCCAAAACACGTCATAAACACCCCAAAAAAGAACAGGATCACCCCAAAAAAACAGAAGAAAAGACCAAATACCATGAATCCACCCCAAAATTCCCCTAAACCTACCTGAAGTTCTCCAAAACCCACAATTTACAATTTTCCACCACCATGACCACGGAAAACCCAAGGAATACCAACGGAGACCCCAAAACACGTCAAAAACACCCCAAAAAAGAACGGGATCACCCCCAAAAACAAAAGAAAATCCCCCAAAACCATAGATCCAATCCCAAAAACAACCTAAACCTACCTGATGTTCTCCAAAACCCACAATTTACCCTTTTCCACCATGATGACCACGGAAAACCCAACGAAACCCAACGGAGAACCCAAAACACGTCAAAAACACCCCAAACAAGAACAGGATCACCCCCAAAACCAAAGAAAACCCCAAAAAGCACGGATCCAATCCCAAAACCACTCTAAACGTACCTGATGTTCTCCAAATCCAAATGTCCACTCCCAACCACCATAAAACCCATTAGGAACTCAACGAAACCCAACGGAGACCCCAAAACACCTCAAAAACACCCCAAAAAAGAACTGAATCAGAAGAAAAAACACCAAAAACTATGAATTTCCCCGCAAAACCACCCTAAACTCACCTGATCTTCTTCAAAACCCACAATCCACTCCCATTTCCCTTAAGGACCAACGAGAATCCAACTAAAACCCAACGGAGACCCCAAAACAAGTCAAAAACACCCCAAACAAGAACAGGATAACCCCTAAAAAAGAAAGAAAACCCCAAAAAAACATAGATCCACCCCAAAACCACACTAAACCTACCTGATGTTCTCCAAATCCCAAAGTCCACTCCCAACAAACTTAAAACACATTAGGAAATCAACAAAACGCAACGGAAACCCCAAAACACCTCAAAAACACCACAAAAAAAAGCGGGATCACCCCCAAAACCGAAAGAAAACCCTAAAAGCCGTTGATCCACCCCAAAAGTCCCCCTAAACCTACCTGATGTTCTCCAAAACCCACAATTTACACTTTTCCACCATGATGACAACGGAAAACCCAACGAAACCCAACGAAGACCCCAAAACACGTCAGAAACACCCCAAAAATGAATTCGATCACCCCAAAACTGGAACAAAATCCCCCAAAACCATAGATCCACCCCAAAAACACCCTAAATCTACCTGATGTTCTCCAAAACCCACAATTTACACTTTTCCACCATGATGACCACGGAAAACCCAACGAAACCCAACGGAGACCACAAAACACGTCAAAAACACGCCGAAAACACACTGGATCACTAGAAAAAACAGAAGAAAACCCTAAAAACCATGAATCTGCCCCAAAAGTCCTCATAAACCTACCTGATGTTCTCCAAAACCCACAATTTACACTTTTCCACCATGATGACCACGGAAAACCCAACGAAACCCAACGGAGAACCCAAAACACGTCAAAAACACCCCAAACAAGAACAGGATCACCCCCAAAACCAAAGAAAACCCCAAAAAGCACGGATCCAATCCCAAAACCACTCTAAACGTACCTGATGTTCTCCAAATCCAAATGTCCACTCCCAACCACCATAAAACCCATTAGGAACTCAACGAAACCCAACGGAGACCCCAAAACACCTCAAAAACACCCCAAAAAAGAACTGAATCAGAAGAAAAAACACCAAAAACTATGAATTTCCCCGCAAAACCACCCTAAACTCACCTGATCTTCTTCAAAACCCACAATCCACTCCCATTTCCCTTAAGGACCAACGAGAATCCAACTAAAACCCAACGGAGACCCCAAAACAAGTCAAAAACACCCCAAACAAGAACAGGATAACCCCTAAAAAAGAAAGAAAACCCCAAAAAAACATAGATCCACCCCAAAACCACACTAAACCTACCTGATGTTCTCCAAATCCCAAAGTCCACTCCCAACAAACTTAAAACACATTAGGAAATCAACAAAACGCAACGGAAACCCCAAAACACCTCAAAAACACCACAAAAAAAAGCGGGATCACCCCCAAAACCGAAAGAAAACCCTAAAAGCCGTTGATCCACCCCAAAAGTCCCCCTAAACCTACCTGATGTTCTCCAAAACCCACAATTTACACTTTTCCACCATGATGACAACGGAAAACCCAACGAAACCCAACGAAGACCCCAAAACACGTCAGAAACACCCCAAAAATGAATTCGATCACCCCAAAACTGGAACAAAATCCCCCAAAACCATAGATCCACCCCAAAAACACCCTAAATCTACCTGATGTTCTCCAAAACCCACAATTTACACTTTTCCACCATGATGACCACGGAAAACCCAACGAAACCCAACGGAGACCACAAAACACGTCAAAAACACGCCGAAAACACACTGGATCACTAGAAAAAACAGAAGAAAACCCTAAAAACCATGAATCTGCCCCAAAAGTCCTCATAAACCTACCTGATGTTCTCCAAAACCCACAATTTACACTTTTCCACCATGATGACCACGGAAAACCCAACGAAACCCAACGGAGAACCCAAAACACGTCAAAAACACCCCAAACAAGAACAGGATCACCCCCAAAACCAAAGAAAACCCCAAAAAGCACGGATCCAATCCCAAAACCACTCTAAACGTACCTGATGTTCTCCAAATCCAAATGTCCACTCCCAACCACCATAAAACCCATTAGGAACTCAACGAAACCCAACGGAAACCCCAAAACACCTCAAAAACACCCCAAAAAAGAACTGAATCAGAAGAAAAAACACCAAAAACTATGAATTTCCCCGCAAAACCACCCTAAACTCACCTGATCTTCTTCAAAACCCACAATCCACTCCCATTTCCCTTAAGGACCAACGAGAATCCAACTAAAACCCAACGGAGACCCCAAAACACGTCAAAAACACCCCAAAAAAGAACTGAATCAGAAGAAAAAACACCAAAAACTATGAATTTCCCCGCAAAACCACCCTAAACTCACCTGATCTTCTTCAAAACCCACAATCCACTCCCATTTCCCTTAAGGACCAACGAGAATCCAACTAAAACCCAACGGAGACCCCAAAACAAGTCAAAAACACCCCAAACAAGAACAGGATAACCCCTAAAAAAGAAAGAAAACCCCAAAAAAACATAGATCCACCCCAAAACCACACTAAACCTACCTGATGTTCTCCAAATCCCAAAGTCCACTCCCAACAAACTTAAAACACATTAGGAAATCAACAAAACGCAACAGAAACCCCAAAACACCTCAAAAACACCACAAAAAAAAGCGGGATCACCCCCAAAACCGAAAGAAAACCCTAAAAGCCGTTGATCCACCCCAAAAGTCCCCCTAAACCTACCTGATGTTCTCCAATACCCACAATTTACCCGTTTTCACCATGATGAACAACAAGAACCCAACAAAAAACAACGGAGACCCCAAAACACCTCAAAAACACCCCAAAAAATAACTGAATCAGAAGAAAAAACACCAAAAACTATGAATTTCCCCGCAAAACCACCCTAAACTCACCTGATCTTCTTCAAAACCCACAATCCACTCCCATTTCCCTTAAGGACCAACGAGAATCCAACTAAAACCCAACGGAGACCCCAAAACAAGTCAAAAACACCCCAAACAAGAACAGGATAACCCCTAAAAAAGAAAGAAAACCCCAAAAAAACATAGATCCACCCCAAAACCACACTAAACCTACCTGATGTTCTCCAAATCCCAAAGTCCACTCCCAACAAACTTAAAACACATTAGGAAATCAACAAAACGCAACGGAAACCCCAAAACACCTCAAAAACACCACAAAAAAAAGCGGGATCACCCCCAAAACCGAAAGAAAACCCTAAAAGCCGTTGATCCACCCCAAAAGTCCCCCTAAACCTACCTGATGTTCTCCAATACCCACAATTTACCCGTTTTCACCATGATGAACAACAAGAACCCAACAAAAAACAACGGAGACCCCAAAACACCTCAAAAACACCCCAAAAAAGAACTGAATCAGAAGAAAAAACACCAAAAACTATGAATTTCCCCGCAAAACCACCCTAAACTCACCTGATCTTCTTCAAAACCCACAATCCACTCCCATTTCCCTTAAGGACCAACGAGAATCCAACTAAAACCCAACGGAGACCCCAAAACAAGTCAAAAACACCCCAAACAAGAACGGAATCACCCCCAAAACTGGAAGAAAATCCCCAAAAACATAGATCCACCCCAAAACGACACTAAAACTACCTGATGTTCTCCAAAACACGCAAGTTAAACTTTTCCAACATGATGACCAACATGAACCAAACGAAAACCCAAAAGGAGACACCAAAACACGTCAAAAACACCCCAAAAAAGAAAGGGATCACCCATAAACTGGAAGAAAATCCCCAAAAAGCACAGATCCAATCCCAAAACCAGCCTAAACCTACCTGATGTTCTCCAAAACCCACAAATTTACCCTTTTCCACCATGATGACCATGGAAAACCCAACAAAACCCAACGGAGACCCCAAAAACGTCAAAAACACCCCAAAAAAGAACTGGTTCAACCCCAACAACGAAAGAAAACCCCAAAAGACATAGATCCACACCAAAAATCCCCCTAAACCAACCTGAAGTTCTCCAAAACCCACAATTTACACTTTTCCACATTGATGACCATGGAAAACCCAACGAAACCCAACGGAGACCACAAAACACGTCAAAAAAAAAAAAAAAAAAAAAAAAAAAAAAAAGGATCACGCCCAAAATTGGAAGAAAAACCTTCAAAATCATAGATCCACCCCAAAACCACCCTAAACCTACCTGATGATCTAGAAAACCCACAATTTACAATTTTCCACATTGATGACCATGGAAAACCCAACGAAACCCAACGGAGACCCCAAAAGAAGTCAAAAACACCCAAAACAAGAACGGGATAAACCCTAAAAATGAAAGAAAACCCCAAAAGCCATAGATCCACCCCAAAAGTCCCCCTAAACCTACCTGATGTTCTCCAAAACCCACAATTTACACTTTTTCACCAGGATGACCAACATGAACCAAACGAAAACCCAAAACGAGACACCAAAACACGTCAAGAACACCCCAAAAATAAAGGGATCACCCATAAACTGGAAGAAAATCCCCAAAAAGCACGGATCCAATCCCAAAACCACCCTAAACCTACCTGATGTTCTCCAAAACCCACAATTTACCATTTTCCACCACGATGACCAACGAGTACACAACAAAACCCAACGGAGACCCCCAAACACCTCAAAAATTTCCCAAAAAAGAACGGGACCACCCCAAGAAACAGAAGAAAACACCAAAAAACATGACTCTGCCCCAAAAGTCCCCCTAAACCTACCTGATGTTCTCCAAAACCCACAATTTACACTTTTTCACCATGATGACCAACAAGAACCCAACTAAAACCCAACGGAGACCCCAAAACACGTCATAAACACCCCAAAAAAGAACAGGATCACCCAAAAAAAACAGAAGAAAAGACCAAATACCATGAATCCACCCCAAAATTCCCCTAAACCTACCTGAAGTTCTCCAAAACCCACAATTTACAATTTTCCACCACCATGACCACGGAAAACCCAAGGAATACCAACGGAGACCCCAAAACACGTCAAAAACACCCCAAAAAAGAACGGGATCACCCCCAAAAACAAAAGAAAATCCCCCAAAACCATAGATCCAATCCCAAAAACAACCTAAACCTACCTGATGTTCTCCAAAACCCACAATTTACCCTTTTCCACCATGATGACAACGGAAAACCCAACGAAACCCAATGGAGACCCCAAAACACGTCAAAAACACCCCCAAAATGAATTGGATCACCCCCCAAAAAAAAAAAAAAAAAAAAAAAAAAAAAAAACAGAAGAAAACCCCATATATCATGAATCCACCCCAAAAGCCCCCCTAAACCTACCTGAAGTTCTCCAAAACCCACAATTTACACTTTTCCACCATGATGACAACGGAAAACCCAACGAAACCCAACGAAGAACCCAAAACACGTCAGAAACACCCCAAAAATGAATTCGATCACCCCAAAACTGGAACAAAATCCCCCAAAACCATAGATCCACCCCAAAAACACCCTAAATCTACCTGATGTTCTCCAAAACCCACAATTTACACTTTTCCACCATGATGACCACGGAAAACCCAACGAAACCCAACGGAGACCACAAAACACGTCAAAAACACGCCGAAAACCAACTGGATCACTAGAAAAAACAGAAGAAAACCCTAAAAACCATGAATCTGCCCCAAAAGTCCTCATAAACCTACCTGATGTTCTCCAAAACCCACAATTTACACTTTTCCACCATGATGACCACGGAAAACCCAACGAAACCCAATGGAGACCCCAAAACACCTCAAAAACACCCCAAACAAGAACTGAATCAGAAGAAAAAACACCAAAAACTATGAATTTCCCCGCAAAACCACCCTAAACTCACCTGATCTTCTTCAAAACCCACAATCCACTCCCATTTCCCTTAAGGACCAACGAGAATCCAACTAAAACCCAACGGAGACCCCAAAACAAGTCAAAAACACCCCAAACAAGAACAGGATAACCCCTAAAAAAGAAAGAAAACCCCAAAAAAACATAGATCCACCCCAAAACCACACTAAACCTACCTGATGTTCTCCAAATCCCAAAGTCCACTCCCAACAAACTTAAAACACATTAGGAAATCAACAAAACGCAACGGAAACCCCAAAACACCTCAAAAACACCACAAAAAAAAGCGGGATCACCCCCAAAACCGAAAGAAAACCCTAAAAGCCGTTGATCCACCCCAAAAGTCCCCCTAAACCTACCTGATGTTCTCCAATACCCACAATTTACCCGTTTTCACCATGATGAACAACAAGAACCCAACAAAAAACAACGGAGACCCCAAAACACGTCAAAAAAACCCCAAAAAATAACTGAATCAGAAGAAAAAACACCAAAAACTATGAATTTCCCCGCAAAACCACCCTAAACTCACCTGATCTTCTTCAAAACCCACAATCCACTCCCATTTCCCTTAAGGACCAACGAGAATCCAACTAAAACCCAACGGAGACCCCAAAACAAGTCAAAAACACCCCAAACAAGAACAGGATAACCCCTAAAAAAGAAAGAAAACCCCAAAAAAACATAGATCCACCCCAAAACCACACTAAACCTACCTGATGTTCTCCAAATCCCAAAGTCCACTCCCAACAAACTTAAAACACATTAGGAAATCAACAAAACGCAACGGAAACCCCAAAACACCTCAAAAACACCACAAAAAAAAGCGGGATCACCCCCAAAACCGAAAGAAAACCCTAAAAGCCGTTGATCCACCCCAAAAGTCCCCCTAAACCTACCTGATGTTCTCCAATACCCACAATTTACCCGTTTTCACCATGATGAACAACAAGAACCCAACAAAAAACAACGGAGACCCCAAAACACGTCAAAAACACCCCAAAAAATAACTGAATCAGAAGAAAAAACACCAAAAACTATGAATTTCCCCGCAAAACCACCCTAAACTCACCTGATCTTCTTCAAAACCCACAATCCACTCCCATTTCCCTTAAGGACCAACGAGAATCCAACTAAAACCCAACGGAGACCCCAAAACAAGTCAAAAACACCCCAAACAAGAACGGAATCACCCCCAAAACTGGAAGAAAATCCCCAAAAACATAGATCCACCCCAAAACGACACTAAAACTACCTGATGTTCTCCAAAACACGCAAGTTAAACTTTTCCAACATGATGACCAACATGAACCAAACGAAAACCCAAAAGGAGACACCAAAACACGTCAAAAACACCCCAAAAAAGAAAGGGATCACCCATAAACTGGAAGAAAATCCCCAAAAAGCACAGATCCAATCCCAAAACCAGCCTAAACCTACCTGATGTTCTCCAAAACCCACAAATTTACCCTTTTCCACCATGATGACCATGGAAAACCCAACAAAACCCAACGGAGACCCCAAAAACGTCAAAAACACCCCAAAAAAGAACTGGTTCAACCCCAACAATGAAAGAAAACCCCAAAAGACATAGATCCACACCAAAAATCCCCCTAAACCAACCTGAAGTTCTCCAAAACCCACAATTTACACTTTTCCACATTGATGACCATGGAAAACCCAACGAAACCCAACGGAGACCACAAAACACGTCAAAAAAAAAAAAAAAAAAAAAAAAAAAAAAAAAAGGATCACGCCCAAAATTGGAAGAAAATCCTTCAAAATCATAGATCCACCCCAAAACCACCCTAAACCTACCTGATGATCTAGAAAACCCACAATTTACAATTTTCCACATTGATGACCATGGAAAACCCAACGAAACCCAACGGAGACCCCAAAAGAAGTCAAAAACACCCAAAACAAGAACGGGATAAACCCTAAAAATGAAAGAAAACCCCAAAAGCCATAGATCCACCCCAAAAGTCCCCCTAAACCTACCTGATGTTCTCCAAAACCCACAATTTACACTTTTTCACCATGATGACCAACAAGAACCCAACTAAAACCCAACGGAGACCCCAAAACACGTCATAAACACCCCAAAAAAGAACAGGATCACCCAAAAAAAACAGAAGAAAAGACCAAATACCATGAATCCACCCCAAAATTCCCCTAAACCTACCTGAAGTTCTCCAAAACCCACAATTTACAATTTTCCACCACCATGACCACGGAAAACCCAAGGAATACCAACGGAGACCCCAAAACACGTCAAAAACACCCCAAAAAAGAACGGGATCACCCCCAAAAACAAAAGAAAATCCCCCAAAACCATAGATCCAATCCCAAAAACAACCTAAACCTACCTGATGTTCTCCAAAACCCACAATTTACCCTTTTCCACCATGATGACAACGGAAAACCCAACGAAACCCAATGGAGACCCCAAAACACGTCAAAAACACCCCCAAAATGAATTGGATCACCCCCCAAAAAAAAAAAAAAAAAAAAAAAAAAAAACAGAAGAAAACCCCATATATCATGAATCCACCCCAAAAGTCCCCCTAAACCTACCTGAAGTTCTCCAAAACCCACAATTTACACTTTTCCACCATGATGACAACGGAAAACACAACGAAACCCAACGAAGAACCCAAAACACGTCAGAAACACCCCAAAAATGAATTCGATCACCCCAAAACTGGAACAAAATCCCCCAAAACCATAGATCCACCCCAAAAACACCCTAAATCTACCTGATGTTCTCCAAAACCCACAATTTACCCTTTTCCACCATGATGACCACGGAAAACCCAACGAAACCCAACGGAGACCACAAAACACGTCAAAAACACGCCGAAAACCAACTGGATCACTAGAAAAAAACAGAAGAAAACCCTAAAAACCATGAATCTGCCCCAAAAGTCCTCATAAACCTACCTGATGTTCTCCAAAACCCACAATTTACACTTTTCCACCATGATGACCACGGAAAACCCAACGAAACCCAACGGAGAACCCAAAACACGTCAAAAACACCCCAAACAAGAACAGGATCACCCCCAAAACCAAAGAAAACCCCAAAAAGCACGGATCCAATCCCAAAACCACTCTAAACGTACCTGATGTTCTCCAAATCCAAATGTCCACTCCCAACCACCATAAAACCCATTAGGAACTCAACGAAACCCAACGGAAACCCCAAAACACCTCAAAAACACCCCAAACAAGAACTGAATCAGAAGAAAAAACACCAAAAACTATGAATTTCCCCGCAAAACCACCCTAAACTCACCTGATCTTCTTCAAAACCCACAATCCACTCCCATTTCCCTTAAGGACCAACGAGAATCCAACTAAAACCCAACGGAGACCCCAAAACACCTCAAAAACACCCCAAACAAGAACTGAATCAGAAGAAAAAACACCAAAAACTATGAATTTCCCCGCAAAACCACCCTAAACTCACCTGATCTTCTTCAAAACCCACAATCCACTCCCATTTCCCTTAAGGACCAACGAGAATCCAACTAAAACCCAACGGAGACCCCAAAACAAGTCAAAAACACCCCAAACAAGAACAGGATAACCCCTAAAAAAGAAAGAAAACCCCAAAAAAACATAGATCCACCCCAAAACCACACTAAACCTACCTGATGTTCTCCAAATCCCAAAGTCCACTCCCAACAAACTTAAAACACATTAGGAAATCAACAAAACGCAACGGAAACCCCAAAACACGTCAAAAACACCACCAAAAAAAGCGGGATCAACCCCAAAACCGAAAGAAAACACTAAAAGCCGTTGATCCACCCCAAAAGTCCCCCTAAACCTACCTGATGTTCTCCAATACCCACAATTTACCCGTTTTCACCATGATGAACAACAAGAACCCAACAAAAAACAACGGAGACCCAAAAACACCTCAAAAACACCCCAAAAAAGAACTGAATCAGAAGAAAAAACACCAAAAACTATGAATTTCCCCGCAAAACCACCCTAAACTCACCTGATCTTCTTCAAAACCCACAATCCACTCCCATTTCCCTTAAGGACCAACGAGAATCCAACTAAAACCCAACGGAGACCCCAAAACAAGTCAAAAACACCCCAAACAAGAACGGAATCACCCCCAAAACTGGAAGAAAATCCCCAAAAACATAGATCCACCCCAAAACGACACTAAAACTACCTGATGTTCTCCAAAACACGCAAGTTAAACTTTTCCAACATGATGAC
Source organism: Aythya ferina (assembly GCF_964211825.1). Taxonomy (NCBI): domain Eukaryota; kingdom Metazoa; phylum Chordata; class Aves; order Anseriformes; family Anatidae; genus Aythya; species Aythya ferina. The sequence goes on along the minus strand of NC_140306.1, from coordinate 23,477,893 downwards.
CAACATGAACCAAACGAAAACCCAAAAGGAGACACCAAAACACGTCAAAAACACCCCAAAAAAGAAAGGGATCACCCATAAACTGGAAGAAAATCCCCAAAAAGCACAGATCCAATCCCAAAACCAGCCTAAACCTACCTGATGTTCTCCAAAACCCACAAATTTACCCTTTTCCACCATGATGACCATGGAAAACCCAACAAAACCCAATGGAGACAAAAAACATGTCAAAAAAAAAAAAAAAAAAAAAAAAAGAACAGGATCTCCCCCAAAAAAAACAGAAGAAAACACCAAATACCATGAATCCACCCCAAAAGTCCCCCTAAACCTACCTGAAGTTCTCCAAAACCCACAATTTACCCTTTTCCACCAAGATGCCAACAGAAAACCCAACAAAACCCAACAGAGACATCAAAACATGTCAAAAACACCCCAAAAAAGAACGGGATAACCCCCAAAACTGGAAGAAAATCCCCAAAAAGCATGGATCCAATCCCAAAACCACCCTAAACCTACCTGATCTTCTCCAAATCCCAAAGTCCACTCCCAACCACCATAAAACCCATTAGGAACTCAACAAAACGCAACAGAAACCCCAAAACACCTCAAAAACACCCCAAAAGCAAACCGGATCAGAAGAAAATACGTGATTTAACCCCAAGAAAACCCTTAAACCTACCTGATCTTCTCCAAATCCCAAAATCCACTCCCACCCACCATAAAACCCATTAGGAACTCAACAAAACGCAACGGAAACCCCAAAACACGTCAAAAACACCCCAAAAAAGAACTGGATCAGAAGAAAAAAAAAACAAAACTATGCATTTCCCTCCCAAATCACCCTAAACTCACCTGATCTTCTTCAAAACCCACAATCCACTCCCATTTAGCTTAACGACCAACGAGAACCCAACAAAACCCAACGGAGACCCCAAAAACGTCAAAAACACTCCAAAAAAGAACTGGTTCAACCCCAACAACGAAAGAAAACCCCAAAAGACATAGATCCACACCAAAAATCCCCCTAAACCAACCTGAAGTTCTCCAAAACCCACAATTTACACTTTTCCACATTGATGACCATGGAAAACCCAACGAAACCCAACGGAGACCACAAAACACGTCAAAAAAAAAAAAAAAAAAAAAAAAAAAAAAAAAGGATCACCCCCAAAATTGGAAGAAAATCCTTCAAAATCATAGATCCACCCCAAAACCACCCTAAACCTACCTGATGATCTAGAAAACCCACAATTTACAATTTTCCACATTGATGACCATGGAAAACCCAACGAAACCCAACGGAGACCCCAAAAGAAGTCAAAAACACCCAAAACAAGAACGGGATAAACCCTAAAAATGAAAGAAAACCCCAAAAGCCATAGATCCACCCCAAAAGTCCCCCTAAACCTACCTGATGTTCTCCAAAACCCACAATTTACACTTTTTCACCAGGATGACCAACATGAACCAAACGAAAACCCAAAACGAGACACCAAAACACGTCAAGAACACCCCAAAAATAAAGGGATCACCCATAAACTGGAAGAAAATCCCCAAAAAGCACGGATCCAATCCCAAAACCACCCTAAACCTACCTGATGTTCTCCAAAACCCACAATTTACCATTTTCCACCACGATGACCAACGAGTACACAACAAAACCCAACGGAGACCCCCAAACACCTCAAAAATTTCCCAAAAAAGAACGGGACCACCCCAAGAAACAGAAGAAAACACCAAAAAACATGACTCTGCCCCAAAAGTCCCCCTAAACCTACCTGATGTTCTCCAAAACCCACAATTTACACTTTTTCACCATGATGACCAACAAGAACCCAACTAAAACCCAACGGAGACCCCAAAACACGTCATAAACACCCCAAAAAAGAACAGGATCACCCAAAAAAAACAGAAGAAAAGACCAAATACCATGAATCCACCCCAAAATTCCCCTAAACCTACCTGAAGTTCTCCAAAACCCACAATTTACAATTTTCCACCACCATGACCACGGAAAACCCAAGGAATACCAACGGAGACCCCAAAACACGTCAAAAACACCCCAAAAAAGAACGGGATCACCCCCAAAAACAAAAGAAAATCCCCCAAAACCATAGATCCAATCCCAAAAACAACCTAAACCTACCCGATGTTCTCCAAAACCCACAATTTACACTTTTCCACCATGATGACCACGGAAAACCCAACGAAACCCAATGGAGACCCCAAAACACGTCAAAAACACCCCCAAAATGAATTGGATCACCCCCCCAAAAAAAAAAAAAAAAAAAAAAAAAACAGAAGAAAACCCCATATATCATGAATCCACCCCAAAAGTCCCCCTAAACCTACCTGAAGTTCTCCAAAACCCACAATTTACACTTTTCCACCATGATGACAACGGAAAACCCAACGAAACCCAACGAAGAACCCAAAACACGTCAGAAACACCCCAAAAATGAATTCGATCACCCCAAAACTGGAACAAAATCCCCCAAAACCATAGATCCACCCCAAAAACACCCTAAATCTACCTGATGTTCTCCAAAACCCACAATTTACACTTTTCCACCATGATGACCACGGAAAACCCAACGAAACCCAACGGAGACCACAAAACACGTCAAAAACACGCCGAAAACCAACTGGATCACTAGAAAAAACAGAAGAAAACCCTAAAAACCATGAATCTGCCCCAAAAGTCCTCATAAACCTACCTGATGTTCTCCAAAACCCACAATTTACACTTTTCCACCATGATGACCACGGAAAACCCAACGAAACCCAACGGAGAACCCAAAACACGTCAAAAACACCCCAAACAAGAACAGGATCACCCCCAAAACCAAAGAAAACCCCAAAAAGCACGGATCCAATCCCAAAACCACTCTAAACGTACCTGATGTTCTCCAAATCCAAATGTCCACTCCCAACCACCATAAAACCCATTAGGAACTCAACGAAACCCAACGGAAACCCCAAAACACCTCAAAAACACCCCAAACAAGAACTGAATCAGAAGAAAAAACACCAAAAACTACGAATTTCCCCGCAAAACCACCCTAAACTCACCTGATCTTCTTCAAAACCCACAATCCACTCCCATTTCCCTTAAGGACCAACGAGAATCCAACTAAAACCCAACGGAGACCCCAAAACACCTCAAAAACACCCCAAACAAGAACTGAATCAGAAGAAAAAACACCAAAAACTATGAATTTCCCCGCAAAACCACCCTAAACTCACCTGATCTTCTTCAAAACCCACAATCCACTCCCATTTCCCTTAAGGACCAACGAGAATCCAACTAAAACCCAACGGAGACCCCAAAACAAGTCAAAAACACCCCAAACAAGAACAGGATAACCCCTAAAAAAGAAAGAAAACCCCAAAAAAACATAGATCCACCCCAAAACCACACTAAACCTACCTGATGTTCTCCAAATCCCAAAGTCCACTCCCAACAAACTTAAAACACATTAGGAAATCAACAAAACGCAACGGAAACCCCAAAACACCTCAAAAACACCACAAAAAAAAGCGGGATCACCCCCAAAACCGAAAGAAAACCCTAAAAGCCGTTGATCCACCCCAAAAGTCCCCCTAAACCTACCTGATGTTCTCCAATACCCACAATTTACCCGTTTTCACCATGATGAACAACAAGAACCCAACAAAAAACAACGGAGACCCCAAAACACGTCAAAAACACCCCAAAAAAGAACTGAATCAGAAGAAAAAACACCAAAAACTATGAATTTCCCCGCAAAACCACCCTAAACTCACCTGATCTTCTTCAAAACCCACAATCCACTCCCATTTCCCTTAAGGACCAACGAGAATCCAACTAAAACCCAACGGAGACCCCAAAACAAGTCAAAAACACCCCAAACAAGAACAGGATAACCCCTAAAAAAGAAAGAAAACCCCAAAAAAACATAGATCCACCCCAAAACCACACTAAACCTACCTGATGTTCTCCAAATCCCAAAGTCCACTCCCAACAAACTTAAAACACATTAGGAAATCAACAAAACGCAACGGAAACCCCAAAACACCTCAAAAACACCACAAAAAAAAGCGGGATCACCCCCAAAACCGAAAGAAAACCCTAAAAGCCGTTGATCCACCCCAAAAGTCCCCCTAAACCTACCTGATGTTCTCCAATACCCACAATTTACCCGTTTTCACCATGATGAACAACAAGAACCCAACAAAAAACAACGGAGACCCCAAAACACGTCAAAAAAAAACCAAAAAAGAACTGAATCAGAAGAAAAAACACCAAAAACTATGAATTTCCCCGCAAAACCACCCTAAACTCACCTGATCTTCTTCAAAACCCACAATCCACTCCCATTTCCCTTAAGGACCAACGAGAATCCAACTAAAACCCAACGGAGACCCCAAAACAAGTCAAAAACACCCCAAACAAGAACGGAATCACCCCCAAAACTGGAAGAAAATCCCCAAAAACATAGATCCACCCCAAAACGACACTAAAACTACCTGATGTTCTCCAAAACACGCAAGTTAAACTTTTCCAACATGATGACCAACATGAACCAAACGAAAACCCAAAAGGAGACACCAAAACACGTCAAAAACACCCCAAAAAAGAAAGGGATCACCCATAAACAGGAAGAAAATCCCCAAAAAGCACAGATCCAATCCCAAAACCAGCCTAAACCTACCTGATGTTCTCCAAAACCCACAAATTTACCCTTTTCCACCATGATGACCATGGAAAACCCAACAAAACCCAACGGAGACCCCAAAAACGTCAAAAACACCCCAAAAAAGAACTGGTTCAACCCCAACAACGAAAGAAAACCCCAAAAGACATAGATCCACACCAAAAATCCCCCTAAACCAACCTGAAGTTCTCCAAAACCCACAATTTACACTTTTCCACATTGATGACCATGGAAAACCCAACGAAACCCAACGGAGACCACAAAACACGTCAAAAAAAAAAAAAAAAAAAAAAAAAAAAAAAAAAAGGATCACGCCCAAAATTGGAAGAAAATCCTTCAAAATCATAGATCCACCCCAAAACCACCCTAAACCTACCTGATGATCTAGAAAACCCACAATTTACAATTTTCCACATTGATGACCATGGAAAACCCAACGAAACCCAACGGAGACCCCAAAAGAAGTCAAAAACACCCAAAACAAGAACGGGATAAACCCTAAAAATGAAAGAAAACCCCAAAAGCCATAGATCCACCCCAAAAGTCCCCCTAAACCTACCTGATGTTCTCCAAAACCCACAATTTACACTTTTTCACCAGGATGACCAACATGAACCAAACGAAAACCCAAAACGAGACACCAAAACACGTCAAGAACACCCCAAAAATAAAGGGATCACCCATAAACTGGAAGAAAATCCCCAAAAAGCACGGATCCAATCCCAAAACCACCCTAAACCTACCTGATGTTCTCCAAAACCCACAATTTACCATTTTCCACCACGATGACCAACGAGTACACAACAAAACCCAACGGAGACCCCCAAACACCTCAAAAATTTCCCAAAAAAGAACGGGACCACCCCAAGAAACAGAAGAAAACACCAAAAAACATGACTCTGCCCCAAAAGTCCCCCTAAACCTACCTGATGTTCTCCAAAACCCACAATTTACACTTTTTCACCATGATGACCAACAAGAACCCAACTAAAACCCAACGGAGACCCCAAAACACGTCATAAACACCCCAAAAAAGAACAGGATCACCCAAAAAAAACAGAAGAAAAGACCAAATACCATGAATCCACCCCAAAATTCCCCTAAACCTACCTGAAGTTCTCCAAAACCCACAATTTACAATTTTCCACCACCATGACCACGGAAAACCCAAGGAATACCAACGGAGACCCCAAAACACGTCAAAAACACCCCAAAAAAGAACGGGATCACCCCCAAAAACAAAAGAAAATCCCCCAAAACCATAGATCCAATCCCAAAAACAACCTAAACCTACCTGATGTTCTCCAAAACCCACAATTTACCCTTTTCCACCATGATGACAACGGAAAACCCAACGAAACCCAATGGAGACCCCAAAACACGTCAAAAACACCCCCAAAATGAATTGGATCACCCCCCAAAAAAAAAAAAAAAAAAAAAAAAAAAAAAAAAAAAAAAAAAAACAGAAGAAAACCCCATATATCATGAATCCACCCCAAAAGTCCCCCTAAACCTACCTGAAGTTCTCCAAAACCCACAATTTACACTTTTCCACCATGATGACAACGGAAAACACAACGAAACCCAACGAAGAACCCAAAACACGTCAGAAACACCCCTAAAATGAATTCGATCACCCCAAAACTGGAACAAAATCCCCCAAAACCACAGATCCACCCCAAAAACACCCTAAATCTACCTGATGTTCTCCAAAACCCACAATTTACACTTTTCCACCATGATGACCACGGAAAACCCAACGAAACCCAACGGAGACCACAAAACACGTCAAAAACACGCCGAAAACCAACTGGATCACTAGAAAAAACAGAAGAAAACCCTAAAAACCATGAATCTGCCCCAAAAGTCCTCATAAACCTACCTGATGTTCTCCAAAACCCACAATTTACACTTTTCCACCATGATGACCACGGAAAACCCAACGAAACCCAACGGAGAACCCAAAACACGTCAAAAACACCCCAAACAAGAACAGGATCACCCCCAAAACCAAAGAAAACCCCAAAAAGCACGGATCCAATCCCAAAACCACTCTAAACGTACCTGATGTTCTCCAAATCCAAATGTCCACTCCCAACCACCATAAAACCCATTAGGAACTCAACGAAACCCAACGGAAACCCCAAAACACCTCAAAAACACCCCAAACAAGAACTGAATCAGAAGAAAAAACACCAAAAACTATGAATTTCCCCGCAAAACCACCCTAAACTCACCTGATCTTCTTCAAAACCCACAATCCACTCCCATTTCCCTTAAGGACCAACGAGAATCCAACTAAAACCCAACGGAGACCCCAAAACACGTCAAAAACACCCCAAACAAGAACTGAATCAGAAGAAAAAACACCAAAAACTATGAATTTCCCCGCAAAACCACCCTAAACTCACCTGATCTTCTTCAAAACCCACAATCCACTCCCATTTCCCTTAAGGACCAACGAGAATCCAACTAAAACCCAACGGAGACCCCAAAACACCTCAAAAACACCCCAAACAAGAACAGGATAACCCCTAAAAAAGAAAGAAAACCCCAAAAAAACATAGATCCACCCCAAAACCACACTAAACCTACCTGATGTTCTCCAAATCCCAAAGTCCACTCCCAACAAACTTAAAACACATTAGGAAATCAACAAAACGCAACGGAAACCCCAAAACACCTCAAAAACACCACAAAAAAAAGCGGGATCACCCCCAAAACCGAAAGAAAACCCTAAAAGCCGTTGATCCACCCCAAAAGTCCCCCTAAACCTACCTGATGTTCTCCAATACCCACAATTTACCCGTTTTCACCATGATGAACAACAAGAACCCAACAAAAAACAACGGAGACCCCAAAACACGTCAAAAACACCCCAAAAAAGAACTGAATCAGAAGAAAAAACACCAAAAACTATGAATTTCCCCGCAAAACCACCCTAAACTCACCTGATCTTCTTCAAAACCCACAATCCACTCCCATTTCCCTTAAGGACCAACGAGAATCCAACTAAAACCCAACGGAGACCCCAAAACAAGTCAAAAACACCCCAAACAAGAACGGAATCACCCCCAAAACTGGAAGAAAATCCCCAAAAACATAGATCCACCCCAAAACGACACTAAAACTACCTGATGTTCTCCAAAACACGCAAGTTAAACTTTTCCAACATGATGACCAACATGAACCAAACGAAAACCCAAAAGGAGACACCAAAACACGTCAAAAACACCCCAAAAAAGAAAGGGATCACCCATAAACTGGAAGAAAATCCCCCAAAAGCACAGATCCAATCCCAAAACCAGCCTAAACCTACCTGATGTTCTCCAAAACCCACAAATTTACCCTTTTCCACCATGATGACCATGGAAAACCCAACGAAACCCAATGGAGACAAAACACATGTCAAAAAAAAAAAAAAAAAAAAAAAAAAAAAAAAAAAAAAAAGAACAGGATCTCCCCCCAAAAAAACAGAAGAAAACACCAAATACCATGAATCCACCCCAAAAGTCCCCCTAAACCTACCTGAAGTTCTCCAAAACCCACAATTTACCCTTTTCCACCAAGATGCCAACAGAAAACCCAACAAAACCCAACAGAGACATCAAAACATGTCAAAAACACCCCAAAAAAGAACGGGATAACCCCCAAAACTGGAAGAAAATCCCCAAAAAGCATGGATCCAATCCCAAAACCACCCTAAACCTACCTGATCTTCTCCAAATCCCAAAGTCCACTCCCAACCACCATAAAACCCATTAGGAACTCAACAAAACGCAACAGAAACCCCAAAACACCTCAAAAACACCCCAAAAGCAAACCGGATCAGAAGAAAATACGTGATTTAACCCCAAGAAAACCCTTAAACCTACCTGATCTTCTCCAAATCCCAAAATCCACTCCCACCCACCATAAAACCCATTAGGAACTCAACAAAACGCAACGGAAACCCCAAAACACGTCAAAAACACCCCAAAAAAGAACTGGATCAGAAGAAAAAAAAAACAAAACTATGCATTTCCCTCCCAAATCACCCTAAACTCACCTGATCTTCTTCAAAACCCACAATCCACTCCCATTTAGCTTAACGACCAACGAGAACCCAACAAAACCCAACGGAGACCCCAAAAACGTCAAAAACACTCCAAAAAAGAACTGGTTCAACCCCAACAACGAAAGAAAACCCCAAAAGACATAGATCCACACCAAAAATCCCCCTAAACCAACCTGAAGTTCTCCAAAACCCACAATTTACACTTTTCCACATTGATGACCATGGAAAACCCAACGAAACCCAACGGAGACCACAAAACACGTCAAAAAAAAAAAAAAAAAAAAAAAAAAAAAAAAGGATCACGCCCAAAATTGGAAGAAAATCCTTCAAAATCATAGATCCACCCCAAAACCACCCTAAACCTACCTGATGATCTAGAAAACCCACAATTTACAATTTTCCACATTGATGACCATGGAAAACCCAACGAAACCCAACGGAGACCCCAAAAGAAGTCAAAAACACCCAAAACAAGAACGGGATAAACCCTAAAAATGAAAGAAAACCCCAAAAGCCATAGATCCACACCAAAAGTCCCCCTAAACCTACCTGATGTTCTCCAAAACCCACAATTTACACTTTTTCACCAGGATGACCAACATGAACCAAACGAAAACCCAAAACGAGACACCAAAACACGTCAAGAACACCCCAAAAATAAAGGGATCACCCATAAACTGGAAGAAAATCCCCAAAAAGCACGGATCCAATCCCAAAACCACCCTAAACCTACCTGATGTTCTCCAAAACCCACGATTTACCATTTTCCACCACGATGACCAACGAGTACACAACAAAACCCAACGGAGACCCCCAAACACCTCAAAAATTTCCCAAAAAAGAACGGGACCACCCCAAGAAACAGAAGAAAACACCAAAAAACATGACTCTGCCCCAAAAGTCCCCCTAAACCTACCTGATGTTCTCCAAAACCCACAATTTACACTTTTTCACCATGATGACCAACAAGAACCCAACTAAAACCCAACGGAGACCCCAAAACACGTCATAAACACCCCAAAAAAGAACAGGATCACCCAAAAAAAACAGAAGAAAAGACCAAATACCATGAATCCACCCCAAAATTCCCCTAAACCTACCTGAAGTTCTCCAAAACCCACAATTTACAATTTTCCACCACCATGACCACGGAAAACCCAAGGAATACCAACGGAGACCCCAAAACACGTCAAAAACACCCCAAAAAAGAACGGGATCACCCCCAAAAACAAAAGAAAATCCCCCAAAACCATAGATCCAATCCCAAAAACAACCTAAACCTACCTGATGTTCTCCAAAACCCACAATTTACCCTTTTCCACCATGATGACAACGGAAAACCCAACGAAACCCAATGGAGACCCCAAAACACGTCAAAAACACCCCCAAAATGAATTGGATCACCCCCCAAAAAAAAAAAAAAAAAAAAAAAAAAAAAAAACCATATATCATGAATCCACCCCAAAAGTCCCCCTAAACCTACCTGAAGTTCTCCAAAACCCACAATTTACACTTTTCCACCATGATGACAACGGAAAACACAACGAAACCCAACGAAGAACCCAAAACACGTCAGAAACACCCCAAAAATGAATTCGATCACCCCAAAACTGGAACAAAATCCCCCAAAACCACAGATCCACCCCAAAAACACCCTAAATCTACCTGATGTTCTCCAAAACCCACAATTTACACTTTTCCACCATGATGACCACGGAAAACCCAACGAAACCCAACGGAGACCACAAAACACGTCAAAAACACGCCGAAAACCAACTGGATCACTAGAAAAAACAGAAGAAAACCCTAAAAACCATGAATCTGCCCCAAAAGTCCTCATAAACCTACCTGATGTTCTCCAAAACCCACAATTTACACTTTTCCACCATGATGACCACGGAAAACCCAACGAAACCCAACGGAGAACCCAAAACACGTCAAAAACACCCCAAACAAGAACAGGATCACCCCCAAAACCAAAGAAAACCCCAAAAAGCACGGATCCAATCCCAAAACCACTCTAAACGTACCTGATGTTCTCCAAATCCAAATGTCCACTCCCAACCACCATAAAACCCATTAGGAACTCAACGAAACCCAACGGAAACCCCAAAACACCTCAAAAACACCCCAAACAAGAACTGAATCAGAAGAAAAAACACCAAAAACTATGAATTTCCCCGCAAAACCACCCTAAACTCACCTGATCTTCTTCAAAACCCACAATCCACTCCCATTTCCCTTAAGGACCAACGAGAATCCAACTAAAACCCAACGGAGACCCCAAAACACCTCAAAAACACCCCAAACAAGAACTGAATCAGAAGAAAAAACACCAAAAACTATGAATTTCCCCGCAAAACCACCCTAAACTCACCTGATCTTCTTCAAAACCCACAATCCACTCCCATTTCCCTTAAGGACCAACGAGAATCCAACTAAAACCCAACGGAGACCCCAAAACAAGTCAAAAACACCCCAAACAAGAACAGGATAACCCCTAAAAAAGAAAGAAAACCCCAAAAAAACATAGATCCACCCCAAAACCACACTAAACCTACCTGATGTTCTCCAAATCCCAAAGTCCACTCCCAACAAACTTAAAACACATTAGGAAATCAACAAAACGCAACGGAAACCCCAAAACACCTCAAAAAAACCACAAAAAAAAGCGGGATCACCCCCAAAACCGAAAGAAAACCCTAAAAGCCGTTGATCCACCCCAAAAGTCCCCCTAAACCTACCTGATGTTCTCCAATACCCACAATTTACCCGTTTTCACCATGATGAACAACAAGAACCCAACAAAAAACAACGGAGACCCCAAAACACGTCAAAAAAACCCCAAAAAATAACTGAATCAGAAGAAAAAACACCAAAAACTATGAATTTCCCCGCAAAACCACCCTAAACTCACCTGATCTTCTTCAAAACCCACAATCCACTCCCATTTCCCTTAAGGACCAACGAGAATCCAACTAAAACCCAACGGAGACCCCAAAACAAGTCAAAAACACCCCAAACAAGAACAGGATAACCCCTAAAAAAGAAAGAAAACCCCAAAAAAACATAGATCCACCCCAAAACCACACTAAACCTACCTGATGTTCTCCAAATCCCAAAGTCCACTCCCAACAAACTTAAAACACATTAGGAAATCAACAAAACGCAACGGAAACCCCAAAACACCTCAAAAACACCACAAAAAAAAGCGGGATCACCCCCAAAACCGAAAGAAAACCCTAAAAGCCGTTGATCCACCCCAAAAGTCCCCCTAAACCTACCTGATGTTCTCCAATACCCACAATTTACCCGTTTTCACCATGATGAACAACAAGAACCCAACAAAAAACAACGGAGACCCCAAAACACGTCAAAAAAACCCCAAAAAATAACTGAATCAGAAGAAAAAACACCAAAAACTATGAATTTCCCCGCAAAACCACCCTAAACTCACCTGATCTTTTTCAAAACCCACAATCCACTCCCATTTCCCTTAAGGACCAACGAGAATCCAACTAAAACCCAACGGAGACCCCAAAACAAGTCAAAAACACCCCAAACAAGAACGGAATCACCCCCAAAACTGGAAGAAAATCCCCAAAAACATAGATCCACCCCAAAACGACACTAAAACTACCTGATGTTCTCCAAAACACGCAAGTTAAACTTTTCCAACATGATGACCAACATGAACCAAACGAAAACCCAAAAGGAGACACCAAAACACGTCAAAAACACCCCAAAAAAGAACGGGATCACCCATAAACTGGAAGAAAATCCCCAAAAAGCACAGATCCAATCCCAAAACCAGCCTAAACCTACCTGATGTTCTCCAAAACCCACAAATTTACCCTTTTCCACCATGATGACCATGGAAAACCCAACGAAACCCAATGGAGACAAAAAACATGTCAAAAAAAAAAAAAAAAAAAAAAAAAAAGAACAGGATCTCCCCCCAAAAAAACAGAAGAAAACACCAAATACCATGAATCCACCCCAAAAGTCCCCCTAAACCTACCTGAAGTTCTCCAAAACCCACAATTTACCCTTTTCCACCAAGATGCCAACAGAAAACCCAACAAAACCCAACAGAGACATCAAAACATGTCAAAAACACCCCAAAAAAGAACGGGATAACCCCCAAAACTGGAAGAAAATCCCCAAAAAGCATGGATCCAATCCCAAAACCACCCTAAACCTACCTGATCTTCTCCAAATCCCAAAGTCCACTCCCAACCACCATAAAACCCATTAGGAACTCAACAAAACGCAACTGAAACCCCAAAACACCTCAAAAACACCCCAAAAGCAAACCGGATCAGAAGAAAATACGTGATTTAACCCCAAGAAAACCCTTAAACCTACCTGATCTTCTCCAAATCCCAAAATCCACTCCCACCCACCATAAAACCCATTAGGAACTCAACAAAACGCAACGGAAACCCCAAAACACGTCAAAAACACCCCAAAAAAGAACTGGATCAGAAGAAAAAAAAAACAAAACTATGCATTTCCCTCCCAAATCACCCTAAACTCACCTGATCTTCTTCAAAACCCACAATCCACTCCCATTTAGCTTAACGACCAACGAGAACCCAACAAAACCCAACGGAGACCCCAAAAACGTCAAAAACACTCCAAAAAAGAACTGGTTCAACCCCAACAACGAAAGAAAACCCCAAAAGACATAGATCCACACCAAAAATCCCCCTAAACCAACCTGAAGTTCTCCAAAACCCACAATTTACACTTTTCCACATTGATGACCATGGAAAACCCAACGAAACCCAACGGAGACCACAAAACACGTCAAAAAAAAAAAAAAAAAAAAAAAAAAAAAAAGGATCACGCCCAAAATTGGAAGAAAATCCTTCAAAATCATAGATCCACCCCAAAACCACCCTAAACCTACCTGATGATCTAGAAAACCCACAATTTACAATTTTCCAACATGATGACCATGGAAAACCCAACGAAACCCAACGGAGACCCCAAAAGAAGTCAAAAACACCCAAAACAAGAACGGGATAAACCCTAAAAATGAAAGAAAACCCCAAAAGCCATAGATCCACACCAAAAGTCCCCCTAAACCTACCTGATGTTCTCCAAAACCCACAATTTACACTTTTTCACCAGGATGACCAACATGAACCAAACGAAAACCCAAAACGAGACACCAAAACACGTCAAGAACACCCCAAAAATAAAGGGATCACCCATAAACTGGAAGAAAATCCCCAAAAAGCACGGATCCAATCCCAAAACCACCCTAAACCTACCTGATGTTCTCCAAAACCCACAATTTACCATTTTCCACCACGATGACCAACGAGTACACAACAAAACCCAACGGAGACCCCCAAACACCTCAAAAATTTCCCAAAAAAGAACGGGACCACCCCAAGAAACAGAAGAAAACACCAAAAAACATGACTCTGCCCCAAAAGTCCCCCTAAACCTACCTGATGTTCTCCAAAACCCACAATTTACACTTTTTCACCATGATGACCAACAAGAACCCAACTAAAACCCAACGGAGACCCCAAAACACGTCATAAACACCCCAAAAAAGAACAGGATCACCCAAAAAAAACAGAAGAAAAGACCAAATACCATGAATCCACCCCAAAATTCCCCTAAACCTACCTGAAGTTCTCCAAAACCCACAATTTACAATTTTCCACCACCATGACCACGGAAAACCCAAGGAATACCAACGGAGACCCCAAAACACGTCAAAAACACCCCAAAAAAGAACGGGATCACCCCCAAAAACAAAAGAAAATCCCCCAAAACCATAGATCCAATCCCAAAAACAACCTAAACCTACCTGATGTTCTCCAAAACCCACAATTTACCCTTTTCCACCATGATGACCACGGAAAACCCAACGAAACCCAATGGAGACCCCAAAACACGTCAAAAACACCCCCAAAATGAATTGGATCACTCCCCCCCCCCCAAAAAAAAAAAAAAAAAAAAAAAAAAACAGAAGAAAACCCCATATATCATGAATCCACCCCAAAAGTCCCCCTAAACCTACCTGAAGTTCTCCAAAACCCACAATTTACACTTTTCCACCATGATGACAACGGAAAACCCAACGAAACCCAACGAAGAACCCAAAACACGTCAGAAACACCCCAAAAATGAATTCGATCACCCCAAAACTGGAACAAAATCCCCCAAAACCATAGATCCACCCCAAAAACACCCTAAATCTACCTGATGTTCTCCAAAACCCACAATTTACACTTTTCCACCATGATGACCACGGAAAACCCAACGAAACCCAACGGAGACCACAAAACACGTCAAAAACACGCCGAAAACCAACTGGATCACTAGAAAAAAACAGAAGAAAACCCTAAAAACCATGAATCTGCCCCAAAAGTCCTCATAAACCTACCTGATGTTCTCCAAAACCCACAATTTACACTTTTCCACCATGATGACCACGGAAAACCCAACGAAACCCAACGGAGAACCCAAAACACGTCAAAAACACCCCAAACAAGAACAGGATCACCCCCAAAACCAAAGAAAACCCCAAAAAGCACGGATCCAATCCCAAAACCACTCTAAACGTACCTGATGTTCTCCAAATCCAAATGTCCACTCCCAACCACCATAAAACCCATTAGGAACTCAACGAAACCCAACGGAAACCCCAAAACACCTCAAAAACACCCCAAACAAGAACTGAATCAGAAGAAAAAACACCAAAAACTATGAATTTCCCCGCAAAACCACCCTAAACTCACCTGATCTTCTTCAAAACCCACAATCCACTCCCATTTCCCTTAAGGACCAACGAGAATCCAACTAAAACCCAACGGAGACCCCAAAACACCTCAAAAACACCCCAAACAAGAACTGAATCAGAAGAAAAAACACCAAAAACTATGAATTTCCCCGCAAAACCACCCTAAACTCACCTGATCTTCTTCAAAACCCACAATCCACTCCCATTTCCCTTAAGGACCAACGAGAATCCAACTAAAACCCAACGGAGACCCCAAAACAAGTCAAAAACACCCCAAACAAGAACAGGATAACCCCTAAAAAAGAAAGAAAACCCCAAAAAAACATAGATCCACCCCAAAACCACACTAAACCTACCTGATGTTCTCCAAATCCCAAAGTCCACTCCCAACAAACTTAAAACACATTAGGAAATCAACAAAACGCAACGGAAACCCCAAAACACCTCAAAAACACCACAAAAAAAAGCGGGATCACCCCCAAAACCGAAAGAAAACCCTAAAAGCCGTTGATCCACCCCAAAAGTCCCCCTAAACCTACCTGATGTTCTCCAATACCCACAATTTACCCGTTTTCACCATGATGAACAACAAGAACCCAACAAAAAACAACGGAGACCCCAAAACACGTCAAAAAAACCCCAAAAAATAACTGAATCAGAAGAAAAAACACCAAAAACTATGAATTTCCCCGCAAAACCACCCTAAACTCACCTGATCTTCTTCAAAACCCACAATCCACTCCCATTTCCCTTAAGGACCAACGAGAATCCAACTAAAACCCAACGGAGACCCCAAAACAAGTCAAAAACACCCCAAACAAGAACAGGATAACCCCTAAAAAAGAAAGAAAACCCCAAAAAAACATAGATCCACCCCAAAACCACACTAAACCTACCTGATGTTCTCCAAATCCCAAAGTCCACTCCCAACAAACTTAAAACACATTAGGAAATCAACAAAACGCAACGGAAACCCCAAAACACCTCAAAAACACCACAAAAAAAAGCGGGATCACCCCCAAAACCGAAAGAAAACCCTAAAAGCCGTTGATCCACCCCAAAAGTCCCCCTAAACCTACCTGATGTTCTCCAATACCCACAATTTACCCGTTTTCACCATGATGAACAACAAGAACCCAACAAAAAACAACGGAGACCCCAAAACACGTCAAAAACACCCCAAAAAAGAACTGAATCAGAAGAAAAAACACCAAAAACTATGAATTTCCCCGCAAAACCACCCTAAACTCACCTGATCTTCTTCAAAACCCACAATCCACTCCCATTTCCCTTAAGGACCAACGAGAATCCAACTAAAACCCAACGGAGACCCCAAAACAAGTCAAAAACACCCCAAACAAGAACGGAATCACCCCCAAAACTGGAAGAAAATCCCCAAAAACATAGATCCACCCCAAAACGACACTAAAACTACCTGATGTTCTCCAAAACACGCAAGTTAAACTTTTCCAACATGATGACCAACATGAACCAAACGAAAACCCAAAAGGAGACACCAAAAAACGTCAAAAACACCCCAAAAAAGAAAGGGATCACCCATAAACTGGAAGAAAATCCCCAAAAAGCACAGATCCAATCCCAAAACCAGCCTAAACCTACCTGATGTTCTCCAAAACCCACAAATTTACCCTTTTCCACCATGATGACCATGGAAAACCCAACGAAACCCAATGGAGACAAAAAACATGTCAAAAAAAAAAAAAAAAAAAAAAAAAAAAAAAAAAAAAGAACAGGATCTCCCCCAAAAAAAACAGAAGAAAACACCAAATACCATGAATCCACCCCAAAAGTCCCCCTAAACCTACCTGAAGTTCTCCAAAACCCACAATTTACCCTTTTCCACCAAGATGCCAACAGAAAACCCAACAAAACCCAACAGAGACATCAAAACATGTCAAAAACACCCCAAAAAAGAACGGGATAACCCCCAAAACTGGAAGAAAATCCCCAAAAAGCATGGATCCAATCCCAAAACCACCCTAAACCTACCTGATCTTCTCCAAATCCCAAAGTCCACTCCCAACCACCATAAAACCCATTAGGAACTCAACAAAACGCAACAGAAACCCCAAAACACCTCAAAAACACCCCAAAAGCAAACCGGATCAGAAGAAAATACGTGATTTAACCCCAAGAAAACCCTTAAACCTACCTGATCTTCTCCAAATCCCAAAATCCACTCCCACCCACCATAAAACCCATTAGGAACTCAACAAAACGCAACGGAAACCCCAAAACACGTCAAAAACACCCCAAAAAAGAACTGGATCAGAAGAAAAAAAAAAACAAAACTATGCATTTCCCTCCCAAATCACCCTAAACTCACCTGATCTTCTTCAAAACCCACAATCCACTCCCATTTAGCTTAACGACCAACGAGAACCCAACAAAACCCAACGGAGACCCCAAAAACGTCAAAAACACTCCAAAAAAGAACTGGTTCAACCCCAACAACGAAAGAAAACCCCAAAAGACATAGATCCACACCAAAAATCCCCCTAAACCAACCTGAAGTTCTCCAAAACCCACAATTTACACTTTTCCACATTGATGACCATGGAAAACCCAACGAAACCCAACGGAGACCACAAAACACGTCAAAAAAAAAAAAAAAAAAAAAAAGGATCACGCCCAAAATTGGAAGAAAATCCTTCAAAATCATAGATCCACCCCAAAACCACCCTAAACCTACCTGATGATCTCCAAAACCCACAATTTACAATTTTCCAACATGATGACCATGGAAAACCCAACGAAACCCAACGGAGACCCCAAAAGAAGTCAAAAACACCCAAAACAAGAACGGGATAAACCCTAAAAATGAAAGAAAACCCCAAAAGCCATAGATCCACACCAAAAGTCCCCCTAAACCTACCTGATGTTCTCCAAAACCCACAATTTACACTTTTTCACCAGGATGACCAACATGAACCAAACGAAAACCCAAAACGAGACACCAAAACACGTCAAGAACACCCCAAAAATAAAGGGATCACCCATAAACTGGAAGAAAATCCCCAAAAAGCACGGATCCAATCCCAAAACCACCCTAAACCTACCTGATGTTCTCCAAAACCCACAATTTACCATTTTCCACCACGATGACCAACGAGTACACAACAAAACCCAACGGAGACCCCCAAACACCTCAAAAATTTCCCAAAAAAGAACGGGACCACCCCAAGAAACAGAAGAAAACACCAAAAAACATGACTCTGCCCCAAAAGTCCCCCTAAACCTACCTGATGTTCTCCAAAACCCACAATTTACACTTTTTCACCATGATGACCAACAAGAACCCAACTAAAACCCAACGGAGACCCCAAAACACGTCATAAACACCCCAAAAAAGAACAGGATCACCCAAAAAAAACAGAAGAAAAGACCAAATACCATGAATCCACCCCAAAATTCCCCTAAACCTACCTGAAGTTCTCCAAAACCCACAATTTACAATTTTCCACCACCATGACCACGGAAAACCCAAGGAATACCAACGGAGACCCCAAAACACGTCAAAAACACCCCAAAAAAGAACGGGATCACCCCCAAAAACAAAAGAAAATCCCCCAAAACCATAGATCCAATCCCAAAAACAACCTAAACCTACCTGATGTTCTCCAAAACCCACAATTTACCCGTTTTCACCATGATGAACAACAAGAACCCAACAAAAAACAACGGAGACCCCAAAACACGTCAAAAACACCCCAAAAAAGAACTGAATCAGAAGAAAAAACACCAAAAACTATGAATTTCCCCGCAAAACCACCCTAAACTCACCTGATCTTCTTCAAAACCCACAATCCACTCCCATTTCCCTTAAGGACCAACGAGAATCCAACTAAAACCCAACGGAGACCCCAAAACAAGTCAAAAACACCCCAAACAAGAACGGAATCACCCCCAAAACTGGAAGAAAATCCCCAAAAACATAGATCCACCCCAAAACGACACTAAAACTACCTGATGTTCTCCAAAACACGCAAGTTAAACTTTTCCAACATGATGACCAACATGAACCAAACGAAAACCCAAAAGGAGACACCAAAAAACGTCAAAAACACCCCAAAAAAGAAAGGGATCACCCATAAACTGGAAGAAAATCCCCAAAAAGCACAGATCCAATCCCAAAACCAGCCTAAACCTACCTGATGTTCTCCAAAACCCACAAATTTACCCTTTTCCACCATGATGACCATGGAAAACCCAACGAAACCCAATGGAGACAAAAAACATGTCAAAAAAAAAAAAAAAAAAAAAAAAAAAAAAAAAAAAGAACAGGATCTCCCCCAAAAAAAACAGAAGAAAACACCAAATACCATGAATCCACCCCAAAAGTCCCCCTAAACCTACCTGAAGTTCTCCAAAACCCACAATTTACCCTTTTCCACCAAGATGCCAACAGAAAACCCAACAAAACCCAACAGAGACATCAAAACATGTCAAAAACACCCCAAAAAAGAACGGGATAACCCCCAAAACTGGAAGAAAATCCCCAAAAAGCATGGATCCAATCCCAAAACCACCCTAAACCTACCTGATCTTCTCCAAATCCCAAAGTCCACTCCCAACCACCATAAAACCCATTAGGAACTCAACAAAACGCAACAGAAACCCCAAAACACCTCAAAAACACCCCAAAAGCAAACCGGATCAGAAGAAAATACGTGATTTAACCCCAAGAAAACCCTTAAACCTACCTGATCTTCTCCAAATCCCAAAATCCACTCCCACCCACCATAAAACCCATTAGGAACTCAACAAAACGCAACGGAAACCCCAAAACACGTCAAAAACACCCCAAAAAAGAACTGGATCAGAAGAAAAAAAAAAACAAAACTATGCATTTCCCTCCCAAATCACCCTAAACTCACCTGATCTTCTTCAAAACCCACAATCCACTCCCATTTAGCTTAACGACCAACGAGAACCCAACAAAACCCAACGGAGACCCCAAAAACGTCAAAAACACTCCAAAAAAGAACTGGTTCAACCCCAACAACGAAAGAAAACCCCAAAAGACATAGATCCACACCAAAAATCCCCCTAAACCAACCTGAAGTTCTCCAAAACCCACAATTTACACTTTTCCACATTGATGACCATGGAAAACCCAACGAAACCCAACGGAGACCACAAAACACGTCAAAAAAAAAAAAAAAAAAAAAAGGATCACGCCCAAAATTGGAAGAAAATCCTTCAAAATCATAGATCCACCCCAAAACCACCCTAAACCTACCTGATGATCTCCAAAACCCACAATTTACAATTTTCCAACATGATGACCATGGAAAACCCAACGAAACCCAACGGAGACCCCAAAAGAAGTCAAAAACACCCAAAACAAGAACGGGATAAACCCTAAAAATGAAAGAAAACCCCAAAAGCCATAGATCCACCCCAAAAGTCCCCCTAAACCTACCTGATGTTCTCCAAAACCCACAATTTACACTTTTTCACCAGGATGACCAACATGAACCAAACGAAAACCCAAAACGAGACACCAAAACACGTCAAGAACACCCCAAAAATAAAGGGATCACCCATAAACTGGAAGAAAATCCCCAAAAAGCACGGATCCAATCCCAAAACCACCCTAAACCTACCTGATGTTCTCCAAAACCCACAATTTACCATTTTCCACCACGATGACCAACGAGTACACAACAAAACCCAACGGAGACCCCCAAACACCTCAAAAATTTCCCAAAAAAGAACGGGACCACCCCAAGAAACAGAAGAAAACACCAAAAAACATGACTCTGCCCCAAAAGTCCCCCTAAACCTACCTGATGTTCTCCAAAACCCACAATTTACACTTTTTCACCATGATGACCAACAAGAACCCAACTAAAACCCAACGGAGACCCCAAAACACGTCATAAACACCCCAAAAAAGAACAGGATCACCCAAAAAAAACAGAAGAAAAGACCAAATACCATGAATCCACCCCAAAATTCCCCTAAACCTACCTGAAGTTCTCCAAAACCCACAATTTACAATTTTCCACCACCATGACCACGGAAAACCCAAGGAATACCAACGGAGACCCCAAAACACGTCAAAAACACCCCAAAAAAGAACGGGATCACCCCCAAAAACAAAAGAAAATCCCCCAAAACCATAGATCCAATCCCAAAAACAACCTAAACCTACCTGATGTTCTCCAAAACCCACAATTTACCCTTTTCCACCATGATGACCACGGAAAACCCAACGAAACCCAATGGAGACCCCAAAACACGTCAAAAACACCCCCAAAATGAATTGGATCACCCCCCCAAAAAAAAAAAAAAAAAAAAAAAAAACAGAAGAAAACCCCATATATCATGAATCCACCCCAAAAGTCCCCCTAAACCTACCTGAAGTTCTCCAAAACCCACAATTTACACTTTTCCACCATGATGACAACGGAAAACCCAACGAAACCCAACGAAGAACCCAAAACACGTCAGAAACACCCCAAAAATGAATTCGATCACCCCAAAACTGGAACAAAATCCCCCAAAATCATAGATCCACCCCAAAAACACCCTAAATCTACCTGATGTTCTCCAAAACCCACAATTTACACTTTTCCACCATGATGACCACGGAAAACCCAACGAAACCCAACGGAGACCACAAAACACGTCAAAAACACGCCGAAAACCAACTGGATCACTAGAAAAAAACAGAAGAAAACCCTAAAAACCATGAATCTGCCCCAAAAGTCCTCATAAACCTACCTGATGTTCTCCAAAACCCACAATTTACACTTTTCCACCATGATGACCACGGAAAACCCAACGAAACCCAACGGAGAACCCAAAACACGTCAAAAACACCCCAAACAAGAACAGGATCACCCCCAAAACCAAAGAAAACCCCAAAAAGCACGGATCCAATCCCAAAACCACTCTAAACGTACCTGATGTTCTCCAAATCCAAATGTCCACTCCCAACCACCATAAAACCCATTAGGAACTCAACGAAACCCAACGGAAACCCCAAAACACCTCAAAAACACCCCAAACAAGAACTGAATCAGAAGAAAAAACACCAAAAACTATGAATTTCCCCGCAAAACCACCCTAAACTCACCTGATCTTCTTCAAAACCCACAATCCACTCCCATTTCCCTTAAGGACCAACGAGAATCCAACTAAAACCCAACGGAGACCCCAAAACACGTCAAAAACACCCCAAACAAGAACAGGATAACCCCTAAAAAAGAAAGAAAACCCCAAAAAAACATAGATCCACCCCAAAACCACACTAAACCTACCTGATGTTCTCCAAATCCCAAAGTCCACTCCCAACAAACTTAAAACACATTAGGAAATCAACAAAACGCAACGGAAACCCCAAAACACGTCAAAAACACCACAAAAAAAAGCGGGATCACCCCCAAAACCGAAAGAAAACCCTAAAAGCCGTTGATCCACCCCAAAAGTCCCCCTAAACCTACCTGATGTTCTCCAATACCCACAATTTACCCGTTTTCACCATGATGAACAACAAGAACCCAACAAAAAACAACGGAGACCCCAAAACACGTCAAAAACACCCCAAAAAAGAACTGAATCAGAAGAAAAAACACCAAAAACTATGAATTTCCCCGCAAAACCACCCTAAACTCACCTGATCTTCTTCAAAACCCACAATCCACTCCCATTTCCCTTAAGGACCAACGAGAATCCAACTAAAACCCAACGGAGACCCCAAAACAAGTCAAAAACACCCCAAACAAGAACGGAATCACCCCCAAAACTGGAAGAAAATCCCCAAAAACATAGATCCACCCCAAAACGACACTAAAACTACCTGATGTTCTCCAAAACACACAAGTTAAACTTTTCCAACATGATGACCAACATGAACCAAACGAAAACCCAAAAGGAGACACCAAAACACGTCAAAAACACCCCAAAAAAGAAAGGGATCACCCATAAACTGGAAGAAAATCCCCAAAAAGCACAGATCCAATCCCAAAACCAGCCTAAACCTACCTGATGTTCTCCAAAACCCACAAATTTACCCTTTTCCACCATGATGACCATGGAAAACCCAACAAAACCCAACGGAGACCCCAAAAACGTCAAAAACACCCCAAAAAAGAACTGGTTCAACCCCAACAACGAAAGAAAACCCCAAAAGACATAGATCCACACCAAAAATCCCCCTAAACCAACCTGAAGTTCTCCAAAACCCACAATTTACACTTTTCCACATTGATGACCATGGAAAACCCAACGAAACCCAACGGAGACCACAAAACACGTCAAAAAAAAAAAAAAAAAAAAAAAAAAAAAAAAAAAGGATCACGCCCAAAATTGGAAGAAAATCCTTCAAAATCATAGATCCACCCCAAAACCACCCTAAACCTACCTGATGATCTAGAAAACCCACAATTTACAATTTTCCACATTGATGACCATGGAAAACCCAACGAAACCCAACGGAGACCCCAAAAGAAGTCAAAAACACCCAAAACAAGAACGGGATAAACCCTAAAAATGAAAGAAAACCCCAAAAGCCATAGATCCACCCCAAAAGTCCCCCTAAACCTACCTGATGTTCTCCAAAACCCACAATTTACACTTTTTCACCAGGATGACCAACATGAACCAAACGAAAACCCAAAACGAGACACCAAAACACGTCAAGAACACCCCAAAAATAAAGGGATCACCCATAAACTGGAAGAAAATCCCCAAAAAGCACGGATCCAATCCCAAAACCACCCTAAACCTACCTGATGTTCTCCAAAACCCACAATTTACCATTTTCCACCACGATGACCAACGAGTACACAACAAAACCCAACGGAGACCCCCAAACACCTCAAAAATTTCCCAAAAAAGAACGGGACCACCCCAAGAAACAGAAGAAAACACCAAAAAACATGACTCTGCCCCAAAAGTCCCCCTAAACCTACCTGATGTTCTCCAAAACCCACAATTTACACTTTTTCACCATGATGACCAACAAGAACCCAACTAAAACCCAACGGAGACCCCAAAACACGTCATAAACACCCCAAAAAAGAACAGGATCACCCAAAAAAAACAGAAGAAAAGACCAAATACCATGAATCCACCCCAAAATTCCCCTAAACCTACCTGAAGTTCTCCAAAACCCACAATTTACAATTTTCCACCACCATGACCACGGAAAACCCAAGGAATACCAACGGAGACCCCAAAACACGTCAAAAACACCCCAAAAAAGAACGGGATCACCCCCAAAAACAAAAGAAAATCCCCCAAAACCATAGATCCAATCCCAAAAACAACCTAAACCTACCCGATGTTCTCCAAAACCCACAATTTACACTTTTCCACCATGATGACCACGGAAAACCCAACGAAACCCAATGGAGACCCCAAAACACGTCAAAAACACCCCCAAAATGAATTGGATCACCCCCCCAAAAAAAAAAAAAAAAAAAAAAAAAAACAGAAGAAAACCCCATATATCAGGAATCCACCCCAAAAGTCCCCCTAAACCTACCTGAAGTTCTCCAAAACCCACAATTTACACTTTTCCACCATGATGACAACGGAAAACCCAACGAAACCCAACGAAGAAGCCAAAACACGTCAGAAACACCCCAAAAATGAATTCGATCACCCCAAAACTGGAACAAAATCCCCCAAAACCATAGATCCACCCCAAAAACACCCTAAATCTACCTGATGTTCTCCAAAACCCACAATTTACACTTTTCCACCATGATGACCACGGAAAACCCAACGAAACCCAACGGAGACCACAAAACACGTCAAAAACACGCCGAAAACCAACTGGATCACTAGAAAAAAACAGAAGAAAACCCTAAAAACCATGAATCTGCCCCAAAAGTCCTCATAAACCTACCTGATGTTCTCCAAAACCCACAATTTACACTTTTCCACCATGATGACCACGGAAAACCCAACGAAACCCAACGGAGAACCCAAAACACGTCAAAAACACCCCAAACAAGAACAGGATCACCCCCAAAACCAAAGAAAACCCCAAAAAGCACGGATCCAATCCCAAAACCACTCTAAACGTACCTGATGTTCTCCAAATCCAAATGTCCACTCCCAACCACCATAAAACCCATTAGGAACTCAACGAAACCCAACGGAAACCCCAAAACACCTCAAAAACACCCCAAACAAGAACTGAATCAGAAGAAAAAACACCAAAAACTATGAATTTCCCCGCAAAACCACCCTAAACTCACCTGATCTTCTTCAAAACCCACAATCCACTCCCATTTCCCTTAAGGACCAACGAGAATCCAACTAAAACCCAACGGAGACCCCAAAACACGTCAAAAACACCCCAAACAAGAACAGGATAACCCCTAAAAAAGAAAGAAAACCCCAAAAAAACATAGATCCACCCCAAAACCACACTAAACCTACCTGATGTTCTCCAAATCCCAAAGTCCACTCCCAACAAACTTAAAACACATTAGGAAATCAACAAAACGCAACGGAAACCCCAAAACACGTCAAAAACACCACAAAAAAAAGCGGGATCACCCCCAAAACCGAAAGAAAACCCTAAAAGCCGTTGATCCACCCCAAAAGTCCCCCTAAACCTACCTGATGTTCTCCAATACCCACAATTTACCCGTTTTCACCATGATGAACAACAAGAACCCAACAAAAAACAACGGAGACCCCAAAACACGTCAAAAACACCCCAAAAAAGAACTGAATCAGAAGAAAAAACACCAAAAACTATGAATTTCCCCGCAAAACCACCCTAAACTCACCTGATCTTCTTCAAAACCCACAATCCACTCCCATTTCCCTTAAGGACCAACGAGAATCCAACTAAAACCCAACGGAGACCCCAAAACAAGTCAAAAACACCCCAAACAAGAACGGAATCACCCCCAAAACTGGAAGAAAATCCCCAAAAACATAGATCCACCCCAAAACGACACTAAAACTACCTGATGTTCTCCAAAACACACAAGTTAAACTTTTCCAACATGATGACCAACATGAACCAAACGAAAACCCAAAAGGAGACACCAAAACACGTCAAAAACACCCCAAAAAAGAAAGGGATCACCCATAAACTGGAAGAAAATCCCCAAAAAGCACAGATCCAATCCCAAAACCAGCCTAAACCTACCTGATGTTCTCCAAAACCCACAAATTTACCCTTTTCCACCATGATGACCATGGAAAACCCAACAAAACCCAACGGAGACCCCAAAAACGTCAAAAACACCCCAAAAAAGAACTGGTTCAACCCCAACAACGAAAGAAAACCCCAAAAGACATAGATCCACACCAAAAATCCCCCTAAACCAACCTGAAGTTCTCCAAAACCCACAATTTACACTTTTCCACATTGATGACCATGGAAAACCCAACGAAACCCAATGGAGACCACAAAACACGTCAAAAAAAAAAAAAAAAAAAAAAAAAAAAAAAAAAAAGGATCACGCCCAAAATTGGAAGAAAATCCTTCAAAATCATAGATCCACCCCAAAACCACCCTAAACCTACCTGATGATCTCCAAAACCCACAATTTACAATTTTCCAACATGATGACCATGGAAAACCCAACGAAACCCAACGGAGACCCCAAAAGAAGTCAAAAACACCCAAAACAAGAACGGGATAAACCCTAAAAATGAAAGAAAACCCCAAAAGCCATAGATCCACACCAAAAGTCCCCCTAAACCTACCTGATGTTCTCCAAAACCCACAATTTACACTTTTTCACCAGGATGACCAACATGAACCAAACGAAAACCCAAAACGAGACACCAAAACACGTCAAGAACACCCCAAAAATAAAGGGATCACCCATAAACTGGAAGAAAATCCCCAAAAAGCACGGATCCAATCCCAAAACCACCCTAAACCTACCTGATGTTCTCCAAAACCCACAATTTACCATTTTCCACCACGATGACCAACGAGTACACAACAAAACCCAACGGAGACCCCCAAACACCTCAAAAATTTCCCAAAAAAGAACGGGACCACCCCAAGAAACAGAAGAAAACACCAAAAAACATGACTCTGCCCCAAAAGTCCCCCTAAACCTACCTGATGTTCTCCAAAACCCACAATTTACACTTTTTCACCATGATGACCAACAAGAACCCAACTAAAACCCAACGGAGACCCCAAAACACGTCATAAACACCCCAAAAAAGAACAGGATCACCCAAAAAAAACAGAAGAAAAGACCAAATACCATGAATCCACCCCAAAATTCCCCTAAACCTACCTGAAGTTCTCCAAAACCCACAATTTACAATTTTCCACCACCATGACCACGGAAAACCCAAGGAATACCAACGGAGACCCCAAAACACGTCAAAAACACCCCAAAAAAAGAACGGGATCACCCCCAAAAACAAAAGAAAATCCCCCAAAACCATAGATCCAATCCCAAAAACAACCTAAACCTACCCGATGTTCTCCAAAACCCACAATTTACACTTTTCCACCATGATGACCACGGAAAACCCAACGAAACCCAATGGAGACCCCAAAACACGTCAAAAACACCCCCAAAATGAATTGGATCACCCCCCCAAAAAAAAAAAAAAAAAAAAAAAAAAAAACAGAAGAAAACCCCATATATCATGAATCCACCCCAAAAGTCCCCCTAAACCTACCTGAAGTTCTCCAAAACCCACAATTTACACTTTTCCACCATGATGACAACGGAAAACCCAACGAAACCCAACGAAGAACCCAAAACACGTCAGAAACACCCCAAAAATGAATTCGATCACCCCAAAACTGGAACAAAATCCCCCAAAACCATAGATCCACCCCAAAAACACCCTAAATCTACCTGATGTTCTCCAAAACCCACAATTTACACTTTTCCACCATGATGACCACGGAAAACCCAACGAAACCCAACGGAGACCACAAAACACGTCAAAAACACGCCGAAAACCAACTGGATCACTAGAAAAAAACAGAAGAAAACCCTAAAAACCATGAATCTGCCCCAAAAGTCCTCATAAACCTACCTGATGTTCTCCAAAACCCACAATTTACACTTTTCCACCATGATGACCACGGAAAACCCAACGAAACCCAACGGAGAACCCAAAACACGTCAAAAACACCCCAAACAAGAACAGGATCACCCCCAAAACCAAAGAAAACCCCAAAAAGCACGGATCCAATCCCAAAACCACTCTAAACGTACCTGATGTTCTCCAAATCCAAATGTCCACTCCCAACCACCATAAAACCCATTAGGAACTCAACGAAACCCAACGGAAACCCCAAAACACCTCAAAAACACCCCAAACAAGAACTGAATCAGAAGAAAAAACACCAAAAACTATGAATTTCCCCGCAAAACCACCCTAAACTCACCTGATCTTCTTCAAAACCCACAATCCACTCCCATTTCCCTTAAGGACCAACGAGAATCCAACTAAAACCCAACGGAGACCCCAAAACACGTCAAAAACACCCCAAACAAGAACAGGATAACCCCTAAAAAAGAAAGAAAACCCCAAAAAAACATAGATCCACCCCAAAACCACACTAAACCTACCTGATGTTCTCCAAATCCCAAAGTCCACTCCCAACAAACTTAAAACACATTAGGAAATCAACAAAACGCAACGGAAACCCCAAAACACGTCAAAAACACCACAAAAAAAAGCGGGATCACCCCCAAAACCGAAAGAAAACCCTAAAAGCCGTTGATCCACCCCAAAAGTCCCCCTAAACCTACCTGATGTTCTCCAATACCCACAATTTACCCGTTTTCACCATGATGAACAACAAGAACCCAACAAAAAACAACGGAGACCCCAAAACACGTCAAAAACACCCCAAAAAAGAACTGAATCAGAAGAAAAAACACCAAAAACTATGAATTTCCCCGCAAAACCACCCTAAACTCACCTGATCTTCTTCAAAACCCACAATCCACTCCCATTTCCCTTAAGGACCAACGAGAATCCAACTAAAACCCAACGGAGACCCCAAAACAAGTCAAAAACACCCCAAACAAGAACGGAATCACCCCCAAAACTGGAAGAAAATCCCCAAAAACATAGATCCACCCCAAAACGACACTAAAACTACCTGATGTTCTCCAAAACACACAAGTTAAACTTTTCCAACATGATGACCAACATGAACCAAACGAAAACCCAAAAGGAGACACCAAAACACGTCAAAAACACCCCAAAAAAGAAAGGGATCACCCATAAACTGGAAGAAAATCCCCAAAAAGCACAGATCCAATCCCAAAACCAGCCTAAACCTACCTGATGTTCTCCAAAACCCACAAATTTACCCTTTTCCACCATGATGACCATGGAAAACCCAACAAAACCCAACGGAGACCCCAAAAACGTCAAAAACACCCCAAAAAAGAACTGGTTCAACCCCAACAACGAAAGAAAACCCCAAAAGACATAGATCCACACCAAAAATCCCCCTAAACCAACCTGAAGTTCTCCAAAACCCACAATTTACACTTTTCCACATTGATGACCATGGAAAACCCAACGAAACCCAATGGAGACCACAAAACACGTCAAAAAAAAAAAAAAAAAAAAAAAAAAAAAAAAAAAAAGGATCACGCCCAAAATTGGAAGAAAATCCTTCAAAATCATAGATCCACCCCAAAACCACCCTAAACCTACCTGATGATCTCCAAAACCCACAATTTACAATTTTCCAACATGATGACCATGGAAAACCCAACGAAACCCAACGGAGACCCCAAAAGAAGTCAAAAACACCCAAAACAAGAACGGGATAAACCCTAAAAATGAAAGAAAACCCCAAAAGCCATAGATCCACACCAAAAGTCCCCCTAAACCTACCTGATGTTCTCCAAAACCCACAATTTACACTTTTTCACCAGGATGACCAACATGAACCAAACGAAAACCCAAAACGAGACACCAAAACACGTCAAGAACACCCCAAAAATAAAGGGATCACCCATAAACTGGAAGAAAATCCCCAAAAAGCACGGATCCAATCCCAAAACCACCCTAAACCTACCTGATGTTCTCCAAAACCCACAATTTACCATTTTCCACCACGATGACCAACGAGTACACAACAAAACCCAACGGAGACCCCCAAACACCTCAAAAATTTCCCAAAAAAGAACGGGACCACCCCAAGAAACAGAAGAAAACACCAAAAAACATGACTCTGCCCCAAAAGTCCCCCTAAACCTACCTGATGTTCTCCAAAACCCACAATTTACACTTTTTCACCATGATGACCAACAAGAACCCAACTAAAACCCAACGGAGACCCCAAAACACGTCATAAACACCCCAAAAAAGAACAGGATCACCCAAAAAAAACAGAAGAAAAGACCAAATACCATGAATCCACCCCAAAATTCCCCTAAACCTACCTGAAGTTCTCCAAAACCCACAATTTACAATTTTCCACCACCATGACCACGGAAAACCCAAGGAATACCAACGGAGACCCCAAAACACGTCAAAAACACCCCAAAAAAGAACGGGATCACCCCCAAAAACAAAAGAAAATCCCCCAAAACCATAGATCCAATCCCAAAAACAACCTAAACCTACCTGATGTTCTCCAAAACCCACAATTTACCCTTTTCCACCATGATGACCACGGAAAACCCAACGAAACCCAATGGAGACCCCAAAACACGTCAAAAACACCCCCAAAATGAATTGGATCACCCCCAAAAAAAAAAAAAAAAAAAAAAAAAAAAAACAGAAGAAAACCCCATATATCATGAATCCACCCCAAAAGTCCCCCTAAACCTACCTGAAGTTCTCCAAAACCCACAATTTACACTTTTCCACCATGATGACAACGGAAAACACAACGAAACCCAACGAAGAACCCAAAACACGTCAGAAACACCCCAAAAATGAATTCGATCACCCCAAAACTGGAACAAAATCCCCCAAAACCATAGATCCACCCCAAAAACACCCTAAATCTACCTGATGTTCTCCAAAACCCACAATTTACACTTTTCCACCATGATGACCATGGAAAACCCAACGAAACCCAACGGAGACCACAAAACACGTCAAAAACACGCCGAAAACCAACTGGATCACTAGAAAAAACAGAAGAAAACCCTAAAAACCATGAATCTGCCCCAAAAGTCCTCATAAACCTACCTGATGTTCTCCAAAACCCACAATTTACACTTTTCCAACATGATGACCACGGAAAACCCAACGAAACCCAACGGAGAACCCAAAACACGTCAAAAACACCCCAAACAAGAACAGGATCACCCCCAAAACCAAAGAAAACCCCAAAAAGCACGGATCCAATCCCAAAACCACTCTAAACGTACCTGATGTTCTCCAAATCCAAATGTCCACTCCCAACCACCATAAAACCCATTAGGAACTCAACGAAACCCAACGGAAACCCCAAAACACCTCAAAAACACCCCAAACAAGAACTGAATCAGAAGAAAAAACACCAAAAACTATGAATTTCCCCGCAAAACCACCCTAAACTCACCTGATCTTCTTCAAAACCCACAATCCACTCCCATTTCCCTTAAGGACCAACGAGAATCCAACTAAAACCCAACGGAGACCCCAAAACACGTCAAAAACACCCCAAACAAGAACTGAATCAGAAGAAAAAACACCAAAAACTATGAATTTCCCCGCAAAACCACCCTAAACTCACCTGATCTTCTTCAAAACCCACAATCCACTCCCATTTCCCTTAAGGACCAACGAGAATCCAACTAAAACCCAACGGAGACCCCAAAACAAGTCAAAAACACCCCAAACAAGAACAGGATAACCCCTAAAAAAGAAAGAAAACCCCAAAAAAACATAGATCCACCCCAAAACCACACTAAACCTACCTGATGTTCTCCAAATCCCAAAGTCCACTCCCAACAAACTTAAAACACATTAGGAAATCAACAAAACGCAACGGAAACCCCAAAACACCTCAAAAACACCACAAAAAAAAGCGGGATCACCCCCAAAACCGAAAGAAAACCCTAAAAGCCGTTGATCCACCCCAAAAGTCCCCCTAAACCTACCTGATGTTCTCCAATACCCACAATTTACCCGTTTTCACCATGATGAACAACAAGAACCTAACAAAAAACAACGGAGACCCCAAAACACGTCAAAAAAACCCCAAAAAAGAACTGAATCAGAAGAAAAAACACCAAAAACTATGAATTTCCCCGCAAAACCACCCTAAACTCACCTGATCTTCTTCAAAACCCACAATCCACTCCCATTTCCCTTAAGGACCAACGAGAATCCAACTAAAACCCAACGGAGACCCCAAAACAAGTCAAAAACACCCCAAACAAGAACAGGATAACCCCTAAAAAAGAAAGAAAACCCCAAAAAAACATAGATCCACCCCAAAACCACACTAAACCTACCTGATGTTCTCCAAATCCCAAAGTCCACTCCCAACAAACTTAAAACACATTAGGAAATCAACAAAACGCAACGGAAACCCCAAAACACCTCAAAAACACCACAAAAAAAAGCGGGATCACCCCCAAAACCGAAAGAAAACCCTAAAAGCCATTGATCCACCCCAAAAGTCCCCCTAAACCTACCTGATGTTCTCCAATACCCACAATTTACCCGTTTTCACCATGATGAACAACAAGAACCCAACAAAAAACAACGGAGACCCCAAAACACGTCAAAAACACCCCAAAAAAGAACTGAATCAGAAGAAAAAACACCAAAAACTATGAATTTCCCCGCAAAACCACCCTAAACTCACCTGATCTTCTTCAAAACCCACAATCCACTCCCATTTCCCTTAAGGACCAACGAGAATCCAACTAAAACCCAACGGAGACCCCAAAACAAGTCAAAAACACCCCAAACAAGAACGGAATCACCCCCAAAACTGGAAGAAAATCCCCAAAAACATAGATCCACCCCAAAACGACACTAAAACTACCTGATGTTCTCCAAAACACGCAAGTTAAACTTTTCCAACATGATGACCAACATGAACCAAACGAAAACCCAAAAGGAGACACCAAAACACGTCAAAAACACCCCAAAAAAGAAAGGGATCACCCATAAACTGGAAGAAAATCCCCAAAAAGCACAGATCCAATCCCAAAACCAGCCTAAACCTACCTGATGTTCTCCAAAACCCACAAATTTACCCTTTTCCACCATGATGACCATGGAAAACCCAACGAAACCCAA
The DNA here is from genome assembly GCF_964211825.1 of Aythya ferina. Taxonomy (NCBI): domain Eukaryota; kingdom Metazoa; phylum Chordata; class Aves; order Anseriformes; family Anatidae; genus Aythya; species Aythya ferina. The sequence goes on along the minus strand of NC_140306.1, from coordinate 23,444,163 downwards.
TGGAGACAAAACACATGTCAAAAAAAAAAAAAAAAAAAAAAAAAAAAAAAAAAAAAAAAAGAACAGGATCTCCCCCAAAAAAAACAGAAGAAAACACCAAATACCATGAATCCACCCCAAAAGTCCCCCTAAACCTACCTGAAGTTCTCCAAAACCCACAATTTACCCTTTTCCACCAAGATGCCAACAGAAAACCCAACAAAACCCAACAGAGACATCAAAACATGTCAAAAACACCCCAAAAAAGAACGGGATAACCCCCAAAACTGGAAGAAAATCCCCAAAAAGCATGGATCCAATCCCAAAACCACCCTAAACCTACCTGATCTTCTCCAAATCCCAAAGTCCACTCCCAACCACCATAAAACCCATTAGGAACTCAACAAAACGCAACAGAAACCCCAAAACACCTCAAAAACACCCCAAAAGCAAACCGGATCAGAAGAAAATACGTGATTTAACCCCAAGAAAACCCTTAAACCTACCTGATCTTCTCCAAATCCCAAAATCCACTCCCACCCACCATAAAACCCATTAGGAACTCAACAAAACGCAACGGAAACCCCAAAACACGTCAAAAACACCCCAAAAAAGAACTGGATCAGAAGAAAAAAAAAACAAAACTATGCATTTCCCTCCCAAATCACCCTAAACTCACCTGATCTTCTTCAAAACCCACAATCCACTCCCATTTAGCTTAACGACCAACGAGAACCCAACAAAACCCAACGGAGACCCCAAAAACGTCAAAAAAACTCCAAAAAAGAACTGGTTCAACCCCAACAACGAAAGAAAACCCCAAAAGACATAGATCCACACCAAAAATCCCCCTAAACCAACCTGAAGTTCTCCAAAACCCACAATTTACACTTTTCCACATTGATGACCATGGAAAACCCAACGAAACCCAACGGAGACCACAAAACACGTCAAAAAAAAAAAAAAAAAAAAAAAAAAAAAAAAAGGATCACGCCCAAAATTGGAAGAAAATCCTTCAAAATCATAGATCCACCCCAAAACCACCCTAAACCTACCTGATGATCTAGAAAACCCACAATTTACAATTTTCCAACATGATGACCATGGAAAACCCAACGAAACCCAACGGAGACCCCAAAAGAAGTCAAAAACACCCAAAACAAGAACGGGATAAACCCTAAAAATGAAAGAAAACCCCAAAAGCCATAGATCCACCCCAAAAGTCCCCCTAAACCTACCTGATGTTCTCCAAAACCCACAATTTACACTTTTTCACCAGGATGACCAACATGAACCAAACGAAAACCCAAAACGAGACACCAAAACACGTCAAGAACACCCCAAAAATAAAGGGATCACCCATAAACTGGAAGAAAATCCCCAAAAAGCACGGATCCAATCCCAAAACCACCCTAAACCTACCTGATGTTCTCCAAAACCCACAATTTACCATTTTCCACCACGATGACCAACGAGTACACAACAAAACCCAACGGAGACCCCCAAACACCTCAAAAATTTCCCAAAAAAGAACGGGACCACCCCAAGAAACAGAAGAAAACACCAAAAAACATGACTCTGCCCCAAAAGTCCCCCTAAACCTACCTGATGTTCTCCAAAACCCACAATTTACACTTTTTCACCATGATGACCAACAAGAACCCAACTAAAACCCAACGGAGACCCCAAAACACGTCATAAACACCCCAAAAAAGAACAGGATCACCCAAAAAAAACAGAAGAAAAGACCAAATACCATGAATCCACCCCAAAATTCCCCTAAACCTACCTGAAGTTCTCCAAAACCCACAATTTACAATTTTCCACCACCATGACCACGGAAAACCCAAGGAATACCAACGGAGACCCCAAAACACGTCAAAAACACCCCAAAAAAGAACGGGATCACCCCCAAAAACAAAAGAAAATCCCCCAAAACCATAGATCCAATCCCAAAAACAACCTAAACCTACCTGATGTTCTCCAAAACCCACAATTTACCCTTTTCCACCATGATGACCACGGAAAACCCAACGAAACCCAATGGAGACCCCAAAACACGTCAAAAACACCCCCAAAATGAATTGGATCACCCCCAAAAAAAAAAAAAAAAAAAAAAAAAAAAAAACAGAAGAAAACCCCATATATCATGAATCCACCCCAAAAGTCCCCCTAAACCTACCTGAAGTTCTCCAAAACCCACAATTTACACTTTTCCACCATGATGACAACGGAAAACCCAACGAAACCCAACGAAGAACCCAAAACACGTCAGAAACACCCCAAAAATGAATTCGATCACCCCAAAACTGGAACAAAATCCCCCAAAACCATAGATCCACCCCAAAAACACCCTAAATCTACCTGATGTTCTCCAAAACCCACAATTTACACTTTTCCACCATGATGACCACGGAAAACCCAACGAAACCCAACGGAGACCACAAAACACGTCAAAAACACGCCGAAAACCAACTGGATCACTAGAAAAAAACAGAAGAAAACCCTAAAAACCATGAATCTGCCCCAAAAGTCCTCATAAACCTACCTGATGTTCTCCAAAACCCACAATTTACACTTTTCCACCATGATGACCACGGAAAACCCAACGAAACCCAACGGAGAACCCAAAACACGTCAAAAACACCCCAAACAAGAACAGGATCACCCCCAAAACCAAAGAAAACCCCAAAAAGCACGGATCCAATCCCAAAACCACTCTAAACGTACCTGATGTTCTCCAAATCCAAATGTCCACTCCCAACCACCATAAAACCCATTAGGAACTCAACGAAACCCAACAGAAACCAAAAAACACCTCAAAAACACCCCAAACAAGAACTGAATCAGAAGAAAAAACACCAAAAACTATGAATTTCCCCGCAAAACCACCCTAAACTCACCTGATCTTCTTCAAAACCCACAATCCACTCCCATTTCCCTTAAGGACCAACGAGAATCCAACTAAAACCCAACGGAGACCCCAAAACACGTCAAAAACACCCCAAACAAGAACAGGATAACCCCTAAAAAAGAAAGAAAACCCCAAAAAAACATAGATCCACCCCAAAACCACACTAAACCTACCTGATGTTCTCCAAATCCCAAAGTCCACTCCCAACAAACTTAAAACACATTAGGAAATCAACAAAACGCAACGGAAACCCCAAAACACGTCAAAAACACCACAAAAAAAAGCTGGATCACCCCCAAAACCGAAAGAAAACCCTAAAAGCCGTTGATCCACCCCAAAAGTCCCCCTAAACCTACCTGATGTTCTCCAATACCCACAATTTACCCGTTTTCACCATGATGAACAACAAGAACCCAACAAAAAACAACGGAGACCCCAAAACACGTCAAAAACACCCCAAAAAAGAACTGAATCAGAAGAAAAAACACCAAAAACTATGAATTTCCCCGCAAAACCACCCTAAACTCACCTGATCTTCTTCAAAACCCACAATCCACTCCCATTTCCCTTAAGGACCAACGAGAATCCAACTAAAACCCAACGGAGACCCCAAAACAAGTCAAAAACACCCCAAACAAGAACGGAATCACCCCCAAAACTGGAAGAAAATCCCCAAAAACATAGATCCACCCCAAAACGACACTAAAACTACCTGATGTTCTCCAAAACACACAAGTTAAACTTTTCCAACATGATGACCAACATGAACCAAATGAAAACCCAAAAGGAGACACCAAAACACGTCAAAAACACCCCAAAAAAGAAAGGGATCACCCATAAACTGGAAGAAAATCCCCAAAAAGCACAGATCCAATCCCAAAACCAGCCTAAACCTACCTGATGTTCTCCAAAACCCACAAATTTACCCTTTTCCACCATGATGACCATGGAAAACCCAACAAAACCCAACGGAGACCCCAAAAACGTCAAAAACACCCCAAAAAAGAACTGGTTCAACCCCAACAACGAAAGAAAACCCCAAAAGACATAGATCCACACCAAAAATCCCCCTAAACCAACCTGAAGTTCTCCAAAACCCACAATTTACACTTTTCCACATTGATGACCATGGAAAACCCAACGAAACCCAACGGAGACCACAAAACACGTCAAAAAAAAAAAAAAAAAAAAAAAAAAAAAAAAGGATCACGCCCAAAATTGGAAGAAAATCCTTCAAAATCATAGATCCACCCCAAAACCACCCTAAACCTACCTGATGATCTAGAAAACCCACAATTTACAATTTTCCAACATGATGACCATGGAAAACCCAACGAAACCCAACGGAGACCCCAAAAGAAGTCAAAAACACCCAAAACAAGAACGGGATAAACCCTAAAAATGAAAGAAAACCCCAAAAGCCATAGATCCACACCAAAAGTCCCCCTAAACCTACCTGATGTTCTCCAAAACCCACAATTTACACTTTTTCACCAGGATGACCAACATGAACCAAACGAAAACCCAAAACGAGACACCAAAACACGTCAAGAACACCCCAAAAATAAAGGGATCACCCATAAACTGGAAGAAAATCCCCAAAAAGCACGGATCCAATCCCAAAACCACCCTAAACCTACCTGATGTTCTCCAAAACCCACAATTTACCATTTTCCACCACGATGACCAACGAGTACACAACAAAACCCAACGGAGACCCCCAAACACCTCAAAAATTTCCCAAAAAAGAACGGGACCACCCCAAGAAACAGAAGAAAACACCAAAAAACATGACTCTGCCCCAAAAGTCCCCCTAAACCTACCTGATGTTCTCCAAAACCCACAATTTACACTTTTTCACCATGATGACCAACAAGAACCCAACTAAAACCCAACGGAGACCCCAAAACACGTCATAAACACCCCAAAAAAGAACAGGATCACCCAAAAAAAAACAGAAGAAAAGACCAAATACCATGAATCCACCCCAAAATTCCCCTAAACCTACCTGAAGTTCTCCAAAACCCACAATTTACAATTTTCCACCACCATGACCACGGAAAACCCAAGGAATACCAACGGAGACCCCAAAACACGTCAAAAACACCCCAAAAAAGAACGGGATCACCCCCAAAAACAAAAGAAAATCCCCCAAAACCATAGATCCAATCCCAAAAACAACCTAAACCTACCTGATGTTCTCCAAAACCCACAATTTACCCTTTTCCACCATGATGACCACGGAAAACCCAACGAAACCCAATGGAGACCCCAAAACACGTCAAAAACACCCCCAAAATGAATTGGATCACCCCCCAAAAAAAAAAAAAAAAAAAAAAAAAAAAAAACAGAAGAAAACCCCATATATCATGAATCCACCCCAAAAGTCCCCCTAAACCTACCTGAAGTTCTCCAAAACCCACAATTTACACTTTTCCACCATGATGACAACGGAAAACACAACGAAACCCAACGAAGAACCCAAAACACGTCAGAAACACCCCAAAAATGAATTCGATCACCCCAAAACTGGAACAAAATCCCCCAAAACCATAGATCCACCCCAAAAACACCCTAAATCTACCTGATGTTCTCCAAAACCCACAATTTACACTTTTCCACCATGATGACCACGGAAAACCCAACGAAACCCAACGGAGACCACAAAACACGTCAAAAACACGCCGAAAACCAACTGGATCACTAGAAAAAACAGAAGAAAACCCTAAAAACCATGAATCTGCCCCAAAAGTCCTCATAAACCTACCTGATGTTCTCCAAAACCCACAATTTACACTTTTCCACCATGATGACCACGGAAAACCCAACGAAACCCAACGGAGAACCCAAAACACGTCAAAAACACCCCAAACAAGAACAGGATCACCCCCAAAACCAAAGAAAACCCCAAAAAGCACGGATCCAATCCCAAAACCACTCTAAACGTACCTGATGTTCTCCAAATCCAAATGTCCACTCCCAACCACCATAAAACCCATTAGGAACTCAACGAAACCCAACGGAAACCCCAAAACACCTCAAAAACACCCCAAACAAGAACTGAATCAGAAGAAAAAACACCAAAAACTATGAATTTCCCCGCAAAACCACCCTAAACTCACCTGATCTTCTTCAAAACCCACAATCCACTCCCATTTCCCTTAAGGACCAACGAGAATCCAACTAAAACCCAACGGAGACCCCAAAACACGTCAAAAACACCCCAAACAAGAACTGAATCAGAAGAAAAAACACCAAAAACTATGAATTTCCCCGCAAAACCAACCTAAACTCACCTGATCTTCTTCAAAACCCACAATCCACTCCCATTTCCCTTAAGGACCAACGAGAATCCAACTAAAACCCAACGGAGACCCCAAAACAAGTCAAAAACACCCCAAATAAGAACAGGATAACCCCTAAAAAAGAAAGAAAACCCCAAAAAAACATAGATCCACCCCAAAACCACACTAAACCTACCTGATGTTCTCCAAATCCCAAAGTCCACTCCCAACAAACTTAAAACACATTAGGAAATCCACAAAACGCAACGGAAACCCCAAAACACGTCAAAAACACCACAAAAAAAAGCGGGATCACCCCCAAAACCGAAAGAAAACCCTAAAAGCCGTTGATCCACCCCAAAAGTCCCCCTAAACCTACCTGATGTTCTCCAATACCCACAATTTACCCGTTTTCACCATGATGAACAACAAGAACCCAACAAAAAACAACGGAGACCCCAAAACACGTCAAAAACACCCCAAAAAATAACTGAATCAGAAGAAAAAACACCAAAAACTATGAATTTCCCCGCAAAACCACCCTAAACTCACCTGATCTTCTTCAAAACCCACAATCCACTCCCATTTCCCTTAAGGACCAACGAGAATCCAACTAAAACCCAACGGAGACCCCAAAACAAGTCAAAAACACCCCAAACAAGAACAGGATAACCCCTAAAAAAGAAAGAAAACCCCAAAAAAACATAGATCCACCCCAAAACCACACTAAACCTACCTGATGTTCTCCAAATCCCAAAGTCCACTCCCAACAAACTTAAAACACATTAGGAAATCAGCAAAACGCAACGGAAACCCCAAAACACGTCAAAAACACCACAAAAAAAAAGCGGGATCACCCCCAAAACCGAAAGAAAACCCTAAAAGCCGTTGATCCACCCCAAAAGTCCCCCTAAACCTACCTGATGTTCTCCAATACCCACAATTTACCCGTTTTCACCATGATGAACAACAAGAACCCAACAAAAAACAACGGAGACCCCAAAACACGTCAAAAACACCCCAAAAAAGAACTGAATCAGAAGAAAAAACACCAAAAACTATGAATTTCCCCGCAAAACCACCCTAAACTCACCTGATCTTCTTCAAAACCCACAATCCACTCCCATTTCCCTTAAGGACCAACGAGAATCCAACTAAAACCCAACGGAGACCCCAAAACAAGTCAAAAACACCCCAAACAAGAACGGAATCACCCCCAAAACTGGAAGAAAATCCCCAAAAACATAGATCCACCCCAAAACGACACTAAAACTACCTGATGTTCTCCAAAACACGCAAGTTAAACTTTTCCAACATGATGACCAACATGAACCAAACGAAAACCCAAAAGGAGACACCAAAACACGTCAAAAACACCCCAAAAAAGAAAGGGATCACCCATAAACTGGAAGAAAATCCCCAAAAAGCACAGATCCAATCCCAAAACCAGCCTAAACCTACCTGATGTTCTCCAAAACCCACAAATTTACCCTTTTCCACCACGATGACCATGGAAAACCCAACGAAACCCAATGGAGACAAAAAACATGTCAAAAAAAAAAAAAAAAAAAAAAAAAAAAAAAAAAAAGAACAGGATCTCCCCCAAAAAAAACAGAAGAAAACACCAAATACCATGAATCCACCCCAAAAGTCCCCCTAAACCTACCTGAAGTTCTCCAAAACCCACAATTTACCCTTTTCCACCAAGATGCCAACAGAAAACCCAACAAAACCCAACAGAGACATCAAAACATGTCAAAAACACCCCAAAAAAGAACGGGATAACCCCCAAAACTGGAAGAAAATCCCCAAAAAGCATGGATCCAATCCCAAAACCACCCTAAACCTACCTGATCTTCTCCAAATCCCAAAGTCCACTCCCAACCACCATAAAACCCATTAGGAACTCAACAAAACGCAACTGAAACCCCAAAACACCTCAAAAACACCCCAAAAGCAAACCGGATCAGAAGAAAATACGTGATTTAACCCCAAGAAAACCCTTAAACCTACCTGATCTTCTCCAAATCCCAAAATCCACTCCCACCCACCATAAAACCCATTAGGAACTCAACAAAACGCAACGGAAACCCCAAAACACGTCAAAAACACCCCAAAAAAGAACTGGATCAGAAGAAAAAAAAAACAAAACTATGCATTTCCCTCCCAAATCACCCTAAACTCACCTGATCTTCTTCAAAACCCACAATCCACTCCCATTTAGCTTAACGACCAACGAGAACCCAACAAAACCCAACGGAGACCCCAAAAACGTCAAAAACAACCCAAAAAAGAACTGGTTCAACCCCAACAACGAAAGAAAACCCCAAAAGACATAGATCCACACCAAAAATCCCCCTAAACCAACCTGAAGTTCTCCAAAACCCACAATTTACACTTTTCCACATTGATGACCATGGAAAACCCAACGAAACCCAACGGAGACCACAAAACACGTCAAAAAAAAAAAAAAAAAAAAAAAAAAAAAAAAGGATCACGCCCAAAATTGGAAGAAAATCCTTCAAAATCATAGATCCACCCCAAAACCACCCTAAACCTACCTGATGATCTAGAAAACCCACAATTTACAATTTTCCAACATGATGACCATGGAAAACCCAACGAAACCCAACGGAGACCCCAAAAGAAGTCAAAAACACCCAAAACAAGAACGGGATAAACCCTAAAAATGAAAGAAAACCCCAAAAGCCATAGATCCACACCAAAAGTCCCCCTAAACCTACCTGATGTTCTCCAAAACCCACAATTTACACTTTTTCACCAGGATGACCAACATGAACCAAACGAAAACCCAAAACGAGACACCAAAACACGTCAAGAACACCCCAAAAATAAAGGGATCACCCATAAACTGGAAGAAAATCCCCAAAAAGCACGGATCCAATCCCAAAATCACCCTAAACCTACCTGATGTTCTCCAAAACCCACAATTTACCATTTTCCACCACGATGACCAACGAGTACACAACAAAACCCAACGGAGACCCCCAAACACCTCAAAAATTTCCCAAAAAAGAACGGGACCACCCCAAGAAACAGAAGAAAACACCAAAAAACATGACTCTGCCCCAAAAGTCCCCCTAAACCTACCTGATGTTCTCCAAAACCCACAATTTACACTTTTTCACCATGATGACCAACAAGAACCCAACTAAAACCCAACGGAGACCCCAAAACACGTCATAAACACCCCAAAAAAGAACAGGATCACCCAAAAAAAACAGAAGAAAAGACCAAATACCATGAATCCACCCCAAAATTCCCCTAAACCTACCTGAAGTTCTCCAAAACCCACAATTTACAGTTTTCCACCACCATGACCACGGAAAACCCAAGGAATACCAACGGAGACCCCAAAACACGTCAAAAACACCCCAAAAAAGAACGGGATCACCCCCAAAAACAAAAGAAAATCCCCCAAAACCATAGATCCAATCCCAAAAACAACCTAAACCTACCTGATGTTCTCCAAAACCCACAATTTACCCTTTTCCACCATGATGACAACGGAAAACCCAACGAAACCCAATGGAGACCCCAAAACACGTCAAAAACACCCCCAAAATGAATTGGATCACCCCCCAAAAAAAAAAAAAAAAAAAAAAAAAAAAAAAACAGAAGAAAACCCCATATATCATGAATCCACCCCAAAAGTCCCCCTAAACCTACCTGAAGTTCTCCAAAACCCACAATTTACACTTTTCCACCATGATGACAACGGAAAACCCAACGAAACCCAACGAAGAACCCAAAACACGTCAGAAACACCCCAAAAATGAATTCGATCACCCCAAAACTGGAACAAAATCCCCCAAAACCATAGATCCACCCCAAAAACACCCTAAATCTACCTGATGTTCTCCAAAACCCACAATTTACACTTTTCCACCATGATGACCACGGAAAACCCAACGAAACCCAACGGAGACCACAAAACACGTCAAAAACACGCCGAAAACACACTGGATCACTAGAAAAAAACAGAAGAAAACCCTAAAAACCATGAATCTGCCCCAAAAGTCCTCATAAACCTACCTGATGTTCTCCAAAACCCACAATTTACACTTTTCCACCATGATGACCACGGAAAACCCAACGAAACCCAACGGAGAACCCAAAACACGTCAAAAACACCCCAAACAAGAACAGGATCACCCCCAAAACCAAAGAAAACCCCAAAAAGCACGGATCCAATCCCAAAACCACTCTAAACGTACCTGATGTTCTCCAAATCCAAATGTCCACTCCCAACCACCATAAAACCCATTAGGAACTCAACGAAACCCAACGGAAACCCCAAAACACCTCAAAAACACCCCAAACAAGAACTGAATCAGAAGAAAAAACACCAAAAACTATGAATTTCCCCGCAAAACCACCCTAAACTCACCTGATCTTCTTCAAAACCCACAATCCACTCCCATTTCCCTTAAGGACCAACGAGAATCCAACTAAAACCCAACGGAGACCCCAAAACACCTCAAAAACACCCCAAAAAAGAACTGAATCAGAAGAAAAAACACCAAAAACTATGAATTTCCCCGCAAAACCACCCTAAACTCACCTGATCTTCTTCAAAACCCACAATCCACTCCCATTTCCCTTAAGGACCAACGAGAATCCAACTAAAACCCAACGGAGACCCCAAAACAAGTCAAAAACACCCCAAACAAGAACAGGATAACCCCTAAAAAAGAAAGAAAACCCCAAAAAAACATAGATCCACCCCAAAACCACACTAAACCTACCTGATGTTCTCCAAATCCCAAAGTCCACTCCCAACAAACTTAAAACACATTAGGAAATCAACAAAACGCAACGGAAACCCCAAAACACCTCAAAAACACCACAAAAAAAAGCGGGATCACCCCCAAAACCGAAAGAAAACCCTAAAAGCCGTTGATCCACCCCAAAAGTCCCCCTAAACCTACCTGATGTTCTCCAATACCCACAATTTACCCGTTTTCACCATGATGAACAACAAGAACCCAACAAAAAACAACGGAGACCCCAAAACACGTCAAAAACACCCCAAAAAATAACTGAATCAGAAGAAAAAACACCAAAAACTATGAATTTCCCCGCAAAACCACCCTAAACTCACCTGATCTTCTTCAAAACCCACAATCCACTCCCATTTCCCTTAAGGACCAACGAGAATCCAACTAAAACCCAACGGAGACCCCAAAACAAGTCAAAAACACCCCAAACAAGAACGGAATCACCCCCAAAACTGGAAGAAAATCCCCAAAAACATAGATCCACCCCAAAACGACACTAAAACTACCTGATGTTCTCCAAAACACGCAAGTTAAACTTTTCCAACATGATGACCAACATGAACCAAACGAAAACCCAAAAGGAGACACCAAAACACGTCAAAAACACCCCAAAAAAGAAAGGGATCACCCATAAACTGGAAGAAAATCCCCAAAAAGCACAGATCCAATCCCAAAACCAGCCTAAACCTACCTGATGTTCTCCAAAACCCACAAATTTACCCTTTTCCACCATGATGACCATGGAAAACCCAACGAAACCCAATGGAGACAAAAAACATGTCAAAAAAAAAAAAAAAAAAAAAAAAAAAAAAAAAGAACAGGATCTCCCCCAAAAAAAACAGAAGAAAACACCAAATACCATGAATCCACCCCAAAAGTCCCCCTAAACCTACCTGAAGTTCTCCAAAACCCACAATTTACCCTTTTCCACCAAGATGCCAACAGAAAACCCAACAAAACCCAACAGAGACATCAAAACATGTCAAAAACACCCCAAAAAAGAACGGGATAACCCCCAAAACTGGAAGAAAATCCCCAAAAAGCATGGATCCAATCCCAAAACCACCCTAAACCTACCTGATCTTCTCCAAATCCCAAAGTCCACTCCCAACCACCATAAAACCCATTAGGAACTCAACAAAACGCAACTGAAACCCCAAAACACCTCAAAAACACCCCAAAAGCAAACCGGATCAGAAGAAAATACGTGATTTAACCCCAAGAAAACCCTTAAACCTACCTGATCTTCTCCAAATCCCAAAATCCACTCCCACCCACCATAAAACCCATTAGGAACTCAACAAAACGCAACGGAAACCCCAAAACACGTCAAAAACACCCCAAAAAAGAACTGGATCAGAAGAAAAAAAAAACAAAACTATGCATTTCCCTCCCAAATCACCCTAAACTCACCTGATCTTCTTCAAAACCCACAATCCACTCCCATTTAGCTTAACGACCAACGAGAACCCAACAAAACCCAACGGAGACCCCAAAAACGTCAAAAACACTCCAAAAAAGAACTGGTTCAACCCCAACAACGAAAGAAAACCCCAAAAGACATAGATCCACACCAAAAATCCCCCTAAACCAACCTGAAGTTCTCCAAAACCCACAATTTACACTTTTCCACATTGATGACCATGGAAAACCCAACGAAACACAACGGAGACCACAAAACACGTCAAAAAAAAAAAAAAAAAAAAAAAAAAAAAAAAAAAAAAGGATCACGCCCAAAATTGGAAGAAAATCCTTCAAAATCATAGATCCACCCCAAAACCACCCTAAACCTACCTGATGATCTAGAAAACCCACAATTTACAATTTTCCAACATGATGACCATGGAAAACCCAACGAAACCCAACGGAGACCCCAAAAGAAGTCAAAAACACCCAAAACAAGAACGGGATAAACCCTAAAAATGAAAGAAAACCCCAAAAGCCATAGATCCACCCCAAAAGTCCCCCTAAACCTACCTGATGTTCTCCAAAACCCACAATTTACACTTTTTCACCAGGATGACCAACATGAACCAAACGAAAACCCAAAACGAGACACCAAAACACGTCAAGAACACCCCAAAAATAAAGGGATCACCCATAAACTGGAAGAAAATCCCCAAAAAGCACGGATCCAATCCCAAAACCACCCTAAACCTACCTGATGTTCTCCAAAACCCACAATTTACCATTTTCCACCACGATGACCAACGAGTACACAACAAAACCCAACGGAGACCCCCAAACACCTCAAAAATTTCCCAAAAAAGAACGGGACCACCCCAAGAAACAGAAGAAAACATCAAAAAACATGACTCTGCCCCAAAAGTCCCCCTAAACCTACCTGATGTTCTCCAAAACCCACAATTTACACTTTTTCACCATGATGACCAACAAGAACCCAACTAAAACCCAACGGAGACCCCAAAACACGTCATAAACACCCCAAAAAAGAACAGGATCACCCAAAAAAAACAGAAGAAAAGACCAAATACCATGAATCCACCCCAAAATTCCCCTAAACCTACCTGAAGTTCTCCAAAACCCACAATTTACAATTTTCCACCACCATGACCACGGAAAACCCAAGGAATACCAACGGAGACCCCAAAACACGTCAAAAACACCCCAAAAAAGAACGGGATCACCCCCAAAAACAAAAGAAAATCCCCCAAAACCATAGATCCAATCCCAAAAACAACCTAAACCTACCTGATGTTCTCCAAAACCCACAATTTACACTTTTCCACCATGATGACCACGGAAAACCCAACGAAACCCAATGGAGACCCCAAAACACGTCAAAAACACCCCCAAAATGAATTGGATCACCCCCCAAAAAAAAAAAAAAAAAAAAAAAAAAAACAGAAGAAAACCCCATATATCATGAATCCACCCCAAAAGTCCCCCTAAACCTACCTGAAGTTCTCCAAAACCCACAATTTACACTTTTCCACCATGATGACAACGGAAAACCCAACGAAACCCAACGAAGAACCCAAAACACGTCAGAAACACCCCAAAAATGAATTCGATCACCCCAAAACTGGAACAAAATCCCCCAAAACCATAGATCCACCCCAAAAACACCCTAAATCTACCTGATGTTCTCCAAAACCCACAATTTACACTTTTCCACCATGATGACCACGGAAAACCCAACGAAACCCAACGGAGACCACAAAACACGTCAAAAACACGCCGAAAACACACTGGATCACTAGAAAAAACAGAAGAAAACCCTAAAAACCATGAGTCTGCCCCAAAAGTCCTCATAAACCTACCTGATGTTCTCCAAAACCCACAATTTACACTTTTCCACCATGATGACCACGGAAAACCCAACGAAACCCAACGGAGAACCCAAAACACGTCAAAAACACCCCAAACAAGAACAGGATCACCCCCAAAACCAAAGAAAACCCCAAAAAGCACGGATCCAATCCCAAAACCACTCTAAACGTACCTGATGTTCTCCAAATCCAAATGTCCACTCCCAACCACCATAAAACCCATTAGGAACTCAACGAAACCCAACGGAAACCCCAAAACACCTCAAAAACACCCCAAACAAGAACTGAATCAGAAGAAAAAACACCAAAAACTATGAATTTCCCCGCAAAACCACCCTAAACTCACCTGATCTTCTTCAAAACCCACAATCCACTCCCATTTCCCTTAAGGACCAACGAGAATCCAACTAAAACCCAACGGAGACCCCAAAACAAGTCAAAAACACCCCAAACAAGAACAGGATAACCCCTAAAAAAGAAAGAAAACCCCAAAAAAACATAGATCCACCCCAAAACCACACTAAACCTACCTGATGTTCTCCAAATCCCAAAGTCCACTCCCAACAAACTTAAAACACATTAGGAAATCAACAAAACGCAACGGAAACCCCAAAACACCTCAAAAACACCACAAAAAAAAGCGGGATCACCCCCAAAACCGAAAGAAAACCCTAAAAGCCGTTGATCCACCCCAAAAGTCCCCCTAAACCTACCTGATGTTCTCCAATACCCACAATTTACCCGTTTTCACCATGATGAACAACAAGAACCCAACAAAAAACAACGGAGACCCCAAAACACGTCAAAAACACCCCAAAAAATAACTGAATCAGAAGAAAAAACACCAAAAACTATGAATTTCCCCGCAAAACCACCCTAAACTCACCTGATCTTCTTCAAAACCCACAATCCACTCCCATTTCCCTTAAGGACCAACGAGAATCCAACTAAAACCCAACGGAGACCCCAAAACAAGTCAAAAACACCCCAAACAAGAACGGAATCACCCCCAAAACTGGAAGAAAATCCCCAAAAACATAGATCCACCCCAAAACGACACTAAAACTACCTGATGTTCTCCAAAACACACAAGTTAAACTTTTCCAACATGATGACCAACATGAACCAAACGAAAACCCAAAAGGAGACACCAAAACACGTCAAAAACACCCCAAAAAAGAAAGGGATCACCCATAAACTGGAAGAAAATCCCCAAAAAGCACAGATCCAATCCCAAAACCAGCCTAAACCTACCTGATGTTCTCCAAAACCCACAAATTTACCCTTTTCCACCATGATGACCATGGAAAACCCAACAAAACCCAACGGAGACCCCAAAAACGTCAAAAACACCCCAAAAAAGAACTGGTTCAACCCCAACAACGAAAGAAAACCCCAAAAGACATAGATCCACACCAAAAATCCCCCTAAACCAACCTGAAGTTCTCCAAAACCCACAATTTACACTTTTCCACATTGATGACCATGGAAAACCCAACGAAACCCAACGGAGACCACAAAACACGTCAAAAAAAAAAAAAAAAAAAAAAAAAAAAAAAAAAAGGATCACGCCCAAAATTGGAAGAAAATCCTTCAAAATCATAGATCCACCCCAAAACCACCCTAAACCTACCTGATGATCTAGAAAACCCACAATTTACAATTTTCCACATTGATGACCATGGAAAACCCAACGAAACCCAACGGAGACCCCAAAAGAAGTCAAAAACACCCAAAACAAGAACGGGATAAACCCTAAAAATGAAAGAAAACCCCAAAAGCCATAGATCCACCCCAAAAGTCCCCCTAAACCTACCTGATGTTCTCCAAAACCCACAATTTACACTTTTTCACCAGGATGACCAACATGAACCAAACGAAAACCCAAAACGAGACACCAAAACACGTCAAGAACACCCCAAAAATAAAGGGATCACCCATAAACTGGAAGAAAATCCCCAAAAAGCACGGATCCAATCCCAAAACCACCCTAAACCTACCTGATGTTCTCCAAAACCCACAATTTACCATTTTCCACCACGATGACCAACGAGTACACAACAAAACCCAACGGAGACCCCCAAACACCTCAAAAATTTCCCAAAAAAGAACGGGACCACCCCAAGAAACAGAAGAAAACACCAAAAAACATGACTCTGCCCCAAAAGTCCCCCTAAACCTACCTGATGTTCTCCAAAACCCACAATTTACACTTTTTCACCATGATGACCAACAAGAACCCAACTAAAACCCAACGGAGACCCCAAAACACGTCATAAACACCCCAAAAAAGAACAGGATCACCCAAAAAAAACAGAAGAAAAGACCAAATACCATGAATCCACCCCAAAATTCCCCTAAACCTACCTGAAGTTCTCCAAAACCCACAATTTACAATTTTCCACCACCATGACCACGGAAAACCCAAGGAATACCAACGGAGACCCCAAAACACGTCAAAAACACCCCAAAAAAGAACGGGATCACCCCCAAAAACAAAAGAAAATCCCCCAAAACCATAGATCCAATCCCAAAAACAACCTAAACCTACCCGATGTTCTCCAAAACCCACAATTTACACTTTTCCACCATGATGACCACGGAAAACCCAACGAAACCCAATGGAGACCCCAAAACACGTCAAAAACACCCCCAAAATGAATTGGATCACCCCCCCCCAAAAAAAAAAAAAAACAGAAGAAAACCCCATATATCATGAATCCACCCCAAAAGTCCCCCTAAACCTACCTGAAGTTCTCCAAAACCCACAATTTACACTTTTCCACCATGATGACAACGGAAAACCCAACGAAACCCAACGAAGAACCCAAAACACGTCAGAAACACCCCAAAAATGAATTCGATCACCCCAAAACTGGAACAAAATCCCCCAAAACCATAGATCCACCCCAAAAACACCCTAAATCTACCTGATGTTCTCCAAAACCCACAATTTACACTTTTCCACCATGATGACCACGGAAAACCCAACGAAACCCAACGGAGACCACAAAACACGTCAAAAACACGCCGAAAACCAACTGGATCACTAGAAAAAAACAGAAGAAAACCCTAAAAACCATGAATCTGCCCCAAAAGTCCTCATAAACCTACCTGATGTTCTCCAAAACCCACAATTTACACTTTTCCACCATGATGACCACGGAAAACCCAACGAAACCCAACGGAGAACCCAAAACACGTCAAAAACACCCCAAACAAGAACAGGATCACCCCCAAAACCAAAGAAAACCCCAAAAAGCACGGATCCAATCCCAAAACCACTCTAAACGTACCTGATGTTCTCCAAATCCAAATGTCCACTCCCAACCACCATAAAACCCATTAGGAACTCAACGAAACCCAACGGAAACCCCAAAACACCTCAAAAACACCCCAAACAAGAACTGAATCAGAAGAAAAAACACCAAAAACTATGAATTTCCCCGCAAAACCACCCTAAACTCACCTGATCTTCTTCAAAACCCACAATCCACTCCCATTTCCCTTAAGGACCAACGAGAATCCAACTAAAACCCAACGGAGACCCCAAAACAAGTCAAAAACACCCCAAACAAGAACAGGATAACCCCTAAAAAAGAAAGAAAACCCCAAAAAAACATAGATCCACCCCAAAACCACACTAAACCTACCTGATGTTCTCCAAATCCCAAAGTCCACTCCCAACAAACTTAAAACACATTAGGAAATCAACAAAACGCAACGGAAACCCCAAAACACCTCAAAAACACCACAAAAAAAAGCGGGATCACCCCCAAAACCGAAAGAAAACCCTAAAAGCCGTTGATCCACCCCAAAAGTCCCCCTAAACCTACCTGATGTTCTCCAATACCCACAATTTACCCGTTTTCACCATGATGAACAACAAGAACCCAACAAAAAACAACGGAGACCCCAAAACACGTCAAAAACACCCCAAAAAATAACTGAATCAGAAGAAAAAACACCAAAAACTATGAATTTCCCCGCAAAACCACCCTAAACTCACCTGATCTTCTTCAAAACCCACAATCCACTCCCATTTCCCTTAAGGACCAACGAGAATCCAACTAAAACCCAACGGAGACCCCAAAACAAGTCAAAAACACCCCAAACAAGAACGGAATCACCCCCAAAACTGGAAGAAAATCCCCAAAAACATAGATCCACCCCAAAACGACACTAAAACTACCTGATGTTCTCCAAAACACACAAGTTAAACTTTTCCAACATGATGACCAACATGAACCAAACGAAAACCCAAAAGGAGACACCAAAACACGTCAAAAACACCCCAAAAAAGAAAGGGATCACCCATAAACTGGAAGAAAATCCCCAAAAAGCACAGATCCAATCCCAAAACCAGCCTAAACCTACCTGATGTTCTCCAAAACCCACAAATTTACCCTTTTCCACCATGATGACCATGGAAAACCCAACAAAACCCAACGGAGACCCCAAAAACGTCAAAAACACCCCAAAAAAGAACTGGTTCAACCCCAACAACGAAAGAAAACCCCAAAAGACATAGATCCACACCAAAAATCCCCCTAAACCAACCTGAAGTTCTCCAAAACCCACAATTTACACTTTTCCACATTGATGACCATGGAAAACCCAACGAAACCCAACGGAGACCACAAAACACGTCAAAAAAAAAAAAAAAAAAAAAAAAAAAAAAAAAAGGATCACGCCCAAAATTGGAAGAAAATCCTTCAAAATCATAGATCCACCCCAAAACCACCCTAAACCTACCTGATGATCTAGAAAACCCACAATTTACAATTTTCCACATTGATGACCATGGAAAACCCAACGAAACCCAACGGAGACCCCAAAAGAAGTCAAAAACACCCAAAACAAGAACGGGATAAACCCTAAAAATGAAAGAAAACCCCAAAAGCCATAGATCCACCCCAAAAGTCCCCCTAAACCTACCTGATGTTCTCCAAAACCCACAATTTACACTTTTTCACCAGGATGACCAACATGAACCAAACGAAAACCCAAAACGAGACACCAAAACACGTCAAGAACACCCCAAAAATAAAGGGATCACCCATAAACTGGAAGAAAATCCCCAAAAAGCACGGATCCAATCCCAAAACCACCCTAAACCTACCTGATGTTCTCCAAAACCCACAATTTACCATTTTCCACCACGATGACCAACGAGTACACAACAAAACCCAACGGAGACCCCCAAACACCTCAAAAATTTCCCAAAAAAGAACGGGACCACCCCAAGAAACAGAAGAAAACACCAAAAAACATGACTCTGCCCCAAAAGTCCCCCTAAACCTACCTGATGTTCTCCAAAACCCACAATTTACACTTTTTCACCATGATGACCAACAAGAACCCAACTAAAACCCAACGGAGACCCCAAAACACGTCATAAACACCCCAAAAAAGAACAGGATCACCCAAAAAAAACAGAAGAAAAGACCAAATACCATGAATCCACCCCAAAATTCCCCTAAACCTACCTGAAGTTCTCCAAAACCCACAATTTACAATTTTCCACCACCATGACCACGGAAAACCCAAGGAATACCAACGGAGACCCCAAAACACGTCAAAAACACCCCAAAAAAGAACGGGATCACCCCCAAAAACAAAAGAAAATCCCCCAAAACCATAGATCCAATCCCAAAAACAACCTAAACCTACCTGATGTTCTCCAAAACCCACAATTTACCCTTTTCCACCATGATGACCACGGAAAACCCAACGAAACCCAATGGAGACCCCAAAACACGTCAGAAACACCCCAAAAATGAATTCGATCACCCCAAAACTGGAACAAAATCCCCCAAAACCATAGATCCACCCCAAAAACACCCTAAATCTACCTGATGTTCTCCAAAACCCACAATTTACACTTTTCCACCATGATGACCACGGAAAACCCAACGAAACCCAACGGAGACCACAAAACACGTCAAAAACACGCCGAAAACCAACTGGATCACTAGAAAAAAACAGAAGAAAACCCTAAAAACCATGAATCTGCCCCAAAAGTCCTCATAAACCTACCTGATGTTCTCCAAAACCCACAATTTACACTTTTCCACCATGATGACCACGGAAAACCCAACGAAACCCAACGGAGAACCCAAAACACGTCAAAAACACCCCAAACAAGAACAGGATCACCCCCAAAACCAAAGAAAACCCCAAAAAGCACGGATCCAATCCCAAAACCACTCTAAACGTACCTGATGTTCTCCAAATCCAAATGTCCACTCCCAACCACCATAAAACCCATTAGGAACTCAACGAAACCCAACGGAAACCCCAAAACACCTCAAAAACACCCCAAACAAGAACTGAATCAGAAGAAAAAACACCAAAAACTATGAATTTCCCCGCAAAACCACCCTAAACTCACCTGATCTTCTTCAAAACCCACAATCCACTCCCATTTCCCTTAAGGACCAACGAGAATCCAACTAAAACCCAACGGAGACCCCAAAACAAGTCAAAAACACCCCAAACAAGAACAGGATAACCCCTAAAAAAGAAAGAAAACCCCAAAAAAACATAGATCCACCCCAAAACCACACTAAACCTACCTGATGTTCTCCAAATCCCAAAGTCCACTCCCAACAAACTTAAAACACATTAGGAAATCAACAAAACGCAACGGAAACCCCAAAACACCTCAAAAACACCACAAAAAAAAGCGGGATCACCCCCAAAACCGAAAGAAAACCCTAAAAGCCGTTGATCCACCCCAAAAGTCCCCCTAAACCTACCTGATGTTCTCCAATACCCACAATTTACCCGTTTTCACCATGATGAACAACAAGAACCCAACAAAAAACAACGGAGACCCCAAAACACGTCAAAAACACCCCAAAAAATAACTGAATCAGAAGAAAAAACACCAAAAACTATGAATTTCCCCGCAAAACCACCCTAAACTCACCTGATCTTCTTCAAAACCCACAATCCACTCCCATTTCCCTTAAGGACCAACGAGAATCCAACTAAAACCCAACGGAGACCCCAAAACAAGTCAAAAACACCCCAAACAAGAACGGAATCACCCCCAAAACTGGAAGAAAATCCCCAAAAACATAGATCCACCCCAAAACGACACTAAAACTACCTGATGTTCTCCAAAACACACAAGTTAAACTTTTCCAACATGATGACCAACATGAACCAAACGAAAACCCAAAAGGAGACACCAAAACACGTCAAAAACACCCCAAAAAAGAAAGGGATCACCCATAAACTGGAAGAAAATCCCCAAAAAGCACAGATCCAATCCCAAAACCAGCCTAAACCTACCTGATGTTCTCCAAAACCCACAAATTTACCCTTTTCCACCATGATGACCATGGAAAACCCAACAAAACCCAACGGAGACCCCAAAAACGTCAAAAACACCCCAAAAAAGAACTGGTTCAACCCCAACAACGAAAGAAAACCCCAAAAGACATAGATCCACACCAAAAATCCCCCTAAACCAACCTGAAGTTCTCCAAAACCCACAATTTACACTTTTCCACATTGATGACCATGGAAAACCCAACGAAACCCAACGGAGACCACAAAACACGTCAAAAAAAAAAAAAAAAAAAAAAAAAAAAAAAAAAAAAGGATCACGCCCAAAATTGGAAGAAAATCCTTCAAAATCATAGATCCACCCCAAAACCACCCTAAACCTACCTGATGATCTAGAAAACCCACAATTTACAATTTTCCACATTGATGACCATGGAAAACCCAACGAAACCCAACGGAGACCCCAAAAGAAGTCAAAAACACCCAAAACAAGAACGGGATAAACCCTAAAAATGAAAGAAAACCCCAAAAGCCATAGATCCACCCCAAAAGTCCCCCTAAACCTACCTGATGTTCTCCAAAACCCACAATTTACACTTTTTCACCAGGATGACCAACATGAACCAAACGAAAACCCAAAACGAGACACCAAAACACGTCAAGAACACCCCAAAAATAAAGGGATCACCCATAAACTGGAAGAAAATCCCCAAAAAGCACGGATCCAATCCCAAAACCACCCTAAACCTACCTGATGTTCTCCAAAACCCACAATTTACCATTTTCCACCACGATGACCAACGAGTACACAACAAAACCCAACGGAGACCCCCAAACACCTCAAAAATTTCCCAAAAAAGAACGGGACCACCCCAAGAAACAGAAGAAAACACCAAAAAACATGACTCTGCCCCAAAAGTCCCCCTAAACCTACCTGATGTTCTCCAAAACCCACAATTTACACTTTTTCACCATGATGACCAACAAGAACCCAACTAAAACCCAACGGAGACCCCAAAACACGTCATAAACACCCCAAAAAAGAACAGGATCACCCAAAAAAAACAGAAGAAAAGACCAAATACCATGAATCCACCCCAAAATTCCCCTAAACCTACCTGAAGTTCTCCAAAACCCACAATTTACAATTTTCCACCACCATGACCACGGAAAACCCAAGGAATACCAACGGAGACCCCAAAACACGTCAAAAACACCCCAAAAAAGAACGGGATCACCCCCAAAAACAAAAGAAAATCCCCCAAAACCATAGATCCAATCCCAAAAACAACCTAAACCTACCTGATGTTCTCCAAAACCCACAATTTACCCTTTTCCACCATGATGACAACGGAAAACCCAACGAAACCCAACGAAGAACCCAAAACACGTCAGAAACACCCCAAAAATGAATTCGATCACCCCAAAACTGGAACAAAATCCCCCAAAACCATAGATCCACCCCAAAAACACCCTAAATCTACCTGATGTTCTCCAAAACCCACAATTTACACTTTTCCACCATGATGACCACGGAAAACCCAACGAAACCCAACGGAGACCACAAAACACGTCAAAAACACGCCGAAAACCAACTGGATCACTAGAAAAAAACAGAAGAAAACCCTAAAAACCATGAATCTGCCCCAAAAGTCCTCATAAACCTACCTGATGTTCTCCAAAACCCACAATTTACACTTTTCCACCATGATGACCACGGAAAACCCAACGAAACCCAACGGAGAACCCAAAACACGTCAAAAACACCCCAAACAAGAACAGGATCACCCCCAAAACCAAAGAAAACCCCAAAAAGCACGGATCCAATCCCAAAACCACTCTAAACGTACCTGATGTTCTCCAAATCCAAATGTCCACTCCCAACCACCATAAAACCCATTAGGAACTCAACGAAACCCAACGGAAACCCCAAAACACCTCAAAAACACCCCAAACAAGAACTGAATCAGAAGAAAAAACACCAAAAACTATGAATTTCCCCGCAAAACCACCCTAAACTCACCTGATCTTCTTCAAAACCCACAATCCACTCCCATTTCCCTTAAGGACCAACGAGAATCCAACTAAAACCCAACGGAGACCCCAAAACAAGTCAAAAACACCCCAAACAAGAACAGGATAACCCCTAAAAAAGAAAGAAAACCCCAAAAAAACATAGATCCACCCCAAAACCACACTAAACCTACCTGATGTTCTCCAAATCCCAAAGTCCACTCCCAACAAACTTAAAACACATTAGGAAATCAACAAAACGCAACGGAAACCCCAAAACACGTCAAAAACACCACAAAAAAAAGCGGGATCACCCCCAAAACCGAAAGAAAACCCTAAAAGCCGTTGATCCACCCCAAAAGTCCCCCTAAACCTACCTGATGTTCTCCAATACCCACAATTTACCCGTTTTCACCATGATGAACAACAAGAACCCAACAAAAAACAACGGAGACCCCAAAACACGTCAAAAACACCCCAAAAAATAACTGAATCAGAAGAAAAAACACCAAAAACTATGAATTTCCCCGCAAAACCACCCTAAACTCACCTGATCTTCTTCAAAACCCACAATCCACTCCCATTTCCCTTAAGGACCAACGAGAATCCAACTAAAACCCAACGGAGACCCCAAAACAAGTCAAAAACACCCCAAACAAGAACGGAATCACCCCCAAAACTGGAAGAAAATCCCCAAAAACATAGATCCACCCCAAAACGACACTAAAACTACCTGATGTTCTCCAAAACACGCAAGTTAAACTTTTCCAACATGATGACCAACATGAACCAAACGAAAACCCAAAAGGAGACACCAAAACACGTCAAAAACACCCCAAAAAAGAAAGGGATCACCCATAAACTGGAAGAAAATCCCCAAAAAGCACAGATCCAATCCCAAAACCAGCCTAAACCTACCTGATGTTCTCCAAAACCCACAAATTTACCCTTTTCCACCATGATGACCATGGAAAACCCAACAAAACCCAACGGAGACCCCAAAAACGTCAAAAACACCCCAAAAAAGAACTGGTTCAATCCCAACAACGAAAGAAAACCCCAAAAGACATAGATCCACACCAAAAATCCCCCTAAACCAACCTGAAGTTCTCCAAAACCCACAATTTACACTTTTCCACATTGATGACCATGGAAAACCCAACGAAACCCAACGGAGACCACAAAACACGTCAAAAAAAAAAAAAAAAAAAAAAAAAAAAAAAAAAAAAAAGGATCACGCCCAAAATTGGAAGAAAATCCTTCAAAATCATAGATCCACCCCAAAACCACCCTAAACCTACCTGATGATCTAGAAAACCCACAATTTACAATTTTCCACATTGATGACCATGGAAAACCCAACGAAACCCAACGGAGACCCCAAAAGAAGTCAAAAACACCCAAAACAAGAACGGGATAAACCCTAAAAATGAAAGAAAACCCCAAAAGCCATAGATCCACCCCAAAAGTCCCCCTAAACCTACCTGATGTTCTCCAAAACCCACAATTTACACTTTTTCACCAGGATGACCAACATGAACCAAACGAAAACCCAAAACGAGACACCAAAACACGTCAAGAACACCCCAAAAATAAAGGGATCACCCATAAACTGGAAGAAAATCCCCAAAAAGCACGGATCCAATCCCAAAACCACCCTAAACCTACCTGATGTTCTCCAAAACCCACAATTTACCATTTTCCACCACGATGACCAACGAGTACACAACAAAACCCAACGGAGACCCCCAAACACCTCAAAAATTTCCCAAAAAAGAACGGGACCACCCCAAGAAACAGAAGAAAACACCAAAAAACATGACTCTGCCCCAAAAGTCCCCCTAAACCTACCTGATGTTCTCCAAAACCCACAATTTACACTTTTTCACCATGATGACCAACAAGAACCCAACTAAAACCCAACGGAGACCCCAAAACACGTCATAAACACCCCAAAAAAGAACAGGATCACCCAAAAAAAACAGAAGAAAAGACCAAATACCATGAATCCACCCCAAAATTCCCCTAAACCTACCTGAAGTTCTCCAAAACCCACAATTTACAATTTTCCACCACCATGACCACGGAAAACCCAAGGAATACCAACGGAGACCCCAAAACACGTCAAAAACACCCCAAAAAAGAACGGGATCACCCCCAAAAACAAAAGAAAATCCCCCAAAACCATAGATCCAATCCCAAAAACAACCTAAACCTACCTGATGTTCTCCAAAACCCACAATTTACCCTTTTCCACCATGATGACCACGGAAAACCCAACGAAACCCAACGAAGAACCCAAAACACGTCAGAAACACCCCAAAAATGAATTCGATCACCCCAAAACTGGAACAAAATCCCCCAAAACCATAGATCCACCCCAAAAACACCCTAAATCTACCTGATGTTCTCCAAAACCCACAATTTACACTTTTCCACCATGATGACCACGGAAAACCCAACGAAACCCAACGGAGACCACAAAACACGTCAAAAACACGCCGAAAACACACTGGATCACTAGAAAAAAACAGAAGAAAACCCTAAAAACCATGAATCTGCCCCAAAAGTCCTCATAAACCTACCTGATGTTCTCCAAAACCCACAATTTACACTTTTCCACCATGATGACCACGGAAAACCCAACGAAACCCAACGGAGAACCCAAAACACGTCAAAAACACCCCAAACAAGAACAGGATCACCCCCAAAACCAAAGAAAACCCCAAAAAGCACGGATCCAATCCCAAAACCACTCTAAACGTACCTGATGTTCTCCAAATCCAAATGTCCACTCCCAACCACCATAAAACCCATTAGGAACTCAACGAAACCCAACGGAAACCCCAAAACACCTCAAAAACACCCCAAACAAGAACTGAATCAGAAGAAAAAACACCAAAAACTATGAATTTCCCCGCAAAACCACCCTAAACTCACCTGATCTTCTTCAAAACCCACAATCCACTCCCATTTCCCTTAAGGACCAACGAGAATCCAACTAAAACCCAACGGAGACCCCAAAACAAGTCAAAAACACCCCAAACAAGAACAGGATAACCCCTAAAAAAGAAAGAAAACCCCAAAAAAACATAGATCCACCCCAAAACCACACTAAACCTACCTGATGTTCTCCAAATCCCAAAGTCCACTCCCAACAAACTTAAAACACATTAGGAAATCAACAAAACGCAACGGAAACCCCAAAACACCTCAAAAACACCACAAAAAAAAGCGGGATCACCCCCAAAACCGAAAGAAAACCCTAAAAGCCGTTGATCCACCCCAAAAGTCCCCCTAAACCTACCTGATGTTCTCCAATACCCACAATTTACCCGTTTTCACCATGATGAACAACAAGAACCCAACAAAAAACAACGGAGACCCCAAAACACGTCAAAAACACCCCAAAAAATAACTGAATCAGAAGAAAAAACACCAAAAACTATGAATTTCCCCGCAAAACCACCCTAAACTCACCTGATCTTCTTCAAAACCCACAATCCACTCCCATTTCCCTTAAGGACCAACGAGAATCCAACTAAAACCCAACGGAGACCCCAAAACAAGTCAAAAACACCCCAAACAAGAACGGAATCACCCCCAAAACTGGAAGAAAATCCCCAAAAACATAGATCCACCCCAAAACGACACTAAAACTACCTGATGTTCTCCAAAACACGCAAGTTAAACTTTTCCAACATGATGACCAACATGAACCAAACGAAAACCCAAAAGGAGACACCAAAACACGTCAAAAACACCCCAAAAAAGAAAGGGATCACCCATAAACTGGAAGAAAATCCCCAAAAAGCACAGATCCAATCCCAAAACCAGCCTAAACCTACCTGATGTTCTCCAAAACCCACAAATTTACCCTTTTCCACCATGATGACCATGGAAAACCCAACAAAACCCAACGGAGACCCCAAAAACGTCAGAAACACCCCAAAAAAGAACTGGTTCAATCCCAACAACGAAAGAAAACCCCAAAAGACATAGATCCACACCAAAAATCCCCCTAAACCAACCTGAAGTTCTCCAAAACCCACAATTTACACTTTTCCACATTGATGACCATGGAAAACCCAACGAAACCCAACGGAGACCACAAAACACGTCAAAAAAAAAAAAAAAAAAAAAAAAAAAAAAAAAAAAGGATCACGCCCAAAATTGGAAGAAAATCCTTCAAAATCATAGATCCACCCCAAAACCACCCTAAACCTACCTGATGATCTAGAAAACCCACAATTTACAATTTTCCACATTGATGACCATGGAAAACCCAACGAAACCCAACGGAGACCCCAAAAGAAGTCAAAAACACCCAAAACAAGAACGGGATAAACCCTAAAAATGAAAGAAAACCCCAAAAGCCATAGATCCACCCCAAAAGTCCCCCTAAACCTACCTGATGTTCTCCAAAACCCACAATTTACACTTTTTCACCAGGATGACCAACATGAACCAAACGAAAACCCAAAACGAGACACCAAAACACGTCAAGAACACCCCAAAAATAAAGGGATCACCCATAAACTGGAAGAAAATCCCCAAAAAGCACGGATCCAATCCCAAAACCACCCTAAACCTACCTGATGTTCTCCAAAACCCACAATTTACCATTTTCCACCACGATGACCAACGAGTACACAACAAAACCCAACGGAGACCCCCAAACACCTCAAAAATTTCCCAAAAAAGAACGGGACCACCCCAAGAAACAGAAGAAAACACCAAAAAACATGACTCTGCCCCAAAAGTCCCCCTAAACCTACCTGATGTTCTCCAAAACCCACAATTTACACTTTTTCACCATGATGACCAACAAGAACCCAACTAAAACCCAACGGAGACCCCAAAACACGTCATAAACACCCCAAAAAAGAACAGGATCACCCAAAAAAAACAGAAGAAAAGACCAAATACCATGAATCCACCCCAAAATTCCCCTAAACCTACCTGAAGTTCTCCAAAACCCACAATTTACAATTTTCCACCACCATGACCACGGAAAACCCAAGGAATACCAACGGAGACCCCAAAACACGTCAAAAACACCCCAAAAAAGAACGGGATCACCCCCAAAAACAAAAGAAAATCCCCCAAAACCATAGATCCAATCCCAAAAACAACCTAAACCTACCTGATGTTCTCCAAAACCCACAATTTACCCTTTTCCACCATGATGACCACGGAAAACCCAACGAAACCCAATGGAGACCCCAAAACACGTCAAAAACACCCCCAAAATGAATTGGATCACCCCCCCAAAAAAAAAAAAAAAAAAAAAAAAAAACAGAAGAAAACCCCATATATCATGAGTCCACCCCAAAAGTCCCCCTAAACCTACCTGAAGTTCTCCAAAACCCACAATTTACACTTTTCCACCATGATGACAACGGAAAACACAACGAAACCCAACGAAGAACCCAAAACACGTCAGAAACACCCCAAAAATGAATTCGATCACCCCAAAACTGGAACAAAATCCCCCAAAACCATAGATCCACCCCAAAAACACCCTAAATCTACCTGATGTTCTCCAAAACCCACAATTTACACTTTTCCACCATGATGACCACGGAAAACCCAACGAAACCCAACGGAGACCACAAAACACGTCAAAAACACGCCGAAAACACACTGGATCACTAGAAAAAACAGAAGAAAACCCTAAAAACCATGAATCTGCCCCAAAAGTCCTCATAAACCTACCTGATGTTCTCCAAAACCCACAATTTACACTTTTCCAACATGATGACCACGGAAAACCCAACGAAACCCAACGGAGAACCCAAAACACGTCAAAAACACCCCAAACAAGAACAGGATCACCCCCAAAACCAAAGAAAACCCCAAAAAGCACGGATCCAATCCCAAAACCACTCTAAACGTACCTGATGTTCTCCAAATCCAAATGTCCACTCCCAACCACCATAAAACCCATTAGGAACTCAACGAAACCCAACGGAAACCCCAAAACACCTCAAAAACACCCCAAACAAGAACTGAATCAGAAGAAAAAACACCAAAAACTATGAATTTCCCCGCAAAACCACCCTAAACTCACCTGATCTTCTTCAAAACCCACAATCCACTCCCATTTCCCTTAAGGACCAACGAGAATCCAACTAAAACCCAACGGAGACCCCAAAACAAGTCAAAAACACCCCAAACAAGAACAGGATAACCCCTAAAAAAGAAAGAAAACCCCAAAAAAACATAGATCCACCCCAAAACCACACTAAACCTACCTGATGTTCTCCAAATCCCAAAGTCCACTCCCAACAAACTTAAAACACATTAGGAAATCAACAAAACGCAACGGAAACCCCAAAACACCTCAAAAACACCACAAAAAAAAGCGGGATCACCCCCAAAACCGAAAGAAAACCCTAAAAGCCGTTGATCCACCCCAAAAGTCCCCCTAAACCTACCTGATGTTCTCCAATACCCACAATTTACCCGTTTTCACCATGATGAACAACAAGAACCCAACAAAAAACAACGGAGACCCCAAAACACGTCAAAAACACCCCAAAAAATAACTGAATCAGAAGAAAAAACACCAAAAACTATGAATTTCCCCGCAAAACCACCCTAAACTCACCTGATCTTCTTCAAAACCCACAATCCACTCCCATTTCCCTTAAGGACCAACGAGAATCCAACTAAAACCCAACGGAGACCCCAAAACAAGTCAAAAACACCCCAAACAAGAACGGAATCACCCCCAAAACTGGAAGAAAATCCCCAAAAACATAGATCCACCCCAAAACGACACTAAAACTACCTGATGTTCTCCAAAACACACAAGTTAAACTTTTCCAACATGATGACCAACATGAACCAAACGAAAACCCAAAAGGAGACACCAAAACACGTCAAAAACACCCCAAAAAAGAAAGGGATCACCCATAAACTGGAAGAAAATCCCCAAAAAGCACAGATCCAATCCCAAAACCAGCCTAAACCTACCTGATGTTCTCCAAAACCCACAAATTTACCCTTTTCCACCATGATGACCATGGAAAACCCAACAAAACCCAACGGAGACCCCAAAAACGTCAAAAACACCCCAAAAAAGAACTGGTTCAACCCCAACAACGAAAGAAAACCCCAAAAGACATAGATCCACACCAAAAATCCCCCTAAACCAACCTGAAGTTCTCCAAAACCCACAATTTACACTTTTCCACATTGATGACCATGGAAAACCCAACGAAACCCAACGGAGACCACAAAACACGTCAAAAAAAAAAAAAAAAAAAAAAAAAAAAAAAAAAGGATCACGCCCAAAATTGGAAGAAAATCCTTCAAAATCATAGATCCACCCCAAAACCACCCTAAACCTACCTGATGATCTAGAAAACCCACAATTTACAATTTTCCACATTGATGACCATGGAAAACCCAACGAAACCCAACGGAGACCCCAAAAGAAGTCAAAAACACCCAAAACAAGAACGGGATAAACCCTAAAAATGAAAGAAAACCCCAAAAGCCATAGATCCACCCCAAAAGTCCCCCTAAACCTACCTGATGTTCTCCAAAACCCACAATTTACACTTTTTCACCAGGATGACCAACATGAACCAAACGAAAACCCAAAACGAGACACCAAAACACGTCAAGAACACCCCAAAAATAAAGGGATCACCCATAAACTGGAAGAAAATCCCCAAAAAGCACGGATCCAATCCCAAAACCACCCTAAACCTACCTGATGTTCTCCAAAACCCACAATTTACCATTTTCCACCACGATGACCAACGAGTACACAACAAAACCCAACGGAGACCCCCAAACACCTCAAAAATTTCCCAAAAAAGAACGGGACCACCCCAAGAAACAGAAGAAAACACCAAAAAACATGACTCTGCCCCAAAAGTCCCCCTAAACCTACCTGATGTTCTCCAAAACCCACAATTTACACTTTTTCACCATGATGACCAACAAGAACCCAACTAAAACCCAACGGAGACCCCAAAACACGTCATAAACACCCCAAAAAAGAACAGGATCACCCAAAAAAAACAGAAGAAAAGACCAAATACCATGAATCCACCCCAAAATTCCCCTAAACCTACCTGAAGTTCTCCAAAACCCACAATTTACAATTTTCCACCACCATGACCACGGAAAACCCAAGGAATACCAACGGAGACCCCAAAACACGTCAAAAACACCCCAAAAAAGAACGGGATCACCCCCAAAAACAAAAGAAAATCCCCCAAAACCATAGATCCAATCCCAAAAACAACCTAAACCTACCTGATGTTCTCCAAAACCCACAATTTACCCTTTTCCACCATGATGACCACGGAAAACCCAACGAAACCCAATGGAGACCCCAAAACACGTCAAAAACACCCCCAAAATGAATTGGATCACCCCCCCAAAAAAAAAAAAAAAAAAAAAAAAAAACAGAAGAAAACCCCATATATCATGAATCCACCCCAAAAGTCCCCCTAAACCTACCTGAAGTTCTCCAAAACCCACAATTTACACTTTTCCACCATGATGACAACGGAAAACACAACGAAACCCAACGAAGAACCCAAAACACGTCAGAAACACCCCAAAAATGAATTCGATCACCCCAAAACTGGAACAAAATCCCCCAAAACCATAGATCCACCCCAAAAACACCCTAAATCTACCTGATGTTCTCCAAAACCCACAATTTACACTTTTCCACCATGATGACCACGGAAAACCCAACGAAACCCAACGGAGACCACAAAACACGTCAAAAACACGCCGAAAACACACTGGATCACTAGAAAAAAAACAGAAGAAAACCCTAAAAACCATGAATCTGCCCCAAAAGTCCTCATAAACCTACCTGATGTTCTCCAAAACCCACAATTTACACTTTTCCACCATGATGACCACGGAAAACCCAACGAAACCCAACGGAGAACCCAAAACACGTCAAAAACACCCCAAACAAGAACAGGATCACCCCCAAAACCAAAGAAAACCCCAAAAAGCACGGATCCAATCCCAAAACCACTCTAAACGTACCTGATGTTCTCCAAATCCAAATGTCCACTCCCAACCACCATAAAACCCATTAGGAACTCAACGAAACCCAACGGAAACCCCAAAACACCTCAAAAACACTCCAAACAAGAACTGAATCAGAAGAAAAAACACCAAAAACTATGAATTTCCCCGCAAAACCACCCTAAACTCACCTGATCTTCTTCAAAACCCACAATCCACTCCCATTTCCCTTAAGGACCAACGAGAATCCAACTAAAACCCAACGGAGACCCCAAAACACCTCAAAAACACCCCAAAAAAGAACTGAATCAGAAGAAAAAACACCAAAAACTATGAATTTCCCCGCAAAACCACCCTAAACTCACCTGATCTTCTTCAAAACCCACAATCCACTCCCATTTCCCTTAAGGACCAACGAGAATCCAACTAAAACCCAACGGAGACCCCAAAACAAGTCAAAAACACCCCAAACAAGAACAGGATAACCCCTAAAAAAGAAAGAAAACCCCAAAAAAACATAGATCCACCCCAAAACCACACTAAACCTACCTGATGTTCTCCAAATCCCAAAGTCCACTCCCAACAAACTTAAAACACATTAGGAAATCAACAAAACGCAACGGAAACCCCAAAACACCTCAAAAACACCACAAAAAAAAGCGGGATCACCCCCAAAACCGAAAGAAAACCCTAAAAGCCGTTGATCCACCCCAAAAGTCCCCCTAAACCTACCTGATGTTCTCCAATACCCACAATTTACCCGTTTTCACCATGATGAACAACAAGAACCCAACAAAAAACAACGGAGACCCCAAAACACGTCAAAAAAAACCCAAAAAAGAACTGAATCAGAAGAAAAAACACCAAAAACTATGAATTTCCCCGCAAAACCACCCTAAACTCACCTGATCTTCTTCAAAACCCACAATCCACTCCCATTTCCCTTAAGGACCAACGAGAATCCAACTAAAACCCAACGGAGACCCCAAAACAAGTCAAAAACACCCCAAACAAGAACAGGATAACCCCTAAAAAAGAAAGAAAACCCCAAAAAAACATAGATCCACCCCAAAACCACACTAAACCTACCTGATGTTCTCCAAATCCCAAAGTCCACTCCCAACAAACTTAAAACACATTAGGAAATCAACAAAACACAACGGAAACCCCAAAACACGTCAAAAACACCACAAAAAAAAGCGGGATCACCCCCAAAACCGAAAGAAAACCCTAAAAGCCGTTGATCCACCCCAAAAGTCCCCCTAAACCTACCTGATGTTCTCCAATACCCACAATTTACCCGTTTTCACCATGATGAACAACAAGAACCCAACAAAAAACAACGGAGACCCCAAAACACGTCAAAAACACCCCAAAAAATAACTGAATCAGAAGAAAAAACACCAAAAACTATGAATTTCCCCGCAAAACCACCCTAAACTCACCTGATCTTCTTCAAAACCCACAATCCACTCCCATTTCCCTTAAGGACCAACGAGAATCCAACTAAAACCCAACGGAGACCCCAAAACAAGTCAAAAACACCCCAAACAAGAACAGGATAACCCCTAAAAAAGAAAGAAAACCCCAAAAAAACATAGATCCACCCCAAAACCACACTAAACCTACCTGATGTTCTCCAAATCCCAAAGTCCACTCCCAACAAACTTAAAACACATTAGGAAATCAACAAAACGCAACGGAAACCCCAAAACACCTCAAAAACACCACAAAAAAAAGCGGGATCACCCCCAAAACCGAAAGAAAACCCTAAAAGCCGTTGATCCACCCCAAAAGTCCCCCTAAACCTACCTGATGTTCTCCAATACCCACAATTTACCCGTTTTCACCATGATGAACAACAAGAACCCAACAAAAAACAACGGAGACCCCAAAACACGTCAAAAACACCCCAAAAAAGAACTGAATCAGAAGAAAAAACACCAAAAACTATGAATTTCCCCGCAAAACCACCCTAAACTCACCTGATCTTCTTCAAAACCCACAATCCACTCCCATTTCCCTTAAGGACCAACGAGAATCCAACTAAAACCCAACGGAGACCCCAAAACAAGTCAAAAACACCCCAAACAAGAACGGAATCACCCCCAAAACTGGAAGAAAATCCCCAAAAACATAGATCCACCCCAAAACGACACTAAAACTACCTGATGTTCTCCAAAACACGCAAGTTAAACTTTTCCAACATGATGACCAACATGAACCAAACGAAAACCCAAAAGGAGACACCAAAACACGTCAAAAACACCCCAAAAAAGAAAGGGATCACCCATAAACTGGAAGAAAATCCCCAAAAAGCACAGATCCAATCCCAAAACCAGCCTAAACCTACCTGATGTTCTCCAAAACCCACAAATTTACCCTTTTCCACCATGATGACCATGGAAAACCCAACGAAACCCAATGGAGACAAAAAACATGTCAAAAAAAAAAAAAAAAAAAAAAAAAAAAAAAAAAGAACAGGATCTCCCCCAAAAAAAAACAGAAGAAAACACCAAATACCATGAATCCACCCCAAAAGTCCCCCTAAACCTACCTGAAGTTCTCCAAAACCCACAATTTACCCTTTTCCACCAAGATGCCAACAGAAAACCCAACAAAACCCAACAGAGACATCAAAACATGTCAAAAACACCCCAGAAAAGAACGGGATAACCCCCAAAACTGGAAGAAAATCCCCAAAAAGCATGGATCCAATCCCAAAACCACCCTAAACCTACCTGATCTTCTCCAAATCCCAAAGTCCACTCCCAACCACCATAAAACCCATTAGGAACTCAACAAAACGCAACAGAAACCCCAAAACACCTCAAAAACACCCCAAAAGCAAACCGGATCAGAAGAAAATACGTGATTTAACCCCAAGAAAACCCTTAAACCTACCTGATCTTCTCCAAATCCCAAAATCCACTCCCACCCACCATAAAACCCATTAGGAACTCAACAAAATGCAACGGAAACCCCAAAACACGTCAAAAACACCCCAAAAAAGAACTGGATCAGAAGAAAAAAAAAACAAAACTATGCATTTCCCTCCCAAATCACCCTAAACTCACCTGATCTTCTTCAAAACCCACAATCCACTCCCATTTAGCTTAACGACCAACGAGAACCCAACAAAACCCAACGGAGACCCCAAAAACGTCAAAAACACTCCAAAAAAGAACTGGTTCAACCCCAACAACGAAAGAAAACCCCAAAAGACATAGATCCACACCAAAAATCCCCCTAAACCAACCTGAAGTTCTCCAAAACCCACAATTTACACTTTTCCACATTGATGACCATGGAAAACCCAACGAAACCCAACGGAGACCACAAAACACGTCAAAAAAAAAAAAAAAAAAAAAAAAAAAAAAAGGATCACGCCCAAAATTGGAAGAAAATCCTTCAAAATCATAGATCCACCCCAAAACCACCCTAAACCTACCTGATGATCTAGAAAACCCACAATTTACAATTTTCCAACATGATGACCATGGAAAACCCAACGAAACCCAACGGAGACCCCAAAAGAAGTCAAAAACACCCAAAACAAGAACGGGATAAACCCTAAAAATGAAAGAAAACCCCAAAAGCCATAGATCCACCCCAAAAGTCCCCCTAAACCTACCTGATGTTCTCCAAAACCCACAATTTACACTTTTTCACCAGGATGACCAACATGAACCAAACGAAAACCCAAAACGAGACACCAAAACACGTCAAGAACACCCCAAAAATAAAGGGATCACCCATAAACTGGAAGAAAATCCCCAAAAAGCACGGATCCAATCCCAAAACCACCCTAAACCTACCTGATGTTCTCCAAAACCCACAATTTACCATTTTCCACCACGATGACCAACGAGTACACAACAAAACCCAACGGAGACCCCCAAACACCTCAAAAATTTCCCAAAAAAGAACGGGACCACCCCAAGAAACAGAAGAAAACACCAAAAAACATGACTCTGCCCCAAAAGTCCCCCTAAACCTACCTGATGTTCTCCAAAACCCACAATTTACACTTTTTCACCATGATGACCAACAAGAACCCAACTAAAACCCAACGGAGACCCCAAAACACGTCATAAACACCCCAAAAAAGAACAGGATCACCCAAAAAAAACAGAAGAAAAGACCAAATACCATGAATCCACCCCAAAATTCCCCTAAACCTACCTGAAGTTCTCCAAAACCCACAATTTACAATTTTCCACCACCATGACCACGGAAAACCCAAGGAATACCAACGGAGACCCCAAAACACGTCAAAAACACCCCAAAAAAGAACGGGATCACCCCCAAAAATAAAAGAAAATCCCCCAAAACCATAGATCCAATCCCAAAAACAACCTAAACCTACCTGATGTTCTCCAAAACCCACAATTTACCCTTTTCCACCATGATGACAACGGAAAACCCAACGAAACCCAATGGAGACCCCAAAACACGTCAAAAACACCCCCAAAATGAATTGGATCACCCCCCAAAAAAAAAAAAAAAAAAAAAAAAAAAAACAGAAGAAAACCCCATATATCATGAATCCACCCCAAAAGTCCCCCTAAACCTACCTGAAGTTCTCCAAAACCCACAATTTACACTTTTCCACCATGATGACAACGGAAAACCCAACGAAACCCAACGAAGAACCCAAAACACGTCAGAAACACCCCAAAAATGAATTCGATCACCCCAAAACTGGAACAAAATCCCCCAAAACCATAGATCCACCCCAAAAACACCCTAAATCTACCTGATGTTCTCCAAAACCCACAATTTACACTTTTCCACCATGATGACCACGGAAAACCCAACGAAACCCAACGGAGACCACAAAACACGTCAAAAACACGCCGAAAACACACTGGATCACTAGAAAAAAACAGAAGAAAACCCTAAAAACCATGAATCTGCCCCAAAAGTCCTCATAAACCTACCTGATGTTCTCCAAAACCCACAATTTACACTTTTCCACCATGATGACCACGGAAAACACAACGAAACCCAACGGAGAACCCAAAACACGTCAAAAACACCCCAAACAAGAACAGGATCACCCCCAAAACCAAAGAAAACCCCAAAAAGCACGGATCCAATCCCAAAACCACTCTAAACGTACCTGATGTTCTCCAAATCCAAATGTCCACTCCCAACCACCATAAAACCCATTAGGAACTCAACGAAACCCAACGGAAACCCCAAAACACCTCAAAAACACCCCAAACAAGAACTGAATCAGAAGAAAAAACACCAAAAACTATGAATTTCCCCGCAAAACCACCCTAAACTCACCTGATCCTCTTCAAAACCCACAATCCACTCCCATTTCCCTTAAGGACCAACGAGAATCCAACTAAAACCCAACGGAGACCCCAAAACAAGTCAAAAACACCCCAAACAAGAACGGAATCACCCCCAAAACTGGAAGAAAATCCCCAAAAAACATAGATCCACCCCAAAACGACACTAAACCTACCTGATGTTCTCCAAAACACGCAAGTTAAACTTTTCCAACATGATGAAAAACAAGAACCCAACAAAACCCAACAGAGACCCCAAAACATGTCAAAAACACCCCAAAAAAGAACGGGATCACCCGCAAAACTGGAAGAAAATTCCCCCCCCCAAAAATTTACAATTTTCACCAGGATGACCAACATGAACCAAACGAAAACCCAAAAGGAGACACCAAAACACGTCAAAAACACCCCAAAAAAGAAAGGGATCACCCATAAACTGGAAGAAAATCCCCAAAAAGCACAGATCCAATCCCAAAACCAGCCTAAACCTACCTGATGTTCTCCAAAACCCACAAATTTACCCTTTTCCACCATGATGACCATGGAAAACCCAACGAAACCCAACGGAGAACCCAAAACACGTCCAAAACACCCCAAAAAAGAACGGGACCACCCCAAAAACAGAAGAAAACGCTAAAAAAAAAACAGAAGAATTCCCCCAAAACCATAGATATACCACCCAAAAAAAATTAAAAACACCTGATATTCTCCAAAACCCACAATTTACACTTTTCCAACATGATGACCAACAAGAACCCAACAAAACCTAACGGAGACCCAAAAACACATCAAAAACACCCCAAAAAAGAACGGGATCACCCCAAAAAAAACAGAAAAAAAAAACAAATACCATGAATCCACCCCAAAAGTCCCCCTAAACCTACCTGATGTTCTCCAAAACCCACAATTTACACTTTTCCACCATGATGACCACGGAAAACCCAATGAAACCCAACGGTTTAAAGAAAATTAAGCAAAAGAATTTTCATAGGGTCTAGGCAAGCATTATGCAGCTCCTTACTTCTGCAGGGAGCTTTCGCAACTCCCGCTCCTCAAACAGAACTCCTTGTTTTTATAATACAAAAGACAATGAACAAACATTTATGGTGTATTACCCTAAGTTTTTGGGTTAGGGTTTTTTGCGTCTTAATGTTTTGGGGTTAGGGTTTGGAGCGCCCTAAGTTTTTGGGCTAGGGCTTTGAGCATTCCTAACGTTTTGGGTTGGGTTTGGGTTTTGAGCATCCTAAGATTTTGGGTTTGGGGTTTTAGGCATAGATCTTCAGAGGTTTAGTGTGGTAAATAGTTTGGGTTAGGTCTGTAGGGGTTTCGAGGTTTTTTTGGATGTTAGGGCTTGAGGCTTTTTTTGTAAGGGCGGCGAGGGTTCCAGTGAGTGCTGGTAAATGCAGTTCTCGAGCACTCGGCCTGTGATTGGCCATGCTGGCTGTGCGGGGAATGCTGGTAGGTGTAGTTTTCCGGCACTGGGAGGCCATGTTGTGTGCCCAGAGCATGCCGGGAGATGTAGTTCTCGGGACTCCGGACTTCCGGGAGGCCATGTTGCGTACCCACAGTATGCCGGGAAATGTAGTTTTCGGATTCGGGACTTCCGGGAGGCCATGTTGAATGCCCAGAGCATACCGGGAGATGTAGTTCTCGGGAACTAGGGTTAGGGGCTAGGGCTGGGGCTAGAGTTAGGGTTTCGGGTGAGGGTTGGGGGTTATTGTTAGGGTTAGTGGTTTAGGGTTAGGCTTAGAGGGTTATGGTTAGGGATAGGTTAGAGGTAGGTTTAGAGGGTTAGGGTAAGGGTTAGGGGTTAGGGGTTGGGACTGTGGTTAGGCTTAGGGTAAGGGTTAGGGTGAGAGTATTAGGGTTAGGGTTCGGGTTTAGATTAGGGTAAGGGTAAGGGTTAGGGCAAAGGTAAGTCTTAGGGTAAGGCTAAGGGTAAGGCTTAGGGTGAGGATAAGGTTTAGGGAAAGGGTTAGGTTTAGGGTAAGGGTAGGGTAAGGATTAGGGTAAGGGTAAGGATTAGGGTTAGGTTTAGGGTAAGAATAAGGGTAAACTAATGGTTAGGATAAGGGTAAGGGTTAGGGTAAAGGTTTTCATTTGTTAAAGCTGAAACGCAGTATGCAATCTGGGACGTCACAGCCAGAGCTGCCTATGGCAAGGTGAGAGAGGAAAAGATGGAGCAGATGTTCTACTCCTAGTTTTTTCTTTATACGTAAATAAAAGTTTGAGCTAATTCCAGTTGGAAGAGTTCCAATTACTTGCTTGGTCATAATGTCTTTTAATATTGAAAGCTGCAGCAAAAGCATGGGGATTTTTGCTTCTAGAAACACCCTAGTTCTCTTGTCTGCACTATGCATGCTTTTGAGCTAAAACTGATTAAAAAATAAAAAGAAAAATCACACACGCACACAAAAAAAAAAAAAGCCGCCACAGCTGCTGCTGCTGCTCTCTTCCTACTTCCTTGTGCTTTGCCCCTACCCTTCCCAGGTGATTGGATTTGGGTGCTAGTCGGGGCCAAATGGTATGTGAGTCCCAGGCATCCCCTCAGAGAGCTCATTCTGCTTGGGCTGCTCTTTGGGGTGTTTGTTTTTCCTTCGGTCAGTTGCAGGCTTCTTCAGGTGGATGAGAGTTTATGGACTGATGCGTTTCCAAGTAGCGAGGGGTACGCACATCTTTTTGAGGTAACAGCTAGTAGGATCTGTTAGAATAAACTAATGTAGTATTGATGCCTTTATTGCATGCAGTTCTTTATCAGGTGAATAACTGTTGCGAGTAACTGAAGTCAATGTTACTTGGTGTGTTTGCTATGCAGTGCCTGTGCGGACTATTGCACGAGACACAGCTTTCTGACATCTGGCCCAGCAACTACTAAATAAGGGGAGGGGAGAAGCTGAAGAACGACCAAAGGACAAAGCCTGGGAGGAAGACTACGAGCCTTCAGTACGAGCGGCCCCCAGAGGGACCACCGGAGACTGATAACGCATGCACCAGTGGGAGGGTTTGGATTCTGGGAACTAATTAGAATAACCCTGCCTTTTGTAGAAGTAGTAATGAATATGTATTAGCGTAGCAGCATAAAAACCAGCCGCCTGATGTAACTTGTGTGCGTCTTGGTGGAGCAGAGACTCCTGGCGCACCCAGCGCTGCTTGCTTACCTCTATTCCTTTAATAAATCATAAACATTAATTGTAAGCCTATTTGGGACTCGGTCATTTATTACAAGTGGGACCTCCCGATGGGTGGAAGCTGTCGGGATAGCTCGGGATGCTGAGGCGTGGTGCTGCAAGGAGGTTGGTGGTCGGTGGCGCCCTGGGGCAGGCCGAATTGGGAGGGGGCGAGGCGGCGGGTGGTCGGTGGCTTCTGTGGAAAAGGCGCTTGTATGGGGGGCTGCGCATTCAGAGGAACCTTGACAGGCTGCAGATAGGGGCAGGCAGGAACCTTTTGAAGTTCAGGAGAGGGAAATGCCAAGCCCTACCCCTAGGGAGAAACACCTCTGTTTACCAGCACTGGCTAGCTCGATACTGAATAAGCATTTCTTCATGGAAGGGGTGCTTTGCTATTAGAACAGGCTGCCCGGGGAAGTGGTAAGAGACCGGATCCTTGAAAGTATTGAAGAGCCATGTGGACATAGCCCGGGAGTCCGGCCTCCGGCAGGGCGGGAGCTGGCTCTTCCGAGCCCCTGTGCTCCGGTCTTGTGCGACGCGTTTGCAAGCAGCACCGGGTGCCGGGTCCGACATCGGACGGTTCGGGGACGGCGATTCCGGGGCCGTCGGCTAGCGGGGGCCGGCTATGTCGTGTCCCGGGGATCCGACTTCAGGGGGCGTGGGGGCCGGCCGTGCAGTGAAGCGGGGGGCTGGCGTCCGCCGGCTTTCCAGAGAGCGGGCTTTCGGTGCCGTGCGGTTCGGTGGCCGGCCGTCCCGAAACGCTGGGCACCGGTCTTGTGCTAGACTCAGCGGGCTCCGGGGCCGAACTCGGCTTCTCGGGGCCGGCGGTCGCGGTGTCCAGGTGTCCCGCCTCGGGCGGCGCGGGGCCGGCTGTCCCTAGCAGCTGGGTTCCCAAGAGCTTCTGGGCTCCCAAGCGTCGCCCAAGACCGGATCCCAGAGAATCGGGACGGCCGGCCACACCGCTGCGACTAGCACAAGCGTCTCCCGACAACGGAGCCCAGGGGCTTGCGAGGGTCAGATTCCGCGCCCCGGGATAGAGAAACGGGGAGCGCGGGTCGGCCGGCCGCAGCTTCGCACGGGACCGAACCCCCTGTCTCCGGCACGGCCAGACCCCGAGCCGGCAGACAGCAGCCTCCCGCTTCACGGCACAGTCGGCCCCCAACCCGCCCGAGTTCTGATCGCCGGGACACGGGACAGCCGGCCGCGCCGCCCGAGGCCGGACACCTGGAGCCCGGGACCGCCGTCCCTGACAAAGCCAAAGTCGGACCCGGACCCCGCTGCGGCTAGCACACGCGTCGCCCAGGACCGCAGCCTAGGACCTCGGGACGGTCGCATCCCGCGCCTCCGGCAGGAGCTACCCGGGAGGGCAGGACGGCCTGCCGCAGCTCCGCAAGAGACCGAACCTGCTGGATTCCGGGACGGCCAGAGCCCGAGCCGGTGGGCAGCAGCCTCCCGCTTCACGGCTCGGCAGGCACCCACGTCGCCCGACTTCGGACCCACGGGACAGCCGGCACCCGCGCCGCCGGAGGCCGGACACACGGGCCTCGGGATCGCCGTCCCCGAACCGCACGAAGTCACACACGGTCTCCGGTGCGTCCAGCACACGCATCGCAAAGACCGGAGCCCAGATTATAGGATCAGCCAGCCCCGCGCCGCCCGAGGAAGGACCGGGAACCCGGTGCGCTTGGCACATGCGTCGCCCAAGAACGGCGCCCAGGGCCGCGGGATGGTCGTGCGTCACGCAGCCCGAGTTCGGACCCCCGGAACACGGGACAGCCGGCACCCGTGCCTGGCTCTTAGGGACTTGGAAAGAGTCCTGATGCTGTGCCAGCACTATGCAGCAATAGGCACAACACTGGAGTGATTTCAGTGTTGTTCCAGCTACGAGTGCAGAGTACAGCACTGTGCGGGCTGCTGCAGGGAAACGGTGACTCCAGCTCAGACAGACGCAACACAACTTCCACCCCTTATTCCATAACATTTGTGTCACAATCAGGTACAGTTTAGTATACAGATGGTCTCATCACCATAGTTTTCTGTCCATTGAGGCATTTTTATGTCTGTACTTCTCTTTATTCTATAGGTCTTTTCCCAAAATGCTCATAAAAACTGTTGATGGTTTCACCATCATCTGTCAAAGTGGTCACTCAGGGCAGGCGAAGTTGGTTTTCTTGACACCAGCACCAGCTTAGCTCACATCACTGTTGCACTTGCCTGGTTCCTTGCAAAGTTGACCTTTCATTGGTTCTGCAGTGTCCTCCTACAACACATAACTTGGATGACAGATTAATTTTCTCCCAGTGTTAAATCTCCTTGAGGCACACACTTGATATCCCCATCTTTCTGCATCACCCACCAGGTATACCCTGGACCTTGGGCAAAGACAATCCCACGAGTGGGTTTGCCTTTTCCCATGGCAGGGGCAACCCACACCGCCTTCCCCATTCACTTCCCCACATGCACTACAATGACTTTAGCTTCTCCCACAGTGTGTAGGGGTTTTGTTTCAGCAGGACCAGCACGGCTTTCAGACCCCCTGTTGTTAACTAACCAAGTGGCCTCTGGTAGGTTTATATCCTAATGTTTCCATGTCGCAGCACCCAATGCTCGCAGCATAGTTTTTAACAGCCCATTGTACCTCTCAATCTTCCCAGAGGCTTGTGGGATCCCAGCTGCTTGGCTTCGTTGCCTTCTAGCTGTTGGGTATTGGCCCCACTATCCCAGTGTCAAAGCAGCCAACTGAGGATGTGCTCACCTGGACGGCGACTAAAGGCTTTTCGTATTTCTCGCAGCTCACTCAAGGATAGAGACCGAGTAGTTTCTGATTCATCTATGATTTCAGTCTCTTCTTCGTGATGTTGCCGTGATAACGCTGCTTTAGAGCCGCTTGCCTTTTCCTCTTCTCCCTCATCCATAGGAGGCGCTCCTTCCCTTACTAAACGACCTGATCTCCGTTTCCACTGTTTTGTCTTTACTACGGGGTCGACTGATACCAAAGATGGTCGGTCCTCTGGGGTGATCACAGTGTGTGCTGTCTCATCATCAAATTCAAGAACCTCCCTATCCCCTTGAGGGTGCTGGGCAATGTTAATTGACATCTGATAGGCGTAAGCCAGACCCCAGCAGAGTGCAGCCAGCTAGTGGAGTTCTCTAGTATTGCCAGGGTCAGAGCATACATCTTTCAAACATTCTACCAACTTTCTTGGATTTTGTACTTGTTCAGGGGTGAAATTTAGAACCATTGGAGGAGAAAACCGTGATAGGTACCTGCCCAAATCCCCCCACACACCTTGCCACCCACAACTTTGTCTGGGGACAGGTCCTTGGATAATATTCTTAATAAACTGCTTTGCCTTGGGGAAGAAGACAAACACTACACCTAGTAAGAGGAGGATAATATCTCACCAGGGGTATCCAAGATACTGAAAGGCTGCTGTAATTAGCCCACAGGGAGAAAAGTAGAAGACACCACACCCGATATTATTCACTGATTGACTGCTGGGGGCAAAAAAGAAGGCACTGTAATTCTTAATATTGTCAATAAGATAATCTCCAGGAGACCAGGAGGATAACAATGCCGGGCTTGAATACCAAACCAAACTGAAGGCCAGTATGTTACAGCACAACATGTTAAAAAAACAAGCACAGACTTCAACATTTTCTCCGATCGGATGTAAAGGAAAAAAGAAAACAGAGAGTGGGCTACATACAACATATCCACAGAGAAAAGTATTACCAGAAAACCGAGCATTATGACAACCAATATGTTAGTTGTAAATACTTCAATCAATACTACTGTTATCTCAACCCTCGAGCCCCACGTTGGGCGCCAAAAAGGACAGTGGTGGTTTTACTCAGGTGGGCAGCCGAGCT
This sequence comes from Aythya ferina, assembly GCF_964211825.1. Classification (NCBI taxonomy): domain Eukaryota; kingdom Metazoa; phylum Chordata; class Aves; order Anseriformes; family Anatidae; genus Aythya; species Aythya ferina. The sequence continues at coordinate 23,399,218 of NC_140306.1, read as the reverse complement.
CCACCACAACCGCTCCCTCACTCCCCCTCTCCTCAAAGAGGGAGGGGGAGAAAATACAACACAATCCCGGGGCACGGGATTCTGTCCTCCGGTGGCGCGGGTGCCAGTTGTCCTGTGTTCCGGGGGTCCGAACTCGGGCTGCGTGACGCACGGCCATCCCGCAGCCCTGGGTGCCGTTCTTGGGCGACGCATGTGCCAAGCGCACCGGGTTCCCGGTCCTTCCTCGGGCGGCGCGGGGCTGGCTGATCCTATAATCTGGGCTCCGGTCTTTGCGATGCGTGTGCTGGACGCACCGGAGACCGTGTGTGACTTCGTGCGGTTCGGGGACGGCGATCCCGAGGCCCGTGTGTCCGGCCTCCGGCGGCGCGGGTGCCGGCTGTCCCGTGGGTCCGAAGTCGGGCGACGTGGGTGCCTGCCGAGCCGTGAAGCGGGAGGCTGCTGCCCACCGGCTCGGGCTCTGGCCGTCCCGGAATCCAGCAGGTTCGGTCTCTTGCGGAGCTGCGGCAGGCCGTCCTGCCCTCCCGGGTAGCTCCTGCCGGAGGCGCGGGATGCGACCGTCCCGAGGTCCTAGGCTGCGGTCCTGGGCGACTCGTGTGCTAGCCGCAGCGGGGTCCGGGTCCGACTTTGGCTTTGTCAGGGACGGCGGTCCCGGGCTCCAGGTGTCCGGCCTCGGGCGGCGCGGCCGGCTGTCCCGTGTCCCGGCGATCAGAACTCGGGCGGGTTGGGGGCCGACTGTGCCGTGAAGCGGGAGGCTGCTGTCTGCCGGCTCGGGGTCTGGCCGTGCCGGAGACAGGGGGTTCGGTCCCGTGCGAAGCTGCGGCCGGCCGACCCGCGCTCCCCGTTTCTCTATCCCGGGGCGCGGAATCTGACCCTCGCAAGCTCCTGGGCTCCGTTGTCGGGAGACGCTTGTGCTAGTCGCAGCGGTGTGGCCGGCCGTCCCGATTCTCTGGGATCCGGTCTTGGGCGACGCTTGGGAGCCCAGAAGCTCTTGGGAACCCAGCTGCTAGGGACAGCCGGCCCCGCGCCGCCCGAGGCGGGACACCTGGACACCGCGACCGCCGGCCCCGAGAAGCCGAGTTCGGCCCCGGAGCCCGCTGAGTCTAGCACAAGACCGGTGCCCAGCGTTTCGGGACGGCCGGCCACCGAACCGCACGGCACCGAAAGCCCGCTCTCTGGAAAGCCGGCGGACGCCAGCCCCCCGCTTCACTGCACGGCCGGCCCCCACGCCCCCTGAAGTCGGATCCCCGGGACACGACATAGCCGGCCCCCGCTAGCCGACGGCCCCGGAATCGCCGTCCCCGAACCGTCCGATGTCGGACCCGGCACCCGGTGCTGCTTGCAAACGCGTCGCACAAGACCGGAGCACAGGGGCTCGGAAGAGCCAGCTCCCGCCCTGCCGGAGGCCGGACTCCCGGGCTATGTCCACATGTCTCTTCAATACTTTCAAGGATCCGGTCTCTTACCACTTCCCCGGGCAGCCTGTTCTAATAGCAAAGCACCCCTTCCATGAAGAAATGCTTATTCAGTATCGAGCTAGCCAGTGCTGGTAAACAGAGGTGTTTCTCCCTAGGGGTAGGGCTTGGCATTTCCCTCTCCTGAACTTCAAAAGGTTCCTGCCTGCCCCTATCTGCAGCCTGTCAAGGTTCCTCTGAATGCGCAGCCCCCCATACAAGCGCCTTTTCCACAGAAGCCACCGACCACCCGCCGCCTCGCCCCCTCCCAATTCGGCCTGCCCCAGGGCGCCACCGACCACCAACCTCCTTGCAGCACCACGCCTCAGCATCCCGAGCTATCCCGACAGCTTCCACCCATCGGGAGGTCCCACTTGTAATAAATGACCGAGTCCCAAATAGGCTTACAATTAATGTTTATGATTTATTAAAGGAATAGAGGTAAGCAAGCAGCGCTGGGTGCGCCAGGAGTCTCTGCTCCACCAAGACGCACACAAGTTACATCAGGCGGCTGGTTTTTATGCTGCTACGCTAATACATATTCATTACTACTTCTACAAAAGGCAGGGTTATTCTAATTAGTTCCCAGAATCCAAACCCTCCCACTGGTGCATGCGTTATCAGTCTCCGGTGGTCCCTCTGGGGGCCGCTCGTACTGAAGGCTCGTAGTCTTCCTCCCAGGCTTTGTCCTTTGGTCGTTCTTCAGCTTCTCCCCTCCCCTTATTTAGTAGTTGCTGGGCCAGATGTCAGAAAGCTGTGTCTCGTGCAATAGTCCGCACAGGCACTGCATAGCAAACACACACAGTAACATTGACTTCAGTTACTCGCAACAGTTACTCACCTGATAAAGAACTGCATGCAATAAAGGCATCAATACTACATTAGTTTATTCTAACAGATCCTACTAGCTGTTACCTCAAAAAGATGTGCGTACCCCTCGCTACTTGGAAACGCATCAGTCCATAAACTCTCATCCACCTGAAGAAGCCTGCAACTGACCGAAGGAAAAACAAACACCCCAAAGAGCAGCCCAAGCAGAATGAGCTCTCTGAGGGGATGCCTGGGACTCACATACCATTTGGCCCCGACTAGCACCCAAATCCAATCACCTGGGAAGGGTAGGGGCAAAGCACAAGGAAGTAGGAAGAGAGCAGCAGCAGCAGCTGTGGCGGCTTTTTTTTTTTTTGTGTGCGTGTGTGATTTTTCTTTTTATTTTTTAATCAGTTTTAGCTCAAAAGCATGCATAGTGCAGACAAGAGATCTAGGGTGTTTCTAGAAGCAAAAATCCCCATGCTTTTGCTGCAGCTTTCAATATTAAAAGACATTATGACCAAGCAAGTAATTGGAACTCTTCCAAATGGAATTAGCTCAAACTTTTATTTACGTATAAAGAAAAAACTAGGAGTAGAACATCTGCTCCATCTTTTCCTCTCTCACCTTGCCATAGGCAGCTCTGGCTGTGACGTCCCAGATTGCATACTGCGTTTCAGCTTTAACAAATGAAAACCTTTACCCTAACCCTTACCCTTATCCTAACCATTAGCTTACCCTTATTCTTACCCTAAACCTAACCCTAATCCTTACCCTTACCCTAATCCTTACCCTACCCTTACCCTAAACCTAACCCTTTCCCTAAACCTTATCCTCACCCTAAGCCTTACCCTTAGCCTTACCCTAAGACTTACCTTTGCCCTAACCCTTACCCTTACCCTAATCTAAACCCGAACCCTAACCCTAATACTCTCACCCTAACCCTTACCCTAAGCCTAACCACAGTCCCAACCCCTAACCCCTAACCCTTACCCTAACCCTCTAAACCTACCTCTAACCTATCCCTAACCATAACCCTCTAAGCCTAACCCTAACCCTCTAACCCTAACAATAACCCCCAACCCCAACCCTCACCCGAAACCCTAACTCTAGCCCCAGCCCTAGCCCCTAACCCTAACCCTAGTTCCCGAGAACTACATCTCCCGGTATGCTCTGGGCATTCAACATGGCCTCCCGGAAGTCCCGAATCCGAAAACTACATTTCCCGGCATACTCTGGGAACGCAACATGGCCTCCCGGAAGTCCGGAGTCCCGAGAACTACATCTCCCGGCAAGCTCTGGGCACACAACATGGCCTCCCAGTGCCGGAAAACTACACCTACCAGCATTCCTCGCACAGCCAGCATGGCCAATCACAGGCCGAGTGCTCGAGAACTGCATTTACCAGCACTCACTGGAACCCTCACCGCCCTTACATAAAAGGCCTCAAGCCCTAACATCCAAAAAACCTCGAAACCCCTACAGATCTAACCCAAACTATTTACCACACTAAAACCCTGAAGACCTATGCCTGAAACCCCTAACAAAATCTTAGGATGCTCAAAACCCAAACCCAACCCAAAACGTTAGGAATGCTCAAAGCCCTAGCCCAAAAACTTAGGGCGCTCCAAACCCTAACCCCAAAACATTAAGACGCAAAAAACCCTAACCCAAAAACTTAGGGTAATACACCATAAATGTTTGTTCATTGTCTTATCTGTAGCAAATAGCATAGGCTGAGTCGAGGATCTCAGTACAGTAGCATTATTATTCGAGGGTTAGGGTGAGGGAAAAGTAAGGGTAAGTATTAGGTTAAGGTTAAGGGTAAGGTTAAGGTTAAATTTTAGGGTTAGGGTTAATGTAAGGGTCAGGGTAAGGGTTCAGGTAAGGTTTAGGGTTAGGGTTAGGTTAAGGTTAAGTGTTAGGGTAAGCGGAAGTTGTATGGATAAGGATTAGTGTAAGGGATAGGGTAAGGGTAAGTGTTCGGGTAAGGGTAAGGTTAATGGTAACCGTAAGTGTAAGGGTAAGGGTTAGGGTAAGGGGAAGAGTAAGGGTAAGGGTAGGGGAAGTCTAAGGTTATGGGTCAGGGTTAAAAGTTAGAGTAAGGGTTAGGGTTAGGGTTAGGTAAGGATAAGTGTTAGGGTAATGGTTACGGTTAATTTTAGGGTTATGTTGAGGGAACATAGCAACAGTGCGCGCAGTCGCAGAATATACCAGGATGTGCTGAGTAATCCCAGAATTAGCAAGGTATAAAAAGGGACCCTGGCAGGGGTGAGGTGCGTGCCGTTGGCGGAGCTGAGACTCCCCGGCTGCCCAGTGCTGTTTTGCTTGATGTTTGCTTACTCAATAAATTCCTTTCTATGATTAATACAATGTTCTCTGAAAATTAATTAAGGGGGCAACTTATAACACTTTGGACGCTCAAAACCCAAACCCAAAAACTTTGGACGCTCAAAACCCTATCCCGAAAACAGGACGCTCAAAGCCCTAACCCAAAAACATTAGGATGCTCCAAGCCCTAACCCAAAAACATTCGGACGCTCAAAACCCAAACCCAAAACATTAAGATGCTCCAAACCCTATCCGGAAAACATTAGGAAGCTCAAAGACCTATCCCAAATACTTAGGACGCTCAAAACCCTATCCTGGAAACACTGAGATGCTCAGAACCCTATCCTCAAAATTTAGGACGCTCCAAACCCTAACCCAAAAACATTAGGACGCTCAAAGCCCCAACCCAAAACATTAGGACGCTCCAAACCCTATCCTGGAAACATTAAGATGCTCAAAACCCTATCCTGAAAACTGAGGATGCTCATTACCCAGACCCAAAATATTAAGATGCTCAAAACCCTAACCCAACTACTTAGGATGCTTGAAAGCCGATCCCAAAAAATTAGGGCACACAAAAGCCTAACCCCAAAAATTAAGATGCTCAAAATCCAAACCCCCAAAATTAGGATACTCAAAACCCTGGCCCTGGAGAAACTAACCTGAAAAAAAAAAAAAAAAAAAGATCTTAAAACCCTAACCGTAAATAACTGACCAAAAATAAAACCTTAAGACTCTAACCCTAAAAAACATATCAACACTACAAGCCAAAAAACTCTAATACCCTAACACGCTAACCCTGAAACCCTTAAAACCCTAACCCCCAAATCCTTAAAACCCTAACCGTTAAAACTCCAACCCTAAAAACCTTAAAATCCTAAACATAAACCCTGAAACCCCTTACCCTGAAACCCAACCCTAGTGCCCAATCCCTGAAACCTTAAAACCCTGAATCAATCTGTAGCAAATAGCATAGGCTGAGTCGAGGATCTCAGTACAGTAGCATTATTATTCGAGATTACAATGGCGGGTGTCCCACAAGCAGGAGGGTGCCTACTAATTCCATACACAGTTTATACACTTTTTTTTTCTGCCGAGGACCGGGACCCTCCCCTGTTTCCCCTTTAACTGTGCTATTCAAGGTTCATAATCTAGCTGGTGCTTCACAGAAAATACACAGCTGCTGGCCTGTTACAAGTCACATTTCTTTTGAGGTTTTTACTCTTTGAGGTGGTAATGTTTCTTACGCCGTGATTTCCACCTAATTGCTGTAAGGATTCTGGTTGTCTGCGTTTTACAAGGTTGTCTGTTATAATAAATAAAAGTCCCAAATAGGATTACAATCAAAGTTTACAATTCACTGAATGAATAGAGGTAAGCAAACAGTGCTGGGTACGCCGGGAGTCTCTGTTCCACCAAGACGCGCACCAGTTATACACCAGTTACCTCCCTTAAGGGATATAGAGAAGCCCTCTCAGATACATCCGTCCTACTTCTCCTGCATGCGGCCGGAGGTCGGTCTAATTCTGGTGCTGTTGGTGGTGGAAGCTGGGGCAACGGTGGTACTGGTGGCGATACCACAGCCACCGGAGGGGGAGCCGCCGGGGGTGGATTGTTAGGATATGGAGGTGGTAGCTTATCCAACGGCTCACGTTTATCTTCTTTTTCTTTTTCATGTTCTTCTTGTTCTTCAAATTTCTTACCTGCTTTTAGTGTAAATATTGAGGCTGGAAAAGGACCTGAAGTCTTCCTGATCCATAATCCTGCATAATCACTTTCTTCCTGGCTAAAAGCTTCCTTTGAATTAACATGGATATTTAAGGCCTGGCAAATCCAGTCTTCGAAGGATCCAAAAACAGGCCAAAAGACATGTAGTCTTAAAGGCTCCTTTGGCCATTCTGTCACACAATACTGGACCATTTTTAATTTACTTTTTCCTTTTCTGGGGTCCCTATCATTCCAATTTCGAATCGTTATTCCTAATGGACTTTCTGGTGGTATGACTGGTAATTTGCTCCCTTTCTTCTGGTCTCTGGTCTTCGATTTTGTCTGACCCATCTAGGAATTTTACTCTGGCAATTCCCACAGCCCTTGGTTACCTTAGTAAGAGTGTCTTGCAGGGGGTCGAGGACCTATCACACACCCACAAATCCTATAGGAATCCCTTCGGTCCTTCGCCGGCCACGTCCCTCGTGGGAGATTGAAAACGCGGTTAAAAGACCTTCACAATCGCTTCGGAACTAAATTCCATCTCAGTCACACTCTTACACACACAGGCAACCGAACCCCACCCAACCGAACGGTATACGCTTTAAATGCTTACGACTCCGTCATCTTCGTTCGGATCTTCACACACACAGTTACTAGCAAAATATAGTGCTGCAGCTGGCAAGGGAGCTTAAAAAAAGAATCAGAAACTTTGCTTACCTTTATTCAGGTTCAAGATGCCATTAGTTCCGACCTGACTCAAACAGCAGCCACCAAATGGTGGGGGTGCCTCTCCTAGATCAAACCAGAAATCAGGAACCAAAGCCCTCCCGGACGAGCGCCCACTTGTAATAAATGACTGGGTCCCAAATAGGATTGCAATTGAAATTTACAATTTATTAAATGAATAGAGGTAAGCAAGCAGCGCTGGGTGCGCCAGGAGTCTCTGCTCCACCAAGACGCACACAAGTTACATCAGGCGGCTGGTTTTTATGCTGCTAGGCTAATACATATTCATTACTACTTCTACAAAAGGCAGGGTTATTCTAATTAGTTCCCAGAATCCAAACCCTCCCACTGGTGCAGGCGTTATCAGTCTCCGGTGGTCCCTCTGGGGGCCGCTCGTACTGAAGGCTCGTAGTCTTCCTCCCAGGCTTTTCTCTTGTCCATCTCCTTTGTCCATCTTGGCTGGATGGCAGACACTTGCATAGTGTCCCATGCAACAGTTGTAATAGTTAGCAGTTATTCTGAAACCCCTTTGTTCTCTTATCCCCTATTGACCCGAATTGATGGACCATTCCTTTGCAAGATACAAGAACTATATATATTAACCACTCTGGTTTTCTCAGACTTTTCATCATATCATGCGGCCCTAGCATTGTTCCATATTGACACGAATCAGATGAACTCATTTCACACTGTTAAGCTGTCTTATCACTGCAAACATATCTCAATACCACCTTCCTTCCCTCTACAGGATGTAACTGCGCAAAAACAACATTTTTATTCCCACAACCTTGATCCCCTTACCCTGAAATCCTTATTCCCCTTAAACCTAACAACTCTAACCACAACCCTAACCCTTATTATCAACCCCCTAACGCTAATGACACTGACCTTAATCCAAACCCCAAACTGCCCCTAACCCCAGACAACCAACAACGAAACACACACACACAAAGATGGAAATTACAAAAAAGGCAAAACCTACGATACAGGCCCCAAATCACAAATACGCAACCAAAATGCTACAGAAAAGCCCCAGATGCAGGCCCCAAATGCTACTGCTAGGCCTCAAAAGCTCAAGATGCATCTCAAAGCAAAAATGCAGGCCCCAAACGTTACAGAAAAGCCCCCAAACCCAGGCTGCACAAGTCTACAAGCAGGCCCCAAACTGCCAACAGAAGCAGGCACCAACCACACCCAGATGCAGACCCCAACTGCCCACAAGCAGCTCCTACCCCACCACCCCCTCCCAAGAACTGGACTCCACCCAGACACTGGCCCAAGACCCGGACCCGACCCCCGCCATCCCCCCTACCCTCCCCCCGACACAGGTGTACAAGCACCTCACAACCCGCCCCTTCAGAGACCGGTCCCACTCCCCCCACCCCCCCCAAGACACGGGATGCGGAGGTGTACAACCAACTCCCAACTCCCTCCCCCTCAAAGGGAGGCCCCAAAGACCCCCAAATGGAGGCTCCTAGAGTGAACAAACAGCTCCCAACTTCCCCAGGCACAGGCCCACCCCCCCCCCCCCCCCAAACACAGGCCACAAAGGTGTATAAACAGCCCAGACCCCCCTCCAAGACCATGGCCCCTATAGTGTACAAGCAGCTCCCAACCACCCACAGATGCAGGCCCCAACCCTTCTCAAAAGGGAGGCACCTAGAATGCATGAGCAACTCCCAACCAGCCTAAACATAGGTCCAAAAGTGCACAAGCAGCTCCCAACTCCCCTCAAATACAGACCCCAAAAGTGTACAAGTAGCTCCCCCCCGAGACAGGAACCAAAGGTGTACAACCAGTTCCCAACACCCCTGAGACACAGGCCCCAACCGCCCCCCCAGACACAGCGACCCAAATTCTACAAGCAGCTCCCAACCCCTGCCAGGCACGCCCCCTACCCTATACAAGCAGCTCCCAACCCTCCCCCCCCCCCCCCTGAGGGAGGCCCCCAAGGCCCCCACAAACACAGGCCCCTACAGTGTACAGGCAGCTCCCAGCCACCCCCAGATGCTGGCCCCAAAGTTGTACAAACAGCTCCCAGCCACCCTGCAGAAACAGATTCCTACATTGTACAAGCAGTTCTCAGCCCGCTAGACACAGGCCCTGACCCCCCACACATGCAGGCCCCAAAGGTGTACAAGCAGCTCCCACCCCTCCCCCAGACGCAGGTCCCAAGCCCCCCCCCCCCCAAACACAGGCCCCTACAACCAGCACCCAACCCCCTACCCCCGATGCCAGGCCCAAAGGTGTAGAAGCAGCTCCAAACCTCCTCCCTCAACCCAGGCTCCAACAGTGTACAAGCACCTCCCAACCAACCCTCCCCTTCCCCCCCCCCCCCCGCCCCCCGACACAGGCTCCAAAGGAATACAAAGAGCTCCCACCCCTCCCCCAGATGCTGGTCTCAACCCCACCCCGCCCCCAGAAGCAGGCCCCAAAGGTGTAGAGTCAGCTCCCAACCCCCTCAATGCCGGCCCCAAGGGTCTACAAGCAGCTCCCCCCTTGCCCCCAGATACCGGCCCCCAGACACAGACCCCAAAAGCCTAATCACAGGCCCTGAACTCTAGAGGCAGGCTCCAAAACCCAGGACAAAGCCCCACTGGTTCGAGACAGGGCCCAAATCCCAGACACAGGCCCCAAACGCTAAACACATGCCAAAAAAAGTATTAGTGCTGGTGCCAAATGTTACAGACAGGCCCAAAAGCCCGAGATGCTCAAGGCTGAGACGTAACTTGGCTTTCTGAATTACTGGAAAGCAGCTTTCATTCTCAGATAATTGTGTGCAGGCTAGATAGGATGGGGCTTCAGGCACCTCTTCACCTGAGGAAACACACTGCCATCAGGCACCGCTGTGCCAGACAAGCTTGTTCTGCTAGAACACCCTACTCAGATGCACTGTGGCATTCAAGTGAACTGCTTTCATGCAAATATAACGACTGATGTTACAACCCACCTTGCCTGTGGCACCTGATGAACAGAAGAGTAAGCCACCGCAGCGCTTCAAAACCATCCCTGCACGTGCCGCTCCTTGTCGCTCTCTGGCCTTATCTCATATCCTTATCCACTTCTGTGGAGAGCCTGCCACGGCACCTGCAAAGCAAGACGGACACCTTTCATAGTCACCTTGTGCTACTTGGTCGTTCTGCTCCAACCCAGCTCATGACCAGCCCCTCTTCTTACACAGCTCTTCAGAGTGCAGTTTGCTCCTTTGAGCCTGTGCGAGACACCTGTGAAAGAAAAAGAAACGCATAGGCCGATGCAGCATCCAAAGACACAGCACAACTAGGTAAGTTACTCTCATCTGCTCCCTTACCTCTGCCGCTTACCAGCCCCCGAGGCAGATGCTTCAATCTACCCTCTTCAAACAGCTACAACACCTCTAAAAGACAAAGAGGGGATGCCTAGAGGAACAGTGAGACCTACAACACAACAACTGCTACATCTGTTCCTCACTCACCTTGCCAGAGGCAGCTCTGCGTGTGACATCCCAGGTTGTACACTGCGTTACCTAACCCTTACCGTAACCCTTACCCTAAATCTTCTCACCCTTACCATTACCCAAATCCTTACCTTTACTTTTTCCTTACCCTTACTCTTTCCTTTAACCATAACCTTACCCTTACCCTATACCTTACTCCAACCCTTCCCCTTACCTTCCCCTTCCCCTTACACTTAACCTAACCCTTACCCTTCTGCTTCCCCTAAAACATATCCTAACACTTTCCCTTACCCTTACACTTACCCTAACCCTTTCTATTACCCTTACACTTACTCTTGCCCTAATCCTTGCTTGCACCCTTACACTTATCCTAACCCTTACCCTTACCCATACTCAAACCCTTACTCTAACCCTTACCCTGACCCGTACCCTTACCCTTACCCTTAACCTAAGCCTAAACCTTAAACCTTACTTTAAAGCTTACCCTTTCTGCTACACTTACCCTTAGCCGAAATCTAAACCTTACACTTACCCTTAGCCTAACCCTCACCCTTACCATTACCCATACCCTTATTCTTACCCTTACCCTAACCCTTACCTTTACACTTACGGTTACCATTAACCTTACCCTTACCCTAACATTTATCCTTAACCTAACCCTTACCCTAAACCTTACCCCAACCCTTACCCTGACCCTTACATTAACCCTAACCCTTACCCTAAAACTTACACTTACTCTTAACCTTAACCTTACCCTTAACATTCACCTAATACTTACGCATACGTTTTCCTGACTTTAACCCTAAAACTAACCCTAACCATTACCCTAACATTTAACCTTACCCTAACCCTAACCCTTACTCTAACCCTTACCCTGACCTGTACCCTTACACTTACCCTTACCCTTATACTTACCCTAATTCTTACCCATACCGTAACACATATTTGTACCCTTAACCTTACCGTTACCCTTAACCTTACCCTTACCCTTACTCTATCCGTTACCCTTACGCTTACCCTTAACATAAACCTTACCCTTGACCTTACCCTTACCATAAGCCATACAACAACACTTACATGTACACTTACACTTGCACTTACCCTAGCAATTACTCGTACAATTACCCTTAACCTTACTATTAAGCTAACCCTAAACCTTACCCTTATCCTAACACTTACCCTTATCCTAAACCTTACCCTTTCTGCTACACTTACCCTTTGCCTAATTCTAAACCTTACTCGAACCCTCACCCTTACCTAAATCTAACTAAAATCTAACCATTACCCTAACCCCTCACCCTTACAATATACATATTTTTACCCTTTACCTAAACCTTTACCCCAACCCTTACCTTGACCCTTACATTAACCCTAATCCTTACACTAAACCTTACACTTACTCTTAACCTTAACCTTAGCTGTAACCTAATACTTACTCTTACGTTTCCCTCACCCTAACCCTAAAATTAACCCTAACCATTACCCTAACACTTACCCTTACCCTAACCCTTACTCTAACCCTTACAATTACCCGTACTTTTACACATACCCTTACACTTACCCTTACTCTTAAACTTACACTAACCCTTACCCTTAACTAAATCTAACCCTTACACTAAACATCATCCTTACCCTTACCATTATCCCTTCTCTTACCCTTATCCTAAACATTTCCCAAACCCTTACCCTTACATTAAACCTAACCCTTACCATAACTCTTAACCTTATCCTTAAACTTAACCTAATACTTACCCTTCCGTTTCCCTCACCCTAAACCTAAAATTAGCCTAACCATTACCCTAACACTTACCCTTACTCTAACCCTTACCATGAACTTAAGTGTAAGTGTTAGGATAACGTTAACCTTAAGGGTGACCCTTAAGCTGATCCTTAATGTTTATGGTTAGGTTAAGAGTAATTGTACGAGTAATTACTAGGATAAGTGTAAGCGTAATTGTACATGTAAGTGTTGATGTATGGCTTATGGTAAGGGTAAGGTAAAGGGTAAGGTTTATGTTAAGGGAAAGTGTAAGAGTAACGGATAGAATAAGGGTAAGTGTAACGGTTAAGTGTTAGGGTAATGGTTAGGGTTAATTTTAGGATTAGGGTGAGAAAAATGTAAGGTTAAGTACTAGCTTAAGGTTAAGGGTAAGGTTAAGGTTAAGAGTAAGTGTAAGGTTTAGGTTAAGGGTTATGGTTAATGTAAGGTTCAGGGAAAGGTTTGGGGTAAGGTTTAGGGTTAGGTTCAGCTTAAGGGTAAGGGTTGGGGTAAGGTTAAGGGTATGGATAAGGATAAGTGTAAGGGATAGGGTAAGGGTAAGGGTTAGCGTAAGGGTAAGATTAATGGTAAGGTTTATGTTAAGGGTAAGCGTAAGGGTAACGGATAGAGTAAGGGTAAGGGTAACAGTAAGGTTAAGGGTACAAATATGTGTTAGGGTATGGGTTATGGTATGGGTAAGAGTTAGGGTAATGTAAGGGTAAGGGTGAGTGTAAGGGTATGGGTCAGGGTAAGGGTTAGAGTAAGGGTTAGGGTTAGGGTAAGGGTAAGTGTTAGAATAATGGTTAGGGTTAATTTTAGGGTTAGGGTGAGGGAAACGTAAGGGTAAGTATTGGGTTAAGGTAAGGGTAAGTGTAAGGTTTAGATTTAGGCTAATGGTAAATGTAGCAGAAAGGGTAAGGTTTACGATAAGGGTAAGTGTTAGGGTAAGGGTAAGGTTTAGGGTAACATAAAGGGTAAGGATTACGGTAAGGGTAAGGGTACGGGTAGAATTTGTTAGAATATGGCTTATGGTAAGGGTAAGGTTTAGGGTAAGAGTAAGTGTAAGTGTATGTGTAAGGGTACGGGTCATTGTAAGGGTTAGAGTAAGGGTTAGGGTAAGGGTAGGTGTTAGGGTAATAGTTAGGGTTAATTTTAGGGTTAGGGTGAGGGAAACGGAAGGGTAAGTATTAGGTTAAGGTTAAGGGTAAGGTTAAGGTTAAGAGTAAGTGTAAGTTTTAGGGTAAGGGTAAGGGGTTAATGTAAGGGTCAGGGTAAGGGTTAAGGTAAGGTTTAGGGTTAGAGTTAGGTTAAGGTTAAGTTTTAGGGTAAGGGTAAGTTATATGTATAAGGATAAGTGTAAGGGTAAGTGTTAGGGTAAGTGTAAGGATAAGGATAAGTGTACAAGTCAGGGTAAGGTTTAGAGTTAGGATTAGGGTTTGGGTTAGGGTAAGGGTAAGTGTTAGGGTAATGGTTAGGGTTAATTTTAGGTGTATGGTGACGGATAAGAAAGGGTAAGTAGTAGGTTAAGGTTAAGCGTAAGGTTAAGGTTAAGAGTAAGTGTAAGTTTTAGGGTACGGTTTAGGGTTAATGTAAGGGTCAGGGTAAGTGTTTGAGTAAGATTTAGGGTTAGGGTAAGAGTAAGTATATGGGTAATGGTAAGGGTAAGTGTTAGGGTTAGGGTAAGTGTAAGGTTTAGATTTAGGCTAAGGGTAAGTGTAGCAGAAAGGGTAAGGGTTACGGTAAGTGTAAGTGTAAGGATAAGGTTAAGGTTTAGGCTTACGTTAAGGGTAAGGGTAATGCTTTGGTAAGGGTAAGAGTAAGGGTAAAGGTAAGGGTTACGGTAAGGGTAAGGGTACTGGTAGAAGTATGTGTTAGAGTATGGCTTATGGTAAGGGTACAAGTAGCTCCCCCCCCAGAGACAGGACCCAAAGGTGTACAACCAGTTCCCAACACCCCTGAGACACAGGCCCCAACCGCCCCCCCAGACACAGCGACCCAAATTCTACAAGCAGCTCCCAACCCCTGCCAGGCACGCCCCCTACCCTATACAAGCAGCTCCCAACCCTCCCCCCCCCCCCCCCCGAGGGAGGCCCCCAAGGCCCCCACAAACACAGGCCCCTACAGTGTACAGGCAGCTCCCAGCCACCCTGCAGAAACAGATTCCTACATTGTACAAGCAGTTCCCAGCCCGCTAGACACAGGCCCTGACCCCCCACACATGCAGGCCCCAAAGGTGTACAAGCAGCTCCCACCCCTCCCCCAGACGCAGGTCCCAAGCCCCCCCCCCAAACACAGGCCCCTACAACCAGCACCCAACCTCCTACCCCCGATGCCAGGCCCAAAGGTGTAGAAGCAGCTCCAAACCTCCTCCCTCAACCCAGGCTCCAACAGTGTACAAGCACCTCCCAACCAACCCTCCCCTTCCCCCCCCCCCCCCCCGCCCCCCGACACAGGCTCCAAAGGAATACAAAGAGCTCCCACCCCTCCCCCAGATGCTGGTCTCAACCCCCCCCCGCCCCCAGAAGCAGGCCCCAAAGGTGTAGAGTCAGCTCCCAACCCCCTCAATGCTGGCCCCTAGGGTCTACAAGCAGCTCCCCCCTTGCCCCCAGATACCGGCCCCCAGACACAGACCCCAAAAGCCTAATCACCGGCCCTGAACTCTAGAGGCAGGCTCCAAAACCCATGACAAAGCCCCAGTGGTGCGAGACAGGGCCCAAATCCCAGACGCAGGCCCCAAACGCTAAACATGCCAAAAAAAGTATTAGTGCTGGTGCCAAATGTTACAGACAGGCCCAAAAGCCCGAGATGCTCAAGGCTGAGACGCAACTTGGCTTTCTGAATTACTGGAAAGCAGCTTTCATTCTCAGATAATTGTGTGCAGGCTGATTAAGGAGCTATTGGGGAGGCAAGGACAATCCCCAGACAAGGACTGTATATCTCGAAACAAGACACTGGAACTCATGATAAGGAAGCGGCAGGCGGACAGAGAAACGAATGTAAGGACTATAAATCTCGAAACTGGACATTGGAATTCATTATAAAGATACAACAAACGGGAGAATTGGCAACAACCAGCTCTTGCAATTAAGAAACATGCCAATTCAGCAGATTCCTGACCAAAGGTGAAAAGTACACTGTGAGGAAGACTCGGGGTCTTCCTCCCAAAGACCCCTGCCCACGTCCCAAAGACCCCTGCCCACAATTCTTGGAAGGCTCTACGCAGGCGCAAGGTGCCAAAAGGCTAATTAGCATGAGAAGCGAGGGAAGGTGGGGATAGGTAATGCATATGTATAGGTGCTTGTAGAATATTGATAGATTGATTGTATAAATTCAAGACTGCTTTCTGCTTTGGGTATGCACGATAGGTGGAGAGATCCCCCGTGCATCCAGCGCTGCAATAAAGAATATACCACTTAAAGGAATTTCGGCTTCGATCTTTGAATCAATTTGGCGACCCAGATGGGACAACCTCTCTGCCGGACTGCAGGACCTGCTGGGAACAGGACTCCCTAGGGTACCCCCGGGATTTCCCGGAGGGACTCCTCGACTCACCGGATCACTGCGGAGGCAGACAAGGACCCCATCATTGTAAGTGAGTATATTCTTTATTCTGCTTTGTTTTTCTGGTAGACCGGTCATCTGGAACTGTCTGTAAGTCAGAAGGTGATCTTCTGCGAGGCAGTGTTTGGTATACACTTTGTGGTTAGCACCATAAGTACATGTTTGGGGACCTTAAGGAAGGAGCTCGCTTTAAGGTCCATCTGGAATTGTGTTGTCTATTTCGGTTTTCTGACTCATGGAGTATGGTATTTAACTCTGGTTATTGTTACTGCGATTTTGGCTATTTTCCTGGTGGTAATAGTAGGTTCGTGGCATTGTTATAAGAAAGATATCGTTACGGTGTTACACAGTTCGGTTTTCTGACTTATCGCATGTGGAATTTGACTCTGACTATTGTTACTGTGATTTTGGCAATATTGCTGGTAATAGTAGTTTTGTGGCATCGCTACTGAAAGATATTGCGTGCCCGTATTTTTGTGAGTGATACGTTTTGTGATACGCTTTTGTAAGTAACGTGTGTATTCTGAAAGTGTAAACTGGAAAATGGGGGGGCGAGTAAGCAGTGAAATTTTAAAGAAAAGTGTGTTAGGATGTGTTTTAAGTCACTGGAAAGATATTGGAGGATCTGCCGGTGGAAGTGTGAACAGGAAAACATTGATAAAATATCGTAATCAGTGGTGGCCGCTTTATAAGCTGGATTGTGGAGAAAAGTGGCCCCTAAATGGAACTTTAAACTATAATATTTTGCTACAGTTAATGTTGTTTTTTGAGAAGCAGAACAGGAGGAAATGTTGTATACTGATGTTTCAGCATCTTGGTGGGAAAAGGTAGGGAATTAAGTTGGCCCCTGACTGAACCTTTGATGTTGGCATTAGAGAAGTACAGGCTGGAGAAAGATAAAGGAAGTGTTAAAAGGGTTGTTGAAAGTGTTAAAGGTGTTTGAAGTTGAATGAGCAGGGAAAGAGGATGTAGGAATATTAATAGTTCTGCCTCTGCCCGAGGCAGAGATCTTAAAATCATGGGTGTTAGCCCTTTAGGGCAAAGGGACCATGATCGGTCCGAGAGAGTTGTCACAGAAACAGAAAAGAGGTCAACTCTTAAAACAACCTGAGTTCATGTGCGAGCTCAGATTGCTGATGGGACCGTTCAGGGAACTGTGGACAATTGCATTCCCCTGACCGACCCCCACTAAGACCCGAATCATCCTGAAAATTATGAGCGGTTAAGTAAATACTAAAACCTGGATGAATTGGGAATTGAGAATATGCTTCCAACAAGGTCTAAAAGAAAGCCCTATGGAATTTTTGGACCAACTCTGAAATGTAATGAAAATAAATAAATAAATAAATAAATAAAACAAAACGGTTTGGACCTGGCTTTGGAGGACAAATTGACTAGCCTTTTCCTAGGGTAATCAACCCCTGATTTCAACAGGAATAACGGGGACCTGGGGAATCTACCCTAGCGGATCCTCCACTGGTTATAATGAAGCTAGGGGAGGAATGGAAGTGAAATTTCTTATTGCTATGGGGCAACGTATTCAGTTCTAAATCAAGCATTAATGCCTTCACAGAATTATTATGTTAGGGTAAAAGGTGTGTCGTGGTTTAATCCGGCCGGCAGCTAAACACCACGCAGCTGTTCGCTCACCCTCCCCCTCCCTCTCTGGGACAGGGGAGAGAAATGGAAAGTGAAGCCTGTGAGTTGAGATAAAGACAGTTTAATAAGACAAAATAATAATAATAATAATAATAATAATAATAATAATAATAATAATAATAATACAATGATGATAATAGTACCACTACTAATAATGTGTACAAACAAGTGATGCACAATGCAATTGCTCACCACCCGCTGACCGATGCCCAGCCTAACCCCGAGCAGTCCGGCCCCCTCCTCCTGGCTAGCCACCCCTATGTATTGTTTAGCCTGACGTCAGATGCTATGGAATACCCCTTTGGCTAGTTTGGGTCACCTGTCCTGGGTCTGTCCCCTCCCAGCTCTTACTGCACCCCCAGCCTGCCTCTTGGCAGGACAGAGCAAGAAGCTGAGATGTCCTTGGCTTGGTATAAGCATTGCTCTGCAACAATTAAAACATCGGGGTGTTATCAGCACTCTTCTCATCCTAAGCCAAAACATAGCATTCTCCCAGCTACTAGGAAGAAAATTAACTCTGTTCTAACTGAAACCAGGACAAGGTGTAACCGAAAAGGCTTATTTTTGTGAACCTTTGAAGTACAAGTTAGGGAAACAATGGGGCATACACAGATTTTTATCTATGCCTAGCTCCTCATGGGCGCTCTTAGGTAGAGATTTATTAGAGCAAGTAGGAGCAGAAATTGTCTTTGAAAAGGGGAAAATGGAATTAAGAACAGGAGAAGAACAACTAATAAATGTGTTAAGCTTGGCACTAATACAAACTGACCCTAAAAGTGAAATACCTTTAGAGATCACAGATCAAGTATGTCCAGGAGTTTGGGCTACCGAAGTCCCTGGAAGAGCTAAAAATGTGACCTTAATAATTATTAAATTAAAGCCAGGAGAGAAACCCGTTAAGGTTAAGTAATATCCTTTGAGGATAGAAGATAGGAAAGGAATTAAAGAGATAATTGATCAATTTTTACAGTATGGATTATTGATTGAATGCGAATCAGAATCCAATGCACCCATATTGCCAATTAAAAAGGCAGATGAAAAAGCTATAGGCTAGTTCAGGATTTGAGGGCCATAAATAAAATCACTGAGGATATACATCCAGTAGTGGCAAACCCTTATACTTTGCTGACTAAATTAAAGAATAGTCAAGTCTGCTTTACCGTACTGGATTTAAAAGATGCCTTCTTCTGCCTAGGCTTAGCCACAGAAAGCCAAAACCTATTCGCCTTTGAATGGGAAAATCCCGATTCAGGCAGAAAGACGCAGCTTACGTGGACATTACTACCTCAAGGATTCAAGAATAGCCCCACTATTTTTGGAAACCAATTAGCAAGGGAACTCAAAACATGGATACCTCCGGACACTGAAGGTGCTTTGTTACAATATGTAGTATGTAGATGATCTCTTAATAGCTACCGAGACTAAAGGGAGTTGTATTCAATGGACTATAAGTCGTCTTAATTTTCTGGGTTTAAATGGATATCAAGTCTCTTGACAGAAAGTCCAGCTGGCTCAACAAAGTGTGACCTATCTGGGATTTGACATTTCGGAAGGACAACGAGAACTAGGAACTGAACATCAGGAAGTCATTTGCCGGACTCCAGAACCTCAAATGGTAAAGGAGCTACAAAGCTTTTTAGGAATGACAGGTTGGTGTCGCCTTTGGATTTATAATTATGGACTATTGCTAAAGCCTCTATGTGAATTGATAAAGATTAACCAGTCAAAGTTAGTCTGGACTGGAGAAGCACAAAAAGTCTTTAAACAACTTAAACAAGAATTGATGATTTTGAAATATCAAGCAATATTGGTAGAACAGGACGACGTGGAAATTGTGATAATTCATATTGTGAATCTAGCCTCTTTTCTTAGTGATGCTCCGGCACAAGCTGTGATTCACGATTGTTTAGAAACTCTAGAGACTGTGTATTCCAGCCGACCAGACCTTAAGGAGGAGCCCATGGAAGATGCGGAAGACACTTGGTTCACGGATGGGAGCAGTTTTGTTACGCAAAGACAACGTAAAGCTGGATATGCTATAACAACTACTCAGCAGGTAATCGAGTCTAAGTCTTTACCCCCTGGAACATCAGCTCAAAAGGCGGAGATAGTTGCTCTCACGAGAGCATTGGAACTGGCAGCGGGAAAAAGGGTAAATATTTGGACAGATTCTAAATATACATTCGGCGTGGTACATGCTCATGGAGCAATTTGGAAAGAACATGGATTGCTGACCGCTCAGTGAAAACACAAAGTATGCTGAAGAAATTTTAAAATTGTTAGAGGCTGTAAAACAACCAGAAAAGGTAGCTATCATGCATTGTCAGGGACACCAAAAGGGGAACACCGATTTTGAAATTGGAAAATCGATTGGCAGAGGCTAAGCAGGCAGCTGAAATAACTGAGGTGAAGGCGTTGTCTTTGATACCAGATGGTAAAATCCAAACTATATCCAAATTATACAAAAGAAGACTTAAAATTAATTGAAGATTTGAAAGGTAAAATGAAACCAGATGGATGAGTATATTTAAAAGATAACCCCATAGTAATACCCTCTAGTTTGACATGGCCCATAGTTCTTACAGAACACAATAAAACGCATTGGGGAGCTGGCACACTGCATAAGAGCCTGAGTCAGACATTAGTGGGACGATATGATAAAACAAGTAACTCAACAATGTAGCATTTGCTTACACAATAACCCCAATACCAAGGATAGAATAAAATTTGGAATAATCGGTAAAGGAAATTATTCGGGGCAACAGTGGCAAATTGATTTTTCAGAACTCCCTAGAAAAGGGGGGTATCATTATTTACTGGTTCTGACTGACACGTTTTCAGGAAGGCCTGAAGCCTTTCCCTGTCGAACAAACAAAGCAAGAGAAGTGGTTAAAGTCTTGTTAAATGAAATAATACCATGCTTTGGGATTCTAGTAGCAATGTCTTCTGATAGAGTTTCACATTTTTGTGCACAAGTGGTAGAACAGATAAGTAAGATTCTAAAGATAGATTGGCAACTGCATACTCCTTATAGACCACAGGCAAGTGGACAGGTAGAAAAAAGGAACCATTTAATTAAACAATAAATAGCTAAAATTGGATAAGAAGCTAATTTGTCATGGCCTCAATCCCTCCCTTTAGCATTACTTGGAATTAGAGTTAAACCTAGAATAAAAGGAAATTTGAGTCCCTTCAAAATCTTATATGGAAGGCCATAGCAATTTCTATTTAGTGGAGAGGACCTAACGCAGTTAGGATCAGAATATTTATATGCTTATATAACTGAACTTCAGAAACAATTAAATAAAGTACTTACATTTGTTTTAGGGACCAGGGCTAGAGGGTTGGATCAACCAATCCACCCCTTTAAGCTCGGGGATTATATATATATATAAAGACTTTTTCAGGACAACCCGTGCAGGAAAAATGGAAGGAAAGTGGATGTGACCATACCAAGTATTACTGACAACACACACCGCCATTAAGATTAAGAAGCAAGCAGCTTGGATCCACAATTCAAGGGTGAAGAAGGCCCCGGCGAGGATATGGACCACCACTCCAATTGGACCAACAAAATTACGGTTTTCCAGATCCTAATGATTGCAGGGGTGCGGTTCTCGGATTTGGGGTGGGCAACTTGGGATGAGAACTTACACCTGATCTTAATACAAACAATTTCTCAAGTAACTAATAAGACGAACTGTTGGGTATGCACCCATCTGCCACAGCATGGGAATAAGGGTGTATCGTTAATTGGGATTCCCTTGCCTGCAAACTTATCTTGGACTAATTTGTGGGAAAACACGTCTTGGGGTCGAAAATATTAAGCAGTTTTGGAACTAGAAGTGAGTAGCTTCATGCCGTTAGAATCCTATTATGTATGTGTACAAAGGTGTAACCCGCCTAAGGGTATAGGAAAACAGCATTGTATAAATACGGATACTACTTATGTGGGAAATCAGACATCTTGTAATTGAACAATTGATATTAGTACGACTAGCGGCTGGGCAAATTCAACCAGCTGGACGGTTCCAGAAGGAAAAGGGTGGTATTGGCTATGCAATGATACAGCCCGTAAGGTCTTGCCTGAGAATTGGAAGGGAACTTGCACTCTTGGAGCGGTAGTCCCCAATATGACAGTACATGATGTAGTGCCTCGAGGTTACTTGAGAAATCATATCCGGAGAATCAGATGAAAAATTAACAATCCATTGGTAGAGAGACACACCCCTTTTCATAGTTTTGTGCGATGGTTTATCCCATGGTTAGGAGTGAGTGAATTGGAAAAGGCAATAGTTAATATTTCTGCAATTATAGAGAAGTTAGAAAACAAAATTCTGGATGCTATAAAGGCTCAACAAGAAGAGATATCTAGTTTATCACAGGTAGTGTTACAAAATCGGATGGCCCTAGACTTGTTACTGGCCACTCAAGGGGGAGTCTGTACAGTAATAAACACAAGTTGTTGTATGTATGTAGATCAGAGTGGAAGGATCTCTACCGACCTGGAAGAAATATGGAAGCAGACAAGGATCCTACATGAGATCAGTAAAGATGATCTTTCATGGAGTTTTAGTGAACTATGGAATAAGTTAACCTCCTGGTTGCCCAATTTCCAATGGTTGAAACAAGTATTCGTTGCTCTAATCGTATTAGTAGTGTTAGGAATATTTGTGTGCATGTTGTTTAGATGCCTGCTTTGTTGTGTTACTGTAAATAAAGAAAGTATCTGATGCAAAAGAATTTGCATGGGAAAAGAAAAGGGGGGATTGATTAAGGAGGTATTGGGGAGGCAAGGACAATCCCCAGACAAGGACTGTATATCTCGAAACAAGACACTGGAACTCATGATAAGGAAGCGGCAGGCGGACAGAGAAACGAATGTAAGGACTATAACTCTCGAAACTGGACATTGGAATTCATTATAAAGATACAACAAACGGGAGAATTGGCAACAACCAGCTCTTGCAATTAAGAAACATGCCAATTCAGCAGATTCCTGACCAAAGGTGAAAAGTACACTGTGAGGAAGACTCGGGGTCTTCCTCCCAAAGACCCCTGCCCACGTCCCGAAGACCCCTGCCCACAATTCTTGGAAGGCTCTGTGCAGGCGCAAGGTGCCAAAAGGCTAATTAGCATGAGAAGCGAGGGAAGGCGGGGATAGGTAATGCATATGTATAGGTGCTTGTAGAAAATTGATAGATTGATTGTATAAATTCAAGACTGCTTTCTGCTTTGGGTATGCACGATAGGTGGAGAGATCCCCCGTGCATCCAGCGCTGCAATAAAGAATATACCACTTAAAGGAATTTCGGCTTCGATCTTTGAATCAAGGCTAGATAGGATGGGGCTTCAGGCACCTCTTCACCTGAGGAAACACACTGCCATCAGGCACCGCTGTGCCAGACAAGCTTGTTTTGCTAGAACACCCTACTCAGATGCACTGTGGGATTCAAGTGAACTGCTTTCATGCAAATATAACGACTGATGTTACAACCCACCTTGCCTGTGGCACCTGATGAACAGAAGAGTAAGCCACCGCAGCGCTTCAAAACCATCCCTGCACATGCCGCTCCTTGTCGCTCTCTGGCCTTATCTCATATCCTTATCCACTTCTGTGGAGAGCCTGCCACGGCACCTGCAAAGCAAGACGGACACCTTTCATAGTCACCTTGTGCTACTTGGTCGTTCTGCTCCAACCCAGCTCATGACCAGCCCCTCTTCTTACACAGCTCTTCAGAGTGCAGTTTGCTCCTTTGAGCCTGTGCGAGACACCTGTGAAAGAAAAAGAAACGCATAGGCCGATGCAGCATCCAAAGACACAGCACAACTAGGTAAGTTACTCTCATCTGCTCCCTTACCTCTGCCGCTTACCAGCCCCCGAGGCAGATGCTTCAATCTACCCTCTTCAAACAGCTACAACACCTCTAAAAGACAAAGAGGGGATGCTTAGAGGAACAGTGAGACCTACAACACAACAACTGCTACATCTGTTCCTCACTCACCTTGCCAGAGGCAGCTCTGCGTGTGACGTCCCAGGTTGTACACTGCGTTACCTAACCCTTACCGTAACCCTTACCCTAACCCTTCTCACCCTTACCATTACCCAAATCCTTACCTTTACTTTTTCCTTACCCTTACTCTTTCCTTTAACCATAACCTTACCCTTACCCTATACCTTACTCCAACCCTTCCCCTTACCTTCCCCTTCCCCTTACACTTAACCTAACCCTTACCCTTCTGCTTCCCCTAAAACATATCCTAACACTTTCCCTTACCCTTAAACTTACCCTAACCCTTTCTATTACCCTTACACTTACTCTTGCCCTAATCCTTGCTTGCACCCTTACACTTATCCTAACCCTTACCCTTACTCAAAACCTTACTCTAACCCTTACCCTGACCCGTACCATTTCCCTTACCCTTACCCTTATTCATACCATTACCCTTACCCTTAACCTTACCCTTACCCTAACACTTACCCTAACCCTTAACCTTTCTGCTACACTTACCCTTTTCCTAAACCTAAACCTTACCCTTACCCTTACCCTTAACCTAAGCCTAAACCTCAAACCTTACCGTAAACCTTACCCTTTCTGCTACACTTACCCTTAGCCTAAATCTAAACCTTACACTTACCCTTACTGTTACCCTCACCCTTACCATTACCCATACCCTTATCCTTACCCTAACCCTTACCTTTACACTGACTGTTACCATTAACCTTACACTTACCCTAACACTTATCCTGAACCTAACCCTTACCCTAAACCTTACGCCAATCCTTACATTAACCCTAACCCTTACCCTAAACCTTACACTTACTCTTAACATTAACCTTACCCTTAACCTTTAGCTAATACTTAACCTTACGTTTTTCTCACCCTAACCCTATAATTAACCATAACCATTACGCTAACACTTAACCTTAACCTTACAATAAGCCATACAACAACACTTAAATGTACACTTACGCTTACAGTTACCCTAGGAATTACTCGTTCAATGACTCCTACCCTTACCCTTACACTTACCCTTACCCTTACCCTTCTCCATACCATTACCCTTACCCTAAACCTTACACTTACCCTTATCCTTACCCTAACCCTCACCCTTACCATTAACCATACCCTTACTCTTCTCCTTACCCTAAACCTTACCCCAACCCTTACCCTAACCCTTACATTAACCCTAACCCTTAACCTAAACCTTACACTTACTCTTAACCTTAACCTTACCCTTAAACTAATACATACCCGTACATTTCCCTCACCATAACCCTAATTTTAACAGTACCCATTACCCTAACACTTATCCTTACCTAACCCTAACCCTTACTCTAACCCTTACCCTGTCCTGTACCCTTACACTTACCCTTACCCTTACACTTACCCTAACCCTTTCCCTTACCATTACCGATACCCTTACCCTTACCCTTACCCTTACCATTACCATTAACCTAACCCTTATCCTAACACCCTTACCCTAATCCTACACCTTTCTGCTACACTTACCCTTAGCCTAAATCTAAACCTTACACTTACCCTTACCCTTTCCCTCACCCTTACCATTACCCATATCCTTACTCTTCCTTTTACCGTTATCATTAACCTTAACCTTACCCTATCCCTTACAATTATCCTTGTCCATACAACTTACCCTTACCCTAACACTTACCCTTAACCTAACTCTACACCTAAACCTTACCTGAAACCTTACCCTGACCCTTACATTAACCCTAACCCTTATCCTAAACCTTACTCTTAACCTTAACCTTACCCGTAACCTTAACCTAATCCTTACCCTTACGTTTCCCTCACCATAAGCCTAAAATTTACCCTAACCATTACCCTAACACCCTTACCCTAACCCTTACTCTAACCCTTACAATGACCCATACCCTTACACATACACTTACACTTACTCTTACCCTAAACCTTACCCTTACCCTAACACTTACCCTTATCGTAAACCTTACCCTTTCTGCTACACTTACCATTAGCCTAAATCTAAATCTTACACTTACCCTTACTTGAACCGAATACTTACCCTTACATTTCCCTCACCCTAACCCTAAAATTAACCCTAACCATTATTCTAACCCTTACCCTCACCCATACCCTTACACTCACCCTTACCCTTACATTACCCTAACTCTTACCCATACCATAACCCATACCCTAACACATATTTGTACCCTTAACCTTACCGTTACTCTTACCCTTACCCTTACTCTATCCGTTACCCTTACGCTTACCCTTAACATAAACATTACCATTAATCTTACCCTTACGCTAACCCTTACCCTATCCCTTACACTTTTCCTTATCCATACCCTTAACCTTACCCCAACCCTTACCCTTAAGCTGAACCTAACCCTAAACCTTACCCCAAACCTTTCCCTGAACCTTACATTAACACTAACCCTTAACCTAAACCTTACACTTACTCTTAACCTTAACCTTACCCTTAACCTTACCCTTAACCTTAAGCTAGTACTTAACCTTACATTTTTCTCACCCTAATCCTAAAATTAACCCTAACCATTACCCTAACACTTAACCGTTACACTTACCCTTATTCTATCCGTTACCCTTACGCTTTCCCTTAACATAAACCTTACCCTTGACCTTACCCTTACCATAAGCCATACAACAACACTTACATGTACACTTACGCTTACACTTACCCTAGCAATTACTCGTACAATTACCCTTACCCTTAACCTAAGCCGAAACTTTAAACCTTACAGTAAACCTTACCCTTTCTGCTACACTTCCCCTTAGCCTAAATCTAAACCTTACACTTACCCTTACTGTAACCCTCACCCTTATCATTACCAATACCCTTACTCTTACCCTTACCCTAACCCTTACTCTAACCCTTACAATTACCCGTACTTTTACACATACCCTTACACTTACCCTTACTCTTAAACTTACACTAACCTTTACCCTTAACTAAATCTAACCCTTACACTAAACATCATCCTTACCCTTACCATTATCCCTTCTCTTACCCTTATCCTAAACGTTTCCCAAACCCTTACCCTTACATTAAACCTAACCCTTACCATAACTCTTAACCTTATCCTTAAACTTAACCTAATACTTACCCTTCCGTTTCCCTCACCCTAAACCTAAAATTAGCCTAACCATTACCCTAACACTTACCCTTACTCTAACGCTTACCCTGAACTGTACCCTTACACTTCCACTTACCCACTTAAGTGTAAGAGTTAGGATAACGTTAACCTTAAGGGTGACCCTTTAGCTTATCCTTAATGTTTATGGTTAGGTTAAGAAAAAGGGTAATGGTTTGGTAAGGGTAAGGTTAAGGGTAATTTTACGAGTAATTGCTAGGGTAAGTGTAAGCGTAAGTGTACATGTAAGTGTTGTTGTATGGCTTATGGTAAGGGTAAGGTCAAGGGTAAGGTTTATGTTAAGGGTAAGCGTAAGGGTAAGGGATAGAGTAAGGGTAAGGGTAAGGTTAAGGGTAACGGTAAGGTTAAGGGTACAAATATGTGTTAGGGTATGGGTTATGGTGTGGGTAAGAATAAGGGTAAGTGTAAGGGTAAGGGTCAGGGTAATGGTAAGAGTAAGGGTTAGGGTTAGGGTAAGGTTAAGTGTTAGGGTAATGGTTAGGGTTAGTTTTAGGGTTAAAGTCAGGAAAATGTATGCGTAAGTATTAGGTGAATGTTAAGGGTAAGGTTAAGGTTAAGAGTAAGTGTAAGGTTTAGGGTAAGGGTTAGGGTTAATGTAAGGGTCAGGGTAAGGGTTGGGGTAAGGTTTAGGGTAAGGGTTAGGTTACGAATAAGTGTTAGGGTAAGGGTAAGGTTAATGGTAACCGTAAGTGTAAGGGTAAGGGTTAGGGTAAGGGGAAGAGTAAGGGGAAGGGGAAGTCTAAGGGTCCGGGTCAGGGTAAAAGTTAGAGTAAGGGTTAGGGTTAGGGTTCGGTAAGGATAAGTGTTAGGGTAATGGTTACGGTTAATTTTAGGGTTATGGTGAGGGAAACGTAAGGGTATGTATTAGTTTAAGGGTAAGGTTAAAGTTAAGATTAAGTGTAAGGTTTAGGTTAAGGGTTAGGGTTAGAGTAAGGGTTAGGGTTAGGGTTAGGGTAAGGGTTAGGGATAATGTAAGGGTCAGGGTAAGGGTTGGGGTAAGGTTTAGTTTAAGGGTAAAAGTAAGTATAATGGTAAGGGTAAGAGTGAAGGTTAGGGTAATGGTTAGATTTAGGTAAGGGTGAGGGTTCGGGTAAGGTTTAGAATTAGGCAAACGGTAAGTGCAGCAGAAAGGGTAAGGTTTAGGATAAGGGTAAGTGTTAGGATAAGGGTAAGGTTTAGGGTTAGCTTAATAGTAAGGTTAAGGGTAATTGTACGAGTAATTGCTAGGGTAAGTGCAAGTGTAAGTGTACATGTAAGTGTTGTTGTATGGCTTATGGTAAGGTTTAGGTTAAGGTTAAGGTTTATGTTAAGTGTAAGTGTAAGGGTAACGGAGACAGTAAAGGTAAGGGTAAGGGGAACGGTAAGGTTAAGGCTACAAGTACGTGTTAGGGTATGGGTTATGGTAAGGGTAAGGGTTAGGGTAAGGGTAAGTGTAAGGGTACGGGTCAGGGTAAGGGTTAGAGTAAGGGTTAGAGTTACGGTTAGGGTTAGGGTAAGGGTAAGTGTTGGGGTAATGGTTAGGGTTAATTTTAGGGTTAGGGTGAGGGAAACGTAAGGGTAAGTGTTAGTGTAATGGTTAAGGGTAAGGTTAAGAGTAAGTGTAAGTTTTAGGGTAAGGGTTAGGGTTAATGTAAGGGTCAGGGTAAGGGTTGGGGTAAGGTTTAGGGTTAGGGTTAGGTTAAGGGTAAAGATTAGGGCAAGGGTAAGGGCATGGATAAGGATAAGTGTAAGTGTTAGGGTAAGGGTAATGTTAAAGGTAACAGTAAGTGTAAGGAGAAGGGTTAGGGTAAGGGTAAGGGTAAGAGTATTGGTAATGATAAGGGTGAGGGTTACAGTAGGGGTAAATGCAAGGTTTAGATTTCGGCTAAGGGTAAGTGTAGCAGAAAGGGTAAGGTTTACTGTAAGGTTTCGGCTTAGGTTAAGGTTAAGGGTAAGGGTAAGGGTAATTGTACGAGTAATTTTAGGGTTAGGGTAAGGTCAAGTGTTAGGGTAATGTTTAGGGTTAATTTTAGGGTTAGGGTGAGGGAAACGTAAGGGTAAGTATTAGGTTACAGCTAAGGTTAAGGTTAAGAGTAAGTGTAAGGTTTAGGGTAAGGGTTAGGGTTAATTTAAGGGTCAGGGTAAGGGTTGGGGTAAGGTTTAGGGTAAGGGTTAGGTTAAGGGTAAGTGTTAGGGTAAGAGTAAGGTTAATGGTAACCGTAAGTGTAAAGGTAAGGGTTAGGGTAAGGGTAAGAATAAGGGTATGGGTAATGGTAAGGGTGAGGGTAACAGTAAGGGTAAGTGTAAGGTTTAGATTTAGGCTAAGGGTAAGTGTAGCAGAAAGGGTAAGGTTTACGGTAAGGGTAAGTGTTAGGATAAGGGTAAGGTTTAGGGTTAGGTTAAGGGTAAGGGATAGGGTAAGGGATAGGGTAAGGGATAGGGATAGGGTAAGGTAAGGGTAAGGGTTAGGGTAACAGTAAGGGTAAGGGTACGGGTAGAAGTATGTGTTAGAGTAGGGATTATGGTAAGGGTAAGGGTAAGGGTAAGGGTTAGGGTAAGAGTAAGTGTAAGGGTATGTGTAAGTGTACGGGTCACTGTAAGTGTTAGAGTAAGGGTTATGTTAGGGGTAACTGTTAGGGTAATGGTTAGGGTTAATTTTAGGGTTAGTGTGAGGAAAACGAAAAGGTAAGTATTAGGTTAAGGTTAAGAGCAAGTGTAAGGTTTAGGTTAAGGGTAAGGGTTAATGTAAGCGTCCTGGAAAGGGTTCAGGTAAGGTTTAGGGTTAGAGTTAGGTTAGGGTTAAGTGTTAGGAAAAGGGTAAGTTGTATGTATAAGAATAAGTGTGAGAGTAAGGGTATTGGTAATGATAAGGGTGAGGGTTAAGGATAAGGTATAAGGATAAGAGTATTTTAATTTTTTAATTCAATTAATTTTAAATTAAAATTTTTTAATTTAATTAATTAATATTTTAA
This sequence comes from Aythya ferina, assembly GCF_964211825.1. Classification (NCBI taxonomy): domain Eukaryota; kingdom Metazoa; phylum Chordata; class Aves; order Anseriformes; family Anatidae; genus Aythya; species Aythya ferina. The sequence goes on along the minus strand of NC_140306.1, from coordinate 23,369,661 downwards.
TTGTACGAGTAATTGTTAGGGTAAGTTTAAGCGTTGTTGTATGGCTTATTTTAAGGGTAAGGTTAAGTGTTAGCGTAATGGTTATGGTTAATTATAGGGTTAGGGTGAGAAAAACGTAAGGTTAAGTATTAGCTTAAGGTTAAGGGTAAGGTTAATGTTAAGAGTAAGTGTAAGGTTTAGGGTAAGGGTTAGGGTTAATGTAAGGGTCAGGGTAAGGGTTGGGGTAAGGTTTAGGGTAAGGGTTAGGTTTAGGATAAGTGTTAGGGTAAGTGTAAGGTTAATGGTAACTGTAAGTGTAAAGGTAAGGGTTAGGGTAAGGATAAGGGTATGGGTAATGGTAAGGGTGAGGGTTATGCTAAGAGTAAGTGTAAGGTTTAGATTTCGGCTAAGGGTAAGTGTAGCAGAAAGGGTAAGCTTTAAAGTAAGGTTTAAGGTTTAGGGTTAGGTTAAGGGTAAGGGTAAGGGTACGGGTCAGGGTAAGGGTTAGAGTAAGGGTTTGAGTAAGGGTAAGGGTAAGGGTTAGGATAAGTGTAAGGGTGCAAGCAAGGATTAGGGCAAGAGTAAGTGTAAGGGTAATAGAAAGGGTTAGGGTAAGTTTAAGGGTAAGGGAAAGTGTTAGGATATGTTTTAGGGGAAGCAGAAGGGTAAGGGTTAGGTTAAGTGTAAGGGGAAGGGGAAGGTAAGGGGAAGGGTTGGAGTAAGGTATAGGGTAAGGGTAAGGTTATGGTTAAAGGAAAGAGTAAGGGTAAGGAAAAAGTAAAGGTAAGGATTTGGGTAATGGTAAGGGTGAGAAGGGTTAGGGTAAGGGTTACGGTAATGGTTAGGTAACGCAGTGTACAACCTGGGACGTCACATGCAGAGCTGCCTCTGGCAAGGTGAGTGAGGAACAGATGTAGCAGTTGTTGTGTTGTAGGTCTCACTGTTCCTCTAAGCATCCCCTCTTTGTCTTTTAGAGGTGTTGTAGCTGTTTGAAGAGGGTAGATTGAAGCATCTGCCTCGGGGGCTGGTAAGCGGCAGAGGTAAGGGAGCAGATGAGAGTAACTTACCTAGTTGTGCTGTGTCTTTGGATGCTGCATCGGCCTATGCGTTTCTTTTTCTTTCACAGGTGTCTCGCACAGGCTCAAAGGAGCAAACTGCACTCTGAAGAGCTGTGTAAGAAGAGGGGCTGGTCATGAGCTGGGTTGGAGCAGAACGACCAAGTAGCACAAGGTGACTATGAAAGGTGTCCGTCTTGCTTTGCAGGTGCCGTGGCAGGCTCTCCACAGAAGTGGATAAGGATATGAGATAAGGCCAGAGAGCGACAAGGAGCGGCACGTGCAGGGATGGTTTTGAAGCGCTGCGGTGGCTTACTCTTCTGTTCATCAGGTGCCACAGGCAAGGTGGGTTGTAACATCAGTCGTTATATTTGCATGAAAGCAGTTCACTTGAATGCCACAGTGCATCTGAGTAGGGTGTTCTAGCAGAACAAGCTTGTCTGGCACAGCGGTGCCTGATGGCAGTGTGTTTCCTCAGGTGAAGAGGTGCCTGAAGCCCCATCCTATCTAGCCTGCACACAATTATCTGAGAATGAAAGCTGCTTTCCAGTAATTCAGAAAGCCAAGTTACGTCTCAGCCTTGAGCATCTCGGGCTTTTGGGCCTGTCTGTAACATTTGGCACCAGCACTAATACTTTTTTTGGCATATGTTTAGCGTTTGGGGCCTGTGTCTGGGATTTGGGCCCTGTCTCGAACCAGTGGGGCTTTGTCCTGGGTTTTGGAGCCTGCCTCTAGAGTTCAGGGCCTGTGATTAGGCTTTTGGGGTCTGTGTCTGGGGGCCAGTATCTGGGGGCAAGGGGGGAGCTGCTTGTAGACCCTTGGGGCCGGCATTGAGGGGGTTGGGAGCTGACTCTACACCTTTGGGGCCTGCTTCTGGGGGCGGGGGGGGGTTGAGACCAGCATCTGGGGGAGGGGTGGGAGCTCTTTGTATTCCTTTGGAGCCTGTGTCGGGGGGGGGGAAGGGGAGGGTTGGTTGGGAGGTGCTTGTACACTGTTGGAGCCTGGGTTGAGGGAGGAGGTTTGGAGCTGCTTCTACACCTTTGGGCCTGGCATCGGGGGTAGGGGGTTGGGTGCTGGTTGTAGGGGCCTGTGTTTGGGGGGGGGGGCTTGGGACCTGCGTCTGGGGGAGGGGTGGGAGCTGCTTGTACACCTTTGGGGCCTGCATGTGTGGGGGGTCAGGGCCTGTGTCTAGCGGGCTGGGAACTTCTTGTACAATGTAGGAATCTGTTTCTGCAGGGTGGCTGGGAGCTGCCTGTACACTGTAGGGGCCTGTGTTTGTGGGGGTGATTAAGGAGGTATTGGGGAGGCATTGGGGAGGCAAGGACAATCCCCAGACATGGACTGTATATCTCAAAACAAGACACTGAAACTCATGATAAGGAAGCGGCAGACGGACAGAGAAACAAACGTAAGGACTATAAATCTCAAAACTGGACATTGGAATTCATTATAAAGATACAACAAACGGAAGAATTGGCAACAACCAGCTCTCGCAATTAAGAAACATGCCAATTCAGCAGATTCCTGACCAAAGGTGAAAAGTACACTGTGAGGAAGACTCGGGGTCTTCCTCCCAAAGACCCCTGCCCACGTCCCAAAGACCCCTGCCCACAATTCTTGGAAGGCTCTACGCAGGCGCAAGGTGCCAAAAGGCTAATTAGCATGAGAAGCAAGGGAAGGCGGGGATAGGTAATGCATATGTATAGGTGCTTGTAGAATATTGATAGATTGATTGTATAAATTCAAGACTGCTTTTTGCTTTGGGTGTGCACGATAGGTGGAGAGATCCCCCGTGCATCCAGCGCTGCAATAAAGAATATACCACTTAAAGGAATTTCGGCTTCGATCTTTGAATCAATCTGGCGACCCAGGTGGGACGACCTCTCTGCCGGACCGCAGGACCTGCTGGGGACAGGACTCCCTAGGGTACCCCCGGGATTTCCCGGAGGGACTCCTCGACTCACCGGATCACTGCGGAGGCAGACAAGGACCCCATCATTGTAAGTGAGTATATTCTTTATTCTGGTTTGGTTTTCTGGTAGACCGGTCATCTGGGACTGTCCAGTAAGTCGGAAGGTGACTTCTGCAGGACAGTATTTGGTATATACTTTGTGGTTAGTACCACAAGTATATCTGGGGACCTTGGGGTCCATCTGTATCTGGAACTGTCTGTAAGTCAGAAGGTGATCTTCTGCGAGGCAGTGTTTGGTATATACTTTGTGGTAAGCACCATAAGTATATTTGGGGACCTTAAGGAAAGAGCTCGCTTTAAGGTCCATATGGAATTGTGTTGTCTATTTCGGTTTTCTGACTCATGGAGTATGGTATTTAACTTTGGTTATTGTTACTGTGATTTTGGCTATTTTTCTGGTGGTAATAGTAGGTTCGTGGCATTGTTATAAGAGAGATATCGTTACGGTGTTACACAGTTCGGTTTTCTGACTTATCGCATGTGGAATTTGACTCTGACTATTGTTATTGTGATTTTAGCAATATTGCTGGTAATAGTAGCTTTGTGACATCGCTACTGAAAGATATTGTGTGCCTGTAATTTTGTGAGTGATACATTTTTGTGATACACTTTTGTAAGTAACGTGTGTATTCTGAAAGTGTAAACTGGAAAATGGGGGGGCGAGTAAGCAGTGAAATTCCTAAGAAAAGTGTGCTGGGTTGTATTTTGAGTCATTGGAAGGATATTGGAGGATCTGCAGGTGGAAGTGTGAACAGGAAAACATTGATAAAATATCGTAATCAGTGGTGGCCGCTTTATAAGCTGGAATGTGGAGAAAAGTGGCCCCTAAATGGAACTTTAAACTATAATATTTTGCTACAGTTAATGTTGTTTTTTGAGAAGCAGAACAGGATGAAATGTTGTATACTGATGTTTCAGCATCTTGGTGGGAAAAGGTACGGAATTAAGTTGGCCCCTGACTGAGCCTTTGATGATGGCATTAGAGAAGTACAGGCTGGAGAAAGATAAAGGAAGTGTTAAAAGGGTTGTTGAAAGTGTTAAAGGTGTTTGAAGTTGAATGAGCAGGGAAAGAGGATGTAGGAATGTTAATAGTTCTGCCTCTGCCCGAGGCAGAGATCTTAAAATCCCGGGTGTTAGCCCTTTAGGGCAAAGGGACCACAATGGGTCTGAGAGAGTTGTCACAGAAACAGAAAAGAGGTCAACTCTTAAAACACCCTGAGTTCATGTGCGAGCTCAGATTGCCGATGGGACCGCTCAGGGAACTGCGGACAATTGCATTCCCCTGACCGACCCCCACTAAGACCCAAATCATCCTGAAAACTATGAACGGTTAAGTAAATACTAAAACCTGGATGAATTGGGAATTGAGAATATGCTTCCAACAAGGTCTAAAAGAAAGCCCTATGGAATTTTTGGACCAACTCTGAAATGTAATGAAAATAAATAAATAAATAAATAAAACAAAACGGTTTGGACCTGGCTTCGGAGGACAAATTGACTAGCCTTTTCCTAGAGTAATCGACCCCTGATTTCAACAGGAATAACGGGGACCTGGGGAATCTACCCTAGCGGATCCTCCACTGGTTATAATGAAGCTAGGGGAGGAATGGAAGTGAAATTTCTTATTGCTATGGGGCAACGTATTCAGTTCTAAATCAAGCATTAATGCCTTCACAGAATTATTATGTTAGGGTAAAAGGTGTGTTGTGGTTTAACCCGGCCGGCAGCTAAACACCACGCAGCCGTTCGCTCCCCCTCCCCCTCCCTCTCTGGGACGGGGGAGAGAAATGGAAAGTGAAGCCTGTGAGTTGAGATAAAGACAGTTTAATAAGACAAAATAAAATAAAATAATAATAATAATAATAATAATAATAATAATACAATGATGATAATAGTACCACTACTAATAATGTGTACAAACAAGTGATGCACAATGCAATTGCTCACCACCCGCTGACCGATGCCCAGCCTAACCCCGAGCAGTCCGGCCCCCTCCCCCTGGCTAGCCACCCCTATGTATTGTTTAGCCTGACATCAGATGGTATGGAATACCCCTTTGGCTAGTTCGGGTCACCTGTCCTGGGTCTGTCCCCTCCCAGCTCTTGCTGCACCCCCAGCCTGCCTCTTGGCAGGACAGAGCAAAAGGCTGAGGTGTCCTTGGCTTGGTATAAGCACTGCTCTGCAACAATTAAAACATCGGGGTGTTATCAGCACTCTTCTCATCCTAAGCCAAAACATAGCATTCTACCAGCTACTAGGAAGAAAATTAACTCTGTTCTAACTGAAACCAGGACAAGGTGTAACCGAAAAGGCTTATTTTTGTGAACCTTTGAAGTACAAGTTAGGGAAACAATGGGGCATACACAGATTTTTATATATGCCTAGCTCCTCATGGGCACTCTTAGGTAGAGATTTATTAGAGCAAGTAGGAGCAGAAATTGTCTTTGAAAAAGGGAAAATGGAATTAAGTATAGGAGAAGAACAACTAACAAATGTGTTAAGCTTGGCACTAATACAAACTGACCCTAAAAGTGAAATACCTTTATGTTGTCGACGGGAGGAAGACACAGACGCTCAATATGAGTGAACAGTGAACTTCAACTTTAATGGATAGCTCAGTCGCCTTTTATCTATTCCGAAACTCGTAAACATTCTTAAACTAAACTTAGTCTTGGCTAACACTTTCCCGCGCTATGCAGTTGCTACCGTCCTGCCCCAGGGGGTCTGTCCAATCGCCTAAGGGCATCGTGTTCTTGATCCTGATTGGCTCTCAGCCACCTGCGTACGTGCCCAGATCCATGTAAACTAAGTACGGTACTTTATTAGCTTATTGCCTGCCAATTGCCCCACATTCACATGTCCCACCTCACTTAACCATTCCTCAACAATTCCCCCGTTTTTATTTTGCTCAACAAACACCTTCTGTGTGAGTTGCTCAAGTTTTTTAGTTAGGCAGTTAAAGATTACATATGCAGCAATGATAATCAATATAACTATAAGTAGAAACCGAAGTCCCTCTTTAACTAACTGAACAGAATGAGCTCTGTCCAGACTGATTAGCCCAGGTGACCCATATATTCTGCTGAGGGTCAATTTTCCCTAAGATGGCATTACCATGTCCAGCCATTATTATAACTGATAACATAACCAAAGTCCCTTGCTTCATTAATTCAGCCATGGTCGCTGTTATCCTTTCTTGGTGACTTTTCTTCAAGGGCTGGTTTTACATCAGATGTCAAATACATAACACAACTATACAACTTAACCCTAATAACACTACAATTACTGTAAGCACTCAATGGCAACACAATTAATAGTAAGTAACAACTCAATAGTAACACACCCAAACCCAATCACTTGATGGTGATTAAAGGCTGCTCTTGATAGTCATCGAGGTGCCACAGCCCACGTCACCGTCAGAATAACTATCAGGAACCTCTTCCTGGTCGTCCTCGGCGCGTGCAGACTCCAAAGCTGCTTCAGTCCGCTTTGCAGTGATCCACCGGGCACCCACTTCCGGCACCACTTCAAAATCTCTATAACATTTTGTAACATTTTTGCAAGTAACCCTACAACCACATTTATCACAATACTACATGCAATGATGATTGACACCACAGCGAACAAAATCCTCAATCCCTCCTTGATCAATCCCAGTAAGCATCTATGCACTGTTTCAAACAAACCAGTGAACCATTGATGGAAAGGATTGATACCATATTGACTCTTTCTCATGTGCTCTTTCAAGAAAGTAATAGATTTGTGCATTGACTCAGTACGATCAAAAAGTTTTAAACAGTACGTTCCCTTAAGTTTCTCCAAGTGGCTACTTCACACAATGACTAATTTCCTATGATTTCAGCCTGTACTATGGCAATAAATGCGCTCTCACTAACACAGTACACAGCACACTTGCACACTCAGATCACACTTGTACACCCAGAGCACACTTGCACACCCAGAGCACACTTGCACACCCAGAGGCCTCTGGCACATCTCACTCTCAATCATACCACAACCTCAATCATACCACAAGAATATAATTTAGAATGATAAGCAAACAAACAAGTATTGCCTCTCATTGTGTTCCTCGTGAAGTGACTTGCAACACTTTGTTTTAAAACCTTACCCTTACATAAATACTTTCAACACAAAACACCTGGACATTTAAGAATAACACATCTTGAATTGTTCTTCGGGGTTGCAATGGGGGAGCTATCCATTCCAATACCACAGTTTCCACTCCCGTCTCCCCCGTTTTTATTTTTTGTTGTGTGATAGCACCCATCAAGTATTGCGGACCACACAGAATAGTAAGATCGAGTGGCCTGTCGGGTATGCATCGATGTGTGACACGCGTTGTAATCAATGATGCAATTTGTTGTAATATTTCTGACTGTTTTTGTGATAATGTTACCTTTGTGGCAGGGTCGGTTCCTTTTAATAATGGCCGAAGGGAATTCAACAGTTCATTTGGAATTCCGACCACTGGCCTAATCCATTGTAAATCTCCTAGCAGTTTTTGAGCATCATTGAGGGTTTTGATGTTCGATTGGATGGTAAGTTTCTGAGGCTGAATAGTGGAATCTGTAATTTTCCACCCCAAGTACTTCCAGGGGCTTGCCTCCTGAATTTTTTCTGGTGCAATTACCAGTCCCATTTGTTTAAGAGCAGCTGCCAGAGCATTTTTCTGTTGCAGGGAAAATATCTCCTTCTGGGCTAGCAAAATATCGTCCATGTAATGGTAAATTATCGTTTTGGGCCATGCGCGGCGAATTGGTTGAAGTGCCGCATCGACATAGAGCTGACATAAAGCAGGTGAATTACGCATGCCCTGAGGTAATACAGTCCACTCAAATCTCTGACATGGCCCTTCACAGTTTATGGCAGGGAGTGTAAAAGCAAACCTCTGTTTATCATTTTCATGTAATGCAATTGTAAAAAAGCAGTCTTTAAGATCTACAATTAACAATTTCCACCCTTCTGGTATCATAGCAGGATTAGGTAACCCAGGTTGCAGTGCTCCCATAGCACACATTTGACTATTAACTGCTCGTAAGTCGTGTAGCAAACGGTATTTCCCTGATTTTTTGGGAATCACAAAAACCGGAGTATTCCAAGGGCTTGTTGACAGTCTCAGATGCCCTTGTTGATACTGTTCCTGTACTAATTTATGAGCATGTAAAAGACTTTCCCGTTTTAGTGGCCACTGTTCAACCCACACAGGTTCATCAGTTTTCCATTTAAGTGGGATTGGGAAAGTCCGAGCAATGGCCACACCTAAAAATTTTGATGACTTGTTGTGAGAACCGCTCCCATTTGGGCAAGGATATCTCGCCCTATTAACGCTTGTACTCCCTCAGGCAGTGATAAGATGGATACACTGCAATTTACCACCTTATCACCTATTGTCCATTGCAGCACTGGTGATCGACGAGCAAGAATCATACCTCCTACTCCTGAAACCGTGGCATTAGACTCAAATGTAGGCCAATGTGACGGCCAATCTTTTGTGCTAATTATCGATACATCAGCACCAGTATCCAACAATGCCTCAATTTGTATTTTTTCATCCTTTAAGCACACAGTGACCTTTTGTCATGGTCTTTGACGCATACCAAGTGTCAATAGCACTACTTTTCCCGTGGAGCCAAATGCTCCCTGTCCTCGATACTTTCCAGATTCTGGTGCTAACGATTCAGCAAGATGAGGCAATGGGATTAATTGTGCTATTTTTGTGCCCTGCGGCACATGAATTGGAGGGAACATTGCAGAAACCATAACTTGTATTTCCCCAAGGTAGTCCTTATCAATAAGTCCAATTAATATTTGTAATCCATTCACAGTGGCAGACGATCTCCCTATTAATAGAGCTCCCACAGGTTCACCATTAATAATAATTGGTCCAAAAACTCCTGTCCTTACCCTGGTGGGTCTCGAATCCAATAAAGTCACATCGACTACTGTTGCCCAATCCAGGCCGGGGCTCCCTCTGGTGGCTGGTCGGAGAAAGAGGGAGCCGCTGCAGATGGTGCCGGTGCTGTTGCTGCCGTTGTCGCAAAAGCCGCTTTTTGTGTCGTCGCGGGGCGGCTCTTCCCGCTGCTCCGGCCGTTTCCCGACGCACCTCGTCGGCATGCCGAAGTGCTATGAGTATTTGATTGACAGTTCTGGCACCACACTGATTCTGTTTTACACTCCCGTCTGATGTGTCCCGCAATACCACACCGAAAACAACGGCGCTGCGGTGCCGATCCTCGGCCATTAGAACGTCCTCCGGGGGTTTGCAAAGGTGCAAGGGCGGCAGGCACTTTAGACTGCTCGTTCATGTTGTCACCTAGTTGTTTTACTGCTTTTACTAACATAGCCTGTGGACCTACAGGTACCTGAGACATTCTTTCCAATCCTTCCTCTATTGTCCAAGTACTCGGCAATGTAGCTAATATACTTCGAGTTGAAGGGTTACAATTTTGGAGTGCACATTGCTTTAATATAGTGCCTTTAAGATAATCGGGAACTCCCGCGGCTTGTATTGCATTTGCTACTCGATCGATAAACAACCCGAATGGTTCCTCCCTACCCTGTAAATTGGATTTAAATGGATTTGTCGAAAATGAATTTGTTCCCGATTCCCCACCCACCCTTTCTCCATTCTCTAATTGTGCGGGTGGGGCTGTCGGTGGCTGTGAAGGTTCTTCTTCCCCTGATACGGGTACAGACGTTTCCCAGCCACCCGAGGTCCCCTGTGGAATTATAACTGTTCTATATGATGGTGGAGAGGGGTAAGACTGTTCCTCAGCTCTTTGTTGAGTAGAGGAAGCAGCAGAAGTCCCCCCATTCTGACTGGATGATCCTAATTGCTCCGTTATGGCAGCAGCTATTTTTTGTTCAGCTTGGTGTGTTGCTAATGCATTAGTTACCGCCCTCCATGGCTTCGTTAATTTTCTCGCCACCTTGTTATCACTAATCACCTCATCAAATAGTTTGTCCCCGAACTTCCTCCACTCTGCTTGTTCAAACACCATATCAGGATTTAAAAAACAACCCTTAGCTACCCCACAAGCTAATAACTCTGGCAATTCCTTTTTACAATATATACACTGTGTGCTCCGCTTTTCTAAAAAGCATTTGAGCAAATCATACGCCGCTTGCCTCTCCATACCTTTATATGCGTCGGTACCGTTGCAGCCTTTGCAAGACCTCGGCGGCGCGTTCCGGCGGGACCCTCTATGGGCTCGTCCCGGGTGCGAGGACTCCCTTTCCGAGCCGCGGGTGCGGGGATTCGAAGTTTTCGTCCCTTTCGCCTTTCAGGCCTCGGGTGCGGGGATTCGACAATTTTTAATCCTTTTCACCTCCTGAGCTGCGTTGCAGGACCGGTCCCCGTATCCCGTCCAACCGTGGCTCGCAGGTTCAACTCCAGCCGAGTCCCTGTTCCCGTTCAGATCTGTCCCTGTTCGGGCACCATTTGCTGTCGACGGGAGGAAGACACAGACGCTCAATATGAGTGAACAGTGAACTTCAACTTTAATGGATAGCTCAGTCGCCTTTTATCTATTCCGAAACTCGTAAACATTCTTAAACTAAACTTAGGATTGGCTAACACTTTCCCGCGCTATGCAGTTGCTACCGTCCTGCCCCAGGGGGTCTGTCCAATCGCCTAAGGGCATCGTGTTCTTGATCCTGATTGGCTCTCAGCCACCTGCGTACGTGCCCAGATCCATGTAAACTAAGTACGGTACTTTATTAGCTTATTGCCTGCCAATTGCCCCACATTCACATGTCCCACCTCACTTAACCATTCCTCAACACCTTTAGAGATCACAGATCAAGTATGTCCAGGAGTTTGGGCTACCGAAGTCCCTGGAAGAGCTAAAAATGTGACCTTAATAATTATTAAATTAAAGCCAGGAGAGAAACCCGTTAAGGTTAAGTAATATCCTTTGAGGATAGAAGATAGGAAAGGAATTAAAGAGATAATTAATAAATTTTTACAGTATGGATTATTGATTGAATGCGAATCAGAATACAATACACCCATATTGCCAATTAAAAAGGCAGATGAAAAAGCTATAGGCTAGTTCAGGATTTGAGGGCCATAAATAAAATCACTGAGGATATACATCCAGTAGTGGCAAACCCTTATACTTTGCTGACTAAATTAAAGAATAGTCAAGTCTGGTTTACCGTACTGGATTTAAAAGACGCCTTCTTCTGCCTAGGCTTAGCCACAGAAAGCCAAAACCTATTCGCCTTTGAATGGGAAAATCCCGATTCAGGCAGAAAGACGCAGCTTACGTGGACATTACTACCTCAAGGATTCAAGAATAGCCCCACTATTTTTGGAAACCAATTAGCAAGGGAACTCAAAACATGGATGCCTCCGGACACTGAAGGTGCTTTGTTACAATGTGTAGATGATCTCTTAATAGCTACCGAGACTAAAGGGAGTTGTATTCAATGGACTATAAGTCGTCTTAATTTTCTGGGTTTAAATGGATATCAAGTCTCTTGACAGAAAGTCCAGCTGGCTCAACAAAGTGTGACCTATCTGGGATTTGAAATTTCGGAAGGACAACGAGAACTAGGAACTGAACATCAGGAAGTCATTTGCCGGACTCCAGAACCTCAAATGGTAAAGGAGCTACAAAGCTTTTTAGGAATGACAGGTTGGTGTCGCCTTTGGATTTATAATTATGGACTATTGGTAAAGCCTCTATGTGAATTGATAAAGATTAACCAGTCAAAGTTAGTCTGGACTGGAGAAGCACAAAAAGTCTTTAAACAACTTAAACAAGAATTGATGATTTTGAAATATCAAGCAATATTGGTAGAACAGGACAACGTGGAAATTGTGATAACTAATATTGTGAATCTAGCCTCTTTTCTTAGTGATGCTCCGGCACAAGCTGTGATTCACGATTGTTTAGAAACTGTAGAGACTGTGTATTCCAGCCGACCAGACCTTAAGGAGGAGCCCATGGAAGATGCGGAAGAAACTTGGTTCGCGGATGGAAGCAGTTTTGTTATGCAAAGACAACGTAAAGTTGGATATGCTATAACAACTACTCAGCAGGTAATCGAGTCTAAGCCTTTACCCCCTGGAACATCAGCTCAAAAGGCGGAGATAGTTGCTCTCACGGGAGCATTGGAACTGGCAGCGGGAAAAAGGGGAAATATTTGGACAGATTCTAAATATACATTCGGCGTGGTACATGCTCATGGAGCAATTTGGAAAGAACATGGATTGCTGACCGCTCAGTGAAAACACAAAGTATGCTGAAGAAATTTTAAAATCGTTAGAGGCTGTAAAACAACCAGAAAAGGTAGCTATCATGCATTGTCAGGGACACCAAAAGGGGAACACCAATTTTGAAATTGGAAATCGATTGGCAGAGGCTAAGCAGGCAGCTGAAATAACTGAGGTGAAGGCATTGTCTTTGATACCAGACGGTAAAATCCAAACTATATCCAAATTATACAAAAGAAGACTTAAAATTAATTGAAGATTTGAAAGGTAAAATGAAAACATGGCCCATAGTTCTTACAGAACACAATAAAACGCATTGGGGAGCTGGCACACTGCATAAGAGCCTGAGTCAGACATTAGTGGGACGATATGATAAAACAAGTAACTCAACAATGTAGCATTTGCTTACACAATAACCCCAATACCAAGGATAGAATAAAATTTGGAATAATCGGTAAAGGAAATTATTCGGGGCAACAGTGGCAAATTGATTTTTCAGAACTCCCTAGAAAAGGGGGGTATCATTATTACTGGTTCTGACTGACACGTTTTCAGGAAGGCCTGAAGCCTTTCCCTGTCGAACAAACAAAGCAAGAGAAGTGGTTAAAGTCTTGTTAAATGAAATAATACCATGCTTTGGGATTCTAGGAGCAATGTCTTCTGATAGAGTTTCACATTTTTGTGCACAAGTGGTAGAACAGATAAGTAAGATTCTAAAGATAGATTGGCAACTGCATACTCCTTATAGACCACAGGCAAGTGGACAGGTAGAAAAAATGAACCATTTAATTAAACAATAAATAGCTAAAATTGGATAAGAAGCTAATTTGTCATGGCCTCAATCCCTCCCTTTAGCATTACTTGGAATTAGAGTTAAACCTAGAATAAAAGGGAATTTGAGTCCCTTCAAAATCTTATATGGAAGGCCATAGCAATTTCTATTTAGTGGAGAGGACCTAACGCAGTTAGGATCAGAATATTTATATGCTTATATAACTGAACTTCAGAAACAATTAAATAAAGTACATACATTTGTTTTAGGGACCAGGGCTAGAGGGTTGGATCAACCAATCCACCCCTTTAAGCTCGGGAATTATATATATATGAAGACTTTTTCAGGATAACCCCTACAGGAAAAATGGAAGGAAAGTGGATGGGAGCATACCAAGTATTACTGACAACACACACCGCCATTAAGATTAAGAAGCAAGCAGCTTGGATCCACAATTCAAGGGTGAAGAAGGTCCCGGCGAGGATATAGACCACCACTCCAATTGGACCAACAAAATTACGGTTTTCCAGATCCTAATGATTGCAGGGGTGCGGTTCTCGGATTCGGGGTGGGCAACTTGGGATGAGAACTTACACCTGACCTTAATACAAACAATTTCTCAAGTAACTAATAAGACGAACTGTTGGGTATGCACCCATCTGCCACAGCATGGGAATAAGGGTGTATCGTTAATCGGGATTCCCTTGCCTGCAAACTTATCTTGGACTAATTTGTGGGAAAACACATCTTGGGGTCAAAAATATGAAGAAGTTTTGGAACTAGAAGTGAGTAGCTTTGTGCTGTTGGAATCTTACTATGTATGTGTTCAAAGGTGTAACCCACCTAGGGGTATGGGAAAACAGCATTGTATAAATACAGATACTACTTATGTGGGAAATCAGACATCTTGTAATTGAACAATTGATATTAGTTGGTATAAGTTTAATATTGTCTTTTGTATTACTTGTTTGGAATTGGAAATTGTTACAACGAATGTCCATGTTAGCGTCCTTGACAAATGTGCATGGTAAGGTATTGAGGGGTACATATCATAATGATTGGGAAAGAAAATTTCCGTATTAAGTAAAAGAATTTACTAGATTTTCCAGAAAAGGGGGAGTCTGTACAGTAATAAATACAAGTTGTTGTGTGTATGTAGATCAGAGTGGAAGGATCTCTACCGACCTGAAAGAAATATGGAAGCAGACAAGGGTCCTACATGAGATCAGTAAAGATGATCTTTCGTGGAGTTTTAGTGAAATATGGAATAAGTTAACCTCCTGGTTGCCCAATTTCCAATGGTTGAGACAAGTGTTCATTGCTCTAATCACATTAGTAGTGTTAGGAATATTTGTGTGCATGTTGTTTAGATGCCTGCTTTGTTGTGTTACTGTAAATAATGAAAGTATCTGATGCAAAAGAATTTGCATGGGAAAAGAAAAGGGGGGATTGATTAAGGAGGTATTGGGGAGGCATTGGGGAGGCAAGGACAATCCCCAGACATGGACTGTATATCTCGAAACAAGACACTGAAACTCATGATAAGGAAGCGGCAGACGGACAGAGAAACAAACGTAAGGACTATAAATCTCAATACTGGACATTGGAATTCATTATAAAGATACAACAAACGGAAGAATTGGCAACAACCAGCTCTCGCAATTAAGAAACATGCCAATTCAGCAGATTCCTGACCAAAGGTGAAAAGTACACTGTGAGGAAGACTCGGGGTCTTCCTCCCAGAGACCCCTGCCCACGTCCCAAAGACCCCTGCCCACAATTCTTGGAAGGCTCTACGCAGGCGCAAGGTGTCAAAAGGCTAATTAGCATGAGAAGCGAGGGAAGGCGGGGATAGGTAATGCATATGTATAGGTGCTTGTAGAATATTGATAGATTGATTGTATAAATTCAAGACTGCTTTTTGCTTTGGGTATGCACGATAGGTGGAGAGATCCCCCGTGCATCCAGCGCTGCAATAAAGAATATACCACTTAAAGGAATTTCGGCTTCGATCTTTGAATCAGGGGCCTTGGGGGCCTCCCTCAGGTGGGGGGGGGGGAGGGTTGGGAGCTGCTTGTATAGGGTAGGGGGCGTGCCTGGCAGGGGTTGGGAGCTGCTTGTAGAATTTGGGTCGCTGTGTCTGGGGGGGCGGTTGGGGCCTGTGTCTCAGGGGTGTTGGGAACTGGTTGTACACCTTTGGGTCCTGTCTCAGGGGGGGAGCTACTTGTACACTTTTGGGGTCTGTATTTGAGGGGGGCTGGGAGCTGCTTGTGCACTTTTGGACCTATGTTTAGGCTGGTTGGGAGTTGCTCATGCTAGGTGCCTCCGTTTTGAGAAGGGTTGGGGCCTGCATCTGTGGGTGGTTGGGAGCTGCTTGTACACTATAGGGGCCATGGTCTTGGAGGGGGGTCTGGGCTGTTTATACACCTTTGTGGCCTGTGTTTTTGGGGGGGGCGGGGGGGGCCTGTGCCTGGGGAAGTTGGGAGCTGTTTGTTCACTCTAGGAGCCTCCATTTGGGGGTCTTTGGGGCCTCCCTTTGAGGGGGAGGGAGTTGGGAGTTGGTTGTACACCTCCGCATCCCGTGTCTTGGGGGGGGTGGGGGGAGTGGGACCGGTCTCTGAAGGGGCGGGTTGTGAGCTGCTTGTACACCTGTGTCGGGGGGAGGGTAGGGGGGTTGGCGGGGGTCGGGTCTGGGTCTTGGGCCAGTGTCTGGGTGGAGTCCAGTTCTTGGGAGGGGGTGGTGGGGTAGGAGCTGCTTGTGGGCAGTTGGGGTCTGCATCTGGGTGTGGTTGGTGCCTGCTTCTGTTGGCAGTTTGGGGCCTGCTTGTAGACTTGTGCAGCCTGGGTTTGGGGGCTTTTCTGTAACGTTTGGGGCCTGCATTTTTGCTTTGGGATGCATCTTGAGCTTTTGAGGCCTAGCAGTAGCATTTGGGGCCTGCATCTGGGGCTTTTCTGTAGCATTTTGGTTGCGTATTTGTGATTTGGGGCCTGTATCGTGGGTTTTGCCTTTTTTGTAGTTTCCATCTTTGTATGTGTGTGTTTCGTTGTTGGTTGTCTGGGGTTAGGGGCAGTTTGGGGTTTGGATTAAGGTCAGTGTCATTAGCGTTAGGGGGTTGATAATAAGGGTTAGGGTTGTGGTTAGAGTTGTTAGGTTTAAGGGGAATAAGGATTTCAGGGTAAGGGGATCAAGGTTGTGGGAATAAAAATGTTGTTTTTGCGCAGTTACATCCTGTAGAGGGAAGGAAGGTGGTATTGAGATATGTTTGCAGTGATAAGACAGCTTAACAGTGTGAAATGAGTTCATCTGATTCGTGTCAATATGGAACAATGCTAGGGCCGCATGATATGATGAAAAGTCTGAGAAAACCGGAGTGGTTAATGTATATAGTTCTTGTATCTTGCAAAGGAATGGTCCAGCAATTCGGGTCAATAGGGGATAAGAGAACAAAGGGGTTTCAGAAAAACTGCTAACTTTTACAACTCTTGATGGGACACTATGCAAGTGTCTGCCATCCAGCCAAGATGGACAAAGGAGATGGACAAGAGAAAAGCCTGGGAGGAAGACTATGAGCCTTCAGTACGAGCGGCCCCCAGAGGGACCACCGGAGACTGATAACGCCTGCACCAGTGGGAGGGTTTGGATTCTGGGAACTAATTAGAATAACCCTGCCTTTTGTAGAAGTAGTAATGAATATGTATTAGCCTAGCAGCATAAAAACCAGCCGCCTAATGTAACTTGTGTGCGTCTTGGTGGAGCAGAGACTCCTGGCGCACCCAGCGCTGCTTGCTTACCTCTATTCATTTAATAAATTGTAAATTTCAATTGCAATCCTATTTGGGACCCAGTCATTTATTACAAGTGGGCGCTCGTCCGGGAGGGCTTTGGTTCCTGATTTCTGGTTTGATCTAGGAGAGGCACCCCCACCATTTGGTGGCTGCTGTTTGAGTCAGGTCGGAACTCATGGCATCTTGAACCTGAATAAAGGTAAGCAAAGTTTCTGATTCTTTTTTTCAGCTCCCTTGCCAGCTGCAGCACTATATTTTGCCCGTAATTGTGCGTGTGAAGATCCGAACGAAGATGACGGAGTCGTAAGCATTTAAAGCGTATACCGTTTGGTTGGGTGGGGTTCGGTTGCCTGTGTGTGTAAGAGTGTGACTGAGATGGAACTTAGTTCCAAAGCGATTGTGGAGGTCTTCTAACCGCGGTTCCAATCTCCTGCGAGGGACTTGGCCGGCGAAGGACCGAAGGGATTCCTATAGGATTTGTGGGTGTGTGATAGGTCCTCGACCCCCTGCAAGACACTCTTACTAAGGTAACCAAGGGCTGTGGGAATTGCCAGAGTAAAATTCCTAGATGGGTCAGACAAAATCGAAGACCAGAGACCAGAAGAAAGGGAGCAAATTACCAGTCATACCACCAGAAAGTCCATTAGGAATAACGATTCGAAATTGGAATGATAGGGACCCCAGAAAAGGAAAAAGTAAATTAAAAATGGTCCAGTATTGTGTGACAGAATGGCCAAAGGAGCCTTTAAGACTACATGTCTTTTGGCCTGTTTTTGGATCCTTCGAAGACTGGATTTGCCAGGCCTTAAATATCCATGTTAATTCAAAGGAACCTTTTAGCCAGGAAGAAAGTGATTATGCAGGATTATGGATCAGGAAGACTTCAGGTCCTTTTCCAGCCTCAATATTTACACTAAAAGCAGGTAAGAAATTTGAAGAACAAGAAGAACATGAAAAAGAAAAAGAAGATAAACGTGAGCCGTTGGATAAGCTACCACCTCCATATCCTAACAATCCACCCCCGGCGGCTCCCCCTCCGGTGGCTGTGGTATCGCCACCAGTACCACCGTTGCCCCAGCTTCCACCACCAACAGCACCAGAATTAGACCGACCTCCGGCCGCATGCAGGAGAAGTAGGACGGATGTATCTGAGAGGGCTTCTCTATATCCCTTAAGGGAGGTAACTGGTGTATAACTGGTGCGCGTCTTGGTGGAACAGAGACTCCCGGCGTACCCAGCACTGTTTGCTTACCTCTATTCATTCAGTGAATTGTAAACTTTGATTGTAATCCTATTTGGGACTTTTATTTATTATAACAGACAACCTTGTAAAACGCAGACAACCAGAATCCTTACAGCAATTAGGTGGAAATCACGGCGTAAGAAACATTACCACCTCAAAGAGTAAAAACCTCAAAAGAAATGTGACTTGTAACAGGCCAGCAGCTGTGTATTTTCTGTGAAGCACCAGCTAGATTATGAACCTTGAATAGCACAGTTAAAGGGGAAACAGGGGAGGGTCCCGGTCCTCGGCAGAAAAAAAAAGTGTATAAACTGTGTATGGAATTAGTAGGCACCCTCCTGCTTGTGGGACACCCGCCATTGTAATCTCGAATAATAATGCTACTGTACTGAGATCCTCGACTCAGCCTATGCTATTTGCTACAGATTGATTCAGGGTTTTAAGGTTTCAGGGATTGGGCACTAGGGTTGGGTTTCAGGGTAAGGGGTTTCAGGGTTTATGTTTAGGATTTTAAGGTTTTTAGGGTTGGAGTTTTAACGGTTAGGGTTTTAAGGATTTGGGGGTTAGGGTTTTAAGGGTTTCAGGGTTAGCGTGTTAGGGTATTAGAGTTTTTTGGGTTGTAGTGTTGATATGTTTTTTAGGGTTAGAGTCTTAAGGTTTTATTTTTGGTCAGTTATTTACGGTTAGGGTTTTAAGATCTTTTTTTTTTTTTTTTTTTCAGGTTAGTTTCTCCAGGGCCAGGGTTTTGAGTATCCTAATTTTGGGGGTTTGGATTTTGAGCATCTTAATTTTTGGGGTTAGGCTTTTGTGTGCCCTAATTTTTTGGGATCGGCTTTCAAGCATCCTAAGTAGTTGGGTTAGGGTTTTGAGCATCTTAATATTTTGGGTCTGGGTAATGAGCATCCTCAGTTTTCAGGATAGGGTTTTGAGCATCTTAATGTTTCCAGGATAGGGTTTGGAGCGTCCTAATGTTTTGGGTTGGGGCTTTGAGCGTCCTAATGTTTTTGGGTTAGGGTTTGGAGCGTCCTAAATTTTGAGGATAGGGTTCTGAGCATCTCAGTGTTTCCAGGATAGGGTTTTGAGCGTCCTAAGTATTTGGGATAGGTCTTTGAGCTTCCTAATGTTTTCCAGATAGGGTTTGGAGCATCTTAATGTTTTGGGTTTGGGTTTTGAGCGTCCGAATGTTTTTGGGTTAGGGCTTGGAGCATCCTAATGATTTTGGGTTAGGGCTTTGAGCGTCCTGTTTTCGGGATAGGGTTTTGAGCGTCCAAAGTTTTTGGGTTTGGGTTTTGAGCGTCCAAAGTGTTATAAGTTGCCCCCTTAATTAATTTTCAGAGAGCATTGTATTAATCATAGAAAGGAATTTATTGAGTAAGCAAACATCAAGCAAAACAGCACTGGGCAGCCGGGGAGTCTCAGCTCCGCCAACGGCACGCACCTCACCCCTGCCAGGGTCCCTTTTTATACCTTGCTAATTCTGGGATTACTCAGCACATCCTGGTATATTCTGCGACTGCGCGCACTGTTGCTATGTTCCCTCAACATAACCCTAAAATTAACCGTAACCATTACCCTAACACTTATCCTTACCTAACCCTAACCCTAACCCTTACTCTAACTTTTAACCCTGACCCATAACCTTAGACTTCCCCTACCCTTACCCTTACTCTTCCCCTTACCCTAACCCTTACCCTTACACTTACGGTTACCATTAACCTTACCCTTACCCGAACACTTACCCTTACCCTATCCCTTACACTAATCCTTATCCATACAACTTCCGCTTACCCTAACACTTAACCTTAACCTAACCCTAACCCTAAACCTTACCTGAACCCTTACCCTGACCCTTACATTAACCCTAACCCTAAAATTTAACCTTAACCTTACCCTTAACCTTAACCTAATACTTACCCTTACTTTTCCCTCACCCTAACCCTAAAATTAACCCTAACCATTACCCCAACACTTACCCTTACCCTAACCCTTACCCTTACCATAACCCATACTCTAACACATACTTCTACCCGTACCCGTACCCTTACCGTAACCCTTACCCTTACCGTTACCGTAACCCTTACCCTTACCCTATCCCTTACCCTTAACCTAACCCTAAACCTTACCCTTATCCTAACACTTACCCTTACCGTAAACCTTACCCTTTCTGCTACACTTACCCTTAGCCTAAATCTAAACCTTACACTTACCCTTAGCCTAACCCTCGCCCTTACCATTACCCATACCCTTATTCTTACCCTTACCGTAACCCTACGGTTACCATTAACCTTACCCTTACCCTAACACTTATCCTGAACCTAACCCTTACCCTAAACCTTACCCCAACCCTTACCCTGACCCTTACATTAACCCTAACCCTTACCCTAAACCTTACACTTACTTTTAACCTTAACCTTACCCTTAACATTAACCTAATACTTACGCATACATTTTCCTGACTTTAACCCTAAAACTAACCCTTACCCTAACCCTTACACTTACCCTAACCCTAACCCTTACTCTAACCCTTACCCTGACCTGTACCCTTACACTTACCCTTACCCTTATACTTACCCTAATTCTTACCCATACCATAACCCATACCCTAACACATATTTGTACCCTTAACCTTACCCTTACCCTTACTCTATCCGTTACCCTTACGCTTACCCTTAACATAAACCTTACCCTTGACCTTACCCTTACCATAAGCCCTACAACAACACTTACATGTACACTTACGCTTACACTTACCCTAGCAATTACTCGTACAATTACCCTTACCCTTACCCTTACCCTTAACCTAAGCCGAAACCTTAAACCTTACAGTAAACCTTACCCTTTCTGCTACACTTACCCTTAGCCTAAATCTAAACCTTACACTTACCCTTACTGTTACCCTCACCGTTACTGTTGCCAATACCCTTACTCTTACCCTTACCCTAACCCTTCTCCTTACACTTACTGTTACCTTTAACATTACCCTTACCCTAACACTTACACTTATCCTTATCCATGCCCTTACCCTTACCCTAATCCTTACCCTTAACCTAACCCTAACCCTAAACCTTACCCCAGCCCTTACCCTGACCCTTACATTAACCCTAACCCTTACCCTAAAACTTACACTTACTCTTAACCTTAACCTTACCCTTAACTATTACCCTAACACTTACCCTTATGTTTCCCTCACCCTAACCCTAAAATTAACCCTAACCATTACCCTAACACTTACCCTTACCATAACCCATATCCTAACACGTACTTGTAGCCTTAACTTTACCATTCCCCTTACCCTTACCTTTACTGTCTCCGTTACCCTTACACTTACACTTAACATAAACCTTAAAGTTAACCTAACCCTTGTTATAAATGGCTCAGGATTCAAATTAGGATTAAATAAAAAAATAGGATTTATTGAAAGAATATAAAGGAATAGAGGTAAGCAAACAGCGCTGGGTGCACCGGGAGTCTCCGCTCCACCAGGACGCACACCAGTTACATCAAGCAGCTGATTTTTATGCTCCTAGACTAATACATATTCATTACTACTTCTAAAAAAAATAGATTATTAGAATTAGCTTCCGGGGTGCAGTCCCTCCTACTGGAGCATGCGCAGTCTCCTCTGGGGTCTCTTCTGGGGGTCTCTAGGGGTCTTTCATGCTGAAGGCTCGTAGTCTTCCTCTCCCCCTTTGTACTTACTTGGCACCATACCAAGTTTATAGAACATTCTCTTCAAGACTTGTCTCCCAGCCGTCCTTCAGCTTCTTTTTCCTTCCTCTTAATCTCTCGGCCCCCCTAACCAGATACCAAAGATCCGCATAGTATCCCATAACAGTCACTAGTTGTTATCAGTTGTTCTGAAACTCCCAGACATCAAACACAAACAGCTTCACGAGTAATTAAAACATTCTTCCCCAGCCATTCACAGACACATCTATAGCAGTGTTAGAAATAGAAGTCCGGAATAACAAAAGCAAACAGGTTCATAAATTTAAGGAGTGATAAATTGACTAGAATGAGGGGGAGACTGGGACACACTGCAGCTGAGGTTCAAGAATTAAATTGCCAGTGCAGGGCCCAGAGGCAGACAGGATTCAAACAGAATTGTTCTTTATGGACACGAATTGTTAAAACATTCCTCACACCCTTATCATAAGCCATACAACAACAGTTACATGTACACTTACGCTTGCACTTACCCTAGCAATTACTCGTACAATTACCCTTAACCTTACTATTAAGCTAACCCTAAACCTTACCCTTATCCTAACACTTACCCTTATCCTAAACCTTACCCTTTTTGCTACACTTACCCTTTGCCTAATTCTAAACCTTACCCTAACCCTCACCCTTACCCTTACCATTATACTTACTTTTACCCTTGACCTAAACCTTACCCCAACCCTTACCCTGACCCTTACATTAACCCTAACCCTTACCCTAACCCTAACTCTAATCCTAACCCTTAACCTAAACCTTACACTTAATCTTACCTTTAACCTTACCCTTAAACTAATACATACCCTTACCTTTCCCTCACCATAACCCTAAAATTAACCGTAACCATTACCTGAACACTTATCCTTACCTAACCCTAACCCTTACTCTAACTTTTACCCGAACCCGGACCCTTAGACTTCCCCTTCCCCTTCCCCTTACTCTTCCCCTTACCCTAACCCTTACCCTTACACTTACGGTTACCATTTACCTTACCCTTACCCTAACACTTAACCTTAACCTAACCCTAACCCTAAACCTTACCTGAACCCTTACCCTGACCCTTACATTAACCCTAACCCTAAAACTTAACCTTAACCTTACCCTTAACCTTAACCTAATACTTACCCTTACTTTTCCCTCACCCTAACCCTAAAATTAACCCTAACCATTACCCTTACCCTAACCCTTACTCTAACCCTTACCCTTACCATAACCCATACTCTAACACATACTTCTACCCGTAACCGTACCCTTACCGTAACCCTTACCCTTACCATTACCGTTACCCTTACCCTTACCGTTACCGTTACCCTTACCCTTACCATTACCCTTAACCTAACCCTAAACCTTACCCTTATCCTAACACTTACCCTTACCGTAAACCTTACCCTTTCTGCTACACTTACCCTTAGCCTAAATCTAAACCTTACACTTACCCTTAGCCTAACCCTCGCCCTTACCGTTACCCATACCCTTATTCTTACCCTTACCCTAACCCTTACCTTTACACTTACGGTTACCATTAACCTTACCCTTACCCTAACACTTATCCTGAACCTAACCCTTACCCTAAACCTTACCCCAACCCTTACCCTGACCCTTACATTAACCCTAACCCTTACCCTAAACCTTACCCTTACTCTTAACCTTAACCTTACCCTTAACATTCACCTAATACTTACGCATACGTTTTCCTGACTTTAACCCTAAAACTAACCCTAACCATTACCCTAACACTTAACCTTACCCTAACCCTAACCCTTACTCTAACCCTTACCCTGACCTGTACCCTTACACTTACCCTTACCCTTATACTTACCCTAATTCTTACCCATACCATAACCCATACCCTAACACATATTTGTACCCTTAACCTTACCCTTACCCTTACTCTATCCGTTACCCTTACGCTTACCCTTAACATAAACCTTACCCTTGACCTTACCCTTACCATAAGCCCTACAACAACACTTACATGTACACTTACGCTTGCACTTACCCTAGCAATTACTCGTACAATTACCCTTAACCTAACCATAAACATTAAGGATAAGCTTAAGGGTCACCCTTAAGCTTAACGTTATCCTAACACTTAAGGGAACTTATTCTATCTGTTAGATAACGGATAGAATAAGGGTAAGTGTAACGGTTAAGTGTTAGGGTAATGGTTAGGGTTAATTTTAGGATTAGGGTGAGAAAAATGTAAGGTTAAGTACTAGCTTAAGGTTAAGGGTAAGGTTAAGTTTAAGAGTAAGTGTAAGGTTTAGGTTAAGGGTTAGGGTTAATGTAAGGTTCAGGGAAAGGTTTGGGGTAAGGTTTAGGGTTAGGTTCAGCTTAAGGGTAAGGGTTGGGGTAAGGTTAAGGGTATGGATAAGGATAAGTTTAAGGGATAGGGTAAGGGTAAGGGTTAGCGTAAGGGTAAGATTAATGGTAAGGTTTATGTTAAGGGTAAGCGTAAGGGTAACGGATAGAGTAAGGGTAAGGGTAACGGTAAGGTTAAGGGTACAAATATGTGTTAGGGTATGGGTTATGGTATGGGTAAGAGTTAGGGTAATGTAAGGGTAAGGGTGAGTGTAAGGGTATGGGTCAGGGTAAGGGTTAGAGTAAGGGTTAGGGTTAGGGTAAGGGTAAGTGTTAGAATAATGGTTAGGGTTCATTTTAGGGTTAGGGTGAGGGAAACGTAAGGGTAAGTATTGGGTTAAGGTAAGGGTAAGTGTAAGGTTTAGATTTAGGCTAATGGTAAACGTAGCAGAAAGGGTAAGGTTTACGATAAGGGTAAGTGTTAGGGTAAGGGTAAGGTTTAGGGTAACATAAAGGGTAAGGATTACGGTAAGGGTAAGGGTACGGGTAGAATTTGTTAGAATATGGCTTATGGTAAGGGTAAGGTTTAGGGTAAGAGTAAGTGTAAGTGTATGTGTAAGGGTACGGGTCATTGTAAGGGTTAGAGTAAGGGTTAGGGTAAGGGTAGGTGTTAGGGTAATGGTTAGGGTTAATTTTAGGGTTAGGGTGAGGGAAACGGAAGGGTAAGTATTAGGTTAAGGTTAAGGGTAAGGTTAAGGTTAAGAGTAAGTGTAAGTTTTAGGGTAAGGGTAAGTGTTAGGGTAATGGTTAGGGTTAACTTTAGGTGTATGGTGACGGATAAGAAAGGGTAAGTAGTAGGTTAAGGTTAAGCGTAAGGTTAAGGTTAAGAGTAAGTGTAAGTTTTAGGGTACGGTTTAGGGTTAATGTAAGGGTCAGGGTAAGTGTTTGGGTAAGATTTAGGGTTAGGGTAAGAGTAAGTATATGGGTAATGGTAAGGGTAAGTGTTAGGGTTAGGGTAAGTGTAAGGTTTAGATTTAGGCTAAGGGTAAGTGTAGCAGAAAGGGTAAGGGTTACGGTAAGTGTAAGTGTAAGGATAAGGTTAAGGTTTAGGCTTACTTTAAGGGTAAGGGTAATGCTTTGGTAAGGGTAAGAGTAAGGGTAAAGGTAAGGGTTACGGTAAGGGTAAGGGTACTGGTAGAAGTATGTGTTAGAGTACGGCTTATGGTAAGGGTACAAATAGCTCCCCCCCCAGAGACAGGACCCAAAGGTGTACAACCAGTTCCCAACACCCCTGAGACACAGGCCCCAACCGCCCCCCCAGACACAGCGACCCAAATTCTACAAGCAGCTCCCAACCCCTGCCAGGCACGCCCCCTACCCTATACAAGCAGCTCCCAACCCTCCCCCCCCCCCCCCGAGGGAGGCCCCCAAGCCCCCCACAAACACAGGCCCCTACAGTGTACAGGCAGCTCCCAGCCACCCCCAGATGCTGGCCCCAAAGTTGTACAAACAGCTCCCAGCCACCCTGCAGAAACAGATTCCTACATTGTACAAGCAGTTCCCAGCCCGCTAGACACAGGCCCTGACCCCCCACACATGCAGGCCCCAAAGGTGTAAAAGCAGCTCCCACCCCTCCCCCAGACGCAGGTCCCAAGCCCCCCCCCCCAAACACAGGCCCCTACAACCAGCACCCAACCCCCTACCCCCGATGCCAGGCCCAAAGGTATAGAAGCAGCTCCAAACCTCCTCCCTCAACCCAGGCTCCAACAGTGTACAAGCACCTCCCAACCAACCCTCCCCTTCCCCCCCCCCCGACACAGGCTCCAAAGGAATACAAAGAGCTCCCACCCTTCCCCCAGATGCTGGTCTCAAACCCCCCCTGCCCCCAGAAGCAGGCCCCAAAGGTGTAGAGTCAGCTCCCAACCCCCTCAATGCTGGCCCCTAGGGTCTACAAGCAGCTCCCCCCTTGCCCCCAGATACCGGCCCCCAGACACAGACCCCAAAAGCCTAATCACAGGCCCTGAACTCTAGAGGCAGGCTCCAAAACCCAGGACAAAGCCCCAGTGGTTTGAGACAGGGCCCAAATCCTAGACACAGGCCCCAAACGCTAAACATATGCCAAAAAAAGTATTAGTGCTGGTGCCAAATGTTACAGACAGGCCCAAAAGCCCGAGATGCTCAAGGCTGAGACGTAACTTGGCTTTCTGAATTACTGGAAAGCAGCTTTAATTCTCAGATAATTGTGTGAAGGCTGATTAAGGAGCTATTGGGGAGGCAAGGACAATCCCCAGACAAGGACTGTATATCTCGAAACAAGACACTGGAACTCATGATAAGGAAGCGGCAGGCAGACAGAGAAACGAATGTAAGGACTATAAATCTCGAAACTGGACATTGGAATTCATTATAAAGATACAACAAACGGGAGAATTGGCAACAACCAGCTCTTGCAATTAAGAAACATGCCAATTCAGCAGATTCCTGACCAAAGGTGAAAAGTACACTGTGAGGAAGACTCGGGGTCTTCCTCCCAAAGACCCCTGCCCACGTCCCAAAGACCCCTGCCCACAATTCTTGGAAGGCTCTGCGCAGGCGCAAGGTGCCAAAAGGCTAATTAGCATGAGAAGCGAGGGAAGGCGGGGATAGGTAATGCATATGTATAGGTGCTTGTAGAATATTGATAGATTGTTTGTATAAATTCAAGACTGCTTTCTGCTTTGGGTATGCACGATAGGTGGAGAGATCCCCCGTGCATCCAGCGCTGCAATAAAGAATATACCACTTAAAGGAATTTCGGCTTCGATCTTTGAATCAATTTGGCGACCCAGATGGGACAACCTCTCTGCCGGACTGCAGGACCTCCTGGGAACAGGACTCCCTAGGGTACCCCCGGGATTTCCCGGAGGGACTCCTCGACTCACCGGATCACTGCGGAGGCAGACAAGGACCCCATCATTGTAAGTGAGTATATTCTTTATTCTGGTTTGGTTTTCTGGTAGACCGGTCATCTGGGACTGTCTGTAAGTCAGAAGGTGATCTTCTGCGAGGCAGTGTTTGGTATATACTTTGTGGTTAGCACCATAAGTACATGTTTGGGGACCTTAAGGAAGGAGCTCGCTTTAAGGTCCGTCTGGAATTGTGTTGTCTATTTCGGTTTTCTGACTCATGGAGTATGGTATTTAACTCTGGTTATTGTTACTGCGATTTTGGCTATTTTCCTGGTGGTAATAGTAGGTTCGTGGCATTGTTATAAGAAAGATATCGTTACGGTGTTACACAGTTCGGTTTTCTGACTTATCGCATGTGGAATTTGACTCTGACTATTGTTACTGTGATTTTGGCAATATTGCTGGTAATAGTAGTTTTGTGGCATCGCTACTGAAAGATATTGCGTGCCGGTATTTTTGTGAGTGATACGTTTTGTGATACGCTTTTGTAAGTAACATGTGTATTCTGAAAGTGTAAACTGGAAACTGGGGGGGCAAACAAGCAGTGAAATTTTAAAGAAAAGTGTGTTAGGATGTGTTTTAAGTCACTGGAAGGATATTGGAGGATCTGCCGGTGGAAGTGTGAACAGGAAAACATTGATAAAATATCGTAATCAGTGGTGGCCGCTTTATAAGCTGGAATGTGGAGAAAAGTGGCCCCTAAATGGAACTTTAAACTATAATATTTTGCTACAGTTAATGTTGTTTTTTGAGAAGCAGAACAGGATGAAATGTTGTATACTGATGTTTCAGCATCTTGGTGGGAAAAGGTAGGGAATTAAGTTGGCCCCTGACTGAACCTTTGATGTTGGCATTAGAGAAGTACAGGCTGGAGAAAGATAAAGGAAGTGTTAAAAGGGTTGTTGAAAGTGTTAAAGGTGTTTGAAGTTGAATGAGCAGGGAAAGAGGATGTAGGAATGTTAATAGTTCTGCCTCTGCCCGAGGCAGAGATCTTAAAATCGTGGGTGTTAGCCCTTTAGGGCAAAGGGACCATGATCGGTCCGAGAGAGTTGTCACAGAAACAGAAAAGAGGTCAACTCTAAAACAACCTGAGTTCATGTGCGAGCTCAGATTGCTGATGGGACCGTTCAGGGAACTGTGGACAATTGCATTCCCCTGACCGACCCCCACTAAGACCCGAATCATCCTGAAAATTATGAGCGGTTAAGTAAATACTAAAACCTGGATGAATTGGGAATTGAGAATATGCTTCCAACAAGGTCTAAAAGAAAGCCCTATGGAATTTTTGGACCAACTCTGAAATGTAATGAAAATAAATAAATAAATAAATAAATAAATAAATAAATAAATAAATAAATAAAACAAAACGGTTTGGACCTGGCTTTGGAGGACAAATTGACTAGCCTTTTCCTAGGGTAATCAACCCCTGATTTCAACAGGAATAACGGGGACCTGGGGAATCTACCCTAGCAGATCCTCCACTGGTTATAATGAAGCTAGGGGAGGAATGGAAGTGAAATTTCTTATTGCTATGGGGCAACGTATTCAGTTCTAAATCAAGCATTAATGCCTTCACAGAATTATTATGTTAGGGTAAAAGGTGTGTCGTGGTTTAACCCAGCCGGCAGCTAAACACCACGCAGCTGTTCGCTCACCCTCCCCCTCCCTCTTTGGGACGGGGGAGAGAAATGGAAAGTGAAGCCTGTGAGTTGAGATAAAGACAGTTTAATAAGACAAAATAATAATAATAATAATAATAATAATAATAATAATAATACAATGATGATAATAGTACCACTACTAATAATGTGTACAAACAAGTGATGCGCAATGCAATTGCTCACCACCCGCTGACCGATGCCCAGCCTAACCCCGAGCAGTCCGGCCCCCTCCCCCTGGCTAGCCACCCCTATGTATTGTTTAGCCTGACGTCAGATGCTATGGAATACCCCTTTGGCTAGTTTGGGTCACCTGTCCTGGGTCTGTCCCCTCCCAGCTCTTACTGCACCCCCAGCCTGCCTGTTGGCAGGACAGAGCAAGAAGCTGAGATGTCCTTGGCTTGGTATAAGCATTGCTCTGCAACAATTGAAACATCGGTGTGTTATCAGCACTCTTCTCATCCTAAGCCAAAACATAGCATTCTCCCAGCTACTAGGAAGAAAATTAACTCTGTTCTAACTGAAACCAGGACAAGGTGTAACCGAAAAGGCTTATTTTTGTGAACCTTTGAAGTACAAGTTAGGGAAACAATGGGGCATACACAGATTTTTATCTATGCCTAGCTCCTCATGGGCACTCTTAGGTAGAGATTTATTAGAGCAAGTAGGAGCAGAAATTGTCTTTGAAAAGGGGAAAATGGAATTAAGAACAGGAGAAGAACAACTAATAAATGTGTTAAGCTTGGCACTAATACAAACTGACCCTAAAAGTGAAATACCTTTAGAGATCACAGATCAAGTATGTCCAGGAGTTTGGGCTACCGAAGTCCCTGGAAGAGCTAAAAATGTGACCTTACTAATTATTAAATTAAAGCCAGGAGAGAAACCCGTTAAGGTTAAGTAATATCCTTTGAGGATAGAAGATAGGAAAGGAATTAAAGAGATAATTGATCAATTTTTACAGTATGGATTATTGATTGAATGCGAATCAGAATCCAATGCACCCATATTGCCAATTAAAAAGGCAGATGAAAAAGCTATAGGCTAGTTCAGGATTTGAGGGCCATAAATAAAATCACTGAGGATATACATCCAGTAGTGGCAAACCCTTATACTTTGCTGACTAAATTAAAGAATAGTCAAGTCTGCTTTACCGTACTGGATTTAAAAGATGCCTTCTTCTGCCTAGGCTTAGCCACAGAAAGCCAAAACCTATTCGCCTTTGAATGGGAAAATCCCGATTCAGGCAGAAAGACGCAGCTTACGTGGACATTACTACCTCAAGGATTCAAGAATAGCCCCACTATTTTTGGAAACCAATTAGCAAGGGAACTCGAAACATGGATACCTCCGGACACTGAAGGTGCTTTGTTACAATATGTAGATGATCTCTTAATAGCTACCGAGACTAAAGGGAGTTGTATTCAATGGACTATAAGTCGTCTTAATTTTCTGGGTTTAAATGGATATCAAGTCTCTTGACAGAAAGTCCAGCTGGCTCAACAAAGTGTGACCTATCTGGGATTTGACATTTCGGAAGGACAACGAGAACTAGGAACTGAACATAAGGAAGTCATTTGCCGGACTCCAGAACCTCAAATGGTAAAGGAGCTACAAAGCTTTTTAGGAATGACAGGTTGGTGTCGCCTTTGGATTTATAATTATGGACTATTGGTAAAGCCTCTATGTGAATTGATAAAGATTAACCAGTCAAAGTTAGTCTGGACTGGAGAAGCACAAAAAGTCTTTAAACAACTTAAACAAGAATTGATGATTTTGAAATATCAAGCAATATTGGTAGAACAGGACGACGTGGAAATTACAGAACAGAACAGAATCACAGAACTTTCTAGGTTGGAAGAGAACTCAAGGTCATCGAGTCCAACCTCCAACCTAACGCTAACAGCCCTCCACTAAACCATATCCCTAAGCTCTACATCTAAACTTCTTTTGAAGACTTCCAAGGATGGTTGTGATAATTCATATTGTGAATCTAGCCTCTTTTCTTAGTGATGCTCCGGCACAAGCTGTGATTCACGATTGTTTAGAAACTCTAGAGACTGTGTATTCCAGCCGACCAGACCTTAAGGAGGAGCCCATGGAAGATGCGGAAGACACTTGGTTCACGGATGGGAGCAGTTTTGTTACGCAAAGACAACGTAAAGCTGGATATGCTATAACAACTACTCAGCAGGTAATCGAGTCTAAGCCTTTACCCCCTGGAACATCAGCTCAAAAGGCGGAGATAGTTGCTCTCACGAGAGCATTGGAACTGGCAGCGGGAAAAAGGGTAAACATTTGGACAGATTCTAAATATACATTCGACGTGGTACATGCTCATGGAGCAATTTGGAAAGAACATGGATTGCTGACCGCTCAGTGAAAACACAAAGTATGCTGAAGAAATTTTAAAATTGTTAGAGGCTGTAAAACAACCAGAAAAGGTAGCTATCATGCATTGTCAGGGACACCAAAAGGGGAACAGCGATTTTGAAATTGGAAAATCGATTGGCAGAGGCTAAGCAGGCAGCTGAAATAACTGAGGTGAAGGCATTGTCTTTGATACCAGACGGTAAAATCCAAACTATATCCAAATTATACAAAAGAAGACTTAAAATTAATTGAAGATTTGAAAGGTAAAATGAAACCAGATGGATGAGTATATTTAAAAGATAACCCCATAGTAATACCCTCTAGTTTGACATGGCCCATAGTTCTTACAGAACACAATAAAACGCATTGGGGAGCTGGCACACTGCATAAGAGCCTGAGTCAGACATTAGTGGGACGATATGATAAAACAAGTAACTCAACAATGTAGCATTTGCTTACACAATAACCCCAATACCAAGGATAGAATAAAATTTGGAATAATCGGTAAAGGAAATTATTCGGGGCAACAGTGGCAAATTGATTTTTCAGAACTCCCTAGAAAAGGGGGGTATCGTTATTTACTGGTTCTGACTGACACGTTTTCAGGAAGGCCTGAAGCCTTTCCCTGTCGAACAAACAAAGCAAGAGAAGTGGTTAAAGTCTTGTTAAATGAAATAATACCATGCTTTGGGATTCTAGTAGCAATGTCTTCTGATAGAGTTTCACATTTTTGTGCACAAGTGGTAGAACAGATAAGTAAGATTCTAAAGATAGACTGGCAACTGCATACTCCTTATAGACCACAGGCAAGTGGACAGGTAGAAAAAATGAACCATTTAATTAAACAATAAATAGCTAAAATTGGATAAGAAGCTAATTTGTCATGGCCTCAATCCCTCCCTTTAGCATTACTTGGAATTAGAGTTAAACCTAGAATAAAAGGAAATTTGAGTCCCTTCAAAATCTTATATGGAAGGCCATAGCAATTTCTATTTAGTGGAGAGGACCTAACGCAGTTAGGATCAGAATATTTATATGCTTATATAACTGAACTTCAGAAACAATTAAATAAAGTACATACATTTGTTTTAGGGACCAGGGCTAGAGGGTTGGATCAACCAATCCACCCCTTTATGCTCAGGGATTATATATATATAAAGACTTTTTCAGGACAACCCGTGCAGGAAAAATGGAAGGAAAGTGGATGGGAGCATACCAAGTATTACTGACAACACACACCGCCATTAAGATTAAGAAGCAAGCAGCTTGGATCCACAATTCAAGGGTGAAGAAGGCCCCGGCGAGGATATGGACCACCACTCCAATTGGACCAACAAAATTACGGTTTTCCAGATCCTAATGATTGCAGGGGTGCGGTTCTCGGATTTGGGGTGGGCAACTTGGGATGAGAACTTACACCTGACCTTAATACAAACAATTTCTCAAGTAACTAATAAGACGAACTGTTGGGTATGCACCCATCTGCCACAGCATGGGAATAAGGGTGTATCGTTAATTGGGATTCCCTTGCCTGCAAACTTATCTTGGACTAATTTGTGGGAAAACACGTCTTGGGGTCGAAAATATTAAGCAGTTTTGGAACTAGAAGCGAGTAGCTTCATGCCGTTAGAATCCTATTATGTATGTGTACAAAGGTGTAACCCGCCTAAGGGTATAGGAAAACAGCATTGTATAAATACGGATACTACTTATGTGGGAAATCAGACATCTTGTAATTGAACAATTGATATTAGTACGACTAGCGGCTGGGCAAATTCAACCAGCTGGACGGTTCCAGAAGGAAAAGGGTGGTATTGGCTATGCAATGATACAGCCCGTAAGGTCTTGCCTGAGAACTGGAAGGGAACTTGCACTCTTGGAGCGGTAGTCCCCAATATGACAGTACATGATGTAGTGCCTCGAGGTTACTTGAGAAATCATATCCGGAGAATCAGATGAAAAATTAACAATCCGTTGGTAGAGAGACACACCCCTTTTCATAGTTTTGTGCGATGGTTTATCCCATGGTTAGGAGTGAGTGAATTGGAAAAGGCAATAGTTAATATTTCTGCAATTATAGAGAAGTTAGAAAACAAAATTCTGGATGCTATAAAGGCTCAACAAGAAGAGATATCTAGTTTATCACAGGTAGTGTTACAAAATCGGATGGCCCTAGACTTGTTACTGGCCACTCAAGGGGGAGTCTGTACAGTAATAAACACAAGTTGTTGTATGTATGTAGATCAGAGTGGAAGGATCTCTACCGACCTGGAAGAAATATGGAAGCAGACCAGGATCCTACATGAGATCAGTAAAGATGATCTTTCATGGAGTTTTAGTGAACTATGGAATAAGTTAACCTCCTGGTTGCCCAATTTCCAATGGTTGAAACAAGTATTCATTGCTCTAATCGTATTAGTAGTGTTAGGAATATTTGTGTGCATGTTGTTTAGATGCCTGCTTTGTTGTGTTACTGTAAATAAAGAAAGTATCTGATGCAAAAGAATTTGCATGGGAAAAGAAAAGGGGGGATTGATTAAGGAGGTATTGGGGAGGCAAGGACAATCCCCAGACAAGGACTGTATATCTCGAAACAAGACACTGGAACTCATGATAAGGAAGCGGCAGGCGGACAGAGAAACGAATGTAAGGACTATAACTCTCGAAACTGGACATTGGAATTCATTATAAAGATACAACAAACGGGAGAATTGGCAACAACCAGCTCTTGCAATTAAGAAACATGCCAATTCAGCAGATTCCTGACCAAAGGTGAAAAGTACACTGTGAGGAAGACTCGGGGTCTTCCTCCCAAAGACCCCTGCCCACGTCCCAAAGACCCCTGCCCACAATTCTTGGAAGGCTCTGCGCAGGCGCAAGGTGCCAAAAGGCTAATTAGCATGAGAAGCGAGGGAAGGCGGGGATAGGTAATGCATATGTATAGGTGCTTGTAGAATATTGATAGACTGATTGTATAAATTCAAGACTGCTTTCTGCTTTGGGTATGCACGATAGGTGGAGAGATCCCCCGTGCATCCAGCGCTGCAATAAAGAATATACCACTTAAAGGAATTTCGGCTTCGATCTTTGAATCAATTTGGCGACCCAGATGGGACAACCTCTCTGCCGGACTGCAGGACCTGCTGGGAACAGGACTCCCTAGGGTACCCCCGGGATTTCCCGGAGGGACTCCTCGACTCACCGGATCACTGCGGAGGCAGACAAGGACCCCATCATTGTAAGTGAGTATATTCTTTATTCTGGTTTGTTTTTCTGGTAGACCGGTCATCTGGAACTGTCTGTAAGTCAGAAGGTGATCTTCTGCGAGGCAGTGTTTGGTATACACTTTGTGGTTAGCACCATAAGTACATGTTTGGGGACCTTAAGGAAGGAGCTCGCTTTAAGGTCCATCTGGAATTGTGTTGTCTATTTCGGTTTTCTGACTCATGGAGTATGGTATTTAACTCTGGTTATTGTTACTGCGATTTTGGCTATTTTCCTGGTGGTAATAGTAGGTTCGTGGCATTGTTATAAGAAAGATATCGTTACGGTGTTACACAGTTCGGTTTTCTGACTTATCGCATGTGGAATTTGACTCTGACTATTGTTACTGTGATTTTGGCAATATTGCTGGTAATAGTAGTTTTGTGGCATCGCTACTGAAAGATATTGCGTGCCCGTATTTTTGTGAGTGATACGTTTTGTGATACGCTTTTGTAAGTAACGTGTGTATTCTGAAAGTGTAAACTGGAAACTGGGGGGGCAAACAAGCAGTGAAATTTTAAAGAAAAGTGTGTTAGGATGTGTTTTAAGTCACTGGAAGGATATTGGAGGATCTGCCGGTGGAAGTGTGAACAGGAAAACATTGATAAAATATCGTAATCAGTGGTGGCCGCTTTATAAGCTGGAATGTGGAGAAAAGTGGCCCCTAAATGGAACTTTAAACTATAATATTTTGCTACAGTTAATGCTGTTTTTTGAGAAGCAGAACAGGATGAAATGTTGTATACTGATGTTTCAGCATCTTGGTGGGAAAAGGTAGGGAATTAAGTTGGCCCCTGACTGAACCTTTGATGTTGGCATTAGAGAAGTACAGGCTGGAGAAAGATAAAGGAAGTGTTAAAAGGGTTGTTGAAAGTGTTAAAGGTGTTTGAAGTTGAATGAGCAGGGAAAGAGGATGTAGGAATGTTAATAGTTCTGCCTCTGCCCGAGGCAGAGATCTTAAAATCATGGGTGTTAGCCCTTTAGGGCAAAGAGACCATGATCGGTCCGAGAGAGTTGTCACAGAAACAGAAAAGCAGTCAACTCTAAAACAACCTGAGTTCATGTGCGAGCTCAGATTGCTGATGGGACCGTTCAGGGAACTGTGGACAATTGCATTCCCCTGACCGACCCCCACTAAGACCCGAATCATCCTGAAAATTATGAGCGGTTAAGTAAATACTAAAACCTGGATGAATTGGGAATTGAGAATATGCTTCCAACAAGGTCTAAAAGAAAGCCCTATGGAATTTTTGGACCAACTCTGAAATGTAATGAAAATAAATAAATAAATAAATAAATAAATAAAACAAAACGGTTTGGACCTGGCTTTGGAGGACAAATTGACCAGCCTTTTCCTAGGGTAATCAACCCCTGATTTCAACAGGAATAACGGGGACCTGGGGAATCTACCCTAGCAGATCCTCCACTGGTTATAATGAAGCTAGGGGAGGAATGGAAGTGAAATTTCTTATTGCTATGGGGCAACGTATTCAGTTCTAAATCAAGCATTAATGCCTTCACAGAATTATTATGTTAGGGTAAAAGGTGTGTCGTGGTTTAACCCGGCCGGCAGCTAAACACCACGCAGCTGTTCGCTCACCCTCCCCCTCCCTCTTTGGGACGGGGGAGAGAAATGGAAAGTGAAGCCTGTGAGTTGAGATAAAGACAGTTTAATAAGACAAAATAATAATAATAATAATAATAATAATAATAATAATAATAATAATAATAATACAATGATGATAATAGTACCACTACTAATAATGTGTACAAACAAGTGATGCACAATGCAATTGCTCACCACCCGCTGACCGATGCCCAGCCTAACCCCGAGCAGTCCGGCCCCCTCCCCCTGGCTAGCCACCCCTATGTATTGTTTAGCCTGACGTCAGATGCTATGGAATACCCCTTTGGCTAGTTTGGGTCACCTGTCCTGGGTCTGTCCCCTCCCAGCTCTTACTGCACCCCCAGCCTGCCTCTTGGCAGGACAGAGCAAGAAGCTGAGATGTCCTTGGCTTGGTATAAGCATTGCTCTGCAACAATTGAAACATCGGTGTGTTATCAGCACTCTCCTCATCCTAAGCCAAAACATAGCATTCTCCCAGCTACTAGGAAGAAAATTAACTCTGTTCTAACTGAAACCAGGACAAGGTGTAACCGAAAAGGCTTATTTTTGTGAACCTTTGAAGTACAAGTTAGGGAAACAATGGGGCATACACAGATTTTTATCTATGCCTAGCTCCTCATGGGCACTCTTAGGTAGAGATTTATTAGAGCAAGTAGGAGCAGAAATTGTCTTTGAAAAGGGGAAAATGGAATTAAGAACAGGAGAAGAACAACTAATAAATGTGTTAAGCTTGGCACTAATACAAACTGACCCTAAAAGTGAAATACCTTTAGAGATCACAGATCAAGTATGTCCAGGAGTTTGGGCTACCGAAGTCCCTGGAAGAGCTAAAAATGTGACCTTACTAATTATTAAATTAAAGCCAGGAGAGAAACCCGTTAAGGTTAAGTAATATCCTTTGAGGATAGAAGATAGGAAAGGAATTAAAGAGATAATTGATCAATTTTTACAGTATGGATTATTGATTGAATGCGAATCAGAATCCAATGCACCCATATTGCCAATTAAAAAGGCAGATGAAAAAGCTATAGGCTAGTTCAGGATTTGAGGGCCATAAATAAAATCACTGAGGATATACATCCAGTAGTGGCAAACCCTTATACTTTGCTGACTAAATTAAAGAATAGTCAAGTCTGCTTTACCGTACTGGATTTAAAAGATGCCTTCTTCTGCCTAGGCTTAGCCACAGAAAGCCAAAACCTATTCGCCTTTGAATGGGAAAATCCCGATTCAGGCAGAAAGACGCAGCTTACGTGGACATTACTACCTCAAGGATTCAAGAATAGCCCCACTATTTTTGGAAACCAATTAGCAAGGGAACTCGAAACATGGATACCTCCGGACACTGAAGGTGCTTTGTTACAATATGTAGATGATCTCTTAATAGCTACCGAGACTAAAGGGAGTTGTATTCAATGGACTATAAGTCGTCTTAATTTTCTGGGTTTAAATGGATATCAAGTCTCTTGACAGAAAGTCCAGCTGGCTCAACAAAGTGTGACCTATCTGGGATTTGACATTTCGGAAGGACAACGAGAACTAGGAACTGAACATAAGGAAGTCATTTGCCGGACTCCAGAACCTCAAATGGTAAAGGAGCTACAAAGCTTTTTAGGAATGACAGGTTGGTGTCGCCTTTGGATTTATAATTATGGACTATTGGTAAAGCCTCTATGTGAATTGATAAAGATTAACCAGTCAAAGTTAGTCTGGACTGGAGAAGCACAAAAAGTCTTTAAACAACTTAAACAAGAATTGATGATTTTGAAATATCAAGCAATATTGGTAGAACAGGACGACGTGGAAATTACAGAACAGAACAGAATCACAGAACTTTCTAGGTTGGAAGAGAACTCAAGGTCATCGAGTCCAACCTCCAACCTAACGCTAACAGCCCTCCACTAAACCATATCCCTAAGCTCTACATCTAAACTTCTTTTGAAGACTTCCAAGGATGGTTGTGATAATTCATATTGTGAATCTAGCCTCTTTTCTTAGTGATGCTCCGGCACAAGCTGTGATTCACGATTGTTTAGAAACTCTAGAGACTGTGTATTCCAGCCGACCAGACCTTAAGGAGGAGCCCATGGAAGATGCGGAAGACACTTGGTTCACGGATGGGAGCAGTTTTGTTACGCAAAGACAACGTAAAGCTGGATATGCTATAACAACTACTCAGCAGGTAATCGAGTCTAAGTCTTTACCCCCTGGAACATCAGCTCAAAAGGCGGAGATAGTTGCTCTCACGAGAGCATTGGAACTGGCAGCGGGAAAAAGGGTAAACATTTGGACAGATTCTAAATATACATTCGACGTGGTACGTGCTCATGGAGCAATTTGGAAAGAACATGGATTGCTGACCGCTCAGTGAAAACACAAAGTATGCTGAAGAAATTTTAAAATTGTTAGAGGCTGTAAAACAACCAGAAAAGGTAGCTATCATGCATTGTCAGGGACACCAAAAGGGGAACAGCGATTTTGAAATTGGAAAATCGATTGGCAGAGGCTAAGCAGGCAGCTGAAATAACTGAGGTGAAGGCATTGTCTTTGATACCAGACGGTAAAATCCAAACTATATCCAAATTATACAAAAGAAGACTTAAAATTAATTGAAGATTTGAAAGGTAAAATGAAACCAGATGGATGAGTATATTTAAAAGATAACCCCATAGTAATACCCTCTAGTTTGACATGGCCCATAGTTCTTACAGAACACAATAAAACGCATTGGGGAGCTGGCACACTGCATAAGAGCCTGAGTCAGACATTAGTGGGACGATATGATAAAACAAGTAACTCAACAATGTAGCATTTGCTTACACAATAACCCCAATACCAAGGATAGAATAAAATTTGGAATAATCGGTAAAGGAAATTATTCGGGGCAACAGTGGCAAATTGATTTTTCAGAACTCCCTAGAAAAGGGGGGTATCGTTATTTACTGGTTCTGACTGACACGTTTTCAGGAAGGCCTGAAGCCTTTCCCTGTCGAACAAACAAAGCAAGAGAAGTGGTTAAAGTCTTGTTAAATGAAATAATACCATGCTTTGGGATTCTAGTAGCAATGTCTTCTGATAGAGTTTCACATTTTTGTGCACAAGTGGTAGAACAGATAAGTAAGATTCTAAAGATAGACTGGCAACTGCATACTCCTTATAGACCACAGGCAAGTGGACAGGTAGAAAAAATGAACCATTTAATTAAACAATAAATAGCTAAAATTGGATAAGAAGCTAATTTGTCATGGCCTCAATCCCTCCCTTTAGCATTACTTGGAATTAGAGTTAAACCTAGAATAAAAGGAAATTTGAGTCCCTTCAAAATCTTATATGGAAGGCCATAGCAATTTCTATTTAGTGGAGAGGACCTAACGCAGTTAGGATCAGAATATTTATATGCTTATATAACTGAACTTCAGAAACAATTAAATAAAGTACATACATTTGTTTTAGGGACCAGGGCTAGAGGGTTGGATCAACCAATCCACCCCTTTAAGCTCGGGGATTATATATATATAAAGACTTTTTCAGGACAACCCGTGCAGGAAAAATGGAAGGAAAGTGGATGGGAGCATACCAAGTATTACTGACAACACACACCGCCATTAAGATTAAGAAGCAAGCAGCTTGGATCCACAATTCAAGGGTGAAGAAGGCCCCGGCGAGGATATGGACCACCACTCCAATTGGACCAACAAAATTACGGTTTTCCAGATCCTAATGATTGCAGGGGTGCGGTTCTCGGATTTGGGGTGGGCAACTTGGGATGAGAACTTACACCTGACCTTAATACAAACAATTTCTCAAGTAACTAATAAGACGAACTGTTGGGTATGCACCCATCTGCCACAGCATGGGAATAAGGGTGTATCGTTAATTGGGATTCCCTTGCCTGCAAACTTATCTTGGACTAATTTGTGGGAAAACACGTCTTGGGGTCGAAAATATTAAGCAGTTTTGGAACTAGAAGCGAGTAGCTTCATGCCGTTAGAATCCTATTATGTATGTGTACAAAGGTGTAACCCGCCTAAGGGTATAGGAAAACAGCATTGTATAAATACGGATACTACTTATGTGGGAAATCAGACATCTTGTAATTGAACAATTGATATTAGTACGACTAGCGGCTGGGCAAATTCAACCAGCTGGACGGTTCCAGAAGGAAAAGGGTGGTATTGGCTATGCAATGATACAGCCCGTAAGGTCTTGCCTGAGAATTGGAAGGGAACTTGCACTCTTGGAGCGGTAGTCCCCAATATGACAGTACATGATGTAGTGCCTCGAGGTTACTTGAGAAATCATATCCGGAGAATCAGATGAAAAATTAACAATCCGTTGGTAGAGAGACACATCCCTTTTCATAGTTTTGTGCGATGGTTTATCCCATGGTTAGGAGTGAGTGAATTGGAAAAGGCAATAGTTAATATTTCTGCAATTATAGAGAAGTTAGAAAACAAAATTCTGGATGCTATAAAGGCTCAACAAGAAGAGATATCTAGTTTATCACAGGTAGTGTTACAAAATCGGATGGCCCTAGACTTGTTACTGGCCACTCAAGGGGGAGTCTGTACAGTAATAAACACAAGTTGTTGTATGTATGTAGATCAGAGTGGAAGGATCTCTACCGACCTGGAAGAAATATGGAAGCAGACCAGGATCCTACATGAGATCAGTAAAGATGATCTTTCATGGAGTTTTAGTGAACTATGGAATAAGTTAACCTCCTGGTTGCCCAATTTCCAATGGTTGAAACAAGTATTCATTGCTCTAATCGTATTAGTAGTGTTAGGAATATTTGTGTGCATGTTGTTTAGATGCCTGCTTTGTTGTGTTACTGTAAATAAAGAAAGTATCTGATGCAAAAGAATTTGCATGGGAAAAGAAAAGGGGGGATTGATTAAGGAGGTATTGGGGAGGCAAGGACAATCCCCAGACAAGGACTGTATATCTCGAAACAAGACACTGGAACTCATGATAAGGAAGCGGCAGGCGGACAGAGAAACGAATGTAAGGACTATAAGTCTCGAAACTGGACATTGGAATTCATTATAAAGATACAACAAACGGGAGAATTGGCAACAACCAGCTCTTGCAATTAAGAAACATGCCAATTCAGCAGATTCCTGACCAAAGGTGAAAAGTACACTGTGAGGAAGACTCGGGGTCTTCCTCCCAAAGACCCCTGCCCACGTCCCAAAGACCCCTGCCCACAATTCTTGGAAGGCTCTGCGCAGGCGCAAGGTGCCAAAAGGCTAATTAGCATGAGAAGCGAGGGAAGGCGGGGATAGGTAATGCATATGTATAGGTGCTTGTAGAATATTGATAGACTGATTGTATAAATTCAAGACTGCTTTCTGCTTTGGGTATGCACGATAGGTGGAGAGATCCCCCGTGCATCCAGCGCTGCAATAAAGAATATACCACTTAAAGGAATTTCGGCTTCGATCTTTGAATCAATTTGGCGACCCAGATGGGACAACCTCTCTGCCGGACTGCAGGACCTGCTGGGAACAGGACTCCCTAGGGTACCCCCGGGATTTCCCGGAGGGACTCCTCGACTCACCGGATCACTGCGGAGGCAGACAAGGACCCCATCATTGTAAGTGAGTATATTCTTTATTCTGGTTTGTTTTTCTGGTAGACCGGTCATCTGGAACTGTCTGTAAGTCAGAAGGTGATCTTCTGCGAGGCAGTGTTTGGTATACACTTTGTGGTTAGCACCATAAGTACATGTTTGGGGACCTTAAGGAAGGAGCTCGCTTTAAGGTCCATCTGGAATTGTGTTGTCTATTTCGGTTTTCTGACTCATGGAGTATGGTATTTAACTCTGGTTATTGTTACTGCGATTTTGGCTATTTTCCTGGTGGTAATAGTAGGTTCGTGGCATTGTTATAAGAAAGATATCGTTACGGTGTTACACAGTTCGGTTTTCTGACTTATCGCATGTGGAATTTGACTCTGACTATTGTTACTGTGATTTTGGCAATATTGCTGGTAATAGTAGTTTTGTGGCATCGCTACTGAAAGATATTGCGTGCCCGTATTTTTGTGAGTGATACGTTTTGTGATACGCTTTTGTAAGTAACGTGTGTATTCTGAAAGTGTAAACTGGAAACTGGGGGGGCAAACAAGCAGTGAAATTTTAAAGAAAAGTGTGTTAGGATGTGTTTTAAGTCACTGGAAGGATATTGGAGGATCTGCCGGTGGAAGTGTGAACAGGAAAACATTGATAAAATATCGTAATCAGTGGTGGCCGCTTTATAAGCTGGAATGTGGAGAAAAGTGGCCCCTAAATGGAACTTTAAACTATAATATTTTGCTACAGTTAATGCTGTTTTTTGAGAAGCAGAACAGGATGAAATGTTGTATACTGATGTTTCAGCATCTTGGTGGGAAAAGGTAGGGAATTAAGTTGGCCC
This sequence comes from Aythya ferina, assembly GCF_964211825.1. Classification (NCBI taxonomy): domain Eukaryota; kingdom Metazoa; phylum Chordata; class Aves; order Anseriformes; family Anatidae; genus Aythya; species Aythya ferina. The sequence goes on along the minus strand of NC_140306.1, from coordinate 23,327,300 downwards.
CTGACTGAACCTTTGATGTTGGCATTAGAGAAGTACAGGCTGGAGAAAGATAAAGGAAGTGTTAAAAGGGTTGTTGAAAGTGTTAAAGGTGTTTGAAGTTGAATGAGCAGGGAAAGAGGATGTAGGAATGTTAATAGTTCTGCCTCTGCCCGAGGCAGAGATCTTAAAATCATGGGTGTTAGCCCTTTAGGGCAAAGAGACCATGATCGGTCCGAGAGAGTTGTCACAGAAACAGAAAAGCAGTCAACTCTAAAACAACCTGAGTTCATGTGCGAGCTCAGATTGCTGATGGGACCGTTCAGGGAACTGTGGACAATTGCATTCCCCTGACCGACCCCCACTAAGACCCGAATCATCCTGAAAATTATGAGCGGTTAAGTAAATACTAAAACCTGGATGAATTGGGAATTGAGAATATGCTTCCAACAAGGTCTAAAAGAAAGCCCTATGGAATTTTTGGACCAACTCTGAAATGTAATGAAAATAAATAAATAAATAAATAAATAAATAAAACAAAACGGTTTGGACCTGGCTTTGGAGGACAAATTGACCAGCCTTTTCCTAGGGTAATCAACCCCTGATTTCAACAGGAATAACGGGGACCTGGGGAATCTACCCTAGCAGATCCTCCACTGGTTATAATGAAGCTAGGGGAGGAATGGAAGTGAAATTTCTTATTGCTATGGGGCAACGTATTCAGTTCTAAATCAAGCATTAATGCCTTCACAGAATTATTATGTTAGGGTAAAAGGTGTGTCGTGGTTTAACCCGGCCGGCAGCTAAACACCACGCAGCTGTTCGCTCACCCTCCCCCTCCCTCTTTGGGACGGGGGAGAGAAATGGAAAGTGAAGCCTGTGAGTTGAGATAAAGACAGTTTAATAAGACAAAATAATAATAATAATAATAATAATAATAATAATAATAATAATAATAATAATAATAATACAATGATGATAATAGTACCACTACTAATAATGTGTACAAACAAGTGATGCACAATGCAATTGCTCACCACCCGCTGACCGATGCCCAGCCTAACCCCGAGCAGTCCGGCCCCCTCCCCCTGGCTAGCCACCCCTATGTATTGTTTAGCCTGACGTCAGATGCTATGGAATACCCCTTTGGCTAGTTTGGGTCACCTGTCCTGGGTCTGTCCCCTCCCAGCTCTTACTGCACCCCCAGCCTGCCTCTTGGCAGGACAGAGCAAGAAGCTGAGATGTCCTTGGCTTGGTATAAGCATTGCTCTGCAACAATTGAAACATCGGGGTGTTATCAGCACTCTCCTCATCCTAAGCCAAAACATAGCATTCTCCCAGCTACTAGGAAGAAAATTAACTCTGTTCTAACTGAAACCAGGACAAGGTGTAACCGAAAAGGCTTATTTTTGTGAACCTTTGAAGTACAAGTTAGGGAAACAATGGGGCATACACAGATTTTTATCTATGCCTAGCTCCTCATGGGCACTCTTAGGTAGAGATTTATTAGAGCAAGTAGGAGCAGAAATTGTCTTTGAAAAGGGGAAAATGGAATTAAGAACAGGAGAAGAACAACTAATAAATGTGTTAAGCTTGGCACTAATACAAACTGACCCTAAAAGTGAAATACCTTTAGAGATCACAGATCAAGTATGTCCAGGAGTTTGGGCTACCGAAGTCCCTGGAAGAGCTAAAAATGTGACCTTACTAATTATTAAATTAAAGCCAGGAGAGAAACCCGTTAAGGTTAAGTAATATCCTTTGAGGATAGAAGATAGGAAAGGAATTAAAGAGATAATTGATCAATTTTTACAGTATGGATTATTGATTGAATGCGAATCAGAATCCAATGCACCCATATTGCCAATTAAAAAGGCAGATGAAAAAGCTATAGGCTAGTTCAGGATTTGAGGGCCATAAATAAAATCACTGAGGATATACATCCAGTAGTGGCAAACCCTTATACTTTGCTGACTAAATTAAAGAATAGTCAAGTCTGCTTTACCGTACTGGATTTAAAAGATGCCTTCTTCTGCCTAGGCTTAGCCACAGAAAGCCAAAACCTATTCGCCTTTGAATGGGAAAATCCCGATTCAGGCAGAAAGACGCAGCTTACGTGGACATTACTACCTCAAGGATTCAAGAATAGCCCCACTATTTTTGGAAGCCAATTAGCAAGGGAACTCGAAACATGGATACCTCCGGACACTGAAGGTGCTTTGTTACAATATGTAGATGATCTCTTAATAGCTACCGAGACTAAAGGGAGTTGTATTCAATGGACTATAAGTCGTCTTAATTTTCTGGGTTTAAATGGATATCAAGTCTCTTGACAGAAAGTCCAGCTGGCTCAACAAAGTGTGACCTATCTGGGATTTGACATTTCGGAAGGACAACGAGAACTAGGAACTGAACATAAGGAAGTCATTTGCCGGACTCCAGAACCTCAAATGGTAAAGGAGCTACAAAGCTTTTTAGGAATGACAGGTTGGTGTCGCCTTTGGATTTATAATTATGGACTATTGGTAAAGCCTCTATGTGAATTGATAAAGATTAACCAGTCAAAGTTAGTCTGGACTGGAGAAGCACAAAAAGTCTTTAAACAACTTAAACAAGAATTGATGATTTTGAAATATCAAGCAATATTGGTAGAACAGGACGACGTGGAAATTACAGAACAGAACAGAATCACAGAACTTTCTAGGTTGGAAGAGAACTCAAGGTCATCGAGTCCAACCTCCAACCTAACGCTAACAGCCCTCCACTAAACCATATCCCTAAGCTCTACATCTAAACTTCTTTTGAAGACTTCCAAGGATGGTTGTGATAATTCATATTGTGAATCTAGCCTCTTTTCTTAGTGATGCTCCGGCACAAGCTGTGATTCACGATTGTTTAGAAACTCTAGAGACTGTGTATTCCAGCCGACCAGACCTTAAGGAGGAGCCCATGGAAGATGCGGAAGACACTTGGTTCACGGATGGGAGCAGTTTTGTTACGCAAAGACAACGTAAAGCTGGATATGCTATAACAACTACTCAGCAGGTAATCGAGTCTAAGTCTTTACCCCCTGGAACATCAGCTCAAAAGGCGGAGATAGTTGCTCTCACGAGAGCATTGGAACTGGCAGCGGGAAAAAGGGTAAACATTTGGACAGATTCTAAATATACATTCGACGTGGTACGTGCTCATGGAGCAATTTGGAAAGAACATGGATTGCTGACCGCTCAGTGAAAACACAAAGTATGCTGAAGAAATTTTAAAATTGTTAGAGGCTGTAAAACAACCAGAAAAGGTAGCTATCATGCATTGTCAGGGACACCAAAAGGGGAACAGCGATTTTGAAATTGGAAAATCGATTGGCAGAGGCTAAGCAGGCAGCTGAAATAACTGAGGTGAAGGCATTGTCTTTGATACCAGACGGTAAAATCCAAACTATATCCAAATTATACAAAAGAAGACTTAAAATTAATTGAAGATTTGAAAGGTAAAATGAAACCAGATGGATGAGTATATTTAAAAGATAACCCCATAGTAATACCCTCTAGTTTGACATGGCCCATAGTTCTTACAGAACACAATAAAACGCATCGGGGAGCTGGCACACTGCATAAGAGCCTGAGTCAGACATTAGTGGGACGATATGATAAAACAAGTAACTCAACAATGTAGCATTTGCTTACACAATAACCCCAATACCAAGGATAGAATAAAATTTGGAATAATCGGTAAAGGAAATTATTCGGGGCAACAGTGGCAAATTGATTTTTCAGAACTCCCTAGAAAAGGGGGGTATCGTTATTTACTGGTTCTGACTGACACGTTTTCAGGAAGGCCTGAAGCCTTTCCCTGTCGAACAAACAAAGCAAGAGAAGTGGTTAAAGTCTTGTTAAATGAAATAATACCATGCTTTGGGATTCTAGTAGCAATGTCTTCTGATAGAGTTTCACATTTTTGTGCACAAGTGGTAGAACAGATAAGTAAGATTCTAAAGATAGATTGGCAACTGCATACTCCTTATAGACCACAGGCAAGTGGACAGGTAGAAAAAATGAACCATTTAATTAAACAATAAATAGCTAAAATTGGATAAGAAACTAATTTGTCATGGCCTCAATCCCTCCCTTTAGCATTACTTGGAATTAGAGTTAAACCTAGAATAAAAGGAAATTTGAGTCCCTTCAAAATCTTATATGGAAGGCCATAGCAATTTCTATTTAGTGGAGAGGACCTAACGCAGTTAGGATCAGAATATTTATATGCTTATATAACTGAACTTCAGAAACAATTAAATAAAGTACATACATTTGTTTTAGGGACCAGGGCTAGAGGGTTGGATCAACCAATCCACCCCTTTAAGCTCGGGGATTATATATATATAAAGACTTTTTCAGGACAACCCGTGCAGGAAAAATGGAAGGAAAGTGGATGGGAGCATACCAAGTATTACTGACAACACACACCGCCATTAAGATTAAGAAGCAAGCAGCTTGGATCCACAATTCAAGGGTGAAGAAGGCCCCGGCGAGGATATGGACCACCACTCCAATTGGACCAACAAAATTACGGTTTTCCAGATCCTAATGATTGCAGGGGTGCGGTTCTCGGATTTGGGGTGGGCAACTTGGGATGAGAACTTACACCTGACCTTAATACAAACAATTTCTCAAGTAACTAATAAGACGAACTGTTGGGTATGCACCCATCTGCCACAGCATGGGAATAAGGGTGTATCGTTAATTGGGATTCCCTTGCCTGCAAACTTATCTTGGACTAATTTGTGGGAAAACACGTCTTGGGGTCGAAAATATTAAGCAGTTTTGGAACTAGAAGCGAGTAGCTTCATGCCGTTAGAATCCTATTATGTATGTGTACAAAGGTGTAACCCGCCTAAGGGTATAGGAAAACAGCATTGTATAAATACGGATACTACTTATGTGGGAAATCAGACATCTTGTAATTGAACAATTGATATTAGTACGACTAGCGGCTGGGCAAATTCAACCAGCTGGACGGTTCCAGAAGGAAAAGGGTGGTATTGGCTATGCAATGATACAGCCCGTAAGGTCTTGCCTGAGAATTGGAAGGGAACTTGCACTCTTGGAGCGGTAGTCCCCAATATGACAGTACATGATGTAGTGCCTCGAGGTTACTTGAGAAATCATATCCGGAGAATCAGATGAAAAATTAACAATCCGTTGGTAGAGAGACACACCCCTTTTCATAGTTTTGTGCGATGGTTTATCCCATGGTTAGGAGTGAGTGAATTGGAAAAGGCAATAGTTAATATTTCTGCAATTATAGAGAAGTTAGAAAACAAAATTCTGGATGCTATAAAGGCTCAACAAGAAGAGATATCTAGTTTATCACAGGTAGTGTTACAAAATCGGATGGCCCTAGACTTGTTACTGGCCACTCAAGGGGGAGTCTGTACAGTAATAAACACAAGTTGTTGTATGTATGTAGATCAGAGTGGAAGGATCTCTACCGACCTGGAAGAAATATGGAAGCAGACCAGGATCCTACATGAGATCAGTAAAGATGATCTTTCATGGAGTTTTAGTGAACTATGGAATAAGTTAACCTCCTGGTTGCCCAATTTCCAATGGTTGAAACAAGTATTCATTGCTCTAATCGTATTAGTAGTGTTAGGAATATTTGTGTGCATGTTGTTTAGATGCCTGCTTTGTTGTGTTACTGTAAATAAAGAAAGTATCTGATGCAAAAGAATTTGCATGGGAAAAGAAAAGGGGGGATTGATTAAGGAGGTATTGGGGAGGCAAGGACAATCCCCAGACAAGGACTGTATATCTCGAAACAAGACACTGGAACTCATGATAAGGAAGCGGCAGGCGGACAGAGAAACGAATGTAAGGACTATAAGTCTCGAAACTGGACATTGGAATTCATTATAAAGATACAACAAACGGGAGAATTGGCAACAACCAGCTCTTGCAATTAAGAAACATGCCAATTCAGCAGATTCCTGACCAAAGGTGAAAAGTACACTGTGAGGAAGACTCGGGGTCTTCCTCCCAAAGACCCCTGCCCACGTCCCAAAGACCCCTGCCCACAATTCTTGGAAGGCTCTGCGCAGGCGCAAGGTGCCAAAAGGCTAATTAGCATGAGAAGCGAGGGAAGGCGGGGATAGGTAATGCATATGTATAGGTGCTTGTAGAATATTGATAGACTGATTGTATAAATTCAAGACTGCTTTCTGCTTTGGGTATGCACGATAGGTGGAGAGATCCCCCGTGCATCCAGCGCTGCAATAAAGAATATACCACTTAAAGGAATTTTGGCTTCGATCTTTGAATCTAGGCTAGATAGGATGGGGCTCCAGGCACCTCTTCACCTGAGGAAACACACTGCCATCAGGCACCGCTGTGCCAGACAAGCTTGTTTTGCTAGAACACCCTACTCAGATGCACTGTGGCATTCAAGTGAACTGCTTTCATGCAAATATAACGACTGATGTTACAACCCACCTTGCCTGTGGCACCTGATGAACAGAAGAGTAAGCCACCGCAGCGCTTCAAAACCATCCCTGCACGTGCCGCTCCTTGTCGCTCTCTGGCCTTATCTCATATCCTTATCCACTTCTGTGGAGAGCCTGCCACGGCACCTGCAAAGCAAGACGGACACCTTTCATAGTCACCTTGTGCTACTTGGTCGTTCTGCTCCAACCCAGCTCATGACCAGCCCCTCTTCTTACACAGCTCTTCAGAGTGCAGTTTGCTCCTTTGAGCCTGTGCGAGACACCTGTGAAAGAAAAAGAAACGCATAGGCCGATGCAGCATCCAAAGACACAGCACAACTAGGTAAGTTACTCTCATCTGCTCCCTTACCTCTGCCGCTTACCAGCCCCCGAGGCAGATGCTTCAATCTACCCTCTTCAAACAGCTACAACACCTCTAAAAGACAAAGAGGGGATGCTTAGAGGAACAGTGAGACCTACAACACAACAACTGCTACATCTGTTCCTCACTCACCTTGCCAGAGGCAGCTCTGCATGTGACGTCCCAGGTTGTACACTGCGTTACCTAACCATTACCGTAACCCTTACCCTAACCCTTCTCACCCTTACCATTACCCAAATCCTTACCTTTACTTTTTCCTTACCCTTACTCTTTCCTTTAACCATAACCTTACCCTTACCCTATACCTTACTCCAACCCTTCCCCTTACCTTCCCCTTCCCCTTACACTTAACCTAACCCTTACCCTTCTGCTTCCCCTAAAACATATCCTAACACTTTCCCTTACCCTTAAACTTACCCTAACCCTTTCTATTACCCTTACACTTACTCTTGCCCTAATCCTTGCTTGCACCCTTACACTTATCCTAACCCTTACCCTTACCCTTACTCAAACCCTTACTCTAACCCTTACCCTGACCCGTACCCTTACCCTTACCCTTAACCTAACCCTAAACCTTAAACCTTACTTTAAAGCTTACCCTTTCTGCTACACTTACCCTTAGCCGAAATCTAAACCTTACACTTACTCTTAGCATAACCCTCACCCTTACCATTACCCATACCCTTATCCTTACCCTAACCCTTACCTTTACACTTACAGTTACCATTAACCTTACACTTACCCTAACACTTATCCTAAACCTAACCCTTACCCTAAACCTTACCCCAACCCTTACCCTGACCCTTACATTAACCCTAACCCTTACCCTAAACCTTACACTTACTCTTAACATTAACCTTACCCTTAACCTTAAGCTAATACTTAACCTTACGTTTTTCTCACCCTAACCCTATAATTAACCATAACCATTACGCTAACACTTAACCTTACCCTTAAAATAAGCCATACAACAACGCTTAAACTTACCCTAACAATTACTCGTACAATTAAAATATTAATTAATTAAATTAAAAAATTTTAATTTAAAATTAATTGAATTAAAAAATTAAAATACTCTTATCCTTATACCTTATCCTTAACCCTCACCCTTATCATTACCAATACCCTTACTCTCACACTTATTCTTATACATACAACTTACCCTTTTCCTAACACTTAACCCTAACCTAACTCTAACCCTAAACCTTACCTGAACCCTTTCCAGGACGCTTACATTAACCCTTACCCTTAACCTAAACCTTACACTTGCTCTTAACCTTAACCTAATACTTACCTTTTCGTTTTCCTCACACTAACCCTAAAATTAACCCTAACCATTACCCTAACAGTTACCCCTAACATAACCTTACTCTAACACTTACAGTGACCCGTACACTTACACATACCCTTACACTTACTCTTACCCTAACCCTTACCCTTACCCTTACCCTTACCATAACCCCTACTCTAACACATACTTCTACCCGTACCCTTACCCTTACTGTTACCCTAACCCTTACCCTTACCTTACCCTATCCCTATCCCTTACCCTATCCCTTACCCTATCCCTTACCCTTAACCTAACCCTAAACCTTACCCTTATCCTAACACTTACCCTTACCGTAAACCTTACCCTTTCTGCTACACTTACCCTTAGCCTAAATCTAAACCTTACACTTACCCTTAGCCTAACCCTCACCCTTACCATTACCCATACCCTTATTCTTACCCTTACCCTAACCCTTACCTTTACACTTACGGTTACCATTAACCTTACTCTTACCCTAACACTTACCCTTAACCTAACCCTTACCCTAAACCTTACCCCAACCCTTACCCTGACCCTTAAATTAACCCTAACCCTTACCCTAAACCTTACACTTACTCTTAACCTTAACCTTAGCTGTAACCTAATACTTACCCTTACGTTTCCCTCACCCTAACCCTAAAATTAACCCTAAACATTACCCTAACACTTGACCTTACCCTAACCCTAAAATTACTCGTACAATTACCCTTACCCTTACCCTTAACCTTAACCTAAGCCGAAACCTTACAGTAAACCTTACCCTTTCTGCTACACTTACCCTTAGCCAAAATCTAAACCTTGCATTTACCCCTACTGTAACCCTCACCCTTATCATTACCAATACTCTTACACTTACCCTTACCCTAACCCTTCTCCTTACACTTACTGTTACCTTTAACATTACCCTTACCCTAACACTTACACTTATCCTTATCCATGCCCTTACCCTTGCCCTAATCTTTACCCTTAACCTAACCCTAACCCTAAACCTTACCCCAACCCTTAACCTGAACCTTACATTAACCCTAACCCTTACCCTAAAACTTACACTTACACTTACTCTTAACCTTACCCTTAACCATTAGCCTAACACTTACCCTTACGTTTCCCTCACCCTAACCCTAAAATTAACCCTAACCATTACCCCAACACTTACCCTTACCCTAACCCTAACCGTAACTCTAACCCTTACTCTAACCCTTACCCTGACCCGTACCCTTACACTTACCCTTACCCTAACCCTTACCCTTACCATAACCCATACCCTAACACGTACTTGTAGCCTTAACCTTACCGTTCCCCTTACCCTTACCTTTACTGTCTCCGTTACCCTTACACTTACACTTAACATAAACCTTAACCTTAACCTAAACCTTATCATAAACCATACAACAACACTTACATGTACACTTACGCTTGCACTTACCCTAGCAATTACTCATTCAATTACTCTTAACCTTACTATTAAGCTAACCCTAAACCTTACCCTTATCCTAACACTTACCCTTATCCTAAACCTTACCCTTTCTGCTACACTTACCCTTTGCCTAATTCTAAACCTTACCCTAACCCTCACCCTTACCTAAATCTAACCATTACCCTAACCTTCACTCTTACCCTTACCATTATACTTTTACCCTTAAACTAAACCTTACCCCAACCCTTACCCTGACCCTTACATTAACCCTAACCCTAACCCTATCCCTAACCCTAACCCTAACCCTTACTCTAACCCTAACCCTTAACCTAAACCTTACACTTAATCTTAACTTTAACCTTACCCTTAAACTAATACATACCCTTACGTTTCCCTCACCATAACCCTAAAATTAACCGTAACCATTACCCTAACAGTTATCCTTACCGAACCCTAACCCTAACCCTTACTCTAACTTTTACCCTGACCCGGACCCTTAGACTTCCCCTTCCCCTTCCTCTTACTCTTCCCCTTACCCTAACCCTTACCCTTACACTTACGGTTACCATTAACCTTACCCTTACCCGAACACTTACCCTTACCCTATCCCTTACACTTATCCTTATCCATACTACTTACGCTTACTCTAACACTTAACCTTAACCTAACCCTAACCCTAAACCTTACCTGAACCCTTACCCTGACCCTTACATTAACCCTTACCCTAAAACTTACACTTAACCTTAACCTTACCCTTAACCTTAACCTAATACTTGCCCTTACTTTTCCCTCACCCTAACCCTAAAATTAACCCTAACCATTACCCCAACACTTACCCTTACCCTAACCCTTACCTTTACCATAACCCATACTCTAACACATACTTCTACCCGTACCCGTACCCTTACCATAACCCTTACCCTTACTATTACCCTTACCCTTACCCTTACCCTTACCCTTACCCTTACCCTTACCCGATCCCATACCCTTAACCTAACCCTAAACCTTACCCTTATCCTAACACTTACCCTTACCGTAAACCTTACCCTTTCTGCTACACTTACCCTTAGCCTAAATCTAAACCTTACACTTACCCTTAGCCTAACCCTCACCCTTACCATTACCCATACCCTTATTCTTACCCTTACCGTAACCCTTACCTTTACACTTACGGTTACCATTAACCTTACCCTTACCCTAACACTTATCCTGAACCTAACCCTTACCCTAAACCTTACCCCAACCCTTACCCTGACCCTTACATTAACCCTAACCCTTACCCTAAACCTTACCCTTACTCTTAACCTTAACCTTACCCTTAACATTCACCTAATACTTACGCATACGTTTTCCTGACTTTAACCCTAAAACTAACACTAACCATTACCGTAACACTTAACCTTACCCTAACCCTAACCCTAACCCTTACTCTAACCCTTACCCTGACCTGTACCCTTACACTTACCCTTACCCTTATACTTACCCTAATTCTTACCCATACCATAACCCATATCCTAACACATATTTGTACCCTTAACCTTACCGTTACCCTTAACCCTACCCTTACCCTTACTCTATCCCTTACCCTTACGGTTACCCTTAACATAAACCTTACCCTTGACCTTACCCTTACCATAAGCCATACAACAACACTTACATGTACACTTACGCTTGCACTTACCCTAGCAATTACTCGTACAATTACCCTTAACCTTACTATTAAGCTAACCCTAAACCTTACCCTTATCCTAACACTTATTCGTATCCTAAACCTTACCCTTTCTGCTACACTTACCCTTTGCCTAATTCTAAACCTTACCCTAACCCTCACCCTTACCTAAATCTAACCATTACCCTAACCTTCACTCTTACCCTTACCATTATACTTTTACCCTTAAACTAAACCTTACCCCAACCCTTACCCTGACCCTTACATTAACCCTAACCCTAACCCTATCCCTAACCCTAACCCTTACTCTAACCCTAACCCTTAACCTAAACCTTACACTTAATCTTAACTTTAACCTTACCCTTAAACTAATACATACCCTTACGTTTCCCTCACCATAACCCTAAAATTAACCGTAACCATTACCCTAACACTTATCCTTACCGAACCTTAACCCTAACCCTTACTCTAACTTTTACCCTGACCCGGACCCTTAGACTTCCCCTTCCCCTTACTCTTCCCCTTACCCTAACCCTTACCCTTACACTTACGGTTACCATTAACCTTACCCTTACCCTAACACTTATTCGTAACCTAACCCTTACCCTAAACCTTACCCCAACCCTTACCCTGACCCTTACATTAACCCTAACCCTTACCCTAAACCTTACACTTACTCTTAACCTTAACCTTACCCTTAACATTCACCTAATACTTACGCATACATTTTCCTGACTTTAACCCTAAAACTAACCCTAACCATTACCCTAACACTTAACCTTACCCTAACCATAACCCTTACTCTTACCATTACCCTGACCCTTACCCTTACACTTACCCTAATTCTTACCCATACCATAACTCATACCCTAACACATATTTGTACCCTTAACCTTACCGTTACCCTTAACCTTACCCTTACCCTTACTCTATCCCTTACCCTTACGCTTACCCTTAACATAAACCTTACCCTTGAGGGTAAGCGTAAGGGTAACGGATAGAGTAAGGGTAAGGGTAACGGTAAGGTTAAGGGTACAAATATGTGTTAGGGTATGGGTTATGGTATGGGTAAGAGTTAGGGTAATGTAAGGGTAAGGGTGAGTGTAAGGGTATGGGTGAGGGTAAGGGTTAGAATAATGGTTAGGGTTAATTTTAGGGTTAGGGTGAGGGAAACGTAAGGGTAAGTATTCAGTTCAAGTAAGGGTAAGTGTAAGATTTAGATTTAGGCTAATGGTAAGTGTAGCAGAAAGGGTAAGGTTTACGATAAGGGTAAGTGTTAGGGTAAGGGTAAGGTTTAGGGTAAGAGTAAGTGTAAGTGTATGTGTAAGGGTATGGGTCATTGTAAGGGTTAGAGTAAGGGTTAGGGTAAGGGTGTTAGGGTAATGGTTAGGGTAAATTTTAGGCTTATGGTGAGGGAAACGTAAGGGTAAGGATTAGGTTAAGGTTACGGGTAAGGTTAAGGTTAAGAGTAAGGTTTAGGATAAGGGTTAGGGTTAATGTAAGGGTCAGGGTAAGGTTTCAGGTAAGGTTTAGGTGTAGAGTTAGGTTAAGGGTAAGTGTTAGGGTAAGGGTAAGTTGTATGGACAAGGATAATTGTAAGGGATAGGGTAAGGTTAAGGTTAATGATAACGGTAAAAGGAAGAGTAAGGATATGGGTAATGGTAAGGGTGAGGGAAAGGGTAAGGGTAAGTGTAAGGTTTAGATTTAGGCTAAGGGTAAGTGTAGCAGAAAGGTGTAGGATTAGGGTAAGGGTGTTAGGATAAGGGTTAGGTTAATGGTAATGGTAAGGGTAAGGGTAAGGGTAAGGGTATCGGTAATGGTAAGGGAAAGGGTTAGGGTAAGTGTAAGGGTAAGGGTAAGTGTAAGGGTACAGGTCAGGGTAAGGGTTAGAGTAAGGGTTAGGGTTAGGTAAGGATAAGTGTTAGGGTAATGGGTACTGTTAAAATTAGGGTTATGGTGAGGGAAATGTACGGGTATGTATTAGTTTAAGGGTAAGGTTAAGGTTAAGAGTAAGTGTAAGGTTTAGGTTAAGGGTTAGGGTTAATGTAAGGGTTAGGGTAAGGGTTGGGGTAAGGTTTAGGGTAAGGAGAAGAGTAAGGGTATGGTTAATGGTAAGGGTGAGGGTTAGGGTAAGGATAAGGGTAAGTGTAAGGTTTAGGGTAAGGGTAATGGTATGGAGAAGGGTAAGGGTAAGGGTAAGTGTAAGGGTAAGGGTAGGAGTCATTGAACGAGTAATTCCTAGGGTAACTGTAAGCGTAAGTGTACATTTAAGTGTTGTTGTATGGCTTATTGTAAGGGTAAGGTTAAGTGTTAGCGTAATGGTTATGGCTAATTATAGGGTTAGGGTGAGAAAAACGTAAGGTTAAGTATTAGCTAAAGGTTAAGGGTAAGGTTAATGTTAAGAGTAAGTGTAAGGTTTAGGGTAAGGGTTAGGGTTAATGTAAGGGTTGGGGTAAGGTTTAGGGTAAGGGTTAGGTTCAGGATAAGTGTTAGGGTAAGTGTAAGGTTAATGGTAACAGTCAGTGTAAAGGTAAGGGTTAGGGTAAGGATAAGGGTATGGGTAATGGTAAGGGTGAGGGTAACAGTAAGGGTAAGTGTAAGGTTTAGATTTAGGCTAAGGGTAAGTGTAGCAGAAAGGGTAAGGTTTACGGTAAGGTTTGAGGTTTAGGCTTAGGTTAAGGGTAAAGGTAAGGGTAAGGTTTAGGTTTAGGAAAAGGGTAAGTGTAGCAGAAAGGTTAAGGGTTAGGGTAAGTGTTAGGGTAAGGGTAAGGTTAAGGGTAAGGGTAATGGTATGAATAAGGGTAAGGGTAAGGGAAATGGTACGGGTCAGGGTAAGGGTTAGAGTAAGGGTTTGAGTAAGGGTAAGGGTTAGGATAAGTGTAAGGGTGCAAGCAAGGATTAGGGCAAGAGTAAGTGTAAGGGTAATAGAAAGGGTTAGGGTAAGTGTAAGGGTAAGGGAAAGTGTTAGGATATGTTTTAGGGGAAGCAGAAGGGTAAGGGTTAGGTTAAGTGTAAGGGGAAGGGGAAGGTAAGGGGAAGGGTTGGAGTAAGGTATAGGGTAAGGGTAAGGTTATGGTTAAAGGAAAGAGTAAGGGTAAGGAAAAAGTAAAGGTAAGGATTTGGGTAATGGTAAGGGTGAGAAGGGTTAGGGTAAGGGTTACGGTAAGGGTTAGGTAACGCAGTGTACAACCTGGGACGTCACATGCAGAGCTGCCTCTGGCAAGGTGAGTGAGGAACAGATGTAGCAGTTGTGTTGTAGGTCTCACTGTTCCTCTAAGCATCCCCTCTTTGTCTTTTAGAGGTGTTGTAGCTGTTTGAAGAGGGTAGATTGAAGCATCTGCCTCGGGGGCTGGTAAGCGGCAGAGGTAAGGGAGCAGATGAGAGTAACTTACCTAGTTGTGCTGTGTCTTTGGATGCTGCATCGGCCTATGCGTTTCTTTTTCTTTCACAGGTGTCTCGCACAGGCTCCAAGGAGCAAACTGCACTCTGAAGAGCTGTGTAAGAAGAGGGGCTGGTCATGAGCTGGGTTGGAGCAGAACGACCAAGTAGCACAAGGTGACTATGAAAGGTGTCCGTCTTGCTTTGCAGGTGCCGTGGCAGGCTCTCCACAGAAGTGGATAAGGATATGAGATAAGGCCAGAGAGCGACAAGGAGCGGCATGTGCAGGGATGGTTTTGAAGCGCTGCGGTGGCTTACTCTTCTGTTCATCAGGTGCCACAGGCAAGGTGGGTTGTAACATCAGTCGTTATATTTGCATGAAAGCAGTTCACTTGAATGCCACAGTGCATCTGAGTAGGGTGTTCTAGCAAAACAAGCTTGTCTGGCACAGCGGTGCCTGATGGCAGTGTGTTTCCTCAGGTGAAGAGGTGCCTGAAGCCCCATCCTATCTAGCCTTGATTCAAAGATCGAAGCCGAAATTCCTTTAAGTGGTATATTCTTTATTGCAGCGCTGGATGCACGGGGGATCTCTCCACCTATCGTGCATACCCAAAGCAGAAAGCAGTCTTGAATTTATACAATCAATCTATCAATTTTCTACAAGCACCTATACATATGCATTACCTATCCCCGCCTTCCCTCGCTTCTCATGCTAATTAGCCTTTTGGCACCTTGCGCCTGCGCAGAGCCTTCCAAGAATTGTGGGCAGGGGTCTTCGGGACGTGGGGTCTTTGGGAGGAAGACCCCGAGTCTTCCTCACAGTGTACTTTTCACCTTTGGTCAGGAATCTGCTGAATTGGCATGTTTCTTAATTGCAAGAGCTGGTTGTTGCCAATTCTCCCGTTTGTTGTATCTTTATAATGAATTCCAATGTCCAGTTTCGAGAGTTATAGTCCTTACATTCGTTTCTCTGTCCGCCTGCCGCTTCCTTATCATGAGTTCCAGTGTCTTGTTTCGAGATATACAGTCCTTGTCTGGGGATTGTCCTTGCCTCCCCAATACCTCCTTAATCAATCCCCCCTTTTCTTTTCCCATGCAAATTCTTTTGCATCAGATACTTTCTTTATTTACAGTAACACAACAAAGCAGGCATCTAAACAACATGCACACAAATATTCCTAACACTACTAATACGATTAGAGCAATGAATACTTGTTTCAACCATTGGAAATTGGGCAACCAGGAGGTTAACTTATTCCATAGTTCACTAAAACTCCATGAAAGATCATCTTTACTGATCTCATGTAGGATCCTGGTCTGCTTCCATATTTCTTCCAGGTCGGTAGAGATCCTTCCACTCTGATCTACATACATACAACAACTTGTGTTTATTACTGTACAGACTCCCCCTTGAGTGGCCAGTAACAAGTCTAGGGCCATCCGATTTTGTAACACTACCTGTGATAAACTAGATATCTCTTCTTGTTGAGCCTTTATAGCATCCAGAATTTTGTTTTCTAACTTCTCTATAATTGCAGAAATATTAACTATTGCCTTTTCCAATTCACTCACTCCTAACCATGGGATAAACCATCGCACAAAACTATGAAAAGGGGTGTGTCTCTCTACCAACGGATTGTTAATTTTTCATCTGATTCTCCGGATATGATTTCTCAAGTAACCTCGAGGCACTACATCATGTACTGTCATATTGGGGACTACCACTCCAAGAGTGCAAGTTCCCTTCCAATTCTCAGGCAAGACCTTACGGGCTGTATCATTGCATAGCCAATACCACCCTTTTCCTTCTGGAACCGTCCAGCTGGTTGAATTTGCCCAGCCGCTAGTCGTACTAATATCAATTGTTCAATTACAAGATGTCTGATTTCCCACATAAGTAGTATCCGTATTTATACAATGCTGTTTTCCTATACCCTTAGGCGGGTTACACCTTTGTACACATACATAATAGGATTCTAACGGCATGAAGCTACTCGCTTCTAGTTCCAAAACTGCTTAATATTTTCGACCCCAAGACGTGTTTTCCCACAAATTAGTCCAAGATAAGTTTGCAGGCAAGGGAATCCCAATTAACGATACACCCTTATTCCCATGCTGTGGCAGATGGGTGCATACCCAACAGTTCGTCTTATTAGTTACTTGAGAAATTGTTTGTATTAAGGTCAGGTGTAAGTTCTCATCCCAAGTTGCCCACCCCAAATCCGAGAACCGCACCCCTGCAATCATTAGGATCTGGAAAACCGTAATTTTGTTGGTCCAATTGGAGTGGTGGTCCATATCCTCGCCGGGGCCTTCTTCACCCTTGAATTGTGGATCCAAGCTGCTTGCTTCTTAATCTTAATGGCGGTGTGTGTTGTCAGTAATACTTGGTATGCTCCCATCCACTTTCCTTCCATTTTTCCTGCACGGGTTGTCCTGAAAAAGTCTTTATATATATATAATCCCCGAGCTTAAAGGGGTGGATTGGTTGATCCAACCCTCTAGCCCTGGTCCCTAAAACAAATGTATGTACTTTATTTAATTGTTTCTGAAGTTCAGTTATATAAGCATATAAATATTCTGATCCTAACTGCGTTAGGTCCTCTCCACTAAATAGAAATTGCTATGGCCTTCCATATAAGATTTTGAAGGGACTCAAATTTCCTCAAATTTCCTCAAATTTCCTAGGTTTAACTCTAATTCCAAGTAATGCTAAAGGGAGGGATTGAGGCCATGACAAATTAGTTTCTTATCCAATTTTAGCTATTTATTGTTTAATTAAATGGTTCATTTTTTCTACCTGTCCACTTGCCTGTGGTCTATAAGGAGTATGCAGTTGCCAATCTATCTTTAGAATCTTACTTATCTGTTCTACCACTTGTGCACAAAAATGTGAAACTCTATCAGAAGACATTGCTACTAGAATCCCAAAGCATGGTATTATTTCATTTAACAAGACTTTAACCACTTCTCTTGCTTTGTTTGTTCGACAGGGAAAGGCTTCAGGCCTTCCTGAAAACGTGTCAGTCAGAACCAGTAAATAATGATACCCCCCTTTTCTAGGGAGTTCTGAAAAATCAATTTGCCACTGTTGCCCCGAATAATTTCCTTTACCGATTATTCCAAATTTTATTCTATCCTTGGTATTGGGGTTATTGTGTAAGCAAATGCTACATTGTTGAGTTACTTGTTTTATCATATCGTCCCACTAATGTCTGACTCAGGCTCTTATGCAGTGTGCCAGCTCCCCAATGCGTTTTATTGTGTTCTGTAAGAACTATGGGCCATGTCAAACTAGAGGGTATTACTGTGGGGTTATCTTTTAAATATACTCATCCATCTGGTTTCATTTTACCTTTCAAATCTTCAATTAATTTTAAGTCTTCTTTTGTATAATTTGGATATAGTTTGGATTTTACCGTCTGGTATCAAAGACAATGCCTTCACCTCAGTTATTTCAGCTGCCTGCTTAGCCTCTGCCAATCGATTTTCCAATTTCAAAATCGCTGTTCCCCTTTTGGTGTCCCTGACAATGCATGATAGCTACCTTTTCTGGTTGTTTTACAGCCTCTAACAATTTTAAAATTTCTTCAGCATACTTTGTGTTTTCACTGAGCGGTCAGCAATCCATGTTCTTTCCAAATTGCTCCATGAGCATGTACCACGCCGAATGTATATTTAGAATCTGTCCAAATATTTACCCTTTTTCCCGCTGCCAGTTCCAATGCTCTCGTGAGAGCAACTATCTCCGCCTTTTGAGCTGATGTTCCAGGGGGTAAAGGCTTAGACTCGATTACCTGCTGAGTAGTTGTTATAGCATATCCAGCTTTACGTTGTCTTTGCGTAACAAAACTGCTCCCATCCGTGAACCAAGTGTCTTCCGCATCTTCCATGGGCTCCTCCTTAAGGTCTGGTCGGCTGGAATACACAGTCTCTAGAGTTTCTAAACAATCGTGAATCACAGCTTGTGCCGGAGCATCACTAAGAAAAGAGGCTAGATTCACAATATGAATTATCACAATTTCCACGTCGTCCTGTTCTACCAATATTGCTTGATATTTCAAAATCATCAATTCTTGTTTAAGTTGTTTAAAGACTTTTTGTGCTTCTCCAGTCCAGACTAACTTTGACTGGTTAATCTTTATCAATTCACATAGAGGCTTTACCAATAGTCCATAATTATAAATCCAAAGGCAACACCAACCTGTCATTCCTAAAAAGGTTTGTAGCTCCTTTACCATTTGAGGTTCTGGAGTCCGGCAAATGACTTCC
This sequence comes from Aythya ferina, assembly GCF_964211825.1. NCBI lineage: Eukaryota > Metazoa > Chordata > Aves > Anseriformes > Anatidae > Aythya > Aythya ferina. The sequence goes on along the minus strand of NC_140306.1, from coordinate 23,308,419 downwards.
TTATGTTCAGTTCCTAGTTCTCGTTGTCCTTCCGAAATGTCAAATCCCAGATAGGTCACACTTTGTTGAGCCAGCTGGACTTTCTGTCAAGAGACTTGATATCCATTTAAACCCAGAAAATTAAGACGACTTATAGTCCATTGAATACAACTCCCTTTAGTCTCGGTAGCTATTAAGAGATCATCTACATATTGTAACAAAGCACCTTCAGTGTCCGGAGGTATCCATGTTTCGAGTTCCCTTGCTAATTGGTTTCCAAAAATAGTGGGGCTATTCTTGAATCCTTGAGGTAGTAATGTCCACGTAAGCTGCGTCTTTCTGCCTGAATCGGGATTTTCCCATTCAAAGGCGAATAGGTTTTGGCTTTCTGTGGCTAAGCCTAGGCAGAAGAAGGCATCTTTTAAATCCAGTACGGTAAAGCAGACTTGACTATTCTTTAATTTAGTCAGCAAAGTATAAGGGTTTGCCACTACTGGATGTATATCCTCAGTGATTTTATTTATGGCCCTCAAATCCTGAACTAGCCTATAGCTTTTTCATCTGCCTTTTTAATTGGCAATATGGGTGCATTGGATTCTGATTCGCATTCAATCAATAATCCATACTGTAAAAATTGATCAATTATCTCTTTAATTCCTTTCCTATCTTCTATCCTCAAAGGATATTACTTAACCTTAACGGGTTTCTCTCCTGGCTTTAATTTAATAATTAGTAAGGTCACATTTTTAGCTCTTCCAGGGACTTCGGTAGCCCAAACTCCTGGACATACTTGATCTGTGATCTCTAAAGGTATTTCACTTTTAGGGTCAGTTTGTATTAGTGCCAAGCTTAACACATTTATTAGTTGTTCTTCTCCTGTTCTTAATTCCATTTTCCCTTTTTCAAAGACAATTTCTGCTCCTACTTGCTCTAATAAATCTCTACCTAAGAGTGCCCATGAGGAGCTAGGCATAGATAAAAATCTGTGTATGCCCCATTGTTTCCCTAACTTGTACTTCAAAGGTTCACAAAAATAAGCCTTTTCGGTTACACCTTGTCCTGGTTTCAGTTAGAACAGAGTTAATTTTCTTCCTAGTAGCTGGGAGAATGCTATGTTTTGGCTTAGGGTGAGAAGAGTGCTGGTAACACCCCAATGTTTTAATTGTTGCAGAGCAATGCTTATAGCAAGCCAAGGACATCTCAGCTTCTTGCTCTGTCCTGCCAACAGGCAGGCTGGGGGTGCAGTAAGAGCTGGGAGGGGACAGACCCAGGACAGGTGACCCAAACTAGCCAAAGGGGTATTCCATAGCATCTGACGTCAGGCTAAACAATACATAGGAGTGGCTAGCCAGGGGGAGGGGGCCGGACTGCTCGGGGTTAGGCTGGGCATCGGTCAGCGGGTGGTGAGCAATTGCATTGTGCATCACTTGTTTGTACACATTATTAGTAGTGGTACTATTATCATCATTGTATTATTATTATTATTATTATTATTATTATTATTATTATTATTATTATTATTATTATTATTTTGTCTTATTAAACTGTCTTTATCTCAACTCACAGGCTTCACTTTCCATTTCTCTCCCCCGTCCCAGAGAGGGAGGGGGAGGGGGAGCGAACAGCTGCGTGGTGTTTAGCTGCCGGCCGGGTTAAACCACGACACACCTTTTACCCTAACATAATAATTCTGTGAAGGCATTAATGCTTGATTTAGAACTGAATACGTTGCCCCATAGCAATAAGAAATTTCACTTCCATTCCTCCCCTAGCTTCATTATAACCAGTGGAGGATCCGCTAGGGTAGATTCCCCAGGTCCCCGTTATTCCTGTTGAAATCAGGGGTTGATTACCCTAGGAAAAGGCTAGTCAATTTGTCCTCCAAAGCCAGGTCCAAACCGTTTTGTTTTATTTATTTATGTATTTATTTATTTTCATTACATTTCAGAGTTGGTCCAAAAATTCCATAGGGCTTTCTTTTAGACCTTGTTGGAAGCATATTCTCAATTCCCAATTCATCCAGGTTTTAGTATTTACTTAACCGCTCATAATTTTCAGGATGATTCGGGTCTTAGTGGGGGTCGGTCAGGGGAATGCAATTGTCCACAGTTCCCTGAACGGTCCCATCAGCAATCTGAGCTCGCACATGAACTCAGGTTGTTTTAGAGTTGACTGCTTTTCTGTTTCTGTGACAACTCTCTCGGACCGATCATGGTCCCTTTGCCCTAAAGGGCTAACACCCATGATTTTAAGATCTCTGCCTCGGGCAGAGGCAGAACTATTAACATTCCTACATCCTCTTTCCCTGCTCATTCAACTTCAAACACCTTTAACACTTTCAACAACCCTTTTAACACTTCCTTTATCTTTCTCCAGCCTGTACTTCTCTAATGCCAACATCAAAGGTTCAGTCAGGGGCCAACTTAATTCCCTACCTTTTCCCACCAAGATGCTGAAACATCAGTATACAACATTTCATCCTGTTCTGCTTCTCAAAAAACAACATTAACTGTAGCAAAATATTATAGTTTAAAGTTCCATTTAGGGGCCACTTTTCTCCACATTCCAGCTTATAAAGCGGCCACCACTGATTACGATATTTTATCAATGTTTTCCTGTTCACACTTCCACCGGCAGATCCTCCAATATCCTTCCAGTGACTTAAAACACATCCTAACACACTTTTCTTTAAAATTTCACTGCTTGTTTGCCCCCCCAGTTTCCAGTTTACACTTTCAGAATACACACGTTACTTACAAAAGCGTATCACAAAACGTATCACTCACAAAAATACGAGCACGCAATATCTTTCAGTAGCGATGCCACAAAACTACTATTACCAGCAATATTGCCAAAATCACAGTAACAATAGTCAGAGTCAAATTCCACATGCGATAAGTCAGAAAACCGAACTGTGTAACACCGTAACGATATCTTTCTTATAACAATGCCACGAACCTACTATTACCACCAGGAAAATAGCCAAAATCGCAGTAACAATAACCAGAGTTAAATACCATACTCCATGAGTCAGAAAACCGAAATAGACAACACAATTCCAGATGGACCTTAAAGCGAGCTCCTTCCTTAAGGTCCCCAAACATGTACTTATGGTGCTAACCACAAAGTATATACCAAACACTGCCTCGCAGAAGATCACCTTCTGACTTACAGACAGTTCCAGATGACCGGTCTACCAGAAAAACAAACCAGAAAAAAGAATATACTCACTTACAATGATGGGGTCCTTGTCTGCCTCCGCAGTGATCCGGTGAGTCGAGGAGTCCCTCCGGGAAATCCCAGGGGTACCCTAGGGAGTCCTGTTCCCAGCGGGTCCTGCAGTCCGGCAGAGAGGTTGTCCCATCTGGGTCGCCAAATTGATTCAAAGATCGAAGCCGAAATTCCTTTAAGTGGTATATTCTTTATTGCAGCGCTGGATGCACGGGGGATCTCTCCACCTATCGTGCATACCCAAAGCAGAAAGCAGTCTTGAATTTATACAAACAATCTATCAATATTCTACAAGCACCTATACATATGCATTACCTATCCCCGCCTTCCCTCGCTTCTCATGCTAATTAGCCTTTTGGCACCTTGCGCCTGCGCAGAGCCTTCCAAGAATTGTGGGCAGGGGTCTTCGGGACGTGGGCAGGGGTCTTTGGGAGGAAGACCCCGAGTCTTCCTCACAGTGTACTTTTCACCTTTGGTCAGGAATCTGCTGAATTGGCATGTTTCTTAATTGCAAGAGCTGGTTGTTGCCAATTCTCCCGTTTGTTGTATCTTTATAATGAATTCCAATGTCCAGTTTCGAGAGTTATAGTCCTTACATTCGTTTCTCTGTCCGCCTGCCGCTTCCTTATCATGAGTTCCAGTGTCTTGTTTCGAGATATACAGTCCTTGTCTGGGGATTGTCCTTGCCTCCCCAATACCTCCTTAATCAATCCCCCCTTTTCTTTTCCCATGCAAATTCTTTTGCATCAGATACTTTCTTTATTTACAGTAACACAACAAAGCAGGCATCTAAACAACATGCACACAAATATTCCTAACACTACTAATACGATTAGAGCAATGAATACTTGTTTCAACCATTGGAAATTGGGCAACCAGGAGGTTAACTTATTCCATAGTTCACTAAAACTCCATGAAAGATCATCTTTACTGATCTCATGTAGGATCCTGGTCTGCTTCCATATTTCTTCCAGGTCGGTAGAGATCCTTCCACTCTGATCTACATACATACAACAACTTGTGTTTATTACTGTACAGACTCCCCCTTGAGTGGCCAGTAACAAGTCTAGGGCCATCCGATTTTGTAACACTACCTGTGATAAACTAGATATCTCTTCTTGTTGAGCCTTTATAGCATCCAGAATTTTGTTTTCTAACTTCTCTATAATTGCAGAAATATTAACTATTGCCTTTTCCAATTCACTCACTCCTAACCATGGGATAAACCATCGCACAAAACTATGAAAAGGGGTGTGTCTCTCTACCAACGGATTGTTAATTTTTCATCTGATTCTCCGGATATGATTTCTCAAGTAACCTCGAGGCACTACATCATGTACTGTCATATTGGGGACTACCGCTCCAAGAGTGCAAGTTCCCTTCCAATTCTCAGGCAAGACCTTACGGGCTGTATCATTGCATAGCCAATACCACCCTTTTCCTTCTGGAACCGTCCAGCTGGTTGAATTTGCCCAGCCGCTAGTCGTACTAATATCAATTGTTCAATTACAAGATGTCTGATTTCCCACATAAGTAGTATCCGTATTTATACAATGCTGTTTTCCTATACCCTTAGGCGGGTTACACCTTTGTACACATACATAATAGGATTCTAACGGCATGAAGCTACTCGCTTCTAGTTCCAAAACTGCTTAATATTTTTGACCCCAAGACGTGTTTTCCCACAAATTAGTCCAAGATAAGTTTGCAGGCAAGGGAATCCCAATTAACGATACACCCTTATTCCCATGCTGTGGCAGATGGGTGCATACCCAACAGTTCGTCTTATTAGTTACTTGAGAAATTGTTTGTATTAAGGTCAGGTGTAAGTTCTCATCCCAAGTTGCCCACCCCAAATCCGAGAACCGCACCCCTGCAATCATTAGGATCTGGAAAACCGTAATTTTGTTGGTCCAATTGGAGTGGTGGTCCATATCCTCGCCGGGGCCTTCTTCACCCTTGAATTGTGGATCCAAGCTGCTTGCTTCTTAATCTTAATGGCGGTGTGTGTTGTCAGTAATACTTGGTATGCTCCCATCCACTTTCCTTCCATTTTTCCTGCACGGGTTGTCCTGAAAAAGTCTTTATATATATATAATCCCCGAGCTTAAAGGGGTGGATTGGTTGATCCAACCCTCTAGCCCTGGTCCCTAAAACAAATGTATGTACTTTATTTAATTGTTTCTGAAGTTCAGTTATATAAGCATATAAATATTCTGATCCTAACTGCGTTAGGTCCTCTCCACTAAATAGAAATTGCTATGGCCTTCCATATAAGATTTTGAAGGGACTCAAATTTCCTTTTATTCTAGGTTTAACTCTAATTCCAAGTAATGCTAAAGGGAGGGATTGAGGCCATGACAAATTAGTTTCTTATCCAATTTTAGCTATTTATTGTTTAATTAAATGGTTCATTTTTTCTACCTGTCCACTTGCCTGTGGTCTATAAGGAGTATGCAGTTGCCAATCTATCTTTAGAATCTTACTTATCTGTTCTACCACTTGTGCACAAAAATGTGAAACTCTATCAGAAGACATTGCTACTAGAATCCCAAAGCATGGTATTATTTCATTTAACAAGACTTTAACCACTTCTCTTGCTTTGTTTGTTCGACAGGGAAAGGCTTCAGGCCTTCCTGAAAACGTGTCAGTCAGAACCAGTAAATAATGATACCCCCCTTTTCTAGGGAGTTCTGAAAAATCAATTTGCCACTGTTGCCCCGAATAATTTCCTTTACCGATTATTCCAAATTTTATTCTATCCTTGGTATTGGGGTTATTGTGTAAGCAAATGCTACATTGTTGAGTTACTTGTTTTATCATATCGTCCCACTAATGTCTGACTCAGGCTCTTATGCAGTGTGCCAGCTCCCCAATGCGTTTTATTGTGTTCTGTAAGAACTATGGGCCATGTCAAACTAGAGGGTATTACTGTGGGGTTATCTTTTAAATATACTCATCCATCTGGTTTCATTTTACCTTTCAAATCTTCAATTAATTTTAAGTCTTCTTTTGTATAATTTGGATATAGTTTGGATTTTACCGTCTGGTATCAAAGACAATGCCTTCACCTCAGTTATTTCAGCTGCCTGCTTAGCCTCTGCCAATCGATTTTCCAATTTCAAAATCGCTGTTCCCCTTTTGGTGTCCCTGACAATGCATGATAGCTACCTTTTCTGGTTGTTTTACAGCCTCTAACAATTTTAAAATTTCTTCAGCATACTTTGTGTTTTCACTGAGCGGTCAGCAATCCATGTTCTTTCCAAATTGCTCCATGAGCATGTACCACGCCGAATGTATATTTAGAATCTGTCCAAATATTTACCCTTTTTCCCGCTGCCAGTTCCAATGCTCTCGTGAGAGCAACTATCTCCGCCTTTTGAGCTGATGTTCCAGGGGGTAAAGGCTTAGACTCGATTACCTGCTGAGTAGTTGTTATAGCATATCCAGCTTTACGTTGTCTTTGCGTAACAAAACTGCTCCCATCCGTGAACCAAGTGTCTTCCGCATCTTCCATGGGCTCCTCCTTAAGGTCTGGTCGGCTGGAATACACAGTCTCTAGAGTTTCTAAACAATCGTGAATCACAGCTTGTGCCGGAGCATCACTAAGAAAAGAGGCTAGATTCACAATATGAATTATCACAATTTCCACGTCGTCCTGTTCTACCAATATTGCTTGATATTTCAAAATCATCAATTCTTGTTTAAGTTGTTTAAAGACTTTTTGTGCTTCTCCAGTCCAGACTAACTTTGACTGGTTAATCTTTATCAATTCACATAGAGGCTTTACCAATAGTCCATAATTATAAATCCAAAGGCAACACCAACCTGTCATTCCTAAAAAGGTTTGTAGCTCCTTTACCATTTGAGGTTCTGGAGTCCGGCAAATGACTTCCTTATGTTCAGTTCCTAGTTCTCGTTGTCCTTCCGAAATGTCAAATCCCAGATAGGTCACACTTTGTTGAGCCAGCTGGACTTTCTGTCAAGAGACTTGATATCCATTTAAACCCAGAAAATTAAGACGACTTATAGTCCATTGAATACAACTCCCTTTAGTCTCGGTAGCTATTAAGAGATCATCTACATATTGTAACAAAGCACCTTCAGTGTCTGGAGGTATCCATGTTTCGAGTTCCCTTGCTAATTGGTTTCCAAAAATAGTGGGGCTATTCTTGAATCCTTGAGGTAGTAATGTCCACGTAAGCTGCGTCTTTCTGCCTGAATCGGGATTTTCCCATTCAAAGGCGAATAGGTTTTGGCTTTCTGTGGCTAAGCCTAGGCAGAAGAAGGCATCTTTTAAATCCAGTACGGTAAAGCAGACTTGACTATTCTTTAATTTAGTCAGCAAAGTATAAGGGTTTGCCACTACTGGATGTATATCCTCAGTGATTTTATTTATGGCCCTCAAATCCTGAACTAGCCTATAGCTTTTTCATCTGCCTTTTTAATTGGCAATATGGGTGCATTGGATTCTGATTCGCATTCAATCAATAATCCATACTGTAAAAATTGATCAATTATCTCTTTAATTCCTTTCCTATCTTCTATCCTCAAAGGATATTACTTAACCTTAACGGGTTTCTCTCCTGGCTTTAATTTAATAATTAGTAAGGTCACATTTTTAGCTCTTCCAGGGACTTCGGTAGCCCAAACTCCTGGACATACTTGATCTGTGATCTCTAAAGGTATTTCACTTTTAGGGTCAGTTTGTATTAGTGCCAAGCTTAACACATTTATTAGTTGTTCTTCTCCTGTTCTTAATTCCATTTTCCCTTTTTCAAAGACAATTTCTGCTCCTACTTGCTCTAATAAATCTCTACCTAAGAGTGCCCATGAGGAGCTAGGCATAGATAAAAATCTGTGTATGCCCCATTGTTTCCCTAACTTGTACTTCAAAGGTTCACAAAAATAAGCCTTTTCGGTTACACCTTGTCCTGGTTTCAGTTAGAACAGAGTTAATTTTCTTCCTAGTAGCTGGGAGAATGCTATGTTTTGGCTTAGGGTGAGAAGAGTGCTGGTAACACCCCAATGTTTTAATTGTTGCAGAGCAATGCTTATAGCAAGCCAAGGACATCTCAGCTTCTTGCTCTGTCCTGCCAACAGGCAGGCTGGGGGTGCAGTAAGAGCTGGGAGGGGACAGACCCAGGACAGGTGACCCAAACTAGCCAAAGGGGTATTCCATAGCATCTGACGTCAGGCTAAACAATACATAGGGGTGGCTAGCCAGGGGGAGGGGGCCGGACTGCTCGGGGTTAGGCTGGGCATCGGTCAGCGGGTGGTGAGCAATTGCATTGTGCATCACTTGTTTGTACACATTATTAGTAGTGGTACTATTATCATCATTGTATTATTATTATTATTATTGTTATTATTATTATTTTGTCTTATTAAACTGTCTTTATCTCAACTCACAGGCTTCACTTTCCATTTCTCTCCCCCGTCCCAGAGAGGGAGGGGGAGGGTGAGCGAACAGCTGCGTGGTGTTTAGCTGCCGGCCGGGTTAAACCACGACACACCTTTTACCCTAACATAATAATTCTGTGAAGGCATTAATGCTTGATTTAGAACTGAATACGTTGCCCCATAGCAATAAGAAATTTCACTTCCATTCCTCCCCTAGCTTCATTATAACCAGTGGAGGATCCGCTAGGGTAGATTCCCCAGGTCCCCGTTATTCCTGTTGAAATCAGGGGTTGATTACCCTAGGAAAAGGCTAGTCAATTTGTCCTCCAAAGCCAGGTCCAAACCGTTTTGTTTTATTTATTTATGTATTTATTTATTTTCATTACATTTCAGAGTTGGTCCAAAAATTCCATAGGGCTTTCTTTTAGACCTTGTTGGAAGCATATTCTCAATTCCCAATTCATCCAGGTTTTAGTATTTACTTAACCGCTCATAATTTTCAGGATGATTCGGGTCTTAGTGGGGGTCGGTCAGGGGAATGCAATTGTCCACAGTTCCCTGAACGGTCCCATCAGCAATCTGAGCTTGCACATGAACTCAGGTTGTTTTAGAGTTGACTGCTTTTCTGTTTCTGTGACAACTCTCTCGGACCGATCATGGTCCCTTTGCCCTAAAGGGCTAACACCCATGATTTTAAGATCTCTGCCTCGGGCAGAGGCAGAACTATTAACATTCCTACATCCTCTTTCCCTGCTCATTCAACTTCAAACACCTTTAACACTTTCAACAACCCTTTTAACACTTCCTTTATCTTTCTCCAGCCTGTACTTCTCTAATGCCAACATCAAAGGTTCAGTCAGGGGCCAACTTAATTCCCTACCTTTTCCCACCAAGATGCTGAAACATCAGTATACAACATTTCATCCTGTTCTGCTTCTCAAAAAACAACATTAACTGTAGCAAAATATTATAGTTTAAAGTTCCATTTAGGGGCCACTTTTCTCCACATTCCAGCTTATAAAGCGGCCACCACTGATTACGATATTTTATCAATGTTTTCCTGTTCACACTTCCACCGGCAGATCCTCCAATATCCTTCCAGTGACTTAAAACACATCCTAACACACTTTTCTTTAAAATTTCACTGCTTGTTTGCCCCCCCAGTTTCCAGTTTACACTTTCAGAATACACACGTTACTTACAAAAGCGTATCACAAAACGTATCACTCACAAAAATACGGGCACGCAATATCTTTCAGTAGCGATGCCACAAAACTACTATTACCAGCAATATTGCCAAAATCACAGTAACAATAGTCAGAGTCAAATTCCACATGCGATAAGTCAGAAAACCGAACTGTGTAACACCGTAACGATATCTTTCTTATAACAATGCCACGAACCTACTATTACCACCAGGAAAATAGCCAAAATCGCAGTAACAATAACCAGAGTTAAATACCATACTCCATGAGTCAGAAAACCGAAATAGACAACACAATTCCAGATGGACCTTAAAGCGAGCTCCTTCCTTAAGGTCCCCAAACATGTACTTATGGTGCTAACCACAAAGTATATACCAAACACTGCCTCGCAGAAGATCACCTTCTGACTTACAGACAGTTCCAGATGACCGGTCTACCAGAAAAACAAACCAGAAAAAAGAATATACTCACTTACAATGATGGGGTCCTTGTCTGCCTCCGCAGTGATCCGGTGAGTCGAGGAGTCCCTCCGGGAAATCCCAGGGGTACCCTAGGGAGTCCTGTTCCCAGCGGGTCCTGCAGTCCGGCAGAGAGGTTGTCCCATCTGGGTCGCCAAATTGATTCAAAGATCGAAGCCGAAATTCCTTTAAGTGGTATATTCTTTATTGCAGCGCTGGATGCACGGGGGATCTCTCCACCTATCGTGCATACCCAAAGCAGAAAGCAGTCTTGAATTTATACAAACAATCTATCAATATTCTACAAGCACCTATACATATGCATTACCTATCCCCGCCTTCCCTCGCTTCTCATGCTAATTAGCCTTTTGGCACCTTGCGCCTGCGCAGAGCCTTCCAAGAATTGTGGGCAGGGGTCTTTGGGACGTGGGCAGGGGTCTTTGGGAGGAAGACCCCGAGTCTTCCTCACAGTGTACTTTTCACCTTTGGTCAGGAATCTGCTGAATTGGCATGTTTCTTAATTGCAAGAGCTGGTTGTTGCCAATTCTCCCGTTTGTTGTATCTTTATAATGAATTCCAATGTCCAGTTTCGAGAGTTATAGTCCTTACATTCGTTTCTCTGTCCGCCTGCCGCTTCCTTATCATGAGTTCCAGTGTCTTGTTTCGAGATATACAGTCCTTGTCTGGGGATTGTCCTTGCCTCCCCAATACCTCCTTAATCAATCCCCCCTTTTCTTTTCCCATGCAAATTCTTTTGCATCAGATACTTTCTTTATTTACAGTAACACAACAAAGCAGGCATCTAAACAACATGCACACAAATATTCCTAACACTACTAATACGATTAGAGCAATGAATACTTGTTTCAACCATTGGAAATTGGGCAACCAGGAGGTTAACTTATTCCATAGTTCACTAAAACTCCATGAAAGATCATCTTTACTGATCTCATGTAGGATCCTGGTCTGCTTCCATATTTCTTCCAGGTCGGTAGAGATCCTTCCACTCTGATCTACATACATACAACAACTTGTGTTTATTACTGTACAGACTCCCCCTTGAGTGGCCAGTAACAAGTCTAGGGCCATCCGATTTTGTAACACTACCTGTGATAAACTAGATATCTCTTCTTGTTGAGCCTTTATAGCATCCAGAATTTTGTTTTCTAACTTCTCTATAATTGCAGAAATATTAACTATTGCCTTTTCCAATTCACTCACTCCTAACCATGGGATAAACCATCGCACAAAACTATGAAAAGGGGTGTGTCTCTCTACCAACGGATTGTTAATTTTTCATCTGATTCTCCGGATATGATTTCTCAAGTAACCTCGAGGCACTACATCATGTACTGTCATATTGGGGACTACCGCTCCAAGAGTGCAAGTTCCCTTCCAATTCTCAGGCAAGACCTTACGGGCTGTATCATTGCATAGCCAATACCACCCTTTTCCTTCTGGAACCGTCCAGCTGGTTGAATTTGCCCAGCCGCTAGTCGTACTAATATCAATTGTTCAATTACAAGATGTCTGATTTCCCACATAAGTAGTATCCGTATTTATACAATGCTGTTTTCCTATACCCTTAGGCGGGTTACACCTTTGTACACATACATAATAGGATTCTAACGGCATGAAGCTACTCGCTTCTAGTTCCAAAACTGCTTAATATTTTCGACCCCAAGACGTGTTTTCCCACAAATTAGTCCAAGATAAGTTTGCAGGCAAGGGAATCCCAATTAACGATACACCCTTATTCCCATGCTGTGGCAGATGGGTGCATACCCAACAGTTCGTCTTATTAGTTACTTGAGAAATTGTTTGTATTAAGGTCAGGTGTAAGTTCTCATCCCAAGTTGCCCACCCCAAATCCGAGAACCGCACCCCTGCAATCATTAGGATCTGGAAAACCGTAATTTTGTTGGTCCAATTGGAGTGGTGGTCCATATCCTCGCCGGGGCCTTCTTCACCCTTGAATTGTGGATCCAAGCTGCTTGCTTCTTAATCTTAATGGCGGTGTGTGTTGTCAGTAATACTTGGTATGCTCCCATCCACTTTCCTTCCATTTTTCCTGCACGGGTTGTCCTGAAAAAGTCTTTATATATATATAATCCCCGAGCTTAAAGGGGTGGATTGGTTGATCCAACCCTCTAGCCCTGGTCCCTAAAACAAATGTATGTACTTTATTTAATTGTTTCTGAAGTTCAGTTATATAAGCATATAAATATTCTGATCCTAACTGCGTTAGGTCCTCTCCACTAAATAGAAATTGCTATGGCCTTCCATATAAGATTTTGAAGGGACTCAAATTTCCTTTTATTCTAGGTTTAACTCTAATTCCAAGTAATGCTAAAGGGAGGGATTGAGGCCATGACAAATTAGTTTCTTATCCAATTTTAGCTATTTATTGTTTAATTAAATGGTTCATTTTTTCTACCTGTCCACTTGCCTGTGGTCTATAAGGAGTATGCAGTTGCCAATCTATCTTTAGAATCTTACTTATCTGTTCTACCACTTGTGCACAAAAATGTGAACCTCTATCAGAAGACATTGCTACTAGAATCCCAAAGCATGGTATTATTTCATTTAACAAGACTTTAACCACTTCTCTTGCTTTGTTTGTTCGACAGGGAAAGGCTTCAGGCCTTCCTGAAAACGTGTCAGTCAGAACCAGTAAATAATGATACCCCCCTTTTCTAGGGAGTTCTGAAAAATCAATTTGCCACTGTTGCCCCGAATAATTTCCTTTACCGATTATTCCAAATTTTATTCTATCCTTGGTATTGGGGTTATTGTGTAAGCAAATGCTACATTGTTGAGTTACTTGTTTTATCATATCGTCCCACTAATGTCTGACTCAGGCTCTTATGCAGTGTGCCAGCTCCCCAGTGCGTTTTATTGTGTTCTGTAAGAACTATGGGCCATGTCAAACTAGAGGGTATTACTATGGGGTTATCTTTTAAATATACTCATCCATCTGGTTTCATTTTACCTTTCAAATCTTCAATTAATTTTAAGTCTTCTTTTGTATAATTTGGATATAGTTTGGATTTTACCGTCTGGTATCAAAGACAATGCCTTCACCTCAGTTATTTCAGCTGCCTGCTTAGCCTCTGCCAATCGATTTTCCAATTTCAAAATCGCTGTTCCCCTTTTGGTGTCCCTGACAATGCATGATAGCTACCTTTTCTGGTTGTTTTACAGCCTCTAACAATTTTAAAATTTCTTCAGCATACTTTGTGTTTTCACTGAGCGGTCAGCAATCCATGTTCTTTCCAAATTGCTCCATGAGCATGTACCACGCCGAATGTATATTTAGAATCTGTCCAAATATTTACCCTTTTTCCCGCTGCCAGTTCCAATGCTCTCGTGAGAGCAACTATCTCCGCCTTTTGAGCTGATGTTCCAGGGGGTAAAGACTTAGACTCGATTACCTGCTGAGTAGTTGTTATAGCATATCCAGCTTTACGTTGTCTTTGCGTAACAAAACTGCTCCCATCCGTGAACCAAGTGTCTTCTGCATCTTCCATGGGCTCCTCCTTAAGGTCTGGTCGGCTGGAATACACAGTCTCTAGAGTTTCTAAACAATCGTGAATCACAGCTTGTGCCGGAGCATCACTAAGAAAAGAGGCTAGATTCACAATATGAATTATCACAATTTCCACGTCGTCCTGTTCTACCAATATTGCTTGATATTTCAAAATCATCAATTCTTGTTTAAGTTGTTTAAAGACTTTTTGTGCTTCTCCAGTCCAGACTAACTTTGACTGGTTAATCTTTATCAATTCACATAGAGGCTTTACCAATAGTCCATAATTATAAATCCAAAGGCAACACCAACCTGTCATTCCTAAAAAGGTTTGTAGCTCCTTTACCATTTGAGGTTCTGGAGTCCGGCAAATGACTTCCTTATGTTCAGTTCCTAGTTCTCGTTGTCCTTCCGAAATGTCAAATCCCAGATAGGTCACACTTTGTTGAGCCAGCTGGACTTTCTGTCAAGAGACTTGATATCCATTTAAACCCAGAAAATTAAGACGACTTATAGTCCATTGAATACAACCCCCTTTAGTCTCGGTAGCTATTAAGAGATCATCTACATATTGTAACAAAGCACCTTCAGTGTCCGGAGGTATCCATGTTTCGAGTTCCCTTGCTAATTGGTTTCCAAAAATAGTGGGGCTATTCTTGAATCCTTGAGGTAGTAATGTCCACGTAAGCTGCGTCTTTCTGCCTGAATCGGGATTTTCCCATTCAAAGGCGAATAGGTTTTGGCTTTCTGTGGCTAAGCCTAGGCAGAAGAAGGCATCTTTTAAATCCAGTACGGTAAAGCAGACTTGACTATTCTTTAATTTAGTCAGCAAAGTATAAGGGTTTGCCACTACTGGATGTATATCCTCAGTGATTTTATTTATGGCCCTCAAATCCTGAACTAGCCTATAGCTTTTTCATCTGCCTTTTTAATTGGCAATATGGGTGCATTGGATTCTGATTCGCATTCAATCAATAATCCATACTGTAAAAATTGATCAATTATCTCTTTAATTCCTTTCCTATCTTCTATCCTCAAAGGATATTACTTAACCTTAACGGGTTTCTCTCCTGGCTTTAATTTAATAATTAGTAAGGTCACATTTTTAGCTCTTCCAGGGACTTCGGTAGCCCAAACTCCTGGACATACTTGATCTGTGATCTCTAAAGGTATTTCACTTTTAGGGTCAGTTTGTATTAGTGCCAAGCTTAACACATTTATTAGTTGTTCTTCTCCTGTTCTTAATTCCATTTTCCCTTTTTCAAAGACAATTTCTGCTCCTACTTGCTCTAATAAATCTCTACCTAAGAGTGCCCATGAGGAGCTAGGCATAGATAAAAATCTGTGTATGCCCCATTGTTTCCCTAACTTGTACTTCAAAGGTTCACAAAAATAAGCCTTTTCGGTTACACCTTGTCCTGGTTTCAGTTAGAACAGAGTTAATTTTCTTCCTAGTAGCTGGGAGAATGCTATGTTTTGGCTTAGGATGGGAAGAGTGCTGATAACACCCCGATGTTTCAATTGTTGCAGAGCAATGCTTATACCAAGCCAAGGACATCTCAGCTTCTTGCTCTGTCCTGCCAACAGGCAGGCTGGGGGTGCAGTAAGAGCTGGGAGGGGACAGACCCAGGACAGGTGACCCAAACTAGCCAAAGGGGTATTCCATAGCATCTGACGTCAGGCTAAACAATACATAGGGGTGGCTAGCCAGGGGGAGGGGGCCGGACTGCTCGGGGTTAGGCTGGGCATCGGTCAGCGGGTGGTGAGCAATTGCATTGTGCATCACTTGTTTGTACACATTATTAGTAGTGGTACTATTATCATCATTGTATTATTATTATTATTATTATTATTATTATTATTTTGTCTTATTAAACTGTCTTTATCTCAACTCACAGGCTTCACTTTCCATTTCTCTCCCCTGTCCCAGAGAGGGAGGGGGAGGGTGAGCGAACAGCTGCGTGGTGTTTAGCTGCCGGCCGGATTAAACCACGACACACCTTTTACCCTAACATAATAATTCTGTGAAGGCATTAATGCTTGATTTAGAACTGAATACGTTGCCCCATAGCAATAAGAAATTTCACTTCCATTCCTCCCCTAGCTTCATTATAACCAGTGGAGGATCCGCTAGGGTAGATTCCCCAGGTCCCCGTTATTCCTGTTGAAATCAGGGGTTGATTACCCTAGGAAAAGGCTAGTCAATTTGTCCTCCAAAGCCAGGTCCAAACCGTTTTGTTTTATTTATTTATGTATTTATTTATTTTCATTACATTTCAGAGTTGGTCCAAAAATTCCATAGGGCTTTCTTTTAGACCTTGTTGGAAGCATATTCTCAATTCCCAATTCATCCAGGTTTTAGTATTTACTTAACCGCTCATAATTTTCAGGATGATTCGGGTCTTAGTGGGGGTCGGTCAGGGGAATGCAATTGTCCACAGTTCCCTGAACGGTCCCATCAGCAATCTGAGCTCGCACATGAACTCAGGTTGTTTTAGAGTTGACTGCTTTTCTGTTTCTGTGACAACTCTCTCGGACCGATCATGGTCCCTTTGCCCTAAAGGGCTAACACCCATGATTTTAAGATCTCTGCCTCGGGCAGAGGCAGAACTATTAACATTCCTACATCCTCTTTCCCTGCTCATTCAACTTCAAACACCTTTAACACTTTCAACAACCCTTTTAACACTTCCTTTATCTTTCTCCAGCCTGTACTTCTCTAATGCCAACATCAAAGGTTCAGTCAGGGGCCAACTTAATTCCCTACCTTTTCCCACCAAGATGCTGAAACATCAGTATACAACATTTCATCCTGTTCTGCTTCTCAAAAAACAACATTAACTGTAGCAAAATATTATAGTTTAAAGTTCCATTTAGGGGCCACTTTTCTCCACATTCCAGCTTATAAAGCGGCCACCACTGATTACGATATTTTATCAATGTTTTCCTGTTCACACTTCCACCGGCAGATCCTCCAATATCCTTCCAGTGACTTAAAACACATCCTAACACACTTTTCTTTAAAATTTCACTGCTTGTTTGCCCCCCCAGTTTCCAGTTTACACTTTCAGAATACACACGTTACTTACAAAAGCGTATCACAAAACGTATCACTCACAAAAATACGAGCACGCAATATCTTTCAGTAGCGATGCCACAAAACTATTACCAGCAATATTGCCAAAATCACAGTAACAATAGTCAGAGTCAAATTCCACATGCGATAAGTCAGAAAACCGAACTGTGTAACACCGTAACGATATCTTTCTTATAACAATGCCACGAACCTACTATTACCACCAGGAAAATAGCCAAAATCGCAGTAACAATAACCAGAGTTAAATACCATACTCCATGAGTCAGAAAACCGAAATAGACAACACAATTCCAGATGGACCTTAAAGCGAGCTCCTTCCTTAAGGTCCCCAAACATGTACTTATGGTGCTAACCACAAAGTATATACCAAACACTGCCTCGCAGAAGATCACCTTCTGACTTACAGACAGTTCCAGATGACCGGTCTACCAGAAAAACAAACCAGAAAAAAGAATATACTCACTTACAATGATGGGGTCCTTGTCTGCCTCCGCAGTGATCCGGTGAGTCGAGGAGTCCCTCCGGGAAATCCCAGGGGTACCCTAGGGAGTCCTGTTCCCAGCGGGTCCTGCAGTCCGGCAGAGAGGTTGTCCCATCTGGGTCGCCAAATTGATTCAAAGATCGAAGCCGAAATTCCTTTAAGTGGTATATTCTTTATTGCAGCGCTGGATGCACGGGGGATCTCTCCACCTATCGTGCATACCCAAAGCAGAAAGCAGTCTTGAATTTATACAAACAATCTATCAATATTCTACAAGCACCTATACATATGCATTACCTATCCCCGCCTTCCCTCGCTTCTCATGCTAATTAGCCTTTTGGCACCTTGCGCCTGCGCAGAGCCTTCCAAGAATTGTGGGAAGGGGTCTTTGGGACGTGGGCAGGGGTCTTTGGGAGGAAGACCCCGAGTCTTCCTCACAGTGTACTTTTCACCTTTGGTCAGGAATCTGCTGAATTGGCATGTTTCTTAATTGCAAGAGCTGGTTGTTGCCAATTCTCCCGTTTGTTGTATCTTTATAATGAATTCCAATGTCCAGTTTCGAGATTTATAGTCCTTACATTCGTTTCTCTGTCTGCCTGCCGCTTCCTTATCATGAGTTCCAGTGTCTTGTTTCGAGATATACAGTTCTTGTCTGGGGATTGTCCTTGCCTCCCCAATAGCTCCTTAATCAGCCTGCACACAATTATCTGAGAATTAAAGCTGCTTTCCAGTAATTCAGAAAGCCAAGTTACGTCTCAGCCTTGAGCATCTCGGGCTTTTGGGCCTGTCTGTAACATTTGGCACCAGCACTAATACTTTTTTTGGCATATGTTTAGCGTTTGGGGCCTGTGTCTAGGATTTGGGCCCTGTCTCAAACCACTGGGGCTTTGTCCTGGGTTTTGGAGCCTGCCTCTAGAATTCAGGGCCTGTGATTAGGCTTTTGGGGTCTGTGTCTGGGGGCCGGTATCTGGGGGCAAGGGGGGAGCTGCTTGTAGACCCTAGGGGCCAGCATTCAGGGGGTTGGGAGCTGACTCTACACCTTTGGGGCCTGCTTCTGGGGGCAGGGGGGGTTTGACACCTGCATCTGGGGGAGGGGTGGGAGCTCTTTGTATTCCTTTGGAGCCTGTGTCGGGGGGGGGGGAAGGGGAGGGTTGGTTGGGAGGTGCTTGTACACTGTTGGAGCCTGGGTTGAGGGAGGAGGTTTGGAGCTGCTTCTACACCTTTGGGCCTGGCATCGGGGGTAGGAGGTTGGGTGCTGGTTGTAGGGGCCTGTGTTTGGGGGGGTGGCTTGGGACCTGCGTCTGGGGGAGGGGTGGGAGCTGCTTGTACACCTTTGGGGCCTGCATGTGTGGGGGGTCAGGGCCTGTGTCTAGCGGGCTGGGAACTGCTTGTACAATGTAGGAATCTGTTTCTGCAGGGTGGCTGGGAGCTGTTTGTACAACTTTGGGGCCAGCATCTGGGGGCGGCTGGGAGCTGCCTGTACACTGTAGGGGCCTGTGTTTGTGGGGGGCTTGGGGGCCTCCCTCGGGGGGGGGGGGGAGGGTTGGGAGCTGCTTGTATAGGGTAGGGGGCGTGCCTGGCAGGGGTTGGGAGCTGCTTGTAGAATTTGGGGCCCTGTGTCTGGGGGGGGGTTGGGGCCTGTGTCTCAGGGGTGTTGGGAACTGGTTGTACACCTTTGGGTCCTGTCTCTGGGGGGGAGCTATTTGTACCCTTACCATAAGCCGTACTCTAACACATACTTCTACCAGTACCCTTACCCTTACCGTAACCCTTACCTTTACCCTTACTCTTACCCTTACCAAAGCATTACCCTTACCCTTAACGTAAGCCTAAACCTTAACCTTATCCTTACACTTACACTTACCGTAAACCTTACCCTTTCTGCTACACTTACCCTTAGCCTAAATCTAAACCTTACACTTACCCTAACCCTAACACTTACCCTTACCATTACCCATATACTTACTCTTACCCTAACCCTAAATCTTACCCAAACACTTACCCTGACCCTTACATTAACCCTAAACCGTACCCTAAAACTTACACTTACTCTTAACCTTAACCTTACGCTTAACCTTAACCTACTACTTACCCTTTCTTATCCGTCACCATACACCTAAAATTAACCCTAACCATTACCCTAACACTTACCCTTACCCTAAAACTTACACTTACTCTTAACCTTAACCTTACCCTTAACCTTAACCTAATACTTACCCTTCCATTTCCCTCACCCTAACCCTAAAATTAACCCTAACCATTACCCTAACACCTACCCTTACCCTAACCCTTACTCTAACCCTTACAATGACCCGTACCCTTACACATACACTTACACTTACTCTTACCCTAAACCTTACCCTTACCATAAGCCATATTCTAACAAATTCTACCCGTACCCTTACCCTTACCGTAATCCTTACCCTTTATGTTACCCTAAACCTTACCCTTACCCTAACACTTACCCTTATCGTAAACCTTACCCTTTCTGCTACGTTTACCATTAGCCTAAATCTAAACCTTACACTTACCCTTACCTTAACCCAATACTTACCCTTACGTTTCCCTCACCCTAACCCTAAAATTAACCCTAACCATTATTCTAACACATACCCTTACCCTAACCCTAACCCTTACTCTAACCCTTACCCTGATCCATACCCTTACACTCACCCTTACCCTTACATTACCCTAACTCTTACCCATACCATAACCCATACCCTAACACATATTTGTACCCTTAACCTTACCATTACCCTTACCCTTACTCTATCCGTTACCCTTACGCTTACCCTTAACATAAACCTTACCATTAATCTTACCCTTACGCTAACCCTTACCCTTACCCTATCCCTTACACTTATCCTTATCCATACCCTTAACCTTACCCCAACCCTTACCCTTAAGCTGAACCTAACCCTAAACCTTACCCCAAGCCTTTCCCTGAACCTTACATTAACCCTAACCCTTAACCTAAACCTTACACTTACTCTTAAACTTAACCTTACCCTTAACCTTAAGCTAGTACTTAACCTTACATTTTTCTCACCCTAATCCTAAAATTAACCCTAACCATTACCCTAACACTTAACCGTTACACTTACCCTTATTCTATCCATTACTCTTACACTTTCCCTTAACAGGGAAAGTGTAAGAGTAACGGATAGAATAAGTTCTATCCGTTATCTAACAGATAGAATAAGTTCCCTTAAGTGTTAGGATAACGTTAACCTTAAGGGTGACCCTTAAGCTTATCCTTAATGTTTATGGTTAGGTTAAGGGTAATTGTACGAGTAATTGCTAGGGTAAGTGCAAGCATAAGTGTACATGTAAGTGTTGTTGTAGGGCTTATGGTAAGGGTAAGGTCAAGGGTAAGGTTTATGTTAAGGGTAAGCGTAAGGGTAACGGATAGAGTAAGGGTAAGGGTAAGGTTAAGGGTAAGGGTAAGGTTAAGGGTACAAATATGTGTTAGGGTATGGGTTATGGTATGGGTAAGAATTAGGGTAAGTATAAGGGTAAGGGTAAGTGTAAGGGTACAGGTCAGGGTAAGGGTTAGAGTAAGGGTTAGGGTTAGGGTAAGGTTAAGTGTTAGGGTAATGGTTAGGGTTAGTTTTAGGGTTAAAGTCAGGAAAACGTATGCGTAAGTATTAGGTGAATGTTAAGGGTAAGGTTAAGGTTAAGAGTAAGGGTAAGGTTTAGGGTAAGGGTTAGGGTTAATGTAAGGGTCAGGGTAAGGGTTGGGGTAAGGTTTAGGGTAAGGGTTAGGTTCAGGATAAGTGTTAGGGTAAGGGTAAGGTTAATGGTAACCGTAAGTGTAAAGGTAAGGGTTAGGGTAAGGGTAAGAATAAGGGTATGGGTAACGGTAAGGGCGAGGGTTAGGCTAAGGGTAAGTGTAAGGTTTAGATTTAGGCTAAGGGTAAGTGTAGCAGAAAGGGTAAGGTTTACGGTAAGGGTAAGTGTTAGGATAAGGGTAAGGTTTAGGGTTAGGTTAAGGGTAATGGTAAGGGTAAGGGTAACGGTAAGGGTAAGGGTAAGGGTAACGGTAAGGGTAAGGGTAACGATAAGTGTAAGGGTAAGGGTTACGGTAAGGGTACGGGTACGGGTAGAAGTATGTGTTAGAGTATGGGTTATGGTAAGGGTAAGGGTTAGAGTAAGGGTTAGGGTAAGGGTAATGGTTAGGGTTAATTTTAGGGTTAGGGTGAGGGAAAAGTAAGGGTAAGTATTAGGTTAAGGTTAAGCGTAAGGTTAAGGTTAAGTTTTAGGGTTAGGGTTAATGTAAGGGTCAGGGTAAGGGTTCAGGTAAGGTTTAGGGTTAGGGTTAGGTTAAGGTTAAGTGTTAGGGTAAGGGTAAGGTAAATGGTAACCGTAAGTGTAAGGGTAAGGGTTAGGGTAAGGGGAAGAGTAAGGGGAAGGGGAAGGGGAAGTCTAAGGGTCCGGGTCCGGGTAAAAGTTAGAGTAAGGGTTAGGGTTAGGTAAGGATAAGTGTTCAGGTAATGGTTACGGTTAATTTTAGGGTTATGGTGAGGGAAAGGTAAGGGTATGTATTAGTTTAAGGGTAAGGTTAAAGGTAAGATTAAGTGTAAGGTTTAGGTTAAGGGTTAGGATTAGAGTTAGGGTTAGGGTAAGGGTTAGGGTTAATGTAAGGGTCAGGGTAAGGGTTGGGGTAAGGTTTAGGTCAAGGGTAAAAGTAAGTATAATGGTAAGGGTAAGGGTGAGGGTTAGGGTAAGGTTTAGAATTAGGCAAAGGGTAAGTGTAGCAAAAAGGGTAAGGTTTAGGATAAGGGTAAGTGTTAGGATAAGGGTAAGGTTTAGGGTTAGCTTAATAGTAAGGTTAAGGGTAATTGTACGAGTAATTGCTAGGGTAAGTGCAAGCGTAAGTGTACATGTAACTGTTGTTGTATGGCTTATGATAAGGGTGTGAGGAATGTTTTAACAATTCGTGTCCATAAAGAACAATTCTGTTTGAATCCTGTCTGCCTCTGGGCCCTGCACTGGCAATTTAATTCTTGATCCTCAGCTGCAGTGTGTCCCAGTCTCCCCCTCATTCTAGTCAATTTATCACTCCTTAAATTTATGAACCTGTTTGCTTTTGTTATTCCGGACTTCTATTTCTAACACTGCTATAGATGTGTCTGTGAATGGCTGGGGAAGAATGTTTTAATTACTCGTGAAGCTGTTTGTGTTTGATGTCTGGGAGTTTCAGAACAACTGATAACAACTAGTGACTGTTATGGGATACTATGCGGATCTTTGGTATCTGGTTAGGGGGGCCGAGAGATTAAGAGGAAGGAAAAAGAAGCTGAAGGACGGCTGGGAGACAAGTCTTGAAGAGAATGTTCTATAAACTTGGTATGGTGCCAAGTAAGTACAAAGGGGGAGAGGAAGACTACGAGCCTTCAGCATGAAAGACCCCTAGAGACCCCCAGAAGAGACTCCAGAGGAGACTGCGCATGCTCCAGTAGGAGAGACTGCACCCCGGAAGCTAATTTTAATAATCTATTTTTTTTAGAAGTAGTAATGAATACGTATTAGTCTAGGAGCATAAAAATCAGCTGCTTGATGTAACTGGTGTGCGTCCTGGTGGAGCGGAGACTCCCGGTGCACCCAGCGCTGTTTGCTTACCTCTATTCCTTTATATTCTTTCAATAAATCCTATTTTTTTATTTAATCCTAATTTGAATCCTGAGCCATTTATAACAAGGGTTAGGTTAACTTTAAGGTTTATGTTAAGTGTAAGTGTAAGGGTAACGGAGACAGTAAAGGTAAGGGTAAGGGGAATGGTAAAGTTAAGGCTACAAGTACGTGTTAGGATATGGGTTATGGTAAGGGTAAGTGTTAGGGTAATGGTTAGGGTTAATTTTAGGGTTAGGGTGAGGGAAACATAAGGGTAAGTGTTAGGGTAATAGTTAAGGGTAAGGTTAAGGTTAAGAGTAAGTGTAAGTTTTAGGGTAAGGGTTAGGGTTAATGTAAGGGTCAGGGTAAGGGCTGGGGTAAGGTTTAGGGTTAGGGTTAGGTTAAGGGTAAGGATTAGGGTAAGGGTAAGGGTATGGATAAGGATAAGTGTAAGTGTTAGGGTAAGGGTAATGTTAAAGGTAAAAGTAAGTGTAAGGAGAAAGGTTAGGGTAAGGGTAAGAGGTATTGGCAACAGTAACGGTGAGGGTAACAGTAAGGGTAAGTGTAAGGTTTAGATTTAGGCTAAGGGTAAGTGTAGCAGAAAGGGTAAGGTTTACTGTAAGGTTTAAGGTTTCGGCTTAGGTTAAGGGTAAGGGTAAGGGTAAGGGTAATTGTACGAGTAATTGCTAGGGTAAGTGTAAGCGTAAGTGTACATGTAAGTGTTGTTGTAGGGCTTATGGTAAGGGTAAGGTCAAGGGTAAGGTTTATGTTAAGGGTAAGCGTAAGGGTAACGGATAGAGTAAGGGTAAGGGTAAGGTTAAGGGTACAAATATGTGTTAGGGTATGGGTTATGGTATGGGTAAGAATTAGGGTAAGTATAAGGGTAAGGGTAAGTGTAAGGGTACAGGTCAGGGTAAGGGTTAGAGTAAGGGTTAGGGTTAGGGTAAGTGTAAGGGTTAGGGTAAGGGTTAGTTTTAGGGTTAAAGTCAGGAAAATGTATGCGTAAGTATTAGGTGAATGTTAAGGGTAAGGTTAAGGTTAAAAGTAAGTGTAAGGTTTAGGGTAGAGGTTAGGGTTAATGTAAGGGTCAGGGTAAGGGTTGGGGTAAGGTTTAGGGTAAGGGTTAGGTTCAGGATAAGTGTTAGGGTAAGGGTAAGGTTAATGGTAACCGTAGGGTTACGGTAAGGGTAAGAATAAAGGTATGGGTAATGGTAAGGGCGAGGGTTAGGCTAAGGGTAAGTGTAAGGTTTAGATTTAGGCTAAGGGTAAGTGTAGCAGAAAGGGTAAGGTTTACGGTAAGGGTAAGTGTTAGGATAAGGGTAAGGTTTAGGGTTAGGTTAAGGGTAAGGGATAGGGTAAGGGTAAGGGTTACGGTAACGGTAAGGGTAAGGGTTACGGTAAGGGTACGGGTACGGGTAGAAGTATGTGTTAGAGTATGGGTTATGGTAAGGGTAAGGGTTAGGGTAAGGGTAAGTGTTGGGGTAATGGTTAGGGTTAATTTTAGGGTTAGGGTGAGGGAAAAGTAAGGGTAAGTATTAGGTTAAGGTTAAGGGTAAGGTTAAGGTTAAATTTTAGGGTTAGGGTTAATGTAAGGGTCAGGGTAAGGGTTCAGGTAAGGTTTAGGGTTAGGGTTAGGTTAAGGTTAAGTGTTAGGGTAAGCGGAAGTTGTATGGATAAGGATTAGTGTAAGGGATAGGGTAAGGGTAAGTGTTCGGGTAAGGGTAAGGTTAATGGTAACCGTAAGTGTAAGGGTAAGGGTTAGGGTAAGGGGAAGAGTAAGGGTAAGGGTAGGGGAAGTCTAAGGTTATGGGTCAGGGTTAAAAGTTAGAGTAAGGGTTAGGGTTAGGGTTAGGTAAGGATAAGTGTTAGGGTAATGGTTACGGTTAATTTTAGGGTTATGTTGAGGGAACATAGCAACAGTGCGCACAGTCGCAGAATATACCAGGATGTGCTGAGTAATCCCAGAATTAGTAAGGTATAAAAAGGGACCCTGGCAGGGGTGAGGTGCGTGCCGTTGGCGGAGCTGAGACTCCCCGGCTGCCCAGTGCTGTTTTGCTTGATGTTTGCTTACTCAATAAATTCCTTTCTATGATTAATACAATGCTCTCTGAAAATTAATTAAGGGGGCAACTTATAACACTTTGGACGCTCAAAACCCAAACCCAAAAACTTTGGACGCTCAAAACCCTATCCCGAAAACAGGACGCTCAAAGCCCTAACCCAAAATCATTAGGATGCTCCAAGCCCTAACCCAAAAACATTCGGACGCTCAAAACCCAAACCCAAAACATTAAGATGCTCCAAACCCTATCCGGAAAACATTAGGAAGCTCAAAGACCTATCCCAAATACTTAGGACGCTCAAAACCCTATCCTGGAAACACTGAGATGCTCAGAACCCTATCCTCAAAATTTAGGACGCTCCAAACCCTAACCCAAAAACATTAGGACGCTCAAAGCCCCAACCCAAAACATTAGGACGCTCCAAACCCTATCCTGGAAACATTAAGATGCTCAAAACCCTATCCTGAAAACTGAGGATGCTCATTACCCAGACCCAAAATATTAAGATGCTCAAAACCCTAACCCAACTACTTAGGATGCTTGAAAGCCGATCCCAAAAAATTAGGGCACACAAAAGCCTAACCCCAAAAATTAAGATGCTCAAAATCCAAACCCCCAAAATTAGGATACTCAAAACCCTGGCCCTGGAGAAACTAACCTGAAAAAAACAAAAAAAAAAAAGATCTTAAAACCCTAACCGTAAATAACTGACCAAAAATAAAACCTTAAGACTCTAACCCTAAAAAACATATCAACACTACAACCCAAAAAACTCTAATACCCTAACACGCTAACCCTGAAACCCTTAAAACCCTAACCCCCAAATCCTTAAAACCCTAACCGTTAAAACTCCAACCCTAAAAACCTTAAAATCCTAAACATAAACCCTGAAACCCCTTACCCTGAAACCCAACCCTAGTGCCCAATCCCTGAAACCTTAAAACCCTGAATCAATCTGTAGCAAATAGCATAGGCTGAGTCGAGGATCTCAGTACAGTAGCATTATTATTCGAGATTACAATGGCGGGTGTCCCACAAGCAGGAGGGTGCCTACTAATTCCATACACAGTTTATACACTTTTTTTTTCTGCCGAGGACCGGGACCCTCCCCTGTTTCCCCTTTAACTGTGCTATTCAAGGTTCATAATCTAGCTGGTGCTTCACAGAAAATACACAGCTGCTGGCCTGTTACAAGTCACATTTCTTTTGAGGTTTTTACTCTTTGAGGTGGTAATGTTTCTTACGCCGTGATTTCTACCTAATTGCTGTAAGGATTCTGGTTGTCTGCGTTTTACAAGGTTGTCTGTTATAATAAATAAAAGTCCCAAATAGGATTACAATCAAAGTTTACAATTCACTGAATGAATAGAGGTAAGCAAACAGTGCTGGGTACGCCGGGAGTCTCTGTTCCACCAAGACGCGCACCAGTTATACACCAGTTACCTCCCTTAAGGGATATAGAGAAGCCCTCTCAGATACATCCGTCCTACTTCTCCTGCATGCGGCCGGAGGTCGGTCTAATTCTGGTGCTGTTGGTGGTGGAAGCTGGGGCAACGGTGGTACTGGTGGCGATACCACAGCCACTGGAGGGGGAGCCGCCGGGGGTGGATTGTTAGGATATGGAGGTGGTAGCTTATCCAACGGCTCACGTTTATCTTCTTTTTCTTTTTCATGTTCTTCTTGTTCTTCAAATTTCTTACCTGCTTTTAGTGTAAATATTGAGGCTGGAAAAGGACCTGAAGTCTTCCTGATCCATAATCCTGCATAATCACTTTCTTCCTGGCTAAAAGCTTCCTTTGAATTAACATGGATATTTAAGGCCTGGCAAATCCAGTCTTCGAAGGATCCAAAAACAGGCCAAAAGACATGTAGTCTTAAAGGCTCCTTTGGCCATTCTGTCACACAATACTGGACCATTTTTAATTTACTTTTTCCTTTTCTGGGGTCCCTATCATTCCAATTTCGAATCGTTATTCCTAATGGACTTTCTGGTGGTATGACTGGTAATTTGCTCCCTTTCTTCTGGTCTCTGGTCTTCGATTTTGTCTGACCCATCTAGGAATTTTACTCTGGCAATTCCCACAGCCCTTGGTTACCTTAGTAAGAGTGTCTTGCAGGGGGTCGAGGACCTATCACACACCCACAAATCCTATAGGAATCCCTTCGGTCCTTCGCCGGCCAAGTCCCTCGCAGGAGATTGGAACCGCGGTTAGAAGACCTCCACAATCGCTTCGGAACTAAGTTCCATCTCAGTCACACTCTTACACACACAGGCAACCGAACCCCACCCAACCAAACGGTATACGCTTTAAATGCTTACGACTCCGTCATCTTCGTTCGGATCTTCACACACACAATTACGGGCAAAATATAGTGCTGCAGCTGGCAAGGGAGCTGAAAAAAAGAATCAGAAACTTTGCTTACCTTTATTCAGGTTCAAGATGCCATGAGTTCCGACCTGACTCAAACAGCAGCCACCAAATGGTGGGGGTGCCTCTCCTAGATCAAACCAGAAATCAGGAACCAAAGCCCTCCCGGACGAGCGCCCACTTGTAATAAATGACTGGGTCCCAAATAGGATTGCAATTGAAATTTACAATTTATTAAATGAATAGAGGTAAGCAAGCAGCGCTGGGTGCGCCAGGAGTCTCTGCTCCACCAAGACGCACACAAGTTACATTAGGCGGCTGGTTTTTATGCTGCTAGGCTAATACATATTCATTACTACTTCTACAAAAGGCAGGGTTATTCTAATTAGTTCCCAGAATCCAAACCCTCCCACTGGTGCAGGCGTTATCAGTCTCCGGTGGTCCCTCTGGGGGCCGCTCGTACTGAAGGCTCGTAGTCTTCCTCCCAGGCTTTTCTCTTGTCCATCTCCTTTGTCCATCTTGGCTGTATGGCAGACACTTGCATAGTGTCCCATCAAGAGTTGTAAAAGTTAGCAGTTTTTCTGAAACCCCTTTGTTCTCTTATCCCCTATTGACCCGAATTGCTGGACCATTCCTTTGCAAGATACAAGAACTATATACATTAACCACTCCGGTTTTCTCAGACTTTTCATCATATCATGCGGCCCTAGCATTGTTCCATATTGACACGAATCAGATGAACTCATTTCACACTGTTAAGCTGTCTTATCACTGCAAGCATATCTCAATACCACCTTCCTTCCCTCTACAGGATGTAACTGCGCAAAAACAACATTTTTATTCCCACAACCTTGATCCCCTTACCCTGAAATCCTTATTCCCCTTAAACCTAACAACTCTAACCACAACCCTAACCCTTATTATCAACCCCCTAACGCTAATGACACTGACCTTAATCCAAACCCCAAACTGCCCCTAACCCCAGACAACCAACAACGAAACACACACACACAAAGACGGAAACTACAAAAAAGGCAAAACCCACGATACAGGCCCCAAATCACAAATACGCAACCAAAATGCTACAGAAAAGCCCCAGATGCAGGCCCCAAATGCTACTGCTAGGCCTCAAAAGCTCAAGATGCATCCCAAAGCAAAAATGCAGGCCCCAAACGTTACAGAAAAGCCCCCAAACCCAGGCTGCACAAGTCTACAAGCAGGCCCCAAACTGCCAACAGAAGCAGGCACCAACCACACCCAGATGCAGACCCCAACTGCCCACAAGCAGCTCCTACCCCACCACCCCCTCCCAAGAACTGGATTCCACCCAGACACTGGCCCAAGACCCGGACCCGACCCCCGCCAACCCCCCTACACTCCCCCCGACACAGGTGTACAAGCAGCTCACAACCCGCCCCTTCAGAGACCGGTCCCACTCCCCCCACCCCCCCCAAGACACGGGATGCGGAGGTGTACAACCAACTCCCAACTCCCTCCCCCTCAAAGGGAGGCCCCAAAGACCCCCAAATGGAGGCTCCTAGAGTGAACAAACAGCTCCCAACTTCCCCAGGCACAGGCCCACACCCCCCCCCCCCCAAACACAGGCCACAAAGGTGTATAAACAGCCCAGACCCCCCTCCAAGACCATGGCCCCTATAGTGTACAAGCAGCTCCCAACCACCCACAGATGCAGGCCCCAACCCTTCTCAAAAGGGAGGCACCTAGAATGCATGAGCAACTCCCAACCAGCCTAAACATAGGTCCAAAAGTGCACAAGCAGCTCCCAACCCCCCTCAAATACAGACCCCAAAAGTGTACAAGTAGCTCCCCCCCTGAGACAGGACCCAAAGGTGTACAACCAGTTCCCAACACCCCTGAGACACAGGCCCCAACCGCCCCCCCAGACACAGCGACCCAAATTCTACAAGCAGCTCCCAACCCCTGCCAGGCACGCCCCCTACCCTATACAAGCAGCTCCCAACCCTCCCCCCCCCCCCCCGAGGGAGGCCCCCAAGGCCCCCACAAACACAGGCCCCTACAGTGTACAGGCAGCTCCCAGCCACCCCCAGATGCTGGCCCCAAAGTTGTACAAACAGCTCCCAGCCACCCTGCAGAAACAGATTCCTACATTGTACAAGCAGTTCCCAGCCCGCTAGACACAGGCCCTGACCCCCCACACATGCAGGCCCCAAAGGTGTACAAGCAGCTCCCACCCCTCCCCCAGATGCAGGTCCCAAGCCCCCCCCCCCCAAACACAGGCCCCTACAACCAGCACCCAACCCCCTACCCCCGATGCCAGGCCCAAAGGTGTAGAAGCAGCTCCAAACCTCCTCCCTCAACCCAGGCTCCAACAGTGTACAAGCACCTCCCAACCAACCCTCCCCTTCCCCCCCCCCCCCCCCGCCCCCCGACACAGGCTCCAAAGGAATACAAAGAGCTCCCACCCCTCCCCCAGATGCTGGTCTCAACCCCACCCCGCCCCCAGAAGCAGGCCCCAAAGGTGTAGAGTCAGCTCCCAACCCCCTCAATGCCGGCCCCAAGGGTCTACAAGCAGCTCCCCCCTTGCCCCCAGATACCGGCCCCCAGACACAGACCCCAAAAGCCTAATCACAGGCCCTGAACTCTAGAGGCAGGCTCCAAAACCCAGGACAAAGCCCCACTGGTTCGAGACAGGGCCCAAATCCCAGACACAGGCCCCAAACGCTAAACATATGCCAAAAAAAGTATTAGTGCTGGTGCCAAATGTTACAGACAGGCCCCAAAGCCCGAGATGCTCAAGGCTGAGACGTAACTTGGCTTTCTGAATTACTGGAAAGCAGCTTTCATTCTCAGATAATTGTGTGCAGGCTAGATAGGATGGGGCTTCAGGCACCTCTTCACCTGAGGAAACACACTGCCATCAGGCACCGCTGTGCCAGACAAGCTTGTTCTGCTAGAACACCCTACTCAGATGCACTGTGGCATTCAAGTGAACTGCTTTCATGCAAATATAACGACTGATGTTACAACCCACCTTGCCTGTGGCACCTGATGAACAGAAGAGTAAGCCACCGCAGCGCTTCAAAACCATCCCTGCACGTGCCGCTCCTTGTCGCTCTCTGGCCTTATCTCATATCCTTATCCACTTCTGTGGAGAGCCTGCCACGGCACCTGCAAAGCAAGACGGACACCTTTCATAGTCACCTTGTGCTACTTGGTCGTTCTGCTCCAACCCAGCTCATGACCAGCCCCTCTTCTTACACAGCTCTTCAGAGTGCAGTTTGCTCCTTGGAGCCTGTGCGAGACACCTGTGAAAGAAAAAGAAACGCATAGGCCGATGCAGCATCCAAAGACACAGCACAACTAGGTAAGTTACTCTCATCTGCTCCCTTACCTCTGCCGCTTACCAGCCCCCGAGGCAGATGCTTCAATCTACCCTCTTCAAACAGCTACAACATCTCTAAAAGACAAAGAGGGGATGCTTAGAGGAACAGTGAGACCTACAACACAACAACTGCTACATCTGTTCCTCACTCACCTTGCCAGAGGCAGCTCTGCGTGTGACGTCCCAGGTTGTACACTGCGTTACCTAACCCTTACCGTAACCCTTACCCTAACCCTTCTCACCCTTACCATTACCCAAATCCTTACCTTTACTTTTTCCTTACCCTTACTCTTTCCTTTAACCATAACCTTACCCTTACCCTATACCTTACTCCAACCCTTCCCCTTACCTTCCCCTTCCCCTTACACTTAACCTAACCCTTACCCTTCTGCTTCCCCTAAAACATATCCTAACACATTCCCTTACCCTTACACTTACCCTAACCCTTTCTATTACCCTTACACTTACTCTTGCCCTAATCCTTGCTTGCACCCTTACACTTATCCTAACCCTTACCCTTACCCATACTCAAACCCTTACTCTAACCCTTACCCTGACCCGTACCCTTACCCTTACCCTTAACCTAAGCCTAAACCTTAAACCTTACTTTAAAGCTTACCCTTTCTGCTACACTTACCCTTAGCCGAAATCTAAACCTTACACATACCCTTAGCCTAACCCTCACCCTTACCATTACCCATACCCTTATTCTTACCCTTACCCTAACCCTTACCTTTACACTTACGGTTACCATTAACCTTACCCTTACCCTAACATTTATCCTTAACCTAACCCTTACCCTAAACCTTACCCCAACCCTTACCCTGACCCTTACATTAACCCTAACCCTTACCCTAAAACTTACTCTTAACCTTAACCTTACCCTTAACATTCACCTAATACTTACGCATACGTTTTCCTGACTTTAACCCTAAAACTAACCCTAACCATTACCCTAACATTTAACCTTACCCTAACCCTAACCCTTACTCTAACCCTTACCCTGACCTGTACCCTTACACTTACCCTTACCCTTACCCTTACCCTTACCCTAATTCTTACCCATACCCTAACACATATTTGTACCCTTAACCTTACCGTTACCCTTAACCTTACCCTTACCCTTACTCTATCCGTTACCCTTACGCTTACCCTTAACATAAACCTTACCCTTGACCTTACCCTTACCATAAGCCATACAACAACACTTACATGTACACTTACGCTTGCACTTACCCTAGCAATTACTCGTACAATTACCCTTAACCTTACTATTAAGCTAACCCTAAACCTTACCCTTATCCTAACACTTACCCTTATCCTAAACCTTACCCTTTCTGCTACAATTACCCTTTGCCTAATTCTAAACCTTACCCGAACCCTCACCCTTACCTAAATCTAACTAAAATCTAACCATTACCCTAACCCCTCACCCTTACAATATACATATTTTTACCCTTTACCTAAACCTTTACCCCAACCCTTACCTTGACCCTTACATTAACCCTAATCCTTACACTATAACCTTACACTTACTCTTAACCTTAACCTTAGCTGTAACCTAATACTTACTCTTACGTTTCCCTCACCCTAACCCTAAAATTAACCCTAACCATTACCCTAACACTTACCCTTACCCTAACCCTTACTCTAACCCTTACAATGACCCGTACTTTTACACATACCCTTACACTTACCCTTACTCTTAAACTTACACTAACCCTTACCCTTAACTAAATCTAACCCTTACACTAAACATCATCCTTACCCTTACCATTATCCCTTCTCTTACCCTTATCCTAAACATTTCCCAAACCCTTACCCTTACATTAAACCTAACCCTTACCATAACTCTTAACCTTATCCTTAAACTTAACCTAATACTTACCCTTCCATTTCCCTCACCCTAAACCTAAAATTAGCCTAACCATTACCCTAACACTTACCCTTACTCTAACCCTTACCATGAACTTAAGTGTAAGTGTTAGGATAACGTTAACCTTAAGGGTGACCCTTAAGCTGATCCTTAATGTTTATGGTTAGGTTAAGAGTAATTGTATGAGTAATTACTAGGATAAGTGTAAGCGTAAGTGTACATGTAAGTGTTGATGTATGGCTTATGGTAAGGGTAAGGTAAAGGGTAAGGTTTATGTTAAGGGAAAGTGTAAGAGTAACGGATAGAATAAGGGTAAGTGTAACGGTTAAGTGTTAGGGTAATGGTTAGGGTTAATTTTAGGATTAGGGTGAGAAAAATGTAAGGTTAAGTACTAGCTTAAGGTTAAGGGTAATGTTAAGGTTAAGAGTAAGTGTAAGGTTTAGGTTAAGGGTTATGGTTAATGTAAGGTTCAGGGAAAGGTTTGGGGTAAGGTTTAGGGTTAGGTTCAGCTTAAGGGTAAGGGTTGGGGTAAGGTTAAGGGTATGGATAAGGATAAGTGTAAGGGATAGGGTAAGGGTAAGGGTTAGCGTAAGGGTAAGATTAATGGTAAGGTTTATGTTAAGGGTAAGCGTAAGGGTAACGGATAGAGTAAGGGTAAGGGTAACAGTAAGGTTAAGGGTACAAATATGTGTTAGGGTATGGGTTATGGTATGGGTAAGAGTTAGGGTAATGTAAGGGTAAGGGTGAGTGTAAGGGTATGGGTCAGGGTAAGGGTTAGAGTAAGGGTTAGGGTTAGGGTAAGGGTAAGTGTTAGAATAATGGTTAGGGTTAATTTTAGGGTTAGGGTGAGGGAAACGTAAGGGTAAGTATTGGGTTAAGGTAAGGGTAAGTGTAAGGTTTAGATTTAGGCTAATGGTAAATGTAGCAGAAAGGGTAAGGTTTACGATAAGGGTAAGTGTTAGGGTAAGGGTAACATAAAGGGTAAGGATTACGGTAAGGGTAAGGGTACGGGTAGAATTTGTTAGAATATGGCTTATGGTAAGGGTAAGGTTTAGGGTAAGAGTAAGTGTAAGTGTATGTGTAAGGGTACGGGTCATTGTAAGGGTTAGAGTAAGGGTTAGGGTAAGGGTAGGTGTTAGGGTAATAGTTAGGGTTAATTTTAGGGTTAGGGTGAGGGAAACGGAAGGGTAAGTATTAGGTTAAGGTTAAGGGTAAGGTTAAGGTTAAGAGTAAGTGTAAGTTTTAGGGTAAGGGTAAGGGGTTAATGTAAGGGTCAGGGTAAGGGTTAAGGTAAGGTTTAGGGTTAGAGTTAGGTTAAGGTTAAGTTTTAGGGTAAGGGTAAGTTATATGTATAAGGATAAGTGTAAGGGTAAGTGTTAGGGTAAGTGTAAGGATAAGGATAAGTGTACAAGTCAGGGTAAGGTTTAGAGTTAGGATTAGGGTTTGGGTTAGGGTAAGGGTAAGTGTTAGGGTAATGGTTAGGGTTAATTTTAGGTGTATGGTGACGGATAAGAAAGGGTAAGTAGTAGGTTAAGGTTAAGCGTAAGGTTAAGGTTAAGAGTAAGTGTAAGTTTTAGGGTACGGTTTAGGGTTAATGTAAGGGTCAGGGTAAGTGTTTGAGTAAGATTTAGGGTTAGGGTAAGAGTAAGTATATGGGTAATGGTAAGGGTAAGTGTTAGGGTTAGGGTAAGTGTAAGGTTTAGATTTAGGCTAAGGGTAAGTGTAGCAGAAAGGGTAAGGGTTACGGTAAGTGTAAGTGTAAGGATAAGGTTAAGGTTTAGGCTTACGTTAAGGGTAAGGGTAATGCTTTGGTAAGGGTAAGAGTAAGGGTAAAGGTAAGGGTTACGGTAAGGGTAAGGGTACTGGTAGAAGTATGTGTTAGAGTACGGCTTATGGTAAGGGTACAAGTAGCTCCCCCCCCAGAGACAGGACCCAAAGGTGTACAACCAGTTCCCAACACCCCTGAGACACAGGCCCCAACCGCCCCCCCAGACACAGCGACCCAAATTCTACAAGCAGCTCCCAACCCCTGCCAGGCACGCCCCCTACCCTATACAAGCAGCTCCCAACCCTCCCCCCCCCCCCCCCGAGGGAGGCCCCCAAGGCCCCCACAAACACAGGCCCCTACAGTGTACAGGCAGCTCCCAGCCACCCTGCAGAAACAGATTCCTACATTGTACAAGCAGTTCCCAGCCCGCTAGACACAGGCCCTGACCCCCCACACATGCAGGCCCCAAAGGTGTACAAGCAGCTCCCACCCCTCCCCCAGACGCAGGTCCCAAGCCCCCCCCCCAAACACAGGCCCCAACAACCAGCACCCAACCCCCTACCCCCGATGCCAGGCCCAAAGGTGTAGAAGCAGCTCCAAACCTCCTCCCTCAACCCAGGCTCCAACAGTGTACAAGCACCTCCCAACCAACCCTCCCCTTTTCCCCCGCCCCCCGACACAGGCTCCAAAGGAATACAAAGAGCTCCCACCCCTCCCCCAGATGCAGGTCTCAACCCCCCCCCCCCCCCCCAGAAGCAGGCCCCAAAGGTGTAGAGTCAGCTCCCAACCCCCTCAATGCTGGCCCCTAGGGTCTACAAGCAGCTCCCCCCTTGCCCCCAGATACCGGCCCCCAGACACAGACCCCAAAAGCCTAATCACCGGCCCTGAACTCTAGAGGCAGGCTCCAAAACCCAGGACAAAGCCCCAGTGGTTCGAGACAGGGCCCAAATCCCAGACACAGGCCCCAAACGCTAAACATGCCAAAAAAAGTATTAGTGCTGGTGCCAAATGTTACAGACAGGCCCCAAAGCCCGAGATGCTCAAGGCTGAGACGCAACTTGGCTTTCTGAATTACTGGAAAGCAGCTTTCATTCTCAGATAATTGTGTGCAGGCTGATTAAGGAGCTATTGGGGAGGCAAGGACAATCCCCAGACAAGGACTGTATATCTCGAAACAAGACACTGGAACTCATGATAAGGAAGCGGCAGGCGGACAGAGAAACGAATGTAAGGACTATAACTCTCGAAACTGGACATTGGAATTCATTATAAAGATACAACAAATGGGAGAATTGGCAACAACCAGCTCTTGCAATTAAGAAACATGCCAATTCAGCAGATTCCTGACCAAAGGTGAAAAGTACACTGTGAGGAAGACTCGGGGTCTTCCTCCCAAAGACCCCTGCCCACGTCCCAAAGACCCCTGCCCACAATTCTTGGAAGGCTCTGCGCAGGCGCAAGGTGCCAAAAGGCTAATTAGCATGAGAAGCGAGGGAAGGTGGGGATAGGTAATGCATATGTATAGGTGCTTGTAGAATATTGATAGATTGTTTGTATAAATTCAAGACTGCTTTCTGCTTTGGGTATGCACGATAGGTGGAGAGATCCCCCGTGCATCCAGCGCTGCAATAAAGAATATACCACTTAAAGGAATTTCGGCTTCGATCTTTGAATCAATTTGGCGACCCAGATGGGACAACCTCTCTGCTGGACTGCAGGACCTGCTGGGAACAGGACTCCCTAGGGTACCCCCGGGATTTCCCGGAGGGACTCCTCGACTCACCGGATCACTGCGGAGGCAGACAAGGACCCCATCATTGTAAGTGAGTATATTCTTTATTCTGGTTTGTTTTTCTGGTAGACCGGTCATCTGGAACTGTCTGTAAGTCAGAAGGTGATCTTCTGCGAGGCAGTGTTTGGTATATACTTTGTGGTTAGCACCATAAGTACATGTTTGGGGACCTTAAGGAAGGAGCTCGCTTTAAGGTCCATCTGGAATTGTGTTGTCTATTTCGGTTTTCTGACTCATGGAGTATGGTATTTAACTCTGGTTATTGTTACTGCGATTTTGGCTATTTTCCTGGTGGTAATAGTAGGTTCGTGGCATTGTTATAAGAAAGATATCGTTACGGTGTTACACAGTTCGGTTTTCTGACTTATCGCATGTGGAATTTGACTCTGACTATTGTTACTGTGATTTTGGCAATATTGCTGGTAATAGTAGTTTTGTGGCATCGCTACTGAAAGATATTGCGTGCCCGTATTTTTGTGAGTGATACGTTTTGTGATACGCTTTTGTAAGTAACGTGTGTATTCTGAAAGTGTAAACTGGAAACTGGGGGGGCAAACAAGCAGTGAAATTTTAAAGAAAAGTGTGTTAGGATGTGTTTTAAGTCACTGGAAGGATATTGGAGGATCTGCCAGTGGAAGTGTGAACAGGAAAACATTGATAAAATATCGTAATCAGTGGTGGCCGCTTTATAAGCTGGAATGTGGAGAAAAGTGGCCCCTAAATGGAACTTTAAACTATAATATTTTGCTACAGTTAATGTTGTTTTTTGAGAAGCAGAACAGGATGAAATGTTGTATACTGATGTTTCAGCATCTTGGTGGGAAAAGGTAGGGAATTAAGTTGGCCCCTGACTGAACCTTTGATGTTGGCATTAGAGAAGTACAGGCTGGAGAAAGATAAAGGAAGTGTTAAAAGGGTTGTTGAAAGTGTTAAAGGTGTTTGAAGTTGAATGAGCAGGGAAAGAGGATGTAGGAATGTTAATAGTTCTGCCTCTGCCCGAGGCAGAGATCTTAAAATCATGGGTGTTAGCCCTTTAGGGCAAAGGGACCATGATCGGTCCGAGAGAGTTGTCACAGAAACAGAAAAGCAGTCAACTCTAAAACAACCTGAGTTCATGTGCGAGCTCAGATTGCTGATGGGACCGTTCAGGGAACTGTGGACAATTGCATTCCCCTGACCGACCCCCACTAAGACCCGAATCATCCTGAAAATTATGAGCGGTTAAGTAAATACTAAAACCTGGATGAATTGGGAATTGAGAATATGCTTCCAACAAGGTCTAAAAGAAAGCCCTATGGAATTTTTGGACCAACTCTGAAATGTAATGAAAATAAATAAATACATAAATAAATAAAACAAAACGGTTTGGACCTGGCTTTGGAGGACAAATTGACTAGCCTTTTCCTAGGGTAATCAACCCCTGATTTCAACAGGAATAACGGGGACCTGGGGAATCTACCCTAGCGGATCCTCCACTGGTTATAATGAAGCTAGGGGAGGAATGGAAGTGAAATTTCTTATTGCTATGGGGCAACGTATTCAGTTCTAAATCAAGCATTAATGCCTTCACAGAATTATTATGTTAGGGTAAAAGGTGTGTCGTGGTTTAATCCGGCCGGCAGCTAAACACCACGCAGCTGTTCGCTCACCCTCCCCCTCCCTCTCTGGGACACGGGAGAGAAATGGAAAGTGAAGCCTGTGAGTTGAGATAAAGACAGTTTAATAAGACAAAATAATAATAATAATAATAATAATAATAATAATAATAATAATAATAATAATACAATGATGATAATAGTACCACTACTAATTATGTGTACAAACAAGTGATGCACAATGCAATTGCTCACCACCCGCTGACCGATGCCCAGCCTAACCCCGAGCAGTCCGGCCCCCTCCTCCTGGCTAGCCACCCCTATGTATTGTTTAGCCTGACGTCAGATGCTATGGAATACCCCTTTGGCTAGTTTGGGTCACCTGTCCTGGGTCTGTCCCCTCCCAGCTCTTACTGCACCCCCAGCCTGCCTGTTGGCAGGACAGAGCAAGAAGCTGAGATGTCCTTGGCTTGGTATAAGCATTGCTCTGCAACAATTAAAACATCGGGGTGTTATCAGCACTCTTCTCATCCTAAGCCAAAACATAGCATTCTCCCAGCTACTAGGAAGAAAATTAACTCTGTTCTAACTGAAACCAGGACAAGGTGTAACCGAAAAGGCTTATTTTTGTGAACCTTTGAAGTACAAGTTAGGGAAACAATGGGGCATACACAGATTTTTATCTATGCCTAGCTCCTCATGGGCACTCTTAGGTAGAGATTTATTAGAGCAAGTAGGAGCAGAAATTGTCTTTGAAAAGGGGAAAATGGAATTAAGAACAGGAGAAGAACAACTAATAAATGTGTTAAGCTTGGCACTAATACAAAC
Source organism: Aythya ferina (assembly GCF_964211825.1). Classification (NCBI taxonomy): domain Eukaryota; kingdom Metazoa; phylum Chordata; class Aves; order Anseriformes; family Anatidae; genus Aythya; species Aythya ferina. The sequence goes on along the minus strand of NC_140306.1, from coordinate 23,269,768 downwards.
TGACCCTAAAAGTGAAATACCTTTAGAGATCACAGATCAAGTATGTCCAGGAGTTTGGGCTACCGAAGTCCCTGGAAGAGCTAAAAATGTGACCTTACTAATTATTAAATTAAAGCCAGGAGAGAAACCCGTTAAGGTTAAGTAATATCCTTTGAGGATAGAAGATAGGAAAGGAATTAAAGAGATAATTGATCAATTTTTACAGTATGGATTATTGATTGAATGCGAATCAGAATCCAATGCACCCATATTGCCAATTAAAAAGGCAGATGAAAAAGCTATAGGCTAGTTCAGGATTTGAGGGCCATAAATAAAATCACTGAGGATATACATCCAGTAGTGGCAAACCCTTATACTTTGCTGACTAAATTAAAGAATAGTCAAGTCTGCTTTACCGTACTGGATTTAAAAGATGCCTTCTTCTGCCTAGGCTTAGCCACAGAAAGCCAAAACCTATTCGCCTTTGAATGGGAAAATCCCGATTCAGGCAGAAAGACGCAGCTTACGTGGACATTACTACCTCAAGGATTCAAGAATAGCCCCACTATTTTTGGAAACCAATTAGCAAGGGAACTCGAAACATGGATACCTCCGGACACTGAAGGTGCTTTGTTACAATATGTAGTATGTAGATGATCTCTTAATAGCTACCGAGACTAAAGGGAGTTGTATTCAATGGACTATAAGTCGTCTTAATTTTCTGGGTTTAAATGGATATCAAGTCTCTTGACAGAAAGTCCAGCTGGCTCAACAAAGTGTGACCTATCTGGGATTTGACATTTCGGAAGGACAACGAGAACTAGGAACTGAACATAAGGAAGTCATTTGCCGGACTCCAGAACCTCAAATGGTAAAGGAGCTACAAAGCTTTTTAGGAATGACAGGTTGGTGTCGCCTTTGGATTTATAATTATGGACTATTGGTAAAGCCTCTATGTGAATTGATAAAGATTAACCAGTCAAAGTTAGTCTGGACTGGAGAAGCACAAAAAGTCTTTAAACAACTTAAACAAGAATTGATGATTTTGAAATATCAAGCAATATTGGTAGAACAGGACGACGTGGAAATTGTGATAATTCATATTGTGAATCTAGCCTCTTTTCTTAGTGATGCTCCGGCACAAGCTGTGATTCACGATTGTTTAGAAACTCTAGAGACTGTGTATTCCAGCCGACCAGACCTTAAGGAGGAGCCCATGGAAGATGCGGAAGAAACTTGGTTCACGGATGGGAGCAGTTTTGTTACGCAAAGACAACGTAAAGCTGGATATGCTATAACAACTACTCAGCAGGTAATCGAGTCTAAGCCTTTACCCCCTGGAACATCAGCTCAAAAGGCGGAGATAGTTGCTCTCACGAGAGCATTGGAACTGGCAGCGGGAAAAAGGGTAAATATTTGGACAGATTCTAAATATACATTCGGCGTGGTACATGCTCATGGAGCAATTTGGAAAGAACATGGATTGCTGACCGCTCAGTGAAAACACAAAGTATGCTGAAGAAATTTTAAAATTGTTAGAGGCTGTAAAACAACCAGAAAAGGTAGCTATCATGCATTGTCAGGGACACCAAAAGGGGAACAGCGATTTTGAAATTGGAAAATCGATTGGCAGAGGCTAAGCAGGCAGCTGAAATAACTGAGGTGAAGGCATTGTCTTTGATACCAGACGGTAAAATCCAAACTATATCCAAATTATACAAAAGAAGACTTAAAATTAATTGAAGATTTGAAAGGTAAAATGAAACCAGATGGATGAGTATATTTAAAAGATAACCCCATAGTAATACCCTCTAGTTTGACATGGCCCATAGTTCTTACAGAACACAATAAAACGCACTGGGGAGCTGGCACACTGCATAAGAGCCTGAGTCAGACATTAGTGGGACGATATGATAAAACAAGTAACTCAACAATGTAGCATTTGCTTACACAATAACCCCAATACCAAGGATAGAATAAAATTTGGAATAATCGGTAAAGGAAATTATTCGGGGCAACAGTGGCAAATTGATTTTTCAGAACTCCCTAGAAAAGGGGGGTATCATTATTTACTGGTTCTGACTGACACGTTTTCAGGAAGGCCTGAAGCCTTTCCCTGTCGAACAAACAAAGCAAGAGAAGTGGTTAAAGTCTTGTTAAATGAAATAATACCATGCTTTGGGATTCTAGTAGCAATGTCTTCTGATAGAGTTTCACATCTTTGTGCACAAGTGGTAGAACAGATAAGTAAGATTCTAAAGATAGATTGGCAACTGCATACTCCTTATAGACCACAGGCAAGTGGACAGGTAGAAAAAATGAACCATTTAATTAAACAATAAATAGCTAAAATTGGATAAGAAGCTAATTTGTCATGGCCTCAATCCCTCCCTTTAGCATTACTTGGAATTAGAGTTAAACCTAGAATAAAAGGAAATTTGAGTCCCTTCAAAATCTTATATGGAAGGACATAGCAATTTCTATTTAGTGGAGAGGACCTAACGCAGTTAGGATCAGAATATTTATATGCTTATATAACTGAACTTCAGAAACAATTAAATAAAGTACATACATTTGTTTTAGGGACCAGGGCTAGAGGGTTGGATCAACCAATCCACCCCTTTAAGCTCGGGGATTATATATATATAAAGACTTTTTCAGGACAACCCGTGCAGGAAAAATGGAAGGAAAGTGGATGGGAGCATACCAAGTATTACTGACAACACACACCGCCATTAAGATTAAGAAGCAAGCAGTTTGGATCCACAATTCAAGGGTGAAGAAGGCCCCGGCGAGGATATGGACCACCACTCCAATTGGACCAACAAAATTACGGTTTTCCAGATCCTAATGATCGCAGGGGTGCGGTTCTCGGATTTGGGGTGGGCAACTTGGGATGAGAACTTACACCTGACCTTAATACAAACAATTTCTCAAGTAACTAATAAGACAAACTGTTGGGTATGCACCCATCTGCCACAGCATGGGAATAAGGGTGTATCGTTAATTGGGATTCCCTTGCCTGCAAACTTATCTTGGACTAATTTGTGGGAAAACACGTCTTGGGGTCGAAAATATTAAGCAGTTTTGGAACTAGAAGCGAGTAGCTTCATGCCGTTAGAATCCTATTATGTATGTGTACAAAGGTGTAACCCGCCTAAGGGTATAGGAAAACAGCATTGTATAAATACGGATACTACTTATGTGGGAAATCAGACATCTTGTAATTGAACAATTGATATTAGTACGACTAGCGGCTGGGCAAATTCAACCAGCTGGACGGTTCCAGAAGGAAAAGGGTGGTATTGGCTATGCAATGATACAGCCCGTAAGGTCTTGCCTGAGAATTGGAAGGGAACTTGCACTCTTGGAGCGGTAGTCCCCAATATGACAGTACATGATGTAGTGCCTCGAGGTTACTTGAGAAATCATATCCGGAGAATCAGATGAAAAATTAACAATCCATTGGTAGAGAGACACACCCCTTTTCATAGTTTTGTGCGATGGTTTATCCCATGGTTAGGAGTGAGTGAATTGGAAAAGGCAATAGTTAATATTTCTGCAATTATAGAGAAGTTAGAAAACAAAATTCTGGATGCTATAAAGGCTCAACAAGAAGAGATATCTAGTTTATCACAGGTAGTGTTACAAAATCGGATGGCCCTAGACTTGTTACTGGCCACTCAAGGGGGAGTCTGTACAGTAATAAACACAAGTTGTTGTATGTATGTAGATCAGAGTGGAAGGATCTCTACCGACCTGGAAGAAATATGGAAGCAGACCAGGATCCTACATGAGATCAGTAAAGATGATCTTTCATGGAGTTTTAGTGAACTATGGAATAAGTTAACCTCCTGGTTGCCCAATTTCCAATGGTTGAAACAAGTATTCATTGCTCTAATCGTATTAGTAGTGTTAGGAATATTTGTGTGCATGTTGTTTAGATGCCTGCTTTGTTGTGTTACTGTAAATAAAGAAAGTATCTGATGCAAAAGAATTTGCATGGGAAAAGAAAAGGGGGGATTGATTAAGGAGGTATTGGGGAGGCAAGGACAATCCCCAGACAAGGACTGTATATCTCGAAACAAGACACTGGAACTCATGATAAGGAAGCGGCAGGCGGACAGAGAAACGAATGTAAGGACTATAAGTCTCGAAACTGGACATTGGAATTCATTATAAAGATACAACAAACGGGAGAATTGGCAACAACCAGCTCTTGCAATTAAGAAACATGCCAATTCAGCAGATTCCTGACCAAAGGTGAAAAGTACACTGTGAGGAAGACTCGGGGTCTTCCTCCCAAAGACCCCTGCCCACGTCCCAAAGACCCCTGCCCACAATTCTTGGAAGGCTCTGCGCAGGCGCAAGGTGCCAAAAGGCTAATTAGCATGAGAAGCGAGGGAAGGTGGGGATAGGTAATGCATATGTATAGGTGCTTGTAGAATATTGATAGATTGATTGTATAAATTCAAGACTGCTTTCTGCTTTGGGTATGCACGATAGGTGGAGAGATCCCCCGTGCATCCAGCGCTGCAATAAAGAATATACCACTTAAAGGAATTTTGGCTTCGATCTTTGAATCAAGGCTAGATAGGATGGGGCTTCAGGCACCTCTTCACCTGAGGAAACACACTGCCATCAGGCACCGCTGTGCCAGACAAGCTTGTTCTGCTAGAACACCCTACTCAGATGCACTGTGGCATTCAAGTGAACTGCTTTCATGCAAATATAACGACTGATGTTACAACCCACCTTGCCTGTGGCACCTGATGAACAGAAGAGTAAGCCACCGCAGCGCTTCAAAACCATCCCTGCACGTGCCGCTCCTTGTCGCTCTCTGGCCTTATCTCATATCCTTATCCACTTCTGTGGAGAGCCTGCCACGGCACCTGCAAAGCAAGACGGACACCTTTCATAGTCACCTTGTGCTACTTGGTCGTTCTGCTCCAACCCAGCTCATGACCAGCCCCTCTTCTTACACAGCTCTTCAGAGTGCAGTTTGCTCCTTGGAGCCTGTGCGAGACACCTGTGAAAGAAAAAGAAACGCATAGGCCGATGCAGCATCCAAAGACACAGCACAACTAGGTAAGTTACTCTCATCTGCTCCCTTACCTCTGCCGCTTACCAGCCCCCGAGGCAGATGCTTCAATCTACCCTCTTCAAACAGCTACAACATCTCTAAAAGACAAAGAGGGGATGCTTAGAGGAACAGTGAGACCTACAACACAACAACTGCTACATCTGTTCCTCACTCACCTTGCCAGAGGCAGCTCTGCGTGTGACGTCCCAGGTTGTACACTGCGTTACCTAACCCTTACCGTAACCCTTACCCTAACCCTTCTCACCCTTACCATTACCCAAATCCTTACCTTTACTTTTTCCTTACCCTTACTCTTTCCTTTAACCATAACCTTACCCTTACCCTATACCTTACTCCAACCCTTCCCCTTACCTTCCCCTTCCCCTTACACTTAACCTAACCCTTACCCTTCTGCTTCCCCTAAAACATATCCTAACACATTCCCTTACCCTTACACTTACCCTAACCCTTTCTATTACCCTTACACTTACTCTTGCCCTAATCCTTGCTTGCACCCTTACACTTATCCTAACCCTTACCCTTACCCTTACTCAAACCCTTACTCTAACCCTTACCCTGACCCGTACCATTTCCCTTACCCTTACCCTTATTCATACCATTACCCTTACCCTTAACCTTACCCTTACATTAACACTTACCCTAACCCTTAACCTTTCTGCTACACTTACCCTTTTCCTAAACCTAAACCTTACCCTTACCCTTACCCTTAACCTAAGCCTAAACCTCAAACCTTACCGTAAACCTTACCCTTTCTGCTACACTTACCCTTAGCCTAAATCTAAACCTTACACTTACTCTTAGCATAACCCTCACCCTTACCATTACCCATACCCTTATCCTTACCCTAACCCTTACCTTTACACTGACTGTTACCATTAACCTTACACTTACCCTAACACTTATCCTGAACCTAACCCTTACCCTAAACCTTACGCCAATCCTTACATTAACCCTAACCCTTACCCTAAACCTTACACTTACTCTTAACATTAACCTTACCCTTAACCTTTAGCTAATACTTAACCTTACGTTTTTCTCACCCTAACCCTATAATTAACCATAACCATTACGCTAACACTTAACCTTAACCTTACAATAAGCCATACAACAACACGTAAATGTACACTTATGCTTACAGTTACCCTAGGAATTACTCGTTCAATGACTCCTACCCTTACCCTTACACTTACCCTTACCCTTACCCTTCTCCATACCATTACCCTTACCCTAAACCTTACACTTACCCTTATCCTTACCCTAACCCTCACCCTTACCATTAACCATACCCTTACTCTTCTCCTTACCCTAAACCTTACCCCAACCCTTACCCTAACCCTTACATTAACCCTAACCCTTAACCTAAACCTTACACTTACTCTTAACCTTAACCTTACCCTTAAACTAATACATACCCGTACATTTCCCTCACCATAACCCTAATTTTAACAGTACCCATTACCCTAACACTTATCCTTACCTAACCCTAACCCTTACTCTAACCCTTACCCTGTCCTGTACCCTTACACTTACCCTTACCCTTACACTTACCCTAACCCTTTCCCTTACCATTACCGATACCCTTACCCTTACCCTTACCCTTACCCTTACCCTTACCCTTATCCTTACCATTACCCTTACCCTTAACCTAACCTTTATCCTAACACCCTTACCCTAATCCTACACCTTTCTGCTACACTTACCCTTAGCCTAAATCTAAACCTTACACTTACCCTTACCCTTTCCCTCACCCTTACCATTACCCATATCCTTACTCTTCCTTTTACCGTTATCATTAACCTTAACCTTACCCTATCCCTTACAATTATCCTTGTCCATACAACTTACCCTTACCCTAACACTTACCCTTAACCTAACTCTACACCTAAACCTTACCTGAAACCTTACCCTGACCCTTACATTAACCCTAACCCTTATCCTAAACCTTACTCTTAACCTTAACCTTACCCGTAACCTTAACCTAATCCTTACCCTTACGTTTCCCTCACCATAAGCCTAAAATTTACCCTAACCATTACCCTAACACCCTTACCCTAACCCTTACTCTAACCCTTACAATGACCCATACCCTTACACATACACTTACACTTACTCTTACCCTAAACCTTACCCTTACCCTAACACTTACCCTTATCGTAAACCTTACCCTTTCTGCTACACTTACCATTAGCCTAAATCTAAATCTTACACTTACCCTTACTTGAACCGAATACTTACCCTTACATTTCCCTCACCCTAACCCTAAAATTAACCCTAACCATTATTCTAACCCTTACCCTCACCCATACCCTTACACTCACCCTTACCCTTACATTACCCTAACTCTTACCCATACCATAACCCATACCCTAACACATATTTGTACCCTTAACCTTACCGTTACTCTTACCCTTACCCTTACTCTATCCGTTACCCTTACGCTTACCCTTAACATAAACATTACCATTAATCTTACCCTTACGCTAACCCTTACCCTATCCCTTACACTTTTCCTTATCCATACCCTTAACCTTACCCCAACCCTTACCCTTAAGCTGAACCTAACCCTAAACCTTACCCCAAACCTTTCCCTGAACCTTACATTAACACTAACCCTTAACCTAAACCTTACACTTACTCTTAACCTTAACCTTACCCTTAACCTTACCCTTAACCTTAAGCTAGTACTTAACCTTACATTTTTCTCACCCTAATCCTAAAATTAACCCTAACCATTACCCTAACACTTAACCGTTACACTTACCCTTATTCTATCCGTTACCCTTACGCTTTCCCTTAACATAAACCTTACCCTTGACCTTACCCTTACCATAAGCCATACAGCAACACTTACATGTACACTTACGCTTACACTTACCCTAGCAATTACTCGTACAATTACCCTTACCCTTAACCTAAGCCGAAACTTTAAACCTTACAGTAAACCTTACCCTTTCTGCTACACTTCCCCTTAGCCTAAATCTAAACCTTACACTTACCCTTACTGTAACCCTCACCCTTATCATTACCAATACCCTTACTCTTACCCTTACCCTAACCCTTACTCTAACCCTTACAATTACCCGTACTTTTACACATACCCTTACACTTACCCTTACTCTTAAACTTACACTAACCCTTACCCTTAACTAAATCTAACCCTTACACTAAACATCATCCTTACACTTACCATTATCCCTTCTCTTACCCTTATCCTAAACGTTTCCCAAACCCTTATCCTTACATTAAACCTAACCCTTACCATAACTCTTAACCTTATCCTTAAACTTAACCTAATACTTACCCTTATGTTTCCCTCACCCTAAACCTAAAATTAGCCTAACCATTACCCTAACACTTACCCTTACTCTAACGCTTACCCTGAACTGTACCCTTACACTTCCACTTACCCACTTAAGTGTAAGAGTTAGGATAACGTTAACCTTAAGGGTGACCCTTTAGCTTATCCTTAATGTTTATGGTTAGGTTAAGAAAAAGGGTAATGGTTTGGTAAGGGTAAGGTTAAGGGTAATTGTACGAGTAATTGCTAGGGTAAGTGTAAGCGTAAGTGTACATGTAAGTGTTGTTGTATGGCTTATGGTAAGGGTAAGGTCAAGGGTAAGGTTTATGTTAAGGGTAAGCGTAAGGGTAACGGATAGAGTAAGGGTAAGGGTAAGGTTAAGGGTAACGGTAAGGTTAAGGGTACAAATATGTGTTAGGGTATGGGTTATGGTATGGGTAAGAATAAGGGTAAGTGTAAGGGTAAGGGTCAGGGTAATGGTAAGAGTAAGGGTTAGGGTTAGGGTAAGGTTAAGTGTTAGGGTAATGGTTAGGGTTAGTTTTAGGGTTAAAGTCAGGAAAACGTATGCGTAAGTATTAGGTGAATGTTAAGGGTAAGGTTAAGGTTAAGAGTAAGTGTAAGGTTTAGGGTAAGGGTTAGGGTTAATGTAAGGGTCAGGGTAAGGGTTGGGGTAAGGTTTAGGGTAAGGGTTAGGTTACGAATAAGTGTTAGGGTAAGGGTAAGGTTAATGGTAACCGTAAGTGTAAGGGTAAGGGTTAGGGTAAGGGGAAGAGTAAGGGGAAGGGGAAGTCTAAGGGTCCGGGACAGGGTAAAAGTTAGAGTAAGGGTTAGGGTTAGGGTTCGGTAAGGATAAGTGTTAGGGTAATGGTTACGGTTAATTTTAGGGTTATGGTGAGGGAAACGTAAGGGTATGTATTAGTTTAAGGGTAAGGTTAAAGTTAAGATTAAGTGTAAGGTTTAGGTTAAGGGTTAGGGTTAGAGTAAGGGTTAGGGTTAGGGTTAGGTTAAGGGTTAGGGATAATGTAAGGGTCAGGGTAAGGGTTGGGGTAAGGTTTAGTTTAAGGGTAAAAGTAAGTATAATGGTAAGGGTAAGAGTGAAGGTTAGGGTAATGGTTAGATTTAGGTAAGGGTGAGGGTTCGGGTAAGGTTTAGAATTAGGCAAACGGTAAGTGCAGCAGAAAGGGTAAGGTTTAGGATAAGGGTAAGTGTTAGGATAAGGGTAAGGTTTAGGGTTAGCTTAATAGTAAGGTTAAGGGTAATTGTACGAGTAATTGCTAGGGTAAGTGCAAGCGTAAGTGTACATGTAAGTGTTGTTGTATGGCTTATGGTAAGGTTTAGGTTAAGGTTAAGGTTTATGTTAAGTGTAAGTGTAAGGGTAACGGAGACAGTAAAGGTAAGGGTAAGGGGAACGGTAAGGTTAAGGCTACAAGTACGTGTTAGGGTATGGGTTATGGTAAGGGTAAGGGTTAGGGTAAGGGTAAGTGTAAGGGTACGGGTCAGGGTAAGGGTTAGAGTAAGGGTTAGAGTTACGGTTAGGGTTAGGGTAAGGGTAAGTGTTGGGGTAATGGTTAGGGTTAATTTTAGGGTTAGGGTGAGGGAAACGTAAGGGTAAGTGTTAGTGTAATGGTTAAGGTTAAGGTTAAGAGTAAGTGTAAGTTTTAGGGTAAGGGTTAGGGTTAATGTAAGGGTCAGGGTAAGGGTTGGGGTAAGGTTTAGGGTTAGGGTTAGGTTAAGGGTAAAGATTAGGGCAAGGGTAAGGGCATGGATAAGGATAAGTGTAAGTGTTAGGGTAAGGGTAATGTTAAAGGTAACAGTAAGTGTAAGGAGAAGGGTTAGGGTAAGGGTAAGGGTAAGAGTATTGGTAATGATAAGGGTGAGGGTTACAGTAGGGGTAAATGCAAGGTTTAGATTTCGGCTAAGGGTAAGTGTAGCAGAAAGGGTAAGGTTTACTGTAAGGTTTCGGCTTAGGTTAAGGGTAAGGGTAAGGGTAATTGTACGAGTAATTTTAGGGTTAGGGTAAGGTCAAGTGTTAGGGTAATGTTTAGGGTTAATTTTAGGGTTAGGGTGAGGGAAACGTAAGGTTAAGTATTAGGTTACAGCTAAGGTTAAGGTTAAGAGTAAGTGTAAGGTTTAGGGTAAGGGTTAGGGTTAATTTAAGGGTCAGGGTAAGGGTTGGGGTAAGGTTTAGGGTAAGGGTTAGGGTTAATTTAAGGGTCAGGGTAAGGGTTGGGGTAAGGTTTAGGGTAAGGGTTAGGTTAAGGGTAAGTGTTAGGGTAAGAGTAAGGTTAATGGTAACCGTAAGTGTAAAGGTAAGGGTTAGGGTAAGGGTAAGAATAAGGGTATGGGTAATGGTAAGGGTGAGGGTAACAGTAAGGGTAAGTGTAAGGTTTAGATTTAGGCTAAGGGTAAGTGTAGCAGAAAGGGTAAGGTTTACGGTAAGGGTAAGTGTTAGGATAAGGGTAAGGTTTAGGGTTAGGTTAAGGGTAAGGGATAGGGTAAGGGATAGGGTAAGGGATAGGGATAGGGTAAGGTAAGGGTAAGGGTTAGGGTAACCGTAAGGGTAAGGGTACGGGTAGAAGTATGTGTTAGAGTAGGGGTTATGGTAAGGGTAAGGGTAAGGGTTAGGGTAAGAGTAAGTGTAAGGGTATGTGTAAGTGTACGGGTCACTGTAAGTGTTAGAGTAAGGGTTATGTTAGGGGTAACTGTTAGGGTAATGGTTAGGGTTAATTTTAGGGTTAGTGTGAGGAAAACGAAAAGGTAAGTATTAGGTTAAGGTTAAGAGCAAGTGTAAGGTTTAGGTTAAGGGTAAGGGTTAATGTAAGCGTCCTGGAAAGGGTTCAGGTAAGGTTTAGGGTTAGAGTTAGGTTAGGGTTAAGTGTTAGGAAAAGGGTAAGTTGTATGTATAAGAATAAGTGTGAGAGTAAGGGTATTGGTAATGATAAGGGTGAGGGTTAAGGATAAGGTATAAGGATAAGAGTATTTTAATTTTTTAATTCAATTAATTTTAAATTAAAATTTTTTAATTTAATTAATTAATATTTTAATTGTACGAGTAATTGTTAGGGTAAGTTTAAGCGTTGTTGTATGGCTTAAGGGTAAGGTTAAGTGTTAGCGTAATGGTTATGGTTAATTATAGGGTTAGGGTGAGAAAAACGTAAGGTTAAGTATTAGCTTAAGGTTAAGGGTAAGGTTAATGTTAAGAGTAAGTGTAAGGTTTAGGGTAAGGGTTAGGGTTAATGTAAGGGTCAGGGTAAGGGTTGGGGTAAGGTTTAGGGTAAGGGTTAGGTTCAGGATAAGTGTTAGGGTAAGTGTAAGGTTAATGGTAACCGTAAGTGTAAAGGTAAGGGTTAGGGTAAGGATAAGGGTATGGGTAATGGTAAGGGTGAGGGTTATGCTAAGAGTAAGTGTAAGGTTTAGATTTAGGCTAAGGGTAAGTGTAGCAGAAAGGGTAAGGTTTACGGTAAGGTTTGAGGTTTAGGCTTAGGTTAAGGGTAAGGGTAAGGGTAAGGGTAAGGTTTAGGTTTAGGAAAAGGGTAAGTGTAGCAGAAAGGTTAAGGGTTAGGGTAAGTGTTAGGGTAAGGGTAAGGTTAAGGGTAAGGGTAATGGTATGAATAAGGGTAAGGGTAAGGGAAATGGTACGGGTCAGGGTAAGGGTTAGAGTAAGGGTTTGAGTAAGGGTAAGGGTAAGGGTTAGGATAAGTGTAAGGGTGCAAGCAAGGATTAGGGCAAGAGTAAGTGTAAGGGTAATAGAAAGGGTTAGGGTAAGTTTAAGGGTAAGGGAAAGTGTTAGGATATGTTTTAGGGGAAGCAGAAGGGTAAGGGTTAGGTTAAGTGTAAGGGGAAGGGGAAGGTAAGGGGAAGGGTTGGAGTAAGGTATAGGGTAAGGGTAAGGTTATGGTTAAAGGAAAGAGTAAGGGTAAGGAAAAAGTAAAGGTAAGGATTTGGGTAATGGTAAGGGTGAGAAGGGTTAGGGTAAGGGTTACGGTAAGGGTTAGGTAACGCAGTGTACAACCTGGGACGTCACACGCAGAGCTGCCTCTGGCAAGGTGAGTGAGGAACAGATGTAGCAGTTGTTGTGTTGTAGGTCTCACTGTTCCTCTAAGCATCCCCTCTGTCTTTTAGAGGTGTTGTAGCTGTTTGAAGAGGGTAGATTGAAGCATCTGCCTCGGGGGCTGGTAAGCGGCAGAGGTAAGGGAGCAGATGAGAGTAACTTACCTAGTTGTGCTGTGTCTTTGGATGCTGCATCGGCCTATGCGTTTCTTTTTCTTTCACAGGTGTCTCGCACAGGCTCAAAGGAGCAAACTGCACTCTGAAGAGCTGTGTAAGAAGAGGGGCTGGTCATGAGCTGGGTTGGAGCAGAACGACCAAGTAGCACAAGGTGACTATGAAAGGTGTCCGTCTTGCTTTGCAGGTGCCGTGGCAGGCTCTCCACAGAAGTGGATAAGGATATGAGATAAGGCCAGAGAGCGACAAGGAGCGGCACGTGCAGGGATGGTTTTGAAGCGCTGCGGTGGCTTACTCTTCTGTTCATCAGGTGCCACAGGCAAGGTGGGTTGTAACATCAGTCGTTATATTTGCATGAAAGCAGTTCACTTGAATGCCACAGTGCATCTGAGTAGGGTGTTCTAGCAGAACAAGCTTGTCTGGCACAGCGGTGCCTGATGGCAGTGTGTTTCCTCAGGTGAAGAGGTGCCTGAAGCCCCATCCTATCTAGCCTGCACACAATTATCTGAGAATGAAAGCTGCTTTCCAGTAATTCAGAAAGCCAAGTTACGTCTCAGCCTTGAGCATCTCGGGCTTTGGGGCCTGTCTGTAACATTTGGCACCAGCACTAATACTTTTTTTGGCATATGTTTAGCGTTTGGTGCCTGTGTCTGGGATTTGGGCCCTGTCTCGAACCAGTGGGGCTTTGTCCTGGGTTTTGGAGCCTGCCTCTAGAGTTCAGGGCCTGTGATTAGGCTTTTGGGGTCTGTGTCTGGGGGCCGGTATCTGGGGGCAAGGGGGGAGCTGCTTGTAGACCCTTGGGGCCGGCATTGAGGGGGTTGGGAGCTGACTCTACACCTTTGGGGCCTGCTTCTGGGGGCGGGGTGGGGTTGAGACCAGCATCTGGGGGAGGGGTGGGAGCTCTTTGTATTCCTTTGGAGCCTGTGTCGGGGGGCGGGGGGGGGGGGGGGAAGGGGAGGGTTGGTTGGGAGGTGCTTGTACACTGTTGGAGCCTGGGTTGAGGGAGGAGGTTTGGAGCTGCTTCTACACCTTTGGGCCTGGCATCGGGGGTAGGGGGTTGGGTGCTGGTTGTAGGGGCCTGTGTTTGGGGGGGGGGGGCTTGGGACCTGCGTCTGGGGGAGGGGTGGGAGCTGCTTGTACACCTTTGGGGCCTGCATGTGTGGGGGGTCAGGGCCTGTGTCTAGCGGGCTGGGAACTGCTTGTACAATGTAGGAATCTGTTTCTGCAGGGTGGCTGGGAGCTGTTTGTACAACTTTGGGGCCAGCATCTGGGGGTGGCTGGGAGCTGCCTGTACACTGTAGGGGCCTGTGTTTGTGGGGGCCTTGGGGGCCTCCCTCGGGGGGGGGGGGGGGAGGGTTGGGAGCTGCTTGTATAGGGTAGGGGGCGTGCCTGGCAGGGGTTGGGAGCTGCTTGTAGAATTTGGGTCGCTGTGTCTGGGGGGTCGGTTGGGGCCTGTGTCTCAGGGGTGTTGGGAACTGGTTGTACACCTTTGGGTCCTGTCTCAGGGGGGGAGCTACTTGTACACTTTTGGGGTCTGTATTTGAGGGGGGTTGGGAGCTGCTTGTGCACTTTTGGACCTATGTTTAGGCTGGTTGGGAGTTGCTCATGCATTCTAGGTGCCTCCCTTTTGAGAAGGGTTGGGGCCTGCATCTGTGGGTGGTTGGGAGCTGCTTGTACACTATAGGGGCCATGGTCTTGGAGGGGGGTCTGGGCTGTTTATACACCTTTGTGGCCTGTGTTTGGGGGGGGGGGGGTGGGCCTGTGCCTGGGGAAGTTGGGAGCTGTTTGTTCACTCTAGGAGCCTCCATTTGGGGGTCTTTGGGGCCTCCCTTTGAGGGGGAGGGAGTTGGGAGTTGGTTGTACACCTCCGCATCCCGTGTCTTGGGGGGGGTGGGGGGAGTGGGACCGGTCTCTGAAGGGGCGGGTTGTGAGCTGCTTGTACACCTGTGTCGGGGGGAGTGTAGGGGGGTTGGCGGGGGTCGGGTCCGGGTCTTGGGCCAGTGTCTGGGTGGAGTCCAGTTCTTGGGAGGGGGTGGTGGGGTAGGAGCTGCTTGTGGGCAGTTGGGGTCTGCATCTGGGTGTGGTTGGTGCCTGCTTCTGTTGGCAGTTTGGGGCCTGCTTGTAGACTTGTGCAGCCTGGGTTTGGGGGCTTTTCTGTAACGTTTGGGGCCTGCATTTTTGCTTTGGGATGCATCTTGAGCTTTTGAGGCCTAGCAGTAGCATTTGGGGCCTGCATCTGGGGCTTTTCTGTAGCATTTTGGTTGCGTATTTGTGATTTGGGGCCTGTATCGTGGGTTTTGCCTTTTTTGTAGTTTCCATCTTTGTGTGTGTGTGTTTCGTTGTTGGTTGTCTGGGGTTAGGGGCAGTTTGGGGTTTGGATTAAGGTCAGTGTCATTAGCGTTAGGGGGTTGATAATAAGGGTTAGGGTTGTGGTTAGAGTTGTTAGGTTTAAGGGGAATAAGGATTTCAGGGTAAGGGGATCAAGGTTGTGGGAATAAAAATGTTGTTTTTGCGCAGTTACATCCTGTAGAGGGAAGGAAGGTGGTATTGAGATATGCTTGCAGTGATAAGACAGCTTAACAGTGTGAAATGAGTTCATCTGATTCGTGTCAATATGGAACAATGCTAGGGCCGCATGATATGATGAAAAGTCTGAGAAAACCGGAGTGGTTAATGTATATAGTTCTTGTATCTTGCAAAGGAATGGTCCAGCAATTCGGGTCAATAGGGGATAAGAGAACAAAGGGGTTTCAGAAAAACTGCTAACTTTTACAACTCTTGATGGGACACTATGCAAGTGTCTGCCATCCAGCCAAGATGGACAAAGGAGATGGACAAGAGAAAAGCCTGGGAGGAAGACTACGAGCCTTCAGTACGAGCGGCCCCCAGAGGGACCACCGGAGACTGATAACGCCTGCACCAGTGGGAGGGTTTGGATTCTGGGAACTAATTAGAATAACCCTGCCTTTTGTAGAAGTAGTAATGAATATGTATTAGCCTAGCAGCATAAAAACCAGCCACCTAATGTAACTTGTGTGCGTCTTGGTGGAGCAGAGACTCCTGGCGCACCCAGCGCTGCTTGCTTACCTCTATTCATTTAATAAATTGTAAATTTCAATTGCAATCCTATTTGGGACCCAGTCATTTATTACAAGTGGGCGCTCGTCCGGGAGGGCTTTGGTTCCTGATTTCTGGTTTGATCTAGGAGAGGCACCCCCACCATTTGGTGGCTGCTGTTTGAGTCAGGTCGGAACTCATGGCATCTTGAACCTGAATAAAGGTAAGCAAAGTTTCTGATTCTTTTTTTCAGCTCCCTTGCCAGCTGCAGCACTATATTTTGCCCGTAATTGTGCGTGTGAAGATCCGAACGAAGATGACGGAGTCGTAAGCATTTAAAGCGTATACCGTTTGGTTGGGTGGGGTTCGGTTGCCTGTGTGTGTAAGAGTGTGACTGAGATGGAACTTAGTTCCGAAGCGATTGTGGAGGTCTTCTAACCGCGGTTCCAATCTCCTGCGAGGGACTTGGCCGGCGAAGGACCGAAGGGATTCCTATAGGATTTGTGGGTGTGTGATAGGTCCTCGACCCCCTGCAAGACACTCTTACTAAGGTAACCAAGGGCTGTGGGAATTGCCAGAGTAAAATTCCTAGATGGGTCAGACAAAATCGAAGACCAGAGACCAGAAGAAAGGGAGCAAATTACCAGTCATACCACCAGAAAGTCCATTAGGAATAACGATTCGAAATTGGAATGATAGGGACCCCAGAAAAGGAAAAAGTAAATTAAAAATGGTCCAGTATTGTGTGACAGAATGGCCAAAGGAGCCTTTAAGACTACATGTCTTTTGGCCTGTTTTTGGATCCTTCGAAGACTGGATTTGCCAGGCCTTAAATATCCATGTTAATTCAAAGGAAGCTTTTAGCCAGGAAGAAAGTGATTATGCAGGATTATGGATCAGGAAGACTTCAGGTCCTTTTCCAGCCTCAATATTTACACTAAAAGCAGGTAAGAAATTTGAAGAACAAGAAGAACATGAAAAAGAAAAAGAAGATAAACGTGAGCCGTTGGATAAGCTACCACCTCCATATCCTAACAATCCACCCCCGGCGGCTCCCCCTCCGGTGGCTGTGGTATCGCCACCAGTACCACCGTTGCCCCAGCTTCCACCACCAACAGCACCAGAATTAGACCGACCTCCGGCCGCATGCAGGAGAAGTAGGACGGATGTATCTGAGAGGGCTTCTCTATATCCCTTAAGGGAGGTAACTGGTGTATAACTGGTGCGCGTCTTGGTGGAACAGAGACTCCCGGCGTACCCAGCACTGTTTGCTTACCTCTATTCATTCAGTGAATTGTAAACTTTGATTGTAATCCTATTTGGGACTTTTATTTATTATAACAGACAACCTTGTAAAACGCAGACAACCAGAATCCTTACAGCAATTAGGTGGAAATCACGGCGTAAGAAACATTACCACCTCAAAGAGTAAAAACCTCAAAAGAAATGTGACTTGTAACAGGCCAGCAGCTGTGTATTTTCTGTGAAGCACCAGCTAGATTATGAACCTTGAATAGCACAGTTAAAGGGGAAACAGGGGAGGGTCCCGGTCCTCGGCAGAAAAAAAAAGTGTATAAACTGTGTATGGAATTAGTAGGCACCCTCCTGCTTGTGGGACACCCGCCATTGTAATCTCGAATAATAATGCTACTGTACTGAGATCCTCGACTCAGCCTATGCTATTTGCTACAGATTGATTCAGGGTTTTAAGGTTTCAGGGATTGGGCACTAGGGTTGGGTTTCAGGGTAAGGGGTTTCAGGGTTTATGTTTAGGATTTTAAGGTTTTTAGGGTTGGAGTTTTAACGGTTAGGGTTTTAAGGATTTGGGGGTTAGGGTTTTAAGGGTTTCAGGGTTAGCGTGTTAGGGTATTAGAGTTTTTTGGGTTGTAGTGTTGATATGTTTTTTAGGGTTAGAGTCTTAAGGTTTTATTTTTGGTCAGTTATTTACGGTTAGGGTTTTAAGATCTTTTTTTTTTTTTTTTTTTTTTTCAGGTTAGTTTCTCCAGGGCCAGGGTTTTGAGTATCCTAATTTTGGGGGTTTGGATTTTGAGCATCTTAATTTTTGGGGTTAGGCTTTTGTGTGCCCTAATTTTTTGGGATCGGCTTTCAAGCATCCTAAGTAGTTGGGTTAGGGTTTTGAGCATCTTAATATTTTGGGTCTGGGTAATGAGCATCCTCAGTTTTCAGGATAGGGTTTTGAGCATCTTAATGTTTCCAGGATAGGGTTTGGAGCGTCCTAATGTTTTGGGTTGGGGCTTTGAGCGTCCTAATGTTTTTGGGTTAGGGTTTGGAGCGTCCTAAATTTTGAGGATAGGGTTCTGAGCATCTCAGTGTTTCCAGGATAGGGTTTTGAGCGTCCTAAGTATTTGGGATAGGTCTTTGAGCTTCCTAATGTTTTCCGGATAGGGTTTGGAGCATCTTAATGTTTTGGGTTTGGGTTTTGAGCGTCCGAATGTTTTTGGGTTAGGGCTTGGAGCATCCTAATGATTTTGGGTTAGGGCTTTGAGCGTCCTGTTTTCGGGATAGGGTTTTGAGCGTCCAAAGTTTTTGGGTTTGGGTTTTGAGCGTCCAAAGTGTTATAAGTTGCCCCCTTAATTAATTTTCAGAGAGCATTGTATTAATCATAGAAAGGAATTTATTGAGTAAGCAAACATCAAGCAAAACAGCACTGGGCAGCCGGGGAGTCTCAGCTCCGCCAACGGCACGCACCTCACCCCTGCCAGGGTCCCTTTTTATACCTTGCTAATTCTGGGATTACTCAGCACATCCTGGTATATTCTGCGACTGCGCGCACTGTTGCTATGTTCCCTCAACATAACCCTAAAATTAACCGTAACCATTACCCTAACACTTATCCTTACCTAACCCTAACCCTAACCCTTACTCTAACTTTTAACCCTGACCCATAACCTTAGACTTCCCCTACCCTTACCCTTACTCTTCCCCTTACCCTAACCCTTACCCTTACACTTACGGTTACCATTAACCTTACCCTTACACGAACACTTACCCTTACCCTATCCCTTACACTAATCCTTATCCATACAACTTCCGCTTACCCTAACACTTAACCTTAACCTAACCCTAACCCTAAACCTTACCTGAACCCTTACCCTGACCCTTACATTAACCCTAACCCTAAAATTTAACCTTAACCTTACCCTTAACTTTAACCTAATACTTACCCTTACTTTTCCCTCACCCTAACCCTAAAATTAACCCTAACCATTACCCCAACACTTACCCTTACCCTAACCCTTACCCTTACCATAACCCATACTCTAACACATACTTCTACCCGTACCCGTACCCTTACCGTAACCCTTACCCTTACCGTTACCATAACCCTTACCCTTACCCTATCCCTTACCCTTAACCTAACCCTAAACCTTACCCTTATCCTAACACTTACCCTTACCGTAAACCTTACCCTTTCTGCTACACTTACCCTTAGCCTAAATCTAAACCTTACACTTACCCTTAGCCTAACCCTCGCCCTTACCATTACCCATACCTTTATTCTTACCCTTACCGTAACCCTACGGTTACCATTAACCTTACCCTTACCCTAACACTTATCCTGAACCTAACCCTTACCCTAAACCTTACCCCAACCCTTACCCTGACCCTTACATTAACCCTAACCTCTACCCTAAACCTTACACTTACTTTTAACCTTAACCTTACCCTTAACATTCACCTAATACTTACGCATACATTTTCCTGACTTTAACCCTAAAACTAACCCTTACCCTAACCCTTACACTTACCCTAACCCTAACCCTTACTCTAACCCTTACCCTGACCTGTACCCTTACACTTACCCTTACCCTTATACTTACCCTAATTCTTACCCATACCATAACCCATACCCTAACACATATTTGTACCCTTAACCTTACCCTTACCCTTAACCTTACCCTTACCCTTACTCTATCCGTTACCCTTACGCTTACCCTTAACATAAACCTTACCCTTGACCTTACCCTTACCATAAGCCCTACAACAACACTTACATGTACACTTATGCTTGCACTTACCCTAGCAATTACTCGTACAATTACCCTTAACCTAACCATAAACATTAAGGATAAGCTTAAGGGTCACCCTTAAGGTTAACGTTATCCTAACACTTAAGGGAACTTATTCTATCTGTTAGATAACGGATAGAACTTATTCTATCCGTTACTCTTACACTTTCCCTGTTAAGGGAAAGTGTAAGAGTAATGGATAGAATAAGGGTAAGTGTAACGGTTAAGTGTTAGGGTAATGGTTAGGGTTAATTTTAGGATTAGGGTGAGAAAAATGTAAGGTTAAGTACTAGCTTAAGGTTAAGGGTAAGGTTAAGTTTAAGAGTAAGTGTAAGGTTTAGGTTAAGGGTTAGGGTTAATGTAAGGTTCAGGGAAAGGTTTGGGGTAAGGTTTAGGGTTAGGTTCAGCTTAAGGGTAAGGGTTGGGGTAAGGTTAAGGGTATGGATAAGGATAAGTGTAAGGGATAGGGTAAGGGTAAGGGTTAGCGTAAGGGTAAGATTAATGGTAAGGTTTATGTTAAGGGTAAGCGTAAGGGTAACGGATAGAGTAAGGGTAAGGGTAATGGTAAGGTTAAGGGTACAAATATGTGTTAGGGTATGGGTTATGGTATGGGTAAGAGTTAGGGTAATGTAAGGGTAAGGGTGAGTGTAAGGGTATGGATCAGGGTAAGGGTTAGAGTAAGGGTTAGGGTAAGGGTATGTGTTAGAATAATGGTTAGGGTTAATTTTAGGGTTAGGGTGAGGGAAACGTAAGGGTAAGTATTGGGTTAAGGTAAGGGTAAGTGTAAGGTTTAGATTTAGGCTAATGGTAAACGTAGCAGAAAGGGTAAGGTTTACGATAAGGGTAAGTGTTAGGGTAAGGGTAAGGTTTAGGGTAACATAAAGGGTAAGGATTACGGTAAGGGTAAGGGTACGGGTAGAATTTGTTAGAATATGGCTTATGGTAAGGGTAAGGTTTAGGGTAAGAGTAAGTGTAAGTGTATGTGTAAGGGTACGGGTCATTGTAAGGGTTAGAGTAAGGGTTAGGGTAAGGGTAGGTGTTAGGGTAATGGTTAGGGTTAATTTTAGGGTTAGGGTGAGGGAAATGGAAGGGTAAGTATTAGGTTAAGGTTAAGGGTAAGGTTAAGGTTAAGAGTAAGTGTAAGTTTTAGGGTAAGGGTAAGTGTTAGGGTAATGGTTAGGGTTAATTTTAGGTGTATGGTGACGGATAAGAAAGGGTAAGTAGTAGGTTAAGGTTAAGCGTAAGGTTAAGGTTAAGAGTAAGTGTAAGTTTTAGGGTACGGTTTAGGGTTAATGTAAGGGTCAGGGTAAGTGTTTGGGTAAGATTTAGGGTTAGGGTAAGAGTAAGTATATGGGTAATGGTAAGGGTAAGTGTTAGGGTTAGGGTAAGTGTAAGGTTTAGATTTAGGCTAAGGGTAAGTGTAGCAGAAAGGGTAAGGTTTACGGTAAGTGTAAGTGTAAGGATAAGGTTAAGGTTTAGGCTTACGTTAAGGGTAAGGGTAATGCTTTGGTAAGGGTAAGAGTAAGGGTAAAGGTAAGGGTTACGGTAAGGGTAAGGGTACTGGTAGAAGTATGTGTTAGAGTACGGCTTATGGTAAGGGTACAAATAGCTCCCCCCCAGAGACAGGACCCAAAGGTGTACAACCAGTTCCCAACACCCCTGAGACACAGGCCCCAACCCCCCCCCCAGACACAGGGCCCCAAATTCTACAAGCAGCTCCCAACCCCTGCCAGGCACGCCCCCTACCCTATACAAGCAGCTCCCAACCCTCCCCCCCCCCCCGAGGGAGGCCCCCAAGCCCCCCACAAACACAGGCCCCTACAGTGTACAGGCAGCTCCCAGCCGCCCCCAGATGCTGGCCCCAAAGTTGTACAAACAGCTCCCAGCCACCCTGCAGAAACAGATTCCTACATTGTACAAGCAGTTCCCAGCCCGCTAGACACAGGCCCTGACCCCCCACACATGCAGGCCCCAAAGGTGTACAAGCAGCTCCCACCCCTCCCCCAGACGCAGGTCCCAAGCCCCCCCCCCCAAACACAGGCCCCTACAACCAGCACCCAACCTCCTACCCCCGATGCCAGGCCCAAAGGTGTAGAAGCAGCTCCAAACCTCCTCCCTCAACCCAGGCTCCAACAGTGTACAAGCACCTCCCAACCAACCCTCCCCTTCCCCCCCCCCCGACACAGGCTCCAAAGGAATACAAAGAGCTCCCACCCTTCCCCCAGATGCAGGTCTCAAACCCCCCCTGCCCCCAGAAGCAGGCCCCAAAGGTGTAGAGTCAGCTCCCAACCCCCTGAATGCTGGCCCCTAGGGTCTACAAGCAGCTCCCCCCTTGCCCCCAGATACCGGCCCCCAGACACAGACCCCAAAAGCCTAATCACAGGCCCTGAACTCTAGAGGCAGGCTCCAAAACCCAGGACAAAGCCCCAGTGGTTTGAGACAGGGCCCAAATCCTAGACACAGGCCCCAAACGCTAAACATATGCCAAAAAAAGTATTAGTGCTGGTGCCAAATGTTACAGACAGGCCCAAAAGCCCGAGATGCTCAAGGCTGAGACGTAACTTGGCTTTCTGAATTACTGGAAAGCAGCTTTAATTCTCAGATAATTGTGTGCAGGCTGATTAAGGAGCTATTGGGGAGGCAAGGACAATCCCCAGACAAGAACTGTATATCTCGAAACAAGACACTGGAACTCATGATAAGGAAGCGGCAGGCAGACAGAGAAACGAATGTAAGGACTATAAATCTCGAAACTGGACATTGGAATTCATTATAAAGATACAACAAACGGGAGAATTGGCAACAACCAGCTCTTGCAATTAAGAAACATGCCAATTCAGCAGATTCCTGACCAAAGGTGAAAAGTACACTGTGAGGAAGACTCGGGGTCTTCCTCCCAAAGACCCCTGCCCACGTCCCAAAGACCCCTGCCCACAATTCTTGGAAGGCTCTGCGCAGGCGCAAGGTGCCAAAAGGCTAATTAGCATGAGAAGCGAGGGAAGGCGGGGATAGGTAATGCATATGTATAGGTGCTTGTAGAATATTGATAGACTGATTGTATAAATTCAAGACTGCTTTCTGCTTTGGGTATGCACGATAGGTGGAGAGATCCCCCGTGCATCCAGCGCTGCAATAAAGAATATACCACTTAAAGGAATTTTGGCTTCGATCTTTGAATCTAGGCTAGATAGGATGGGGCTCCAGGCACCTCTTCACCTGAGGAAACACACTGCCATCAGGCACCGCTGTGCCAGACAAGCTTGTTCTGCTAGAACACCCTACTCAGATGCACTGTGGCATTCAAGTGAACTGCTTTCATGCAAATATAACGACTGATGTTACAACCCACCTTGCCTGTGGCACCTGATGAACAGAAGAGTAAGCCACCGCAGCGCTTCAAAACCATCCCTGCACGTGCCGCTCCTTGTCGCTCTCTGGCCTTATCTCATATCCTTATCCACTTCTGTGGAGAGCCTGCCACGGCACCTGCAAAGCAAGACGGACACCTTTCATAGTCACCTTGTGCTACTTGGTCGTTCTGCTCCAACCCAGCTCATGACCAGCCCCTCTTCTTACACAGCTCTTCAGAGTGCAGTTTGCTCCTTTGAGCCTGTGCGAGACACCTGTGAAAGAAAAAGAAACGCATAGGCCGATGCAGCATCCAAAGACACAGCACAACTAGGTAAGTTACTCTCATCTGCTCCCTTACCTCTGCCGCTTACCAGCCCCCGAGGCAGATGCTTCAATCTACCCTCTTCAAACAGCTACAACACCTCTAAAAGACAAAGAGGGGATGCTTAGAGGAACAGTGAGACCTACAACACAACAACTGCTACATCTGTTCCTCACTCACCTTGCCAGAGGCAGCTCTGCGTGTGACGTCCCAGGTTGTACACTGCGTTACCTAACCCTTACCGTAACCCTTACCCTAACCCTTCTCACCCTTACCATTACCCAAATCCTTACCTTTACTTTTTCCTTACCCTTACTCTTTCCTTTAACCATAACCTTACCCTTACCCTATACCTTACTCCAACCCTTCCCCTTACCTTCCCCTTCCCCTTACACTTAACCTAACCCTTACCCTTCTGCTTCCCCTAAAACATATCCTAACACTTTCCCTTACCCTTAAACTTACCCTAACCCTTACTATTACCCGTACAATTACTCTTGCCCTAATCCTTGCTTGCACCCTTACACTTATCCTAACCCTTACCCTTACTCAAACCCTTACTCTAACCCTTACCCTGACCCGTACCATTTCCCTTACCCTTACCCTTATTCATACCATTACCCTTACCCTTAACCTTACTCTTACCCTAACACTTACCCTAACCCTTAACCTTTCTGCTACACTTACCCTTTTCCTAAACCTAAACCTTACCCTTACCCTTACCCTTAACCTAAGCCTAAACCTCAAACCTTACCGTAAACCTTACCCTTTCTGCTACACTTACCCTTAGCCTAAATCTAAACCTTACACTTACCCTTACTGTTACCCTCACCCTTACCATTACCCATACCCTTATCCTTACCCTAACCCTTACCTTTACACTGACTGTTACCATTAACCTTACACTTACCCTAACACTTATCCTGAACCTAACCCTTACCCTAAACCTTACCCCAACCCTTACATTAACCCTAACCCTTACCCTAAACCTTACACTTACTCTTAACATTAACCTTACCCTTAACCTTTAGCTAATACTTAACCTTACGTTTTTCTCACCCTAACCCTATAATTAGCCATAACCATTACGCTAACACTTAACCTTACCCTTACAATAAGCCATACAACAACACTTAAATGTACACTTACGCTTACAGTTACCCTAGGAATTACTCGTTCAATGACTCCTACCCTTACCCTTACACTTACCCTTACCCTTACCCTTCTCCATACCATTACCCTTACCCTAAACCTTACACTTACCCTTATCCTTACCCTAACCCTCACCCTTACCATTAACCATACCCTTACTCTTCTCCTTACCCTAAACCTTACCCCAACCCTTACCCTAACCCTTACATTAACCCTAACCCTTAACCTAAACCTTACACTTACTCTTAACCTTAACCTTACCCTTAAACTAATACATACCCGTACATTTCCCTCACCATAACCCTAATTTTAACAGTACCCATTACCCTAACACTTATCCTTACCTAACCCTAACCCTTACTCTAACCCTTACCCTGACCTGTACCCTTACACTTACCCTTACCCTTACACTTACCCTAACCCTTTCCCTTACCATTACCGATACCCTTACCCTTACCCTTACCCTTACCCTTACCATTACCATTAACCTAACCCTTATCCTAACACCCTTACCCTAATCCTACACCTTTCTGCTACACTTACCCTTAGCCTAAATCTAAACCTTACACTTACCCTTACCCTTTCCCTCACCCTTACCATTACCCATATCCTTACTCTTCCTTTTACCGTTATCATTAACCTTAACCTTACCCTATCCCTTACAATTATCCTTGTCCATACAACTTACCCTTACCCTAACACTTACCCTTAACCTAACTCTACACCTAAACCTTACCTGAAACCTTACCCTGACCCTTACATTAACCCTAACCCTTATCCTAAACCTTACTCTTAACCTTAACCTTACCCGTAACCTTAACCTAATCCTTACCCTTACGTTTCCCTCACCATAAGCCTAAAATTTACCCTAACCATTACCCTAACACCCTTACCCTAACCCTTACTCTAACCCTTACAATGACCCATACCCTTACACATACACTTACACTTACTCTTACCCTAAACCTTACCCTTACCCTAACACTTACCCTTATCGTAAACCTTACCCTTTCTGCTACACTTACCATTAGCCTAAATCTAAATCTTACACTTACCCTTACTTGAACCGAATACTTACCCTTACGTTTCCCTCACCCTAACCCTAAAATTAACCCTAACCATTATTCTAACCCTTACCCTCACCCATACCCTTACACTCACCCTTACCCTTACATTACCCTAACTCTTACCCATACCATAACCCATACCCTAACACATATTTGTACCCTTAACCTTACCGTTACCCTTACCCTTACTCTATCCGTTACCCTTACGCTTACCCTCAAGGGTAAGGTTTATGTTAAGGGTAAGCGTAAGGGTAAGGGATAGAGTAAGGGTAAGGGTAAGGTTAAGGGTAACGGTAAGGTTAAGGGTACAAATATGTGTTAGGGTATGAGTTATGGTATGGGTAAGAATTAGGGTAAGTGTAAGGGTAAGGGTCAGGGTAATGGTAAGAGTAAGGGTTAGGGTTAGGGTAAGGTTAAGTGTTAGGGTAATGGTTAGGGTTAGTTTTAGGGTTAAAGTCAGGAAAATGTATGCGTAAGTATTAGGTGAATGTTAAGGGTAAGGTTAAGGTTAAGAGTAAGTGTAAGGTTTAGGGTAAGGGTTAGGGTTAATGTAAGGGTCAGGGTAAGGGTTGGGGTAAGGTTTAGGGTAAGGGTTAGGTTACGAATAAGTGTTAGGGTAAGGGTAAGGTTAATGGTAACCGTAAGTGTAAGGGTAAGGTTTAGGGTAAGGGGAAGAGTAAGGGGAAGGGGAAGTCTAAGGGTCCGGGTCAGGGTAAAAGTTAGAGTAAGGGTTAGGGTTAAGGTTCGGTAAGGATAAGTGTTAGGGTAATGGTTACGGTTAATTTTAGGGTTATGGTGAGGGAAACGTAAGGGTATGTATTAGTTTAAGGGTAAGGTTAAAGTTAAGATTAAGTGTAAGGTTTAGGTTAAGGGTTAGGGTTAGAGTAAGGGTTAGGGTTAGGGATAGGGTTAGGGTTAGGGTTAATGTAAGGGTCAGGGTAAGGGTTGGGGTAAGGTTTAGTTTAAGGGTAAAAGTATAATGGTAAGGGTAAGAGTGAAGGTTAGGGTAATGGTTAGATTTAGGTAAGGGTGAGGGTTAGGGTAAGGTTTAGAATTAGGCAAAGGGTAAGTGTAGCAGAAAGGGTAAGGTTTAGGATACGAGTAAGTGTTAGGATAAGGGTAAGGTTTAGGGTTAGCTTAATAGTAAGGTTAAGAGTAATTGTACGAGTAATTGCTAGGGTAAGTGCAAGCGTAAGTGTACATGTAAGTGTTGTTGTATGGCTTATGGTAAGGGTAAGGTCAAGGGTAAGGTTTATGTTAAGGGTAACCGTAAGGGTAAGGGATAGAGTAAGGGTAAGGGTAGGGTTAAGGGTAACGGTAAGGTTAAGGGTACAAATATGTGTTAGGATATGGGTTATGGTATGGGTAAGAATTAGGGTAAGTATAAGGGTAAGGGTAAGTGTAAGGGTACAGGTCAGGGTAAGGGTTAGAGTAAGGGTTAGGGTTAGGGTTAGGGTAAGGTTAAGTGTTACGGTAATGGTTAGGGTTAGTTTTAGGGTTAAAGTCAGGAAAACGTATGCGTAAGTATTAGGTGAATGTTAAGGGTAAGGTTAAGGTTAAGAGTAAGGGTAAGGTTTAGGGTAAGGGTTAGGGTTAATGTAAGGGTCAGGGTAAGGGTTGGGGTAAGGTTTAGGGTAAGGGTTAGGTTCAGGATAAGTGTTAGGGTAAGGGTAAGGTTAATGGTAACCGTAAGTGTAAAGGTAAGGGTTACGGTAAGGGTAAGAATAAGGGTATGGGTAATGGTAAGGGTGAGGGTTAGGCTAAGGGTAAGTGTAAGGTTTAGATTTAGGCTAAGGGTAAGTGTAGCAGAAAGGGTAAGGTTTACGGTAAGGGTAAGTGTTAGGATAAGGGTAAGGTTTAGGGTTAGGTTAAGGGTATGGGATCGGGTAAGGGTAAGGGTAAGGGTAAGGGTAAGGGTAAGGGTAAGGGTAAGGGTAAGGGTAAGGGTAAGGGTTATGGTAAGGGTACGGGTACGGGTAGAAGTATGTGTTAGAGTATGGGTTATGGTAAAGGTAAGGGTTAGGGTAAGGGTAAGTGTTGGGGTAATGGTTAGGGTTAATTTTAGGGTTAGGGTGAGGGAAAAGTAAGGGCAAGTATTAGGTTAAGGTTAAGGGTAAGGTTAAGGTTAAGTGTAAGTTTTAGGGTAAGGGTTAATGTAAGGGTCAGGGTAAGGGTTCAGGTAAGGTTTAGGGTTAGGGTTAGGTTAAGGTTAAGTGTTAGAGTAAGCGTAAGTAGTATGGATAAGGATAAGTGTCAGGGATAGGGTAAGGGTAAGTGTTCGGGTAAGGGTAAGGTTAATGGTAACCGTAAGTGTAAGGGTAAGGGTTAGGGTAAGGGGAAGAGTAAGAGGAAGGGGAAGGGGAAGTCTAAGGGTCCGGGTCAGGGTAAAAGTTAGAGTAAGGGTTAGGGTTAGGGTTCGGTAAGGATAAGTGTTAGGGTAATGGTTACGGTTAATTTTAGGGTTATGGTGAGGGAAACGTAAGGGTATGTATTAGTTTAAGGGTAAGGTTAAAGTTAAGATTAAGTGTAAGGTTTAGGTTAAGGGTTAGGGTTAGAGTAAGGGTTAGGGTTAGGGTTAGGGATAGGGTTAGGGTTAGGGTTAATGTAAGGGTCAGGGTAAGGGTTGGGGTAAGGTTTAGTTTAAGGGTAAAAGTATAATGGTAAGGGTAAGAGTGAAGGTTAGGGTAATGGTTAGATTTAGGTAAGGGTGAGGGTTAGGGTAAGGTTTAGAATTAGGCAAAGGGTAAGTGTAGCAGAAAGGGTAAGGTTTAGGATAAGGGTAAGTGTTAGGATAAGGGTAAGGTTTAGGGTTAGCTTAATAGTAAGGTTAAGAGTAATTGAATGAGTAATTGCTAGGGTAAGTGCAAGCGTAAGTGTACATGTAAGTGTTGTTGTATGGTTTATGATAAGGTTTAGGTTAAGGTTAAGGTTTATGTTAAGTGTAAGTGTAAGGGTAACGGAGACAGTAAAGGTAAGGGTAAGGGGAACGGTAAGGTTAAGGCTACAAGTACGTGTTAGGGTATGGGTTATGGTAAGGGTAAGGGTTAGGGTAAGGGTAAGTGTAAGGGTACGGGTCAGGGTAAGGGTTAGAGTAAGGGTTAGAGTTACGGTTAGGGTTAGGGTAAGGGTAAGTGTTGGGGTAATGGTTAGGGTTAATTTTAGGGTTAGGGTGAGGGAAACGTAAGGGTAAGTATTAGGTTACAGCTAAGGTTAAGGTTAAGAGTAAGTGTAAGGTTTAGGGTAAGGGTTAGGGTTAATTTAAGGGTCAGGGTAAGGGTTGGGGTAAGGTTTAGGGTAAGGGTTAGGTTAAGGGTAAGTGTTAGGGTAAGAGTAAGGTTAATGGTAACCGTAAGTGTAAAGGTAAGGGTTAGGGTAAGGGTAAGAATAAGGGTATGGGTAATGGTAAGGGTGAGGGTAACAGTAAGGGTAAGTGTAAGGTTTAGATTTAGGCTAAGGGTAAGTGTAGCAGAAAGGGTAAGGTTTACGGTAAGGGTAAGTGTTAGGATAAGGGTAAGGTTTAGGGTTAGGTTAAGGGTAAGGGATAGGGTAAGGGATAGGGTAAGGGATAGGGATAGGGTAAGGTAAGGGTAAGGGTTAGGGTAACAGTAAGGGTAAGGGTACGGGTAGAAGTATGTGTTAGAGTAGGGGTTATGGTAAGGGTAAGGGTAAGGGTAAGGGTTAGGGTAAGAGTAAGTGTAAGGGTATGTGTAAGTGTACGGGTCACTGTAAGTGTTAGAGTAAGGGTTATGTTAGGGGTAACTGTTAGGGTAATGGTTAGGGTTAATTTTAGGGTTAGTGTGAGGAAAACGAAAAGGTAAGTATTAGGTTAAGGTTAAGAGCAAGTGTAAGGTTTAGGTTAAGGGTAAGGGTTAATGTAAGCGTCCTGGAAAGGGTTCAGGTAAGGTTTAGGGTTAGAGTTAGGTTAGGGTTAAGTGTTAGGAAAAGGGTAAGTTGTATGTATAAGAATAAGTGTGAGAGTAAGGGTATTGGTAATGATAAGGGTGAGGGTTAAGGATAAGGTATAAGGATAAGAGTATTTTAATTTTTTAATTCAATTAATTTTAAATTAAAATTTTTTAATTTAATTAATTAATATTTTAATTGTACGAGTAATTGTTAGGGTAAGTTTAAGCGTTGTTGTATGGCTTAAGGGTAAGGTTAAGTGTTAGCGTAATGGTTATGGTTAATTATAGGGTTAGGGTGAGAAAAACGTAAGGTTAAGTATTAGCTTAAGGTTAAGGGTAAGGTTAATGTTAAGAGTAAGTGTAAGGTTTAGGGTAAGGGTTAGGGTTAATGTAAGGGTCAGGGTAAGGGTTGGGGTAAGGTTTAGGGTAAGGGTTAGGTTCAGGATAAGTGTTAGGGTAAGTGTAAGGTTAATGGTAACCGTAAGTGTAAAGGTAAGGGTTAGGGTAAGGATAAGGGTATGGGTAATGGTAAGGGTGAGGGTTATGCTAAGAGTAAGTGTAAGGTTTAGATTTAGGCTAAGGGTAAGTGTAGCAGAAAGGGTAAGGTTTACGGTAAGGTTTGAGGTTTAGGCTTAGGTTAAGGGTAAGGGTAAGGGTAAGGGTAAGGTTTAGGTTTAGGAAAAGGGTAAGTGTAGCAGAAAGGTTAAGGGTTAGGGTAAGTGTTAGGGTAAGGGTAAGGTTAAGGGTAAGGGTAATGGTATGAATAAGGGTAAGGGTAAGGGAAATGGTACGGGTCAGGGTAAGGGTTAGAGTAAGGGTTTGAGTAAGGGTAAGGGTAAGGGTTAGGATAAGTGTAAGGGTGCAAGCAAGGATTAGGGCAAGAGTAAGTGTAAGGGTAATAGAAAGGGTTAGGGTAAGTTTAAGGGTAAGGGAAAGTGTTAGGATATGTTTTAGGGGAAGCAGAAGGGTAAGGGTTAGGTTAAGTGTAAGGGGAAGGGGAAGGTAAGGGGAAGGGTTGGAGTAAGGTATAGGGTAAGGGTAAGGTTATGGTTAAAGGAAAGAGTAAGGGTAAGGAAAAAGTAAAGGTAAGGATTTGGGTAATGGTAAGGGTGAGAAGGGTTAGGGTAAGGGTTACGGTAAGGGTTAGGTAACGCAGTGTACAACCTGGGACGTCACACGCAGAGCTGCCTCTGGCAAGGTGAGTGAGGAACAGATGTAGCAGTTGTTGTGTTGTAGGTCTCACTGTTCCTCTAAGCATCCCCTCTGTCTTTTAGAGGTGTTGTAGCTGTTTGAAGAGGGTAGATTGAAGCATCTGCCTCGGGGGCTGGTAAGCGGCAGAGGTAAGGGAGCAGATGAGAGTAACTTACCTAGTTGTGCTGTGTCTTTGGATGCTGCATCGGCCTATGCGTTTCTTTTTCTTTCACAGGTGTCTCGCACAGGCTCAAAGGAGCAAACTGCACTCTGAAGAGCTGTGTAAGAAGAGGGGCTGGTCATGAGCTGGGTTGGAGCAGAACGACCAAGTAGCACAAGGTGACTATGAAAGGTGTCCGTCTTGCTTTGCAGGTGCCGTGGCAGGCTCTCCACAGAAGTGGATAAGGATATGAGATAAGGCCAGAGAGCGACAAGGAGCGGCACGTGCAGGGATGGTTTTGAAGCGCTGCGGTGGCTTACTCTTCTGTTCATCAGGTGCCACAGGCAAGGTGGGTTGTAACATCAGTCGTTATATTTGCATGAAAGCAGTTCACTTGAATGCCACAGTGCATCTGAGTAGGGTGTTCTAGCAGAACAAGCTTGTCTGGCACAGCGGTGCCTGATGGCAGTGTGTTTCCTCAGGTGAAGAGGTGCCTGAAGCCCCATCCTATCTAGCCTGCACACAATTATCTGAGAATGAAAGCTGCTTTCCAGTAATTCAGAAAGCCAAGTTACATCTCAGCCTTGAGCATCTCGGGCTTTGGGGCCTGTCTGTAACATTTGGCACCAGCACTAATACTTTTTTTGGCATATGTTTAGCGTTTGGTGCCTGTGTCTGGGATTTGGGCCCTGTCTCGAACCAGTGGGGCTTTGTCCTGGGTTTTGGAGCCTGCCTCTAGAGTTCAGGGCCTGTGATTAGGCTTTTGGGGTCTGTGTCTGGGGGCCGGTATCTGGGGGCAAGGGGGGAGCTGCTTGTAGACCCTTGGGGCCGGCATTGAGGGGGTTGGGAGCTGACTCTACACCTTTGGGGCCTGCTTCTGGGGGCGGGGTGGGGTTGAGACCAGCATCTGGGGGAGGGGTGGGAGCTCTTTGTATTCCTTTGGAGCCTGTGTCGGGGGGCGGGGGGGGGGGGGGGAAGGGGAGGGTTGGTTGGGAGGTGCTTGTACACTGTTGGAGCCTGGGTTGAGGGAGGAGGTTTGGAGCTGCTTCTACACCTTTGGGCCTGGCATCGGGGGTAGGGGGTTGGGTGCTGGTTGTAGGGGCCTGTGTTTGGGGGGGGGGGGCTTGGGACCTGCGTCTGGGGGAGGGGTGGGAGCTGCTTGTACACCTTTGGGGCCTGCATGTGTGGGGGGTCAGGGCCTGTGTCTAGCGGGCTGGGAACTGCTTGTACAATGTAGGAATCTGTTTCTGCAGGGTGGCTGGGAGCTGTTTGTACAACTTTGGGGCCAGCATCTGGGGGTGGCTGGGAGCTGCCTGTACACTGTAGGGGCCTGTGTTTGTGGGGGCCTTGGGGGCCTCCCTCGGGGGGGGGGGGGGGAGGGTTGGGAGCTGCTTGTATAGGGTAGGGGGCGTGCCTGGCAGGGGTTGGGAGCTGCTTGTAGAATTTGGGTCGCTGTGTCTGGGGGGTCGGTTGGGGCCTGTGTCTCAGGGGTGTTGGGAACTGGTTGTACACCTTTGGGTCCTGTCTCAGGGGGGGAGCTACTTGTACACTTTTGGGGTCTGTATTTGAGGGGGGTTGGGAGCTGCTTGTGCACTTTTGGACCTATGTTTAGGCTGGTTGGGAGTTGCTCATGCATTCTAGGTGCCTCCCTTTTGAGAAGGGTTGGGGCCTGCATCTGTGGGTGGTTGGGAGCTGCTTGTACACTATAGGGGCCATGGTCTTGGAGGGGGGTCTGGGCTGTTTATACACCTTTGTGGCCTGTGTTTGGGGGGGGGGGGGTGGGCCTGTGCCTGGGGAAGTTGGGAGCTGTTTGTTCACTCTAGGAGCCTCCATTTGGGGGTCTTTGGGGCCTCCCTTTGAGGGGGAGGGAGTTGGGAGTTGGTTGTACACCTCCGCATCCCGTGTCTTGGGGGGGGTGGGGGGAGTGGGACCGGTCTCTGAAGGGGCGGGTTGTGAGCTGCTTGTACACCTGTGTCGGGGGGAGTGTAGGGGGGTTGGCGGGGGTCGGGTCCGGGTCTTGGGCCAGTGTCTGGGTGGAGTCCAGTTCTTGGGAGGGGGTGGTGGGGTAGGAGCTGCTTGTGGGCAGTTGGGGTCTGCATCTGGGTGTGGTTGGTGCCTGCTTCTGTTGGCAGTTTGGGGCCTGCTTGTAGACTTGTGCAGCCTGGGTTTGGGGGCTTTTCTGTAACGTTTGGGGCCTGCATTTTTGCTTTGGGATGCATCTTGAGCTTTTGAGGCCTAGCAGTAGCATTTGGGGCCTGCATCTGGGGCTTTTCTGTAGCATTTTGGTTGCGTATTTGTGATTTGGGGCCTGTATCGTGGGTTTTGCCTTTTTTGTAGTTTCCATCTTTGTGTGTGTGTGTTTCGTTGTTGGTTGTCTGGGGTTAGGGGCAGTTTGGGGTTTGGATTAAGGTCAGTGTCATTAGCGTTAGGGGGTTGATAATAAGGGTTAGGGTTGTGGTTAGAGTTGTTAGGTTTAAGGGGAATAAGGATTTCAGGGTAAGGGGATCAAGGTTGTGGGAATAAAAATGTTGTTTTTGCGCAGTTACATCCTGTAGAGGGAAGGAAGGTGGTATTGAGATATGCTTGCAGTGATAAGACAGCTTAACAGTGTGAAATGAGTTCATCTGATTCGTGTCAATATGGAACAATGCTAGGGCCGCATGATATGATGAAAAGTCTGAGAAAACCGGAGTGGTTAATGTATATAGTTCTTGTATCTTGCAAAGGAATGGTCCAGCAATTCGGGTCAATAGGGGATAAGAGAACAAAGGGGTTTCAGAAAAACTGCTAACTTTTACAACTCTTGATGGGACACTATGCAAGTGTCTGCCATCCAGCCAAGATGGACAAAGGAGATGGACAAGAGAAAAGCCTGGGAGGAAGACTACGAGCCTTCAGTACGAGCGGCCCCCAGAGGGACCACCGGAGACTGATAACGCCTGCACCAGTGGGAGGGTTTGGATTCTGGGAACTAATTAGAATAACCCTGCCTTTTGTAGAAGTAGTAATGAATATGTATTAGCCTAGCAGCATAAAAACCAGCCGCCTAATGTAACTTGTGTGCGTCTTGGTGGAGCAGAGACTCCTGGCACACCCAGCGCTGCTTGCTTACCTCTATTCATTTAATAAATTGTAAATTTCAATTGCAATCCTATTTGGGACCCAGTCATTTATTACAAGTGGGCGCTCGTCCGGGAGGGCTTTGGTTCCTGATTTCTGGTTTGATCTAGGAGAGGCACCCCCACCATTTGGTGGCTGCTGTTTGAGTCAGGTCGGAACTCATGGCATCTTGAACCTGAATAAAGGTAAGCAAAGTTTCTGATTCTTTTTTTCAGCTCCCTTGCCAGCTGCAGCACTATATTTTGCCCGTAATTGTGCGTGTGAAGATCCGAACGAAGATGACGGAGTCGTAAGCATTTAAAGCGTATACCGTTTGGTTGGGTGGGGTTCGGTTGCCTGTGTGTGTAAGAGTGTGACTGAGATGGAACTTAGTTCCGAAGCGATTGTGGAGGTCTTCTAACCGCGGTTCCAATCTCCTGCGAGGGACTTGGCCGGCGAAGGACCGAAGGGATTCCTATAGGATTTGTGGGTGTGTGATAGGTCCTCGACCCCCTGCAAGACACTCTTACTAAGGTAACCAAGGGCTGTGGGAATTGCCAGAGTAAAATTCCTAGATGGGTCAGACAAAATCGAAGACCAGAGACCAGAAGAAAGGGAGCAAATTACCAGTCATACCACCAGAAAGTCCATTAGGAATAACGATTCGAAATTGGAATGATAGGGACCCCAGAAAAGGAAAAAGTAAATTAAAAATGGTCCAGTATTGTGTGACAGAATGGCCAAAGGAGCCTTTAAGACTACATGTCTTTTGGCCTGTTTTTGGATCCTTCGAAGACTGGATTTGCCAGGCCTTAAATATCCATGTTAATTCAAAGGAAGCTTTTAGCCAGGAAGAAAGTGATTATGCAGGATTATGGATCAGGAAGACTTCAGGTCCTTTTCCAGCCTCAATATTTACACTAAAAGCAGGTAAGAAATTTGAAGAACAAGAAGAACATGAAAAAGAAAAAGAAGATAAACGTGAGCCGTTGGATAAGCTACCACCTCCATATCCTAACAATCCACCCCCGGCGGCTCCCCCTCCGGTGGCTGTGGTATCGCCACCAGTACCACCGTTGCCCCAGCTTCCACCACCAACAGCACCAGAATTAGACCGACCTCCGGCCGCATGCAGGAGAAGTAGGACGGATGTATCTGAGAGGGCTTCTCTATATCCCTTAAGGGAGGTAACTGGTGTATAACTGGTGCGCGTCTTGGTGGAACAGAGACTCCCGGCGTACCCAGCACTGTTTGCTTACCTCTATTCATTCAGTGAATTGTAAACTTTGATTGTAATCCTATTTGGGACTTTTATTTATTATAACAGACAACCTTGTAAAACGCAGACAACCAGAATCCTTACAGCAATTAGGTGGAAATCACGGCGTAAGAAACATTACCACCTCAAAGAGTAAAAACCTCAAAAGAAATGTGACTTGTAACAGGCCAGCAGCTGTGTATTTTCTGTGAAGCACCAGCTAGATTATGAACCTTGAATAGCACAGTTAAAGGGGAAACAGGGGAGGGTCCCGGTCCTCGGCAGAAAAAAAAAGTGTATAAACTGTGTATGGAATTAGTAGGCACCCTCCTGCTTGTGGGACACCCGCCATTGTAATCTCGAATAATAATGCTACTGTACTGAGATCCTCGACTCAGCCTATGCTATTTGCTACAGATTGATTCAGGGTTTTAAGGTTTCAGGGATTGGGCACTAGGGTTGGGTTTCAGGGTAAGGGGTTTCAGGGTTTATGTTTAGGATTTTAAGGTTTTTAGGGTTGGAGTTTTAACGGTTAGGGTTTTAAGGATTTGGGGGTTAGGGTTTTAAGGGTTTCAGGGTTAGCGTGTTAGGGTATTAGAGTTTTTTGGGTTGTAGTGTTGATATGTTTTTTAGGGTTAGAGTCTTAAGGTTTTATTTTTGGTCAGTTATTTACGGTTAGGGTTTTAAGATCTTTTTTTTTTTTGTTTTTTTCAGGTTAGTTTCTCCAGGGCCAGGGTTTTGAGTATCCTAATTTTGGGGGTTTGGATTTTGAGCATCTTAATTTTTGGGGTTAGGCTTTTGTGTGCCCTAATTTTTTGGGATCGGCTTTCAAGCATCCTAAGTAGTTGGGTTAGGGTTTTGAGCATCTTAATATTTTGGGTCTGGGTAATGAGCATCCTCAGTTTTCAGGATAGGGTTTTGAGCATCTTAATGTTTCCAGGATAGGGTTTGGAGTGTCCTAATGTTTTGGGTTGGGGCTTTGAGCGTCCTAATGTTTTTGGGTTAGGGTTTGGAGCGTCCTAAATTTTGAGGATAGGGTTCTGAGCATCTCAGTGTTTCCAGGATAGGGTTTTGAGCGTCCTAAGTATTTGGGATAGGTCTTTGAGCTTCCTAATGTTTTCCGGATAGGGTTTGGAGCATCTTAATGTTTTGGGTTTGGGTTTTGAGCGTCCGAATGTTTTTGGGTTAGGGCTTGGAGCATCCTAATGATTTTGGGTTAGGGCTTTGAGCGTCCTGTTTTCGGGATAGGGTTTTGAGCGTCCAAAGTTTTTGGGTTTGGGTTTTGAGCGTCCAAAGTGTTATAAGTTGCCCCCTTAATTAATTTTCAGAGAGCATTGTATTAATCATAGAAAGGAATTTATTGAGTAAGCAAACATCAAGCAAAACAGCACTGGGCAGCCGGGGAGTCTCAGCTCCGCCAACGGCACGCACCTCACCCCTGCCAGGGTCCCTTTTTATACCTTACTAATTCTGGGATTACTCAGCACATCCTGGTATATTCTGCGACTGCGCGCACTGTTGCTATGTTCCCTCAACATAACCCTAAAATTAACCGTAACCATTACCCTAACACTTATCCTTACCTAACCCTAACCCTAACCCTTACTCTAACTTTTAACCCTGACCCATAACCTTAGACTTCCCCTACCCTTACCCTTACTCTTCCCCTTACCCTAACCCTTACCCTTACACTTACGGTTACCATTAACCTTACCCTTACCCGAACACTTACCCTTACCCTATCCCTTACACTAATCCTTATCCATACAACTTCCGCTTACCCTAACACTTAACCTTAACCTAACCCTAACCCTAAACCTTACCTGAACCCTTACCCTGACCCTTACATTAACCCTAACCCTAAAATTTAACCTTAACCTTACCCTTAACCTTAACCTAATACTTACCCTTACTTTTCCCTCACCCTAACCCTAAAATTAACCCTAACCATTACCCCAACACTTACCCTTACCCTAACCCTTACCCTTACCATAATCCATACTCTAACACATACTTCTACCCGTACCCGTACCCTTACCGTAACCCTTACCCTTACCGTTACCGTAACCCTTACCCTTACCCTATCCCTTACCCTTAACCTAACCCTAAACCTTACCCTTATCCTAACACTTACCCTTACCGTAAACCTTACCCTTTCTGCTACACTTACCCTTAGCCTAAATCTAAACCTTACACTTACCCTTAGCCTAACCCTCGCCCTTACCATTACCCATACCCTTATTCTTACCCTTACCGTAACCCTACGGTTACCATTAACCTTACCCTTACCCTAACACTTATCCTGAACCTAACCCTTACCCTAAACCTTACCCCAACCCTTACCCTGACCCTTACATTAACCCTAACCCTTACCCTAAACCTTACACTTACTTTTAACCTTAACCTTACCCTTAACATTAACCTAATACTTACGCATACATTTTCCTGACTTTAACCCTAAAACTAACCCTTACCCTAACCCTTACACTTACCCTAACCCTAACCCTTACTCTAACCCTTACCCTGACCTGTACCCTTACACTTACCCTTACCCTTATACTTACCCTAATTCTTACCCATACCATAACCCATACCCTAACACATATTTGTACCCTTAACCTTACCCTTACCCTTACTCTATCCGTTACCCTTACGCTTACCCTTAACATAAACCTTACCCTTGACCTTACCCTTACCATAAGCCCTACAACAACACTTACATGTACACTTACGCTTACACTTACCCTAGCAATTACTCGTACAATTACCCTTACCCTTACCCTTACCCTTAACCTAAGCCGAAACCTTAAACCTTACAGTAAACCTTACCCTTTCTGCTACACTTACCCTTAGCCTAAATCTAAACCTTACACTTACCCTTACTGTTACCCTCACCGTTACTGTTGCCAATACCCTTACTCTTACCCTTACCCTAACCCTTCTCCTTACACTTACTGTTACCTTTAACATTACCCTTACCCTAACACTTACACTTATCCTTATCCATACCCTTACCCTTACCCTAATCCTTACCCTTAACCTAACCCTAACCCTAAACCTTACCCCAGCCCTTACCCTGACCCTTACATTAACCCTAACCCTTACCCTAAAACTTACACTTACTCTTAACCTTAACCTTACCCGTAACTATTACCCTAACACTTACCCTTATGTTTCCCTCACCCTAACCCTAAAATTAACCCTAACCATTACCCTAACACTTACCCTTACCATAACCCATATCCTAACACGTACTTGTAGCCTTAACTTTACCATTCCCCTTACCCTTACCTTTACTGTCTCCGTTACCCTTACACTTACACTTAACATAAACCTTAAAGTTAACCTAACCCTTGTTATAAATGGCTCAGGATTCAAATTAGGATTAAAATAAAAATAGGATTTATTGAAAGAATATAAAGGAATAGAGGTAAGCAAACAGCGCTGGGTGCACCGGGAGTCTCCGCTCCGCCAGGACGCACACCAGTTACATCAAGCAGCTGATTTTTATGCTCCTAGACTAATACATATTCATTACTACTTCTAAAAAAAATAGATTATTAAAATTAGCTTCCGGGGTGCAGTCCCTCCTACTGGAGCATGCGCAGTCTCCTCTGGGGTCTCTTCTGGGGGTCTCTAGGGGTCTTTCATGCTGAAGGCTCGTAGTCTTCCTCTCCCCCTTTGTACTTACTTGGCACCATACCAAGTTTATAGAACATTCTCTTCAAGACTTGTCTCCCAGCCGTCCTTCAGCTTCTTTTTCCTTCCTCTTAATCTCTCGGCCCCCCTAACCAGATACCAAAGATCCGCATAGTATCCCATAACAGTCACTAGTTGTTATCAGTTGTTCTGAAACTCCCAGACATCAAACACAAACAGCTTCACGAGTAATTAAAACATTCTTCCCCAGCCATTCACAGACACATCTATAGCAGTGTTAGAAATAGAAGTCCGGAATAACAAAAGCAAACAGGTTCATAAATTTAAGGAGTGATAAATTGACTAGAATGAGGGGGAGACTGGGACACACTGCAGCTGAGGTTCAAGAATTAAATTGCCAGTGCAGGGCCCAGAGGCAGACAGGATTCAAACAGAATTGTTCTTTATGGACACGAATTGTTAAAACATTCCTCACACCCTTATCATAAGCCATACAACAACACTTACATGTACACTTACGCTTGCACTTACCCTAGCAATTACTCGTACAATTACCCTTAACCTTACTATTAAGCTAACCCTAAACCTTACCCTTATCCTAACACTTACCCTTATCCTAAACCTTACCCTTTTTGCTACACTTACCCTTTGCCTAATTCTAAACCTTACCCTAACCCTCACCCTTACCCTTACCATTATACTTACTTTTACCCTTGACCTAAACCTTACCCCAACCCTTACCCTGACCCTTATATTAACCCTAACCCTTACCCTAACCCTAACTCTAATCCTAACCCTTAACCTAAACCTTACACTTAATCTTACCTTTAACCTTACCCTTAAACTAATACATACCCTTACCTTTCCCTCACCATAACCCTAAAATTAACCGTAACCATTACCTGAACACTTATCCTTACCTAACCCTAACCCTTACTCTAACTTTTACCCGAACCCGGACCCTTAGACTTCCCCTTCCCCTTCCCCTTACTCTTCCCCTTACCCTAACCCTTACCCTTACACTTACGGTTACCATTTACCTTACCCTTACCCTAACACTTAACCTTAACCTAACCCTAACCCTAAACCTTACCTGAACCCTTACCCTGACCCTTACATTAACCCTAACCCTAAAACTTAACCTTAACCTTACCCTTAACCTTAACCTAATACTTACCCTTACTTTTCCCTCACCCTAACCCTAAAATTAACCCTAACCATTACCCTTACCCTAACCCTTACTCTAACCCTTACCCTTACCATAACCCATACTCTAACACATACTTCTACCCGTAACCGTACCCTTACCGTAACCCTTACCCTTACCATTACCGTTACCCTTACCCTTACCGTTACCGTTACCCTTACCCTTACCATTACCCTTAACCTAACCCTAAACCTTACCCTTATCCTAACACTTACCCTTACCGTAAACCTTACCCTTTCTGCTACACTTACCCTTAGCCTAAATCTAAACCTTACACTTACCCTTAGCCTAACCCTCGCCCTTACCGTTACCCATACCCTTATTCTTACCCTTACCCTAACCCTTACCTTTACACTTACGGTTACCATTAACCTTACCCTTACCCTAACACTTATCCTGAACCTAACCCTTACCCTAAACCTTACCCCAACCCTTACCCTGACCCTTACATTAACCCTAACCCTTACCCTAAACCTTACCCTTACTCTTAACCTTAACCTTACCCTTAACATTCACCTAATACTTACGCATACGTTTTCCTGACTTTAACCCTAAAACTAACCCTAACCATTACCCTAACACTTAACCTTACCCTAACCCTAACCCTTACTCTAACCCTTACCCTGACCTGTACCCTTACACTTACCCTTACCCTTATAGTTACCCTAATTCTTACCCATACCATAACCCATACCCTAACACATATTTGTACCCTTAACCTTACCCTTACCCTTACTCTATCCGTTACCCTTACGCTTACCCTTAACATAAACCTTATCCTTGACCTTACCCTTACCATAAGCCCTACAACAACACTTACATGTACACTTACGCTTGCACTTACCCTAGCAATTACTCGTACAATTACCCTTAACCTAACCATAAACATTAAGGATAAGCTTAAGGGTCACCCTTAAGCTTAACGTTATCCTAACACTTAAGGGAACTTATTCTATCTGTTAGATAACGGATAGAATAAGGGTAAGTGTAACGGTTAAGTGTTAGGGTAATGGTTAGGGTTAATTTTAGGATTAGGGTGAGAAAAATGTAAGGTTAAGTACTAGCTTAAGGTTAAGGGTAAGGTTAAGTTTAAGAGTAAGTGTAAGGTTTAGGTTAAGGGTTAGGGTTAATGTAAGGTTCAGGGAAAGGCTTGGGGTAAGGTTTAGGGTTAGGTTCAGCTTAAGGGTAAGGGTTGGGGTAAGGTTAAGGGTATGGATAAGGATAAGTGTAAGGGATAGGGTAAGGGTAAGGGTTAGCGTAAGGGTAAGATTAATGGTAAGGTTTATGTTAAGGGTAAGCGTAAGGGTAACGGATAGAGTAAGGGTAAGGGTAACGGTAAGGTTAAGGGTACAAATATGTGTTAGGGTATGGGTTATGGTATGGGTAAGAGTTAGGGTAATGTAAGGGTAAGGGTGAGTGTAAGGGTATGGATCAGGGTAAGGGTTAGAGTAAGGGTTAGGGTTAGGGTAAGGGTAAGTGTTAGAATAATGGTTAGGGTTAATTTTAGGGTTAGGGTGAGGGAAACGTAAGGGTAAGTATTGGGTTAAGGTAAGGGTAAGTGTAAGGTTTAGATTTAGGCTAATGGTAAATGTAGCAGAAAGGGTAAGGTTTACGATAAGGGTAAGTGTTAGGGTAAGGGTAAGGTTTAGGGTAACATAAAGGGTAAGGATTACGGTAAGGGTAAGGGTACGGGTAGAATTTGTTAGAATATGGCTTATGGTAAGGGTAAGGTTTAGGGTAAGAGTAAGTGTAAGTGTATGTGTAAGGGTACGGGTCATTCTAAGGGTTAGAGTAAGGGTTAGGGTAAGGGTAGGTGTTAGGGTAATGGTTAGGGTTAATTTTAGGGTTAGGGTGAGGGAAACGGAAGGGTAAGTATTAGGTTAAGGTTAAGGGTAAGGTTAAGGTTAAGAGTAAGTGTAAGTTTTAGGGTAAGGGTAAGTGTTAGGGTAATGGTTAGTGTTAATTTTAGGTGTATGGTGACGGATAAGAAAGGGTAAGTAGTAGGTTAAGGTTAAGCGTAAGGTTAAGGTTAAGAGTAAGTGTAAGTTTTAGGGTACGGTTTAGGGTTAATGTAAGGGTCAGGGTAAGTGTTTGGGTAAGATTTAGGGTTAGGGTAAGAGTAAGTATATGGGTAATGGTAAGGGTAAGTGTTAGGGTTAGGGTAAGTGTAAGGTTTAGATTTAGGCTAAGGGTAAGTGTAGCAGAAAGGGTAAGGGTTACGGTAAGTGTAAGTGTAAGGATACGGTTAAGGTTTAGGCTTACGTTAAGGGTAAGGGTAATGCTTTGGTAAGGGTAAGAGTAAGGGTAAAGGTAAGGGTTACGGTAAGGGTAAGGGTACTGGTAGAAGTATGTGTTAGAGTACGGCTAATGGTAAGGGTACAAATAGCTCCCCCCCGGGAGACAGGACCCAAAGGTGTACAACCAGTTCCCAACACCCCTGAGACACAGGCCCCAACCCCCCCCCCCAGACACAGGGCCCCAAATTCTACAAGCAGCTCCCAACCCCTGCCAGGCACGCCCCCTACCCTATACAAGCAGCTCCCAACCCTCCCCCCCCCCCGAGGGAGGCCCCCAAGCCCCCCACAAACACAGGCCCCTACAGTGTACAGGCAGCTCCCAGCCACCCCCAGATGCTGGCCCCAAAGTTGTACAAACAGCTCCCAGCCACCCTGCAGAAACAGATTCCTACATTGTACAAGCAGTTCCCAGCCCGCTAGACACAGGCCCTGACCCCCCACACATGCAGGCCCCAAAGGTATAAAAGCAGCTCCCACCCCTCCCCCAGACGCAGGTCCCAAGCACCCCCCCCCAAACACAGGCCCCTACAACCAGCACCCAACCCCCTACCCCCGATGCCAGGCCCAAAGGTGTAGAAGCAGCTCCAAACCTCCTCCCTCAACCCAGGCTCCAACAGTGTACAAGCACCTCCCAACCAACCCTCCCCTTCCCCCCCCCCCCCGACACAGGCTCCAAAGGAATACAAAGAGCTCCCACCCTTCCCCCAGATGCTGGTCTCAAACCCCCCCTGCCCCCAGAAGCAGGCCCCAAAGGTGTAGAGTCAGCTCCCAACCCCCTCAATGCTGGCCCCTAGGGTCTACAAGCAGCTCCCCCCTTGCCCCCAGATACCGGCCCCCAGACACAGACCCCAAAAGCCTAATCACAGGCCCTGAACTCTAGAGGCAGGCTCCAAAACCCAGGACAAAGCCCCAGTGGTTTGAGACAGGGCCCAAATCCTAGACACAGGCCCCAAACGCTAAACATATGCCAAAAAAAGTATTAGTGCTGGTGCCAAATGTTACAGACAGGCCCAAAAGCCCGAGATGCTCAAGGCTGAGACGTAACTTGGCTTTCTGAATTACTGGAAAGCAGCTTTAATTCTCAGATAATTGTGTGCAGGCTGATTAAGGAGCTATTGGGGAGGCAAGGACAATCCCCAGACAAGGACTGTATATCTCGAAACAAGACACTGGAACTCATGATAAGGAGACGGCAGGCGGACAGAGAAACGAATGTAAGGACTATAACTCTCGAAACTGGACATTGGAATTCATTATAAAGATACAACAAACGGGAGAATTGGCAACAACCAGCTCTTGCAATTAAGAAACATGCCAATTCAGTAGATTCCTGACCAAAGGTGAAAAGTACACTGTGAGGAAGACTCGGGGTCTTCCTCCCAAAGACCCCTGCCCACGTCCCAAAGACCCCTGCCCACAATTCTTGGAAGGCTCTGCGCAGGCGCAAGGTGCCAAAAGGCTAATTAGCATGAGAAGCGAGGGAAGGCGGGGATAGGTAATGCATATGCATAGGTGCTTGTAGAATATTGATAGATTGATTGTATAAATTCAAGACTGCTTTCTGCTTTGGGTATGCACGATAGGTGGAGAGATCCCCCGTGCATCCAGCGCTGCAATAAAGAATATACCACTTAAAGGAATTTCGGCTTCGATCTTTGAATCAATTTGGCGACCCAGATGGGACAACCTCTCTGCCGGACTGCAGGACCCGCTGGGAACAGGACTCCCTAGGGTACCCCCGGGATTTCCCGGAGGGACTCCTCGACTCACCGGATCACTGCGGAGGCAGACAAGGACCCCATCATTGTAAGTGAGTATATTCTTTATTCTGGTTTGGTTTTCTGGTAGACCGGTCATCTGGAACTGTCTGTAAGTCAGAAGGTGATCTTCTGCGAGGCAGTGTTTGGTATATACTTTGTGGTTAGCACCATAAGTACATGTTTGGGGACCTTAAGGAAGGAGCTCGCTTTAAGGTCCATCTGGAATTGTGTTGTCTATTTCGGTTTTCTGACTCATGGAGTATGGTATTTAACTCTGGTTATTGTTACTGCGATTTTGGCTATTTTCCTGGTGGTAATAGTAGGTTCGTGGCATTGTTATAAGAAAGATATCGTTACGGTGTTACACAGTTCGGTTTTCTGACTTATCGCATGTGGAATTTGACTCTGACTATTGTTACTGTGATTTTGGCAATATTGCTGGTAATAGTAGTTTTGTGGC
This sequence comes from Aythya ferina, assembly GCF_964211825.1. Classification (NCBI taxonomy): domain Eukaryota; kingdom Metazoa; phylum Chordata; class Aves; order Anseriformes; family Anatidae; genus Aythya; species Aythya ferina. The sequence goes on along the minus strand of NC_140306.1, from coordinate 23,225,186 downwards.
ATCGCTACTGAAAGATATTGCGTGCCCGTATTTTTGTGAGTGATACGTTTTGTGATACGCTTTTGTAAATAACATGTGTATTCTGAAAGTGTAAACTGGAAACTGGGGGGGCAAACAAGCAGTGAAATTTTAAAGAAAAGTGTGTTAGGATGTGTTTTAAGTCACTGGAAGGATATTGGAGGATCTGCCGGTGGAAGTGTGAACAGGAAAACATTGATAAAATATCGTAATCAGTGGTGGCCGCTTTATAAGCTGGAATGTGGAGAAAAGTGGCCCCTAAATGGAACTTTAAACTATAATATTTTGCTACAGTTAATGTTGTTTTTTGAGAAGCAGAACAGGATGAAATGTTGTATACTGATGTTTCAGCATCTTGGTGGGAAAAGGTAGGGAATTAAGTTGGCCCCTGACTGAACCTTTGATGTTGGCATTAGAGAAGTACAGGCTGGAGAAAGATAAAGGAAGTGTTAAAAGGGTTGTTGAAAGTGTTAAAGGTGTTTGAAGTTGAATGAGCAGGGAAAGAGGATGTAGGAATGTTAATAGTTCTGCCTCTGCCCGAGGCAGAGATCTTAAAATCATGGGTGTTAGCCCTTTAGGGCAAAGGGACCATGATCGGTCCGAGAGAGTTGTCACAGAAACAGAAAAGCAGTCAACTCTAAAACAACCTGAGTTCATGTGCGAGCTCAGATTGCTGATGGGACCGTTCAGGGAACTGTGGACAATTGCATTCCCCTGACCGACCCCCACTAAGACCCGAATCATCCTGAAAATTATGAGCGGTTAAGTAAATACTAAAACCTGGATGAATTGGGAATTGAGAATATGCTTCCAACAAGGTCTAAAAGAAAGCCCTATGGAATTTTTGGACCAACTCTGAAATGTAATGAAAATAAATAAATACATAAATAAATAAAACAAAACGGTTTGGACCTGGCTTTGGAGGACAAATTGACTAGCCTTTTCCTAGGGTAATCAACCCCTGATTTCAACAGGAATAACGGGGACCTGGGGAATCTACCCTAGCGGATCCTCCACTGGTTATAATGAAGCTAGGGGAGGAATGGAAGTGAAATTTCTTATTGCTATGGGGCAACGTATTCAGTTCTAAATCAAGCATTAATGCCTTCACAGAATTATTATGTTAGGGTAAAAGGTGTGTCGTGGTTTAACCCAGCCGGCAGCTAAACACCACGCAGCTGTTCGCTCCCCCTCCCCCTCCCTCTCTGGGACGGGGGAGAGAAATGGAAAGTGAAGCCTGTGAGTTGAGATAAAGACAGTTTAATAAGACAAAATAATAATAATAATAATAATAATAATAATAATAATAATAATAATAATAATAATAATAATACAATGATGATAATAGTACCACTACTAATAATGTGTACAAACAAGTGATGCACAATGCAATTGCTCACCACCCGCTGACCGATGCCCAGCCTAACCCCGAGCAGTCCGGCCCCCTCCCCCTGGCTAGCCACCCCTATGTATTGTTTAGCCTGACGTCAGATGCTTTGGCTAGTTTGGGTCACCTGTCCTGGGTCTGTCCCCTCCCAGCTCTTACTGCACCCCCAGCCTGCCTGTTGGCAGGACAGAGCAAGAAGCTGAGATGTCCTTGGCTTGGTATAAGCATTGCTCTGCAACAATTGAAACATCGGGGTGTTATCAGCACTCTTCTCATCCTAAGCCAAAACATAGCATTCTCCCAGCTACTAGGAAGAAAATTAACTCTGTTCTAACTGAAACCAGGACAAGGTGTAACCGAAAAGGCTTATTTTTGTGAACCTTTGAAGTACAAGTTAGGGAAACAATGGGGCATACACAGATTTTTATCTATGCCTAGCTCCTCATGGGCACTCTTAGGTAGAGATTTATTAGAGCAAGTAGGAGCAGAAATTGTCTTTGAAAAGGGGAAAATGGAATTAAGAACAGGAGAAGAACAACTAATAAATGTGTTAAGCTTGGCACTAATACAAACTGACCCTAAAAGTGAAATACCTTTAGAGATCACAGATCAAGTATGTCCAGGAGTTTGGGCTACCGAAGTCCCTGGAAGAGCTAAAAATGTGACCTTACTAATTATTAAATTAAAGCCAGGAGAGAAACCCGTTAAGGTTAAGTAATATCCTTTGAGGATAGAAGATAGGAAAGGAATTAAAGAGATAATTGATCAATTTTTACAGTATGGATTATTGATTGAATGCGAATCAGAATCCAATGCACCCATATTGCCAATTAAAAAGGCAGATGAAAAAGCTATAGGCTAGTTCAGGATTTGAGGGCCATAAATAAAATCACTGAGGATATACATCCAGTAGTGGCAAACCCTTATACTTTGCTGACTAAATTAAAGAATAGTCAAGTCTGCTTTACCGTACTGGATTTAAAAGATGCCTTCTTCTGCCTAGGCTTAGCCACAGAAAGCCAAAACCTATTCGCCTTTGAATGGGAAAATCCCGATTCAGGCAGAAAGACGCAGCTTACGTGGACATTACTACCTCAAGGATTCAAGAATAGCCCCACTATTTTTGGAAACCAATTAGCAAGGGAACTCGAAACATGGATACCTCCGGACACTGAAGGTGCTTTGTTACAATATGTAGTATGTAGATGATCTCTTAATAGCTACCGAGACTAAAGGGAGTTGTATTCAATGGACTATAAGTCGTCTTAATTTTCTGGGTTTAAATGGATATCAAGTCTCTTGACAGAAAGTCCAGCTGGCTCAACAAAGTGTGACCTATCTGGGATTTGACATTTCGGAAGGACAACGAGAACTAGGAACTGAACATAAGGAAGTCATTTGCCGGACTCCAGAACCTCAAATGGTAAAGGAGCTACAAAGCTTTTTAGGAATGACAGGTTGGTGTCGCCTTTGGATTTATAATTATGGACTATTGGTAAAGCCTCTATGTGAATTGATAAAGATTAACCAGTCAAAGTTAGTCTGGACTGGAGAAGCACAAAAAGTCTTTAAACAACTTAAACAAGAATTGATGATTTTGAAATATCAAGCAATATTGGTAGAACAGGACGACGTGGAAATTGTGATAATTCATATTGTGAATCTAGCCTCTTTTCTTAGTGATGCTCCGGCACAAGCTGTGATTCACGATCGTTTAGAAACTCTAGAGACTGTGTATTCCAGCCGACCAGACCTTAAGGAGGAGCCCATGGAAGATGCGGAAGACACTTGGTTCACGGATGGGAGCAGTTTTGTTACGCAAAGACAACGTAAAGCTGGATATGCTATAACAACTACTCAGCAGGTAATTGAGTCTAAGTCTTTACCCCCTGGAACATCAGCTCAAAAGGCGGAGATAGTTGCTCTCACGAGAGCATTGGAACTGGCAGCGGGAAAAAGGGTAAACATTTGGACAGATTCTAAATATACATTCGGCGTGGTATGTGCTCATGGAGCAATTTGGAAAGAACATGGATTGCTGACCGCTCAGTGAAAACACAAAGTATGCTGAAGAAATTTTAAAATTGTTAGAGGCTGTAAAACAACCAGAAAAGGTAGCTATCATGCATTGTCAGGGACACCAAAAGGGGAACAGCGATTTTGAAATTGGAAAATCGATTGGCAGAGGCTAAGCAGGCAGCTGAAATAACTGAGGTGAAGGCATTGTCTTTGATACCAGACGGTAAAATCCAAACTATATCCAAATTATACAAAAGAAGACTTAAAATTAATTGAAGATTTGAAAGGTAAAATGAAACCAGATGGATGAGTATATTTAAAAGATAACCCCATAGTAATACCCTCTAGTTTGACATGGCCCATAGTTCTTACAGAACACAATAAAACGCATTGGGGAGCTGGCACACTGCATAAGAGCCTGAGTCAGACATTAGTGGGACGATATGATAAAACAAGTAACTCAACAATGTAGCATTTGCTTACACAATAACCCCAATACCAAGGATAGAATAAAATTTGGAATAATCGGTAAAGGAAATTATTCGGGGCAACAGTGGCAAATTGATTTTTCAGAACTCCCTAGAAAAGGGGGGTATCATTATTTACTGGTTCTGACTGACACGTTTTCAGGAAGGCCTAAAGCCTTTCCCTGTCGAACAAACAAAGCAAGAGAAGTGGTTAAAGTCTTGTTAAATGAAATAATACCATGCTTTGGGATTCTAGTAGCAATGTCTTCTGATAGAGTTTCACATTTTTGTGCACAAGTGGTAGAACAGATAAGTAAGATTCTAAAGATAGATTGGCAACTGCATACTCCTTATAGACCACAGGCAAGTGGACAGGTAGAAAAAATGAACCATTTAATTAAACAATAAATAGCTAAAATTGGATAAGAAGCTAATTTGTCATGGCCTCAATCCCTCCCTTTAGCATTACTTGGAATTAGAGTTAAACCTAGAATAAAAGGAAATTTGAGTCCCTTCAAAATCTTATATGGAAGGACATAGCAATTTCTATTTAGTGGAGAGGACCTAACGCAGTTAGGATCAGAATATTTATATGCTTATATAACTGAACTTCAGAAACAATTAAATAAAGTACATACATTTGTTTTAGGGACCAGGGCTAGAGGGTTGGATCAACCAATCCACCCCTTTAAGCTCGGGGATAATATATATATAAAGACTTTTTCAGGACAACCCGTGCAGGAAAAATGGAAGGAAAGTGGATGGGAGCATACCAAGTATTACTGACAACACACACCGCCATTAAGATTAAGAAGCAAGCAGCTTGGATCCACAATTCAAGGGTGAAGAAGGCCCCGGCGAGGATATGGACCACCACTCCAATTGGACCAACAAAATTACGGTTTTCCAGATCCTAATGATTGCAGGGGTGCGGTTCTCGGATTTGGGGTGGGCAACTTGGGATGAGAACTTACACCTGACCTTAATACAAACAATTTCTCAAGTAACTAATAAGACAAACTGTTGGGTATGCACCCATCTGCCACAGCATGGGAATAAGGGTGTATCGTTAATTGGGATTCCCTTGCCTGCAAACTTATCTTGGACTAATTTGTGGGAAAACACGTCTTGGGGTCGAAAATATTAAGCAGTTTTGGAACTAGAAGCGAGTAGCTTCATGCCGTTAGAATCCTATTATGTATGTGTACAAAGGTGTAACCCGCCTAAGGGTATAGGAAAACAGCATTGTATAAATACGGATACTACTTATGTGGGAAATCAGACATCTTGTAATTGAACAATTGATATTAGTACGACTAGCGGCTGGGCAAATTCAACCAGCTGGACGGTTCCAGAAGGAAAAGGGTGGTATTGGCTATGCAACGATACAGCCCGTAAGGTCTTGCCTGAGAATTGGAAGGGAACTTGCACTCTTGGAGCGGTAATCCCCAATATGACAGTACATGATGTAGTGCCTCGAGGTTACTTGAGAAATCATATCCGGAGAATCAGATGAAAAATTAACAATCCATTGGTAGAGAGACACACCCCTTTTCATAGTTTTGTGCGATGGTTTATCCCATGGTTAGGAGTGAGTGAATTGGAAAAGGCAATAGTTAATATTTCTGCAATTATAGAGAAGTTAGAAAACAAAATTCTGGATGCTATAAAGGCTCAACAAGAAGAGATATCTAGTTTATCACAGGTAGTGTTACAAAATCGGATGGCCCTAGACTTGTTACTGGCCACTCAAGGGGGAGTCTGTACAGTAATAAACACAAGTTGTTGTATGTATGTAGATCAGAGTGGAAGGATCTCTACCGACCTGGAAGAAATATGGAAGCAGACCAGGATCCTACATGAGATCAGTAAAGATGATCTTTCATGGAGTTTTAGTGAACTATGGAATAAGTTAACCTCCTGGTTGCCCAATTTCCAATGGTTGAAACAAGTATTCATTGCTCTAATCGTATTAGTAGTGTTAGGAATATTTGTGTGCATGTTGTTTAGATGCCTGCTTTGTTGTGTTACTGTAAATAAAGAAAGTATCTGATGCAAAAGAATTTGCATGGGAAAAGAAAAGGGGGGATTGATTAAGGAGGTATTGGGGAGGCAAGGACAATCCCCAGACAAGGACTGTATATCTCGAAACAAGACACTGGAACTCATGATAAGGAAGCGGCAGGCGGACAGAGAAACGAATGTAAGGACTATAACTCTCGAAACTGGACATTGGAATTCATTATAAAGATACAACAAACGGGAGAATTGGCAACAACCAGCTCTTGCAATTAAGAAACATGCCAATTCAGCAGATTCCTGACCAAAGGTGAAAAGTACACTGTGAGGAAGACTCGGGGTCTTCCTCCCAAAGACCCCTGCCCACGTCCCAAAGACCCCTGCCCACAATTCTTGGAAGGCTCTGCGCAGGCGCAAGGTGCCAAAAGGCTAATTAGCATGAGAAGCGAGGGAAGGCGGGGATAGGTAATGCATATGTATAGGTGCTTGTAGAATATTGATAGATTGATTGTATAAATTCAAGACTGCTTTCTGCTTTGGGTATGCACGATAGGTGGAGAGATCCCCCGTGCATCCAGCGCTGCAATAAAGAATATACCACTTAAAGGAATTTCGGCTTCGATCTTTGAATCAAGGCTAGATAGGATGGGGCTTCAGGCACCTCTTCACCTGAGGAAACACACTGCCATCAGGCACCGCTGTGCCAGACAAGCTTGTTTTGCTAGAACACCCTACTCAGATGCACTGTGGCATTCAAGTGAACTGCTTTCATGCAAATATAACGACTGATGTTACAACCCACCTTGCCTGTGGCACCTGATGAACAGAAGAGTAAGCCACCGCAGCGCTTCAAAACCATCCCTGCACGTGCCGCTCCTTGTCGCTCTCTGGCCTTATCTCATATCCTTATCCACTTCTGTGGAGAGCCTGCCACGGCACCTGCAAAGCAAGACGGACACCTTTCATAGTCACCTTGTGCTACTTGGTCGTTCTGCTCCAACCCAGCTCATGACCAGCCCCTCTTCTTACACAGCTCTTCAGAGTGCAGTTTGCTCCTTTGAGCCTGTGCGAGACACCTGTGAAAGAAAAAGAAACGCATAGGCCGATGCAGCATCCAAAGACACAGCACAACTAGGTAAGTTACTCTCATCTGCTCCCTTACCTCTGACGCTTACCAGCCCCCGAGGCAGATGCTTCAATCTACCCTCTTCAAACAGCTACAACACCTCTAAAAGACAAAGAGGGGATGCTTAGAGGAACAGTGAGACCTACAACACAACAACTGCTACATCTGTTCCTCACTCACCTTGCCAGAGGCAGCTCTGCGTGTGACGTCCCAGGTTGTACACTGCGTTACCTAACCCTTACCGTAACCCTTACCCTAACCCTTCTCACCCTTACCATTACCCAAATCCTTACCTTTACTTTTTCCTTACCCTTACTCTTTCCTTTAACCATAACCTTACCCTTACCCTATACCTTACTCCAACCCTTCCCCTTACCTTCCCCTTCCCCTTACACTTAACCTAACCCTTACCCTTCTGCTTCCCCTAAAACATATCCTAACACTTTCCCTTACCCTTAAACTTACCCTAACCCTTTCTATTACCCTTACACTTACTCTTGCCCTAATCCTTGCTTGCACCCTTACACTTATCCTAACCCTTACCCTTACCCATACTCAAACCCTTACTCTAACCCTTACCCTGACCCGTACCCTTACCCTTACCCTTAACCTAACCCTAAACCTTAAACCTTACCGTAAACCTTACCCTTTCTGCTACACTTACCCTTAGCCGAAATCTAAACCTTACACTTACTCTTAGCATAACCCTCACCCTTACCATTACCCATACCCTTATCCTTACCCTAACCCTTACCTTTACACTTACAGTTACCATTAACCTTACACTTACCCTAACACTTATCCTGAACCTAACCCTTACCCTAAACCTTACCCCAACCCTTACCCTGACCCTTACATTAACCCTAACCCTTACCCTAAACCTTACACTTACTCTTAACATTAACCTTACCCTTAACCTTAAGCTAATACTTAACCTTACGTTTTTCTCACCCTAACCCTATAATTAACCATAACCATTACGCTAACACTTAACCTTACCCTTAAAATAAGCCATACAACAACGCTTAAACTTACCCTAACAATTACTCGTACAATTAAAATATTAATTAATTAAATTAAAAAATTTTAATTTAAAATTAATTGAATTAAAAAATTAAAATACTCTTATCCTTATACCTTATCCTTAACCCTCACCCTTATCATTACCAATACCCTTACTCTCACACTTATTCTTATACATACAACTTACCCTTTTCCTAACACTTAACCCTAACCTAACTCTAACCCTAAACCTTACCTGAACCCTTTCCAGGACGCTTACATTAACCCTTACCCTTAACCTAAACCTTACACTTGCTATTAACCTTAACCTAATACTTACCTTTTCGTTTTCCTCACACTAACCCTAAAATTAACCCTAACCATTACCCTAACAGTTACCCCTAACATAACCCTTACTCTAACACTTACAGTGACCCGTACACTTACACATACCCTTACACTTACTCTTACCCTAACCCTTACCCTTACCCTTACCCTTACCATAACCCCTACTCTAACACATACTTCTACCCGTACCCTTACCCTTACTGTTACCCTAACCCTTACCCTTACCTTACCCTATCCCTATCCCTTACCCTATCCCTTACCCTATCCCTTACCCTTAACCTAACCCTAAACCTTACCCTTATCCTAACACTTACCCTTACCGTAAACCTTACCCTTTCTGCTACACTTACCCTTAGCCTAAATCTAAACCTTACACTTACCCTTACTGTTACCCTCACCCTTACCATTACCCATACCCTTATTCTTACCCTTACCCTAACCCTTACCTTTACACTTACGGTTACCATTAACCTTACTCTTACCCTAACACTTACCCTTAACCTAACCCTTACCCTAAACCTTACCCCAACCCTTACCCTGACCCTTAAATTAACCCTAACCCTTACCCTAAACCTTACACTTACTCTTAACCTTAACCTTAGCTGTAACCTAATACTTACCCTTACGTTTCCCTCACCCTAACCCTAAAATTAACCCTAAACATTACCCTAACACTTGACCTTACCCTAACCCTAAAATTACTCGTACAATTACCCTTACCCTTACCCTTAACCTTAACCTAAGCCGAAACCTTACAGTAAACCTTACCCTTTCTGCTACACTTACCCTTAGCCAAAATCTAAACCTTGCATTTACCCCTACTGTAACCCTCACCCTTATCATTACCAATACTCTTACACTTACCCTTACCCTAACCCTTCTCCTTACACTTACTGTTACCTTTAACATTACCCTTACCCTAACACTTACACTTATCCTTATCCATGCCCTTACCCTTGCCCTAATCTTTACCCTTAACCTAACCCTAACCCTAAACCTTACCCCAACCCTTACCCTGACCCTTACATTAACCCTAACCCTTACCCTAAAGCTTACACTTACTCTTAACCTTAACCTTACCCTTAACCATTACCCTAACACTTACCCTTACGTTTCCCTCACCCTAACCCTAAAATTAACCCTAACCATTACCCCAACACTTACCCTTACCCTAACCCTAACCGTAACTCTAACCCTTACTCTAACCCTTACCCTGACCCGTACCCTTACACTTACCCTTACCCTAACCCTTACCCTTACCATAACCCATACCCTAACACGTACTTGTAGCCTTAACCTTACCGTTCCCCTTACCCTTACCTTTACTGTCTCCGTTACCCTTACACTTACACTTAACATAAACCTTAACCTTAACCTAAACCTTATCATAAACCATACAACAACACTTACATGTACACTTACGCTTGTACTTACCCTAGCAATTACTCGTTCAATTACTCTTAACCTTACTATTAAGCTAACCCTAAACCTTACCCTTATCCTAACACTTACTCGTATCCTAAACCTTACCCTTTCTGCTACACTTACCCTTTGCCTAATTCTAAACCTTACCCTAACCCTCACCCTTACCTAAATCTAACCATTACCCTAACCTTCACTCTTACCCTTACCATTATACTTTTACCCTTAAACTAAACCTTACCCCAACCCTTACCCTGACCCTTACATTATCCCTAACCCTTACCCTAACCCTAACCCTAACCCTAACCCTTACTCTAACCCTAACCCTTAACCTAAACCTTACACTTAATCTTAACTTTAACCTTACCCTTAAACTAATACATACCCTTACGTTTCCCTCACCATAACCCTAAAATTAACCGTAACCATTACCCTAACACTTATCCTTACCGAACCCTAACCCTAACCCTTACTCTAACTTTTACCCTGACCCGGACCCTTAGACTTCCCCTTCCCCTTACTCTTCCCCTTACCCTAACCCTTACCCTTACACTTACGGTTACCATTAACCTTACCCTTACCCTAACACTTATTCGTAACCTAACCCTTACCCTAAACCTTACCCCAACCCTTACCCTGACCCTTACATTAACCCTAACCCTTACCCTAAACCTTACACTTACTCTTAACCTTAACCTTACCCTTACCATTCACCTAATACTTACGCATACATTTTCCTGACTTTAACCCTAACACTAACCCTAACCATTACCCTAACACTTAACCTTACCCTAACCCTAACCCTTACTCTTACCATTACCCTGACCCTTACCCTTACACTTACCCTAATTCTTACCCATACCATAACCCATACCCTAACACATATTTGTACCCTTAACCTTACCGTTACCCTTAACCTTACCCTTACCCTTACTCTATCCCTTACCCTTACGCTTACCCTTAACATAAACCTGACCCTTGACCTTACCCTTACCATAAGCCATACAACAACACTTACATGTACACTTACGCTTACACTTACCCTAGCAATTACTCGTACAATTACCCTTAACCTTACCCTTACCAAACCATTACCCTTTTTCTTAACCTAACCATAAACATTAAGGATAAGCTAAAGGGTCACCCTTAAGGTTAACGTTATCCTAACTCTTACACTTAAGTGGGTAAGTGGAAGTGTAAGGGTACAGTTCAGGGTAAGCGTTAGAGTAAGGGTAAGTGTTAGGGTAATGGTTAGGCTAATTTTAAGTTTAGGGTGAGGGAAACATAAGGGTAAGTATTAGGTTAAGTTTAAGGATAAGGTTAAGAGTTATGGTAAGGGTTAGGTTTAATGTAAGGATAAGGGTTTGGGAAACGTTTAGGATAAGGGTAAGAGAAGGGATAATGGTAAGGGTAAGGATGATGTTTAGTGTAAGGGTTAGATTTAGTTAAGGGTAAGGGTTAGTGTAAGTTTAAGAGTAAGGGTAAGTGTAAGGGTATGTGTAAAAGTACGGGTAATTGTAAGGGTTAGAGTAAGGGTTAGGGTAAGGGTAAGAGTAAGGGTATTGGTAATGATAAGGGTGAGGGTTACAGTAAGGGTAAGTGTAAGGTTTAGATTTAGGCTAAGGGGAAGTGTAGCAGAAAGGGTAAGGTTTACTGTAAGGTTTAAGGTTTCGGCTTAGGTTAAGGGTAAGGGTAATTGTACGAGTAATTACTAGGGTAAGTGTAAGCGTAAGTGTACATGTAAGTGTTGTTGTATGGCTTATGGTAAGGGTAAGGTCAAGGGTAAGGTTTATGTTAAGGGAAAGCGTAAGGGTAACGGATAGAATAAGGGTAAGTGTAACGGTTAAGTGTTAGGGTAATGGTTAGGGTTAATTTTAGGATTAGGGTGAGAAAAATGTAAGGTTAAGTACTAGCTTAAGGTTAAGGGTAAGGTTAAGGTTAAGAGTAAGTGTAAGGTTTAGGTTAAGGGTTAGTGTTAATGTAAGGTTCAGGGAAAGGTTTGGGGTAAGGTTTAGGGTTAGGTTCAGCTTAAGGGTAAGGGTTGGGGTAAGGTTAAGGGTATGGATAAGGAAAAGTGTAAGGGATAGGGTAAGGGTAAGGGTTAGCATAAGGGTAAGATTAATGGTAATGTTTATGTTAAGGGTAAGCGTAAGGGTAACGGATAGAGTAAGGGTAAGGGTAAGGGTAACGGTAAGGTTAAGGGTACAAATATGTGTTAGGGTATGGGTTATGGTATGGGTAAGAGTTAGGGTAATGTAAGGGTAAGGGTGAGTGTAAGGGTATGGGTGAGGGTAAGGGTTAGAATAATGGTTAGGGTTAATTTTAGGGTTAGGGTGAGGGAAACGTAAGGGTAAGTATTCGGTTCAAGTAAGGGTAAGTGTAAGATTTAGATTTAGGCTAATGGTAAGTGTAGCAGAAAGGGTAAGGTTTACGATAAGGGTAAGTGTTAGGGTAAGGGTAAGGTTTAGGGTAAGAGTAAGTGTAAGTGTATGTGTAAGGGTATGGGTCATTGTAAGGGTTAGAGTAAGGGTTAGGGTAAGGGTGTTAGGGTAATGGTTAGGGTAAATTTTAGGCTTATGGTGAGGGAAACGTAAGGGTAAGGATTAGGTTAAGGTTACGGGTAAGGTTAAGGTTAAGAGTAAGGTTTAGGATAAGGGTTAGGGTTAATGTAAGGGTAAGGGTAAGGTTTCAGGTAAGGTTTAGGTGTAGAGTTAGGTTAAGGGTAAGTGTTAGGGTAAGGGTAAGTTGTATGGACAAGGATAATTGTAAGGGATAGGGTAAGGTTAAGGTTAATGATAACGGTAAAAGGAAGAGTAAGGATATGGGTAATGGTAAGGGTGAGGGAAAGGGTAAGGGTAAGTGTAAGGTTTAGATTTAGGCTAAGGGTAAGTGTAGCAGAAAGGTGTAGGATTAGGGTAAGGGTGTTAGGATAAGGGTTAGGTTAATGGTAATGGTAAGGGTAAGGGTAAGGGTAAGGGTAAGGGTATCGGTAATGGTAAGGGAAAGGGTTAGGGTAAGTGTAAGTGTAAGGGTAAGTATAAGGGTACAGGTCAGGGTAAGGGTTAGAGTAAGGGTTAGGGTTAGGTAAGGATAAGTGTTAGGGTAATGGGTACTGTTAAAATTAGGGTTATGGTGAGGGAAATGTACGGGTATGTATTAGTTTAAGGGTAAGGTTAAGGTTAAGAGTAAGTGTAAGGTTTAGGTTAAGGGTTAGGGTTAATGTAAGGGTTAGGGTAAGGGTTGGGGTAAGGTTTAGGGTAAGGAGAAGAGTAAGGGTATGGTTAATGGTAAGGGTGAGGGTTAGGGTAAGGATAAGGGTAAGTGTAAGGTTTAGGGTAAGGGTAATGGTATGGAGAAGGGTAAGGGTAAGGGTAAGTGTAAGGGTAAGGGTAGGAGTCATTGAACGAGTAATTCCTAGGGTAACTGTAAGCGTAAGTGTACATTTAAGTGTTGTTGTATGGCTTATTGTAAGGGTAAGGTTAAGTGTTAGCGTAATGGTTATGGTTAATTATAGAGTTAGGGTGAGAAAAACGTAAGGTTAAGTATTAGCTAAAGGTTAAGGGTAAGGTTAATGTTAAGAGTAAGTGTAAGGTTTAGGGTAAGGGTTAGGGTTAATGTAAGGGTTGGCGTAAGGTTTAGGGTAAGGGTTAGGTTCAGGATAAGTGTTAGGGTAAGTGTAAGGTTAATGGTAACCGTAAGTGTAAAGGTAAGGGTTAGGGTAAGGATAAGGGTATGGGTAATGGTAAGGGTGAGGGTTAGGCTAAGGGTAATTGTAAGGTTTAGATTTAGGCTAAGGGTAAGTGTAGCAGAAAGGGTAAGGTTTACAGTAAGGTTTGAGGTTTAGGCTTAGGTTAAGGGTAAGGGTAAGGGTAAGGTTTAGGTTTAGGAAAAGGGTAAGTGTAGCAGAAAGGTTAAGGGTTAGGGTAAGTGTTAGGGTAAGGGTAAGGTTAAGGGTAAGGGTAATGGTATGAATAAGGGTAAGGGTACGGGAAATGGTACGGGTCAGGGTAAGGGTTAGAGTAGGAGTTTGAGTAAGGGTAAGGGTTAGGATAAGTGTAAGGGTGCAAGCAAGGATTAGGGCAAGAGTAAGTGTAAGGGTAATAGAAAGGGTTAGGGTAAGTTTAAGGGTAAGGGAAAGTGTTAGGATATGTTTTAGGGGAAGCAGAAGGGTAAGGGTTAGGTTAAGTGTAAGGGGAAGGGGAAGGTAAGGGGAAGGGTTGGAGTAAGGTATAGGGTAAGGGTAAGGTTATGGTTAAAGGAAAGAGTAAGGGTAAGGAAAAAGTAAAGGTAAGGATTTGGGTAATGGTAAGGGTGAGAAGGGTTAGGGTAAGGGTTACGGTAAGGGTTAGGTAACGCAGTGTACAACCTGGGACGTCACACGCAGAGCTGCCTCTGGCAAGGTGAGTGAGGAACAGATGTAGCAGTTGTTGTGTTGTAGGTCTCACTGTTCCTCTAAGCATCCCCTCTGTCTTTTAGAGGTGTTGTAGCTGTTTGAAGAGGGTAGATTGAAGCATCTGCCTCGGGGGCTGGTAAGCAGCAGAGGTAAGGGAGCAGATGAGAGTAACTTACCTAGTTGTGCTGTGTCTTTGGATGCTGCATCGGCCTATGCGTTTCTTTTTCTTTCACAGGTGTCTCGCACAGGCTCAAAGGAGCAAACTGCACTCTGAAGAGCTGTGTAAGAAGAGGGGCTGGTCATGAGCTGGGTTGGAGCAGAACGACCAAGTAGCACAAGGTGACTATGAAAGGTGTCCGTCTTGCTTTGCAGGTGCCGTGGCAGGCTCTCCACAGAAGTGGATAAGGATATGAGATAAGGCCAGAGAGCGACAAGGAGCGGCACGTGCAGGGATGGTTTTGAAGCGCTGCGGTGGCTTACTCTTCTGTTCATCAGGTGCCACAGGCAAGGTGGGTTGTAACATCAGTCGTTATATTTGCATGAAAGCAGTTCACTTGAATGCCACAGTGCATCTGAGTAGGGTGTTCTAGCAAAACAAGCTTGTCTGGCACAGCGGTGCCTGATGGCAGTGTGTTTCCTCAGGTGAAGAGGTGCCTGAAGCCCCATCCTATCTAGCCTTGATTCAAAGATCGAAGCCGAAATTCCTTTAAGTGGTATATTCTTTATTGCAGCGCTGGATGCACGGGGGATCTCTCCACCTATCGTGCATACCCAAAGCAGAAAGCAGTCTTGAATTTATACAATCAATCTATCAATATTCTACAAGCACCTATACATACGCATTACCTATCCCCGCCTTCCCTCGCTTCTCATGCTAATTAGCCTTTTGGCACCTTGCACCTGCGCAGAGCCTTCCAAGAATTGTGGGCAGGGGTCTTTGGGACGTGGGCAGGGGTCTTTGGGAGGAAGACCCCGAGTCTTCCTCACAGTGTACTTTTCACCTTTGGTCAGGAATCTGCTGAATTGGCATGTTTCTTAATTGCAAGAGCTGGTTGTTGCCAATTCTCCCGTTTGTTGTATCTTTATAATGAATTCCAATGTCCAGTTTCGAGAGTTATAGTCCTTACATTCGTTTCTCTGTCCGCCTGCCGCTTCCTTATCATGAGTTCCAGTGTCTTGTTTCGAGATATACAGTCCTTGTCTGGGGATTGTCCTTGCCTCCCCAATACCTCCTTAATCAATCCCCCCTTTTCTTTTCCCATGCAAATTCTTTTGCATCAGATACTTTCTTTATTTACAGTAACACAACAAAGCAGGCATCTAAACAACATGCACACAAATATTCCTAACACTACTAATACGATTAGAGCAATGAATACTTGTTTCAACCATTGGAAATTGGGCAACCAGGAGGTTAACTTATTCCATAGTTCACTAAAACTCCATGAAAGATCATCTTTACTGATCTCATGTAGGATCCTGGTCTGCTTCCATATTTCTTCCAGGTCGGTAGAGATCCTTCCACTCTGATCTACATACATACAACAACTTGTGTTTATTACTGTACAGACTCCCCCTTGAGTGGCCAGTAACAAGTCTAGGGCCATCCGATTTTGTAACACTACCTGTGATAAACTAGATATCTCTTCTTGTTGAGCCTTTATAGCATCCAGAATTTTGTTTTCTAACTTCTCTATAATTGCAGAAATATTAACTATTGCCTTTTCCAATTCACTCACTCCTAACCATGGGATAAACCATCGCACAAAACTATGAAAAGGGGTGTGTCTCTCTACCAATGGATTGTTAATTTTTCATCTGATTCTCCGGATATGATTTCTCAAGTAACCTCGAGGCACTACATCATGTACTGTCATATTGGGGATTACCGCTCCAAGAGTGCAAGTTCCCTTCCAATTCTCAGGCAAGACCTTACGGGCTGTATCGTTGCATAGCCAATACCACCCTTTTCCTTCTGGAACCGTCCAGCTGGTTGAATTTGCCCAGCCGCTAGTCGTACTAATATCAATTGTTCAATTACAAGATGTCTGATTTCCCACATAAGTAGTATCCGTATTTATACAATGCTGTTTTCCTATACCCTTAGGCGGGTTACACCTTTGTACACATACATAATAGGATTCTAACGGCATGAAGCTACTCGCTTCTAGTTCCAAAACTGCTTAATATTTTCGACCCCAAGACGTGTTTTCCCACAAATTAGTCCAAGATAAGTTTGCAGGCAAGGGAATCCCAATTAACGATACACCCTTATTCCCATGCTGTGGCAGATGGGTGCATACCCAACAGTTTGTCTTATTAGTTACTTGAGAAATTGTTTGTATTAAGGTCAGGTGTAAGTTCTCATCCCAAGTTGCCCACCCCAAATCCGAGAACCGCACCCCTGCAATCATTAGGATCTGGAAAACCGTAATTTTGTTGGTCCAATTGGAGTGGTGGTCCATATCCTCGCCGGGGCCTTCTTCACCCTTGAATTGTGGATCCAAGCTGCTTGCTTCTTAATCTTAATGGCGGTGTGTGTTGTCAGTAATACTTGGTATGCTCCCATCCACTTTCCTTCCATTTTTCCTGCACGGGTTGTCCTGAAAAAGTCTTTATATATATATTATCCCCGAGCTTAAAGGGGTGGATTGGTTGATCCAACCCTCTAGCCCTGGTCCCTAAAACAAATGTATGTACTTTATTTAATTGTTTCTGAAGTTCAGTTATATAAGCATATAAATATTCTGATCCTAACTGCGTTAGGTCCTCTCCACTAAATAGAAATTGCTATGTCCTTCCATATAAGATTTTGAAGGGACTCAAATTTCCTTTTATTCTAGGTTTAACTCTAATTCCAAGTAATGCTAAAGGGAGGGATTGAGGCCATGACAAATTAGCTTCTTATCCAATTTTAGCTATTTATTGTTTAATTAAATGGTTCATTTTTTCTACCTGTCCACTTGCCTGTGGTCTATAAGGAGTATGCAGTTGCCAATCTATCTTTAGAATCTTACTTATCTGTTCTACCACTTGTGCACAAAGATGTGAAACTCTATCAGAAGACATTGCTACTAGAATCCCAAAGCATGGTATTATTTCATTTAACAAGACTTTAACCACTTCTCTTGCTTTGTTTGTTCGACAGGGAAAGGCTTCAGGCCTTCCTGAAAACGTGTCAGTCAGAACCAGTAAATAATGATACCCCCCTTTTCTAGGGAGTTCTGAAAAATCAATTTGCCACTGTTGCCCCGAATAATTTCCTTTACCGATTATTCCAAATTTTATTCTATCCTTGGTATTGGGGTTATTGTGTAAGCAAATGCTACATTGTTGAGTTACTTGTTTTATCATATCGTCCCACTAATGTCTGACTCAGGCTCTTATGCAGTGTGCCAGCTCCCCAGTGCGTTTTATTGTGTTCTGTAAGAACTATGGGCCATGTCAAACTAGAGGGTATTACTATGGGGTTATCTTTTAAATATACTCATCCATCTGGTTTCATTTTACCTTTCAAATCTTCAATTAATTTTAAGTCTTCTTTTGTATAATTTGGATATAGTTTGGATTTTACCGTCTGGTATCAAAGACAATGCCTTCACCTCAGTTATTTCAGCTGCCTGCTTAGCCTCTGCCAATCGATTTTCCAATTTCAAAATCGCTGTTCCCCTTTTGGTGTCCCTGACAATGCATGATAGCTACCTTTTCTGGTTGTTTTACAGCCTCTAACAATTTTAAAATTTCTTCAGCATACTTTGTGTTTTCACTGAGCGGTCAGCAATCCATGTTCTTTCCAAATTGCTCCATGAGCACATACCACGCCGAATGTATATTTAGAATCTGTCCAAATGTTTACCCTTTTTCCCGCTGCCAGTTCCAATGCTCTCGTGAGAGCAACTATCTCCGCCTTTTGAGCTGATGTTCCAGGGGGTAAAGACTTAGACTCGATTACCTGCTGAGTAGTTGTTATAGCATATCCAGCTTTACGTTGTCTTTGCGTAACAAAACTGCTCCCATCCGTGAACCAAGTGTCTTCCGCATCTTCCATGGGCTCCTCCTTAAGGTCTGGTCGGCTGGAATACACAGTCTCTAGAGTTTCTAAACAATCGTGAATCACAGCTTGTGCCGGAGCATCACTAAGAAAAGAGGCTAGATTCACAATATGAATTATCACAATTTCCACGTCGTCCTGTTCTACCAATATTGCTTGATATTTCAAAATCATCAATTCTTGTTTAAGTTGTTTAAAGACTTTTTGTGCTTCTCCAGTCCAGACTAACTTTGACTGGTTAATCTTTATCAATTCACATAGAGGCTTTACCAATAGTCCATAATTATAAATCCAAAGGCGACACCAACCTGTCATTCCTAAAAAGCTTTGTAGCTCCTTTACCATTTGAGGTTCTGGAGTCCGGCAAATGACTTCCTTATGTTCAGTTCCTAGTTCTCGTTGTCCTTCCGAAATGTCAAATCCCAGATAGGTCACACTTTGTTGAGCCAGCTGGACTTTCTGTCAAGAGACTTGATATCCATTTAAACCCAGAAAATTAAGACGACTTATAGTCCATTGAATACAACCCCCTTTAGTCTCGGTAGCTATTAAGAGATCATCTACATACTACAT
Source organism: Aythya ferina (assembly GCF_964211825.1). Lineage (NCBI taxonomy): Eukaryota > Metazoa > Chordata > Aves > Anseriformes > Anatidae > Aythya > Aythya ferina. Next base: position 23,206,361 of record NC_140306.1, on the reverse strand, counting down.
ATTGTAACAAAGCACCTTCAGTGTCCGGAGGTATCCATGTTTCGAGTTCCCTTGCTAATTGGTTTCCAAAAATAGTGGGGCTATTCTTGAATCCTTGAGGTAGTAATGTCCACGTAAGCTGCGTCTTTCTGCCTGAATCGGGATTTTCCCATTCAAAGGCGAATAGGTTTTGGCTTTCTGTGGCTAAGCCTAGGCAGAAGAAGGCATCTTTTAAATCCAGTACGGTAAAGCAGACTTGACTATTCTTTAATTTAGTCAGCAAAGTATAAGGGTTTGCCACTACTGGATGTATATCCTCAGTGATTTTATTTATGGCCCTCAAATCCTGAACTAGCCTATAGCTTTTTCATCTGCCTTTTTAATTGGCAATATGGGTGCATTGGATTCTGATTCGCATTCAATCAATAATCCATACTGTAAAAATTGATCAATTATCTCTTTAATTCCTTTCCTATCTTCTATCCTCAAAGGATATTACTTAACCTTAACGGGTTTCTCTCCTGGCTTTAATTTAATAATTAGTAAGGTCACATTTTTAGCTCTTCCAGGGACTTCGGTAGCCCAAACTCCTGGACATACTTGATCTGTGATCTCTAAAGGTATTTCACTTTTAGGGTCAGTTTGTATTAGTGCCAAGCTTAACACATTTATTAGTTGTTCTTCTCCTGTTCTTAATTCCATTTTCCCCTTTTCAAAGACAATTTCTGCTCCTACTTGCTCTAATAAATCTCTACCTAAGAGTGCCCATGAGGAGCTAGGCATAGATAAAAATCTGTGTATGCCCCATTGTTTCCCTAACTTGTACTTCAAAGGTTCACAAAAATAAGCCTTTTCGGTTACACCTTGTCCTGGTTTCAGTTAGAACAGAGTTAATTTTCTTCCTAGTAGCTGGGAGAATGCTATGTTTTGGCTTAGGATGAGAAGAGTGCTGATAACACCCCGATGTTTCAATTGTTGCAGAGCAATGCTTATACCAAGCCAAGGACATCTCAGCTTCTTGCTCTGTCCTGCCAACAGGCAGGCTGGGGGTGCAGTAAGAGCTGGGAGGGGACAGACCCAGGACAGGTGACCCAAACTAGCCAAAGCATCTGACGTCAGGCTAAACAATACATAGGGGTGGCTAGCCAGGGGGAGGGGGCCGGACTGCTCGGGGTTAGGCTGGGCATCGGTCAGCGGGTGGTGAGCAATTGCATTGTGCATCACTTGTTTGTACACATTATTAGTAGTGGTACTATTATCATCATTGTATTATTATTATTATTATTATTATTATTATTATTATTTTGTCTTATTAAACTGTCTTTATCTCAACTCACAGGCTTCACTTTCCATTTCTCTCCCCCGTCCCAGAGAGGGAGGGGGAGGGGGAGCGAACAGCTGCGTGGTGTTTAGCTGCCGGCTGGGTTAAACCACGACACACCTTTTACCCTAACATAATAATTCTGTGAAGGCATTAATGCTTGATTTAGAACTGAATACGTTGCCCCATAGCAATAAGAAATTTCACTTCCATTCCTCCCCTAGCTTCATTATAACCAGTGGAGGATCCGCTAGGGTAGATTCCCCAGGTCCCCGTTATTCCTGTTGAAATCAGGGGTTGATTACCCTAGGAAAAGGCTAGTCAATTTGTCCTCCAAAGCCAGGTCCAAACCGTTTTGTTTTATTTATTTATGTATTTATTTATTTTCATTACATTTCAGAGTTGGTCCAAAAATTCCATAGGGCTTTCTTTTAGACCTTGTTGGAAGCATATTCTCAATTCCCAATTCATCCAGGTTTTAGTATTTACTTAACCGCTCATAATTTTCAGGATGATTCGGGTCTTAGTGGGGGTCGGTCAGGGGAATGCAATTGTCCACAGTTCCCTGAACGGTCCCATCAGCAATCTGAGCTCGCACATGAACTCAGGTTGTTTTAGAGTTGACTGCTTTTCTGTTTCTGTGACAACTCTCTCGGACCGATCATGGTCCCTTTGCCCTAAAGGGCTAACACCCATGATTTTAAGATCTCTGCCTCGGGCAGAGGCAGAACTATTAACATTCCTACATCCTCTTTCCCTGCTCATTCAACTTCAAACACCTTTAACACTTTCAACAACCCTTTTAACACTTCCTTTATCTTTCTCCAGCCTGTACTTCTCTAATGCCAACATCAAAGGTTCAGTCAGGGGCCAACTTAATTCCCTACCTTTTCCCACCAAGATGCTGAAACATCAGTATACAACATTTCATCCTGTTCTGCTTCTCAAAAAACAACATTAACTGTAGCAAAATATTATAGTTTAAAGTTCCATTTAGGGGCCACTTTTCTCCACATTCCAGCTTATAAAGCGGCCACCACTGATTACGATATTTTATCAATGTTTTCCTGTTCACACTTCCACCGGCAGATCCTCCAATATCCTTCCAGTGACTTAAAACACATCCTAACACACTTTTCTTTAAAATTTCACTGCTTGTTTGCCCCCCCAGTTTCCAGTTTACACTTTCAGAATACACATGTTACTTACAAAAGCGTATCACAAAACGTATCACTCACAAAAATACGGGCACGCAATATCTTTCAGTAGCGATGCCACAAAACTACTATTACCAGCAATATTGCCAAAATCACAGTAACAATAGTCAGAGTCAAATTCCACATGCGATAAGTCAGAAAACCGAACTGTGTAACACCGTAACGATATCTTTCTTATAACAATGCCACGAACCTACTATTACCACCAGGAAAATAGCCAAAATCGCAGTAACAATAACCAGAGTTAAATACCATACTCCATGAGTCAGAAAACCGAAATAGACAACACAATTCCAGATGGACCTTAAAGCGAGCTCCTTCCTTAAGGTCCCCAAACATGTACTTATGGTGCTAACCACAAAGTATATACCAAACACTGCCTCGCAGAAGATCACCTTCTGACTTACAGACAGTTCCAGATGACCGGTCTACCAGAAAACCAAACCAGAATAAAGAATATACTCACTTACAATGATGGGGTCCTTGTCTGCCTCCGCAGTGATCCGGTGAGTCGAGGAGTCCCTCCGGGAAATCCCGGGGGTACCCTAGGGAGTCCTGTTCCCAGGAGGTCCTGCAGTCCGGCAGAGAGGTTGTCCCATCTGGGTCGCCAAATTGATTCAAAGATCGAAGCCGAAATTCCTTTAAGTGGTATATTCTTTATTGCAGCGCTGGATGCACGGGGGATCTCTCCACCTATCGTGCATACCCAAAGCAGAAAGCAGTCTTGAATTTATACAAACAATCTATCAATATTCTACAAGCACCTATACATATGCATTACCTATCCCCACCTTCCCTCGCTTCTCATGCTAATTAGCCTTTTGGCACCTTGCGCCTGCGCAGAGCCTTCCAAGAATTGTGGGCAGGGGTCTTTGGGACGTGGGCAGGGGTCTTTGGGAGGAAGACCCCGAGTCTTCCTCACAGTGTACTTTTCACCTTTGGTCAGGAATCTGCTGAATTGGCATGTTTCTTAATTGCAAGAGCTGGTTGTTGCCAATTCTCCCGTTTGTTGTATCTTTATAATGAATTCCAATGTCCAGTTTCGAGAGTTATAGTCCTTACATTCGTTTCTCTGTCCGCCTGCCGCTTCCTTATCATGAGTTCCAGTGTCTTGTTTCGAGATATACAGTCCTTGTCTGGGGATTGTCCTTGCCTCCCCAATAGCTCCTTAATCAGCCTGCACACAATTATCTGAGAATGAAAGCTGCTTTCCAGTAATTCAGAAAGCCAAGTTGCGTCTCAGCCTTGAGCATCTCGGGCTTTGGGGCCTGTCTGTAACATTTGGCACCAGCACTAATACTTTTTTTGACATGTTTAGCGTTTGGGGCCTGTGTCTGGGATTTGGGCCCTGTCTCGAACCACTGGGGCTTTGTCCTGGGTTTTGGAGCCTGCCTCTAGAGTTCAGGGCCGGTGATTAGGCTTTTGGGGTCTGTGTCTGGGGGCCGGTATCTGGGGGCAAGGGGGGAGCTGCTTGTAGACCCTAGGGGCCAGCATTGAGGGGGTTGGGAGCTGACTCTACACCTTTGGGGCCTGCTTCTGGGGGGGGGGGGGGGGGTTGAGACCTGCATCTGGGGGAGGGGTGGGAGCTCTTTGTATTCCTTTGGAGCCTGTGTCGGGGGGCGGGGGAAAAGGGGAGGGTTGGTTGGGAGGTGCTTGTACACTGTTGGAGCCTGGGTTGAGGGAGGAGGTTTGGAGCTGCTTCTACACCTTTGGGCCTGGCATCGGGGGTAGGGGGTTGGGTGCTGGTTGTTGGGGCCTGTGTTTGGGGGGGGGGCTTGGGACCTGCGTCTGGGGGAGGGGTGGGAGCTGCTTGTACACCTTTGGGGCCTGCATGTGTGGGGGGTCAGGGCCTGTGTCTAGCGGGCTGGGAACTGCTTGTACAATGTAGGAATCTGTTTCTGCAGGGTGGCTGGGAGCTGCCTGTACACTGTAGGGGCCTGTGTTTGTGGGGGCCTTGGGGGCCTCCCTCGGGGGGGGGGGGGGGAGGGTTGGGAGCTGCTTGTATAGGGTAGGGGGCGTGCCTGGCAGGGGTTGGGAGCTGCTTGTAGAATTTGGGTCGCTGTGTCTGGGGGGGCGGTTGGGGCCTGTGTCTCAGGGGTGTTGGGAACTGGTTGTACACCTTTGGGTCCTGTCTCTGGGGGGGGAGCTACTTGTACCCTTACCATAAGCCGTACTCTAACACATACTTCTACCAGTACCCTTACCCTTACCGTAACCCTTACCTTTACCCTTACTCTTACCCTTACCAAAGCATTACCCTTACCCTTAACGTAAGCCTAAACCTTAACCTTATCCTTACACTTACACTTACCGTAACCCTTACCCTTTCTGCTACACTTACCCTTAGCCTAAATCTAAACCTTACACTTACCCTAACCCTAACACTTACCCTTACCATTACCCATATACTTACTCTTACCCTAACCCTAAATCTTACTCAAACACTTACCCTGACCCTTACATTAACCCTAAACCGTACCCTAAAACTTACACTTACTCTTAACCTTAACCTTACGCTTAACCTTAACCTACTACTTACCCTTTCTTATCCGTCACCATACACCTAAAATTAACCCTAACCATTACCCTAACACTTACCCTTACCCTAACCCAAACCCTAATCCTAACTCTAAACCTTACCCTGACTTGTACACTTATCCTTATCCTTACACTTACCCTAACACTTACCCTTACACTTATCCTTATACATATAACTTACCCTTACCCTAAAACTTAACCTTAACCTAACTCTAACCCTAAACCTTACCTTAACCCTTACCCTGACCCTTACATTAACCCCTTACCCTTACCCTAAAACTTACACTTACTCTTAACCTTAACCTTACCCTTAACCTTAACCTAATACTTACCCTTCCGTTTCCCTCACCCTAACCCTAAAATTAACCCTAACTATTACCCTAACACCTACCCTTACCCTAACCCTTACTCTAACCCTTACAATGACCCGTACCCTTACACATACACTTACACTTACTCTTACCCTAAACCTTACCCTTACCATAAGCCATATTCTAACAAATTCTACCCGTACCCTTACCCTTACCGTAATCCTTACCCTTTATGTTACCCTTACCCTAACACTTACCCTTATCGTAAACCTTACCCTTTCTGCTACATTTACCATTAGCCTAAATCTAAACCTTACACTTACCCTTACCTTAACCCAATACTTACCCTTACGTTTCCCTCACCCTAACCCTAAAATTAACCCTAACCATTATTCTAACACTTACCCTTACCCTAACCCTAACCCTTACTCTAACCCTTACCCTGACCCATACCCTTACACTCACCCTTACCCTTACATTACCCTAACTCTTACCCATACCATAACCCATACCCTAACACATATTTGTACCCTTAACCTTACTGTTACCCTTACCCTTACTCTATCCGTTACCCTTACGCTTACCCTTAACATAAACCTTACCATTAATCTTACCCTTACGCTAACCCTTACCCTTACCCTATCCCTTACACTTATCCTTATCCATACCCTTAACCTTACCCCAACCCTTACCCTTAAGCTGAACCTAACCCTAAACCTTACCCCAAACCTTTCCCTGAACCTTACATTAACCATAACCCTTAACCTAAACCTTACACTTACTCTTAACCTTAACATTACCCTTAACCTTAAGCTAGTACTTAACCTTACATTTTTCTCACCCTAATCCTAAAATTAACCCTAACCATTACCCTAACACTTAACCGTTACACTTACCCTTATTCTATCCGTTACTCTTACACTTTCCCTTAACATAAACCTTACCCTTTACCTTACCCTTACCATAAGCCATACATCAACACTTACATGTACACTTACGCTTACACTTATCCTAGTAATTACTCATACAATTACTCTTAACCTAACCATAAACATTAAGGATCAGCTTAAGGGTCACCCTTAAGGTTAACGTTATCCTAACACTTACACTTAAGTTCATGGTAAGGGTTAGAGTAAGGGTAAGTGTTAGGGTAATGGTTAGGCTAATTTTAGGTTTAGGGTGAGGGAAATGGAAGGGTAAGTATTAGGTTAAGTTTAAGGATAAGGTTAAGAGTTATGGTAAGGGTTAGGTTTAATGTAAGGGTAAGGGTTTGGGAAATGTTTAGGATAAGGGTAAGAGAAGGGATAATGGTAAGGATGATGTTTAGTGTAAGGGTTAGATTTAGTTAAGGGTAAGGGTTAGTGTAAGTTTAAGAGTAAGGGTAAGTGTAAGGGTATGTGTAAAAGTACGGGTCATTGTAAGGGTTAGAGTAAGGGTTAGGGTAAGGGTAAGTGTTAGGGTAATGGTTAGGGTTAATTTTAGGGTTAGGGTGAGGGAAACGTAAGAGTAAGTATTAGGTTACAGCTAAGGTTAAGGTTAAGAGTAAGTGTAAGGTTATAGTGTAAGGATTAGGGTTAATGTAAGGGTCAAGGTAAGGGTTGGGGTAAAGGTTTAGGTAAAGGGTAAAAATATGTATATTGTAAGGGTGAGGGGTTAGGGTAATGGTTAGATTTTAGTTAGATTTAGGTAAGGGTGAGGGTTCGGGTAAGGTTTAGAATTAGGCAAAGGGTAATTGTAGCAGAAAGGGTAAGGTTTAGGATAAGGGTAAGTGTTAGGATAAGGGTAAGGTTTAGGGTTAGCTTAATAGTAAGGTTAAGGGTAATTGTACGAGTAATTGCTAGGGTAAGTGCAAGCGTAAGTGTACATGTAAGTGTTGTTGTATGGCTTATGGTAAGGGTAAGGTCAAGGGTAAGGTTTATGTTAAGGGTAAGCGTAAGGGTAACGGATAGAGTAAGGGTAAGGGTAAGGTTAAGGGTAACGGTAAGGTTAAGGGTACAAATATGTGTTAGGGTATGGGTAAGAATTAGGGTAAGGGTAAGGGTAAGGGTAAGTGTAAGGGTACAGGTCAGGGTAAGGGTAAGAGTAAGGGTTAGGGTTAGGGTAAGGTTAAATGTTAGGGTAATGGTTAGGGTTAGTTTTAGGGTTAAAGTCAGGAAAACGTATGCGTAAGTATTAGGTGAATGTTAAGGGTAAGGTTAAGGTTAAGAGTAAGTTTTAGGGTAAGGGTTAGGGTTAATGTAAGGGTCAGGGTAAGGGTTGGGGTAAGGTTTAGGGTAAGGGTTAGGTTAAGGATAAATGTTAGGGTAAGGGTAAGGTTAATGGTAACCGTAAGTGTAAAGGTAAGGGTTAGGGTAAGGGTAAGAATAAGGGTATGGGTAATGGTAAGGGTGAGGGTTAGGCTAAGGGTATGTGTAAGGTTTAGATTTCGGCTAAGGGTAAGTGTAGCAGAAAGGGTAAGCTTTAAAGTAAGGTTTAAGGTTTAGGCTTAGGTTAAGGGTAAGGGTAAGGGTACGGGTCAGGGTAAGGGTTAGAGTAAGGGTTTGAGTATGGGTAAGGGTAAGGGTTAGGATAAGTGTAAGGGTGCAAGCAAGGATTAGGGCAAGAGTAAGTGTAAGGGTAATAGAAAGGGTTAGGGTAAGTGTAAGGGTAAGGGAATGTGTTAGGATATGTTTTAGGGGAAGCAGAAGGGTAAGGGTTAGGTTAAGTGTAAGGGGAAGGGGAAGGTAAGGGGAAGGGTTGGAGTAAGGTATAGGGTAAGGGTAAGGTTATGGTTAAAGGAAAGAGTAAGGGTAAGGAAAAAGTAAAGGTAAGGATTTGGGTAATGGTAAGGGTGAGAAGGTTTAGGGTAAGGGTTACGGTAAGGGTTAGGTAACGCAGTGTACAACCTGGGATGTCACACGCAGAGCTGCCTCTGGCAAGGTGAGTGAGGAACAGATGTAGCAGTTGTTGTGTTGTAGGTCTCACTGTTCCTCTAAGCATCCCCTCTTTGTCTTTTAGAGGTGTTGTAGCTGTTTGAAGAGGGTAGATTGAAGCATCTGCCTCGGGGGCTGGTAAGCGGCAGAGGTAAGGGAGCAGATGAGAGTAACTTACCTAGTTGTGCTGTGTCTTTGGATGCTGCATCGGCCTATGCGTTTCTTTTTCTTTCACAGGTGTCTCGCACAGGCTCAAAGGAGCAAACTGCACTCTGAAGAGCTGTGTGAGAAGAGGGGCTGGTCATGAGCTGGGTTGGAGCAGAACGACCAAGTAGCACAAGGTGACTATGAAAGGTGTCCGTCTTGCTTTGCAGGTGCCGTGGCAGGCTCTCCACAGAAGTGGATAAGGATATGAGATAAGGCCAGAGAGCGACAAGGAGCGGCACGTGCAGGGATGGTTTTGAAGCGCTGCGGTGGCTTACTCTTCTGTTCATCAGGTGCCACAGGCAAGGTGGGTTGTAACATCAGTCGTTATATTTGCATGAAAGCAGTTCACTTGAATGCCACAGTGCATCTGAGTAGGGTGTTCTAGCAGAACAAGCTTGTCTGGCACAGCGGTGCCTGATGGCAGTGTGTTTCCTCAGGTGAAGAGGTGCCTGAAGCCCCATCCTATCTAGCCTGCACACAATTATCTGAGAATGAAAGCTGCTTTCCAGTAATTCAGAAAGCCAAGTTACGTCTCAGCCTTGAGCATCTCGGGCTTTGGGGCCTGTCTGTAACATTTGGCACCAGCACTAATACTTTTTTTGGCATATGTTTAGCGTTTGGGGCCTGTGTCTGGGATTTGGGCCCTGTCTCGAACCAGTGGGGCTTTGTCCTGGGTTTTGGAGCCTGCCTCTAGAGTTCAGGGCCTGTGATTAGGCTTTTGGGGTCTGTGTCTGGGGGCCGGTATCTGGGGGCAAGGGGGGAGCTGCTTGTAGACCCTTGGGGCCGGCATTGAGGGGGTTGGGAGCTGACTCTACACCTTTGGGGCCTGCTTCTGGGGGCGGGGTGGGGTTGAGACCAGCATCTGGGGGAGGGGTGGGAGCTCTTTGTATTCCTTTGGAGCCTGTGTCGGGGGGCGGGGGGGGGGGGGGGGGGGGGGAAGGGGAGGGTTGGTTGGGAGGTGCTTGTACACTGTTGGAGCCTGGGTTGAGGGAGGAGGTTTGGAGCTGCTTCTACACCTTTGGGCCTGGCATCGGGGGTAGGGGGTTGGGTGCTGGTTGTAGGGGCCTGTGTTTGGGGGGGGGGGGCTTGGGACCTGCATCTGGGGGAGGGGTGGGAGCTGCTTGTACACCTTTGGGGCCTGCATGTGTGGGGGGTCAGGGCCTGTGTCTAGCGGGCTGGGAACTGCTTGTACAATGTAGGAATCTGTTTCTGCAGGGTGGCTGGGAGCTGTTTGTACAACTTTGGGGCCAGCATCTGGGGGTGGCTGGGAGCTGCCTGTACACTGTAGGGGCCTGTGTTTGTGGGGGCCTTGGGGGCCTCCCTCGGGGGGGGGGGGGAGGGTTGGGAGCTGCTTGTATAGGGTAGGGGGCGTGCCTGGCAGGGGTTGGGAGCTGCTTGTAGAATTTGGGTCGCTGTGTCTGGGGGGGCGGTTGGGGCCTGTGTCTCAGGGGTGTTGGGAACTGGTTGTACACCTTTGGGTCCTGTCTCAGGGGGGGAGCTACTTGTACACTTTTGGGGTCTGTATTTGAGGGGGGTTGGGAGCTGCTTGTGCACTTTTGGACCTATGTTTAGGCTGGTTGGGAGTTGCTCATGCATTCTAGGTGCCTCCCTTTTGAGAAGGGTTGGGGCCTGCATCTGTGGGTGGTTGGGAGCTGCTTGTACACTATAGGGGCCATGGTCTTGGAGGGGGGTCTGGGCTGTTTATACACCTTTGTGGCCTGTGTTTGGGGGGGGGGGCGGTGGGCCTGTGCCTGGGGAAGTTGGGAGCTGTTTGTTCACTCTAGGAGCCTCCATTTGGGGGTCTTTGGGGCCTCCCTTTGAGGGGGAGGGAGTTGGGAGTTGGTTGTACACCTCCGCATCCCGTGTCTTGGGGGGGGTGGGGGGAGTGGGACCGGTCTCTGAAGGGGCGGGTTGTGAGCTGCTTGTACACCTGTGTCGGGGGGAGTGTAGGGGGGTTGGCGGGGGTCGGGTCCGGGTCTTGGGCCAGTGTCTGGGTGGAATCCAGTTCTTGGGAGGGGGTGGTGGGGTAGGAGCTGCTTGTGGGCAGTTGGGGTCTGCATCTGGGTGTGGTTGGTGCCTGCTTCTGTTGGCAGTTTGGGGCCTGCTTGTAGACTTGTGCAGCCTGGGTTTGGGGGCTTTTCTGTAACGTTTGGGGCCTGCATTTTTGCTTTGAGATGCATCTTGAGCTTTTGAGGCCTAGCAGTAGCATTTGGGGCCTGCATCTGGGGCTTTTCTGTAGCATTTTGGTTGCGTATTTGTGATTTGGGGCCTGTATCGTGGGTTTTGCCTTTTTTGTAGTTTCCGTCTTTGTGTGTGTGTGTTTCGTTGTTGGTTGTCTGGGGTTAGGGGCAGTTTGGGGTTTGGATTAAGGTCAGTGTCATTAGCGTTAGGGGGTTGATAATAAGGGTTAGGGTTGTGGTTAGAGTTGTTAGGTTTAAGGGGAATAAGGATTTCAGGGTAAGGGGATCAAGGTTGTGGGAATAAAAATGTTGTTTTTGCGCAGTTACATCCTGTAGAGGGAAGGAAGGTGGTATTGAGATATGCTTGCAGTGATAAGACAGCTTAACAGTGTGAAATGAGTTCATCTGATTCGTGTCAATATGGAACAATGCTAGGGCCGCATGATATGATGAAAAGTCTGAGAAAACCGGAGTGGTTAATGTATATAGTTCTTGTATCTTGCAAAGGAATGGTCCAGCAATTCGGGTCAATAGGGGATAAGAGAACAAAGGGGTTTCAGAAAAACTGCTAACTTTTACAACTCTTGATGGGACACTATGCAAGTGTCTGCCATCCAGCCAAGATGGACAAAGGAGATGGACAAGAGAAAAGCCTGGGAGGAAGACTACGAGCCTTCAGTACGAGCGGCCCCCAGAGGGACCACCGGAGACTGATAACGCCTGCACCAGTGGGAGGGTTTGGATTCTGGGAACTAATTAGAATAACCCTGCCTTTTGTAGAAGTAGTAATGAATATGTATTAGCCTAGCAGCATAAAAACCAGCCGCCTAATGTAACTTGTGTGCGTCTTGGTGGAGCAGAGACTCCTGGCGCACCCAGCGCTGCTTGCTTACCTCTATTCATTTAATAAATTGTAAATTTCAATTGCAATCCTATTTGGGACCCAGTCATTTATTACAAGTGGGCGCTCGTCCGGGAGGGCTTTGGTTCCTGATTTCTGGTTTGATCTAGGAGAGGCACCCCCACCATTTGGTGGCTGCTGTTTGAGTCAGGTCGGAACTCATGGCATCTTGAACCTGAATAAAGGTAAGCAAAGTTTCTGATTCTTTTTTTCAGCTCCCTTGCCAGCTGCAGCACTATATTTTGCCCGTAATTGTGTGTGTGAAGATCCGAACGAAGATGACGGAGTCGTAAGCATTTAAAGCGTATACCGTTTGGTTGGGTGGGGTTCGGTTGCCTGTGTGTGTAAGAGTGTGACTGAGATGGAACTTAGTTCCGAAGCGATTGTGGAGGTCTTCTAACCGCGGTTCCAATCTCCTGCGAGGGACTTGGCCGGCGAAGGACCGAAGGGATTCCTATAGGATTTGTGGGTGTGTGATAGGTCCTCGACCCCCTGCAAGACACTCTTACTAAGGTAACCAAGGGCTGTGGGAATTGCCAGAGTAAAATTCCTAGATGGGTCAGACAAAATCGAAGACCAGAGACCAGAAGAAAGGGAGCAAATTACCAGTCATACCACCAGAAAGTCCATTAGGAATAACGATTCGAAATTGGAATGATAGGGACCCCAGAAAAGGAAAAAGTAAATTAAAAATGGTCCAGTATTGTGTGACAGAATGGCCAAAGGAACCTTTAAGACTACATGTCTTTTGGCCTGTTTTTGGATCCTTCGAAGACTGGATTTGCCAGGCCTTAAATATCCATGTTAATTCAAAGGAAGCTTTTAGCCAGGAAGAAAGTGATTATGCAGGATTATGGATCAGGAAGACTTCAGGTCCTTTTCCAGCCTCAATATTTACACTAAAAGCAGGTAAGAAATTTGAAGAACAAGAAGAACATGAAAAAGAAAAAGAAGATAAACGTGAGCCGTTGGATAAGCTACCACCTCCATATCCTAACAATCCACCCCCGGCGGCTCCCCCTCCGGTGGCTGTGGTATCGCCACCAGTACCACCGTTGCCCCAGCTTCCACCACCAACAGCACCAGAATTAGACCGACCTCCGGCCGCATGCAGGAGAAGTAGGACGGATGTATCTGAGAGGGCTTCTCTATATCCCTTAAGGGAGGTAACTGGTGTATAACTGGTGCGCGTCTTGGTGGAACAGAGACTCCCGGCGTACCCAGCACTGTTTGCTTACCTCTATTCATTCAGTGAATTGTAAACTTTGATTGTAATCCTATTTGGGACTTTTATTTATTATAACAGACAACCTTGTAAAACGCAGACAACCAGAATCCTTACAGCAATTAGGTGGAAATCACGGCGTAAGAAACATTACCACCTCAAAGAGTAAAAACCTCAAAAGAAATGTGACTTGTAACAGGCCAGCAGCTGTGTATTTTCTGTGAAGCACCAGCTAGATTATGAACCTTGAATAGCACAGTTAAAGGGGAAACAGGGGAGGGTCCCGGTCCTCGGCAGAAAAAAAAAGTGTATAAACTGTGTATGGAATTAGTAGGCACCCTCCTGCTTGTGGGACACCCGCCATTGTAATCTCGAATAATAATGCTACTGTACTGAGATCCTCGACTCAGCCTATGCTATTTGCTACAGATTGATTCAGGGTTTTAAGGTTTCAGGGATTGGGCACTAGGGTTGGGTTTCAGGGTAAGGGGTTTCAGGGTTTATGTTTAGGATTTTAAGGTTTTTAGGGTTGGAGTTTTAACGGTTAGGGTTTTAAGGATTTGGGGGTTAGGGTTTTAAGGGTTTCAGGGTTAGCGTGTTAGGGTATTAGAGTTTTTTGGGTTGTAGTGTTGATATGTTTTTTAGGGTTAGAGTCTTAAGGTTTTATTTTTGGTCAGTTATTTACGGTTAGGGTTTTAAGATCTTTTTTTTTTTTGTTTTTTTCAGGTTAGTTTCTCCAGGGCCAGGGTTTTGAGTATCCTAATTTTGGGGGTTTGGATTTTGAGCATCTTAATTTTTGGGGTTAGGCTTTTGTGTGCCCTAATTTTTTGGGATCGGCTTTCAAGCATCCTAAGTAGTTGGGTTAGGGTTTTGAGCATCTTAATATTTTGGGTCTGGGTAATGAGCATCCTCAGTTTTCAGGATAGGGTTTTGAGCATCTTAATGTTTCCAGGATAGGGTTTGGAGCGTCCTAATGTTTTGGGTTGGGGCTTTGAGCGTCCTAATGTTTTTGGGTTAGGGTTTGGAGCGTCCTAAATTTTGAGGATAGGGTTCTGAGCATCTCAGTGTTTCCAGGATAGGGTTTTGAGCGTCCTAAGTATTTGGGATAGGTCTTTGAGCTTCCTAATGTTTTCCGGATAGGGTTTGGAGCATCTTAATGTTTTGGGTTTGGGTTTTGAGCGTCCGAATGTTTTTGGGTTAGGGCTTGGAGCATCCTAATGATTTTGGGTTAGGGCTTTGAGCGTCCTGTTTTCGGGATAGGGTTTTGAGCGTCCAAAGTTTTTGGGTTTGGGTTTTGAGCGTCCAAAGTGTTATAAGTTGCCCCCTTAATTAATTTTCAGAGAGCATTGTATTAATCATAGAAAGGAATTTATTGAGTAAGCAAACATCAAGCAAAACAGCACTGGGCAGCCGGGGAGTCTCAGCTCCGCCAACGGCACGCACCTCACCCCTGCCAGGGTCCCTTTTTATACCTTGCTAATTCTGGGATTACTCAGCACATCCTGGTATATTCTGCGACTGCGCGCACTGTTGCTATGTTCCCTCAACATAACCCTAAAATTAACCGTAACCATTACCCTAACACTTATCCTTACCTAACCCTAACCCTAACCCTTACTCTAACTTTTAACCCTGACCCATAACCTTAGACTTCCCCTACCCTTACCCTTACTCTTCCCCTTACCCTAACCCTTACCCTTACACTTACGGTTACCATTAACCTTACCCTTACACGAACACTTACCCTTACCCTATCCCTTACACTAATCCTTATCCATACAACTTCCGCTTACCCTAACACTTAACCTTAACCTAACCCTAACCCTAAACCTTACCTGAACCCTTACCCTGACCCTTACATTAACCCTAACCCTAAAATTTAACCTTAACCTTACCCTTAACTTTAACCTAATACTTACCCTTACTTTTCCCTCACCCTAACCCTAAAATTAACCCTAACCATTACCCCAACACTTACCCTTACCCTAACCCTTACCCTTACCATAACCCATACTCTAACACATACTTCTACCCGTACCCGTACCCTTACCGTAACCCTTACCCTTACCGTTACCATAACCCTTACCCTTACCCTATCCCTTACCCTTAACCTAACCCTAAACCTTACCCTTATCCTAACACTTACCCTTACCGTAAACCTTACCCTTTCTGCTACACTTACCCTTAGCCTAAATCTAAACCTTACACTTACCCTTAGCCTAACCCTCGCCCTTACCATTACCCATACCTTTATTCTTACCCTTACCGTAACCCTACGGTTACCATTAACCTTACCCTTACCCTAACACTTATCCTGAACCTAACCCTTACCCTAAACCTTACCCCAACCCTTACCCTGACCCTTACATTAACCCTAACCTCTACCCTAAACCTTACACTTACTTTTAACCTTAACCTTACCCTTAACATTAACCTAATACTTACGCATACATTTTCCTGACTTTAACCCTAAAACTAACCCTTACCCTAACCCTTACACTTACCCTAACCCTAACCCTTACTCTAACCCTTACCCTGACCTGTACCCTTACACTTACCCTTACCCTTATACTTACCCTAATTCTTACCCATACCATAACCCATACCCTAACACATATTTGTACCCTTAACCTTACCCTTACCCTTACTCTATCCGTTACCCTTACGCTTACCCTTAACATAAACCTTACCCTTGACCTTACCCTTACCATAAGCCCTACAACAACACTTACATGTACACTTACGCTTACACTTACCCTAGCAATTACTCGTACAATTACCCTTACCCTTACCCTTACCCTTAACCTAAGCCGAAACCTTAAACCTTACAGTAAACCTTACCCTTTCTGCTACACTTACCCTTAGCCTAAATCTAAACCTTACACTTACCCTTACTGTTACCCTCACCGTTACTGTTGCCAATACCCTTACTCTTACCCTTACCCTAACCTTTCTCCTTACACTTACTTTTACCTTTAACATTACCCTTACCCTAACACTTACACTTATCCTTATCCATACCCTTACCCTTACCCTAATCCTTACCCTTAACCTAACCCTAACCCTAAACCTTACCCCAGCCCTTACCCTGACCCTTACATTAACCCTAACCCTTACCCTAAAACTTACACTTACTCTTAACCTTAACCTTACCCTTAACTATTACCCTAACACTTACCCTTATGTTTCCCTCACCCTAACCCTAAAATTAACCCTAACCATTACCCTAACACTTACCCTTACCATAACCCATATCCTAACACGTACTTGTAGCCTTAACTTTACCATTCCCCTTACCCTTACCTTTACTGTCTCCGTTACCCTTACACTTACACTTAACATAAACCTTAAAGTTAACCTAACCCTTGTTATAAATGGCTCAGGATTCAAATTAGGATTAAATAAAAAAATAGGATTCATTGAAAGAATATAAAGGAATAGAGGTAAGCAAACAGCGCTGGGTGCACCGGGAGTCTCCGCTCCACCAGGACGCACACCAGTTACATCAAGCAGCTGATTTTTATGCTCCTAGACTAATACGTATTCATTACTACTTCTAAAAAAAATAGATTATTAAAATTAGCTTCCGGGGTGCAGTCTCTCCTACTGGAGCATGCGCAGTCTCCTCTGGAGTCTCTTCTGGGGGTCTCTAGGGGTCTTTCATGCTGAAGGCTCGTAGTCTTCCTCTCCCCCTTTGTACTTACTTGGCACCATACCAAGTTTATAGAACATTCTCTTCAAGACTTGTCTCCCAGCCGTCCTTCAGCTTCTTTTTCCTTCCTCTTAATCTCTCGGCCCCCCTAACCAGATACCAAAGATCCGCATAGTATCCCATAACAGTCACTAGTTGTTATCAGTTGTTCTGAAACTCCCAGACATCAAACACAAACAGCTTCACGAGTAATTAAAACATTCTTCCCCAGCCATTCACAGACACATCTATAGCAGTGTTAGAAATAGAAGTCCGGAATAACAAAAGCAAACAGGTTCATAAATTTAAGGAGTGATAAATTGACTAGAATGAGGGGGAGACTGGGACACACTGCAGCTGAGGATCAAGAATTAAATTGCCAGTGCAGGGCCCAGAGGCAGACAGGATTCAAACAGAATTGTTCCTTATGGACACGAATTGTTAAAACATTCCTCACACCCTTATCATAAGCCATACAACAACAGTTACATGTACACTTACGCTTGCACTTACCCTAGCAATTACTCGTACAATTACCCTTAACCTTACTATTAAGCTAACCCTAAACCTTACCCTTATCCTAACACTTACCCTTATCCTAAACCTTACCCTTTTTGCTACACTTACCCTTTGCCTAATTCTAAACCTTACCCTAACCCTCACCCTTACCCTTACCATTATACTTACTTTTACCCTTGACCTAAACCTTACCCCAACCCTTACCCTGACCCTTACATTAACCCTAACCCTTACCCTAACCCTAACTCTAATCCTAACCCTTAACCTAAACCTTACACTTAATCTTACCTTTAACCTTACCCTTAAACTAATACATACCCTTACCTTTCCCTCACCATAACCCTAAAATTAACCGTAACCATTACCTGAACACTTATCCTTACCTAACCCTAACCCTTACTCTAACTTTTACCCGGACCCGGACCCTTAGACTTCCCCTTCCCCTTCCCCTTACTCTTCCCCTTACCCTAACCCTTACCCTTACACTTACGGTTACCATTTACCTTACCCTTACCCTAACACTTAACCTTAACCTAACCCTAACCCTAAACCTTACCTGAACCCTTACCCTGACCCTTACATTAACCCTAACCCTAAAACTTAACCTTAACCTTACGCTTAACCTTAACCTAATACTTACCCTTACTTTTCCCTCACCCTAACCCTAAAATTAACCCTAACCATTACCCTTACCCTAACCCTTACTCTAACCCTTACCCTTACCATAACCCATACTCTAACACATACTTCTACCCGTACCCGTACCCTTACCGTAACCCTTACCCTTACACTTATCGTTACCCTTACCCTTACCGTTACCGTTACCCTTACCCTTACCGTTACCCTTACCCTTACCATTACCCTTAACCTAACCCTAAACCTTACCCTTATCCTAACACTTACCCTTACCGTAAACCTTACCCTTTCTGCTACACTTACCCTTAGCCTAAATCTAAACCTTACACTTACCCTTAGCCTAACCCTCGCCCTTACCGTTACCCATACCCTTATTCTTACCCTTACCCTAACCCTTACCTTTACACTTACGGTTACCATTAACCTTACCCTTACCCTAACACTTATCCTGAACCTAACCCTTACCCTAAACCTTACCCCAACCCTTACCCTGACCCTTACATTAACCCTAACCCTTACCCTAAACCTTACCCTTACTCTTAACCTTAACCTTACCCTTAACATTCACCTAATACTTACGCATACGTTTTCCTGACTTTAACCCTAAAACTAACCCTAACCATTACCCTAACACTTAACCTTACCCTAACCCTAACCCTTACTCTAACCCTTACCCTGACCTGTACCCTTACACTTACCCTTACCCTTATACTTACCCTAATTCTTACCCATACCATAACCCATACCCTAACACATATTTGTACCCTTAACCTTACCGTTACCCTTAACCTTACCCTTACCCTTACTCTATCCGTTACCCTTACGCTTACCCTTAACATAAACCTTACCCTTGACCTTACCCTTACCATAAGCCCTACAACAACACTTACATGTACACTTATGCTTGCACTTACCCTAGCAATTACTCGTACAATTACCCTTAACCTAACCATAAACATTAAGGATAAGCTTAAGGGTCACCCTTAAGGTTAACGTTATCCTAACACTTAAGGGAACTTATTCTATCTGTTAGATAACGGATAGAACTTATTCTATCCGTTACTCTTACACTTTCCCTGTTAAGGGAAAGTGTAAGAGTAATGGATAGAATAAGGGTAAGTGTAACGGTTAAGTGTTAGGGTAATGGTTAGGGTTAATTTTAGGATTAGGGTGAGAAAAATGTAAGGTTAAGTACTAGCTTAAGGTTAAGGGTAAGGTTAAGTTTAAGAGTAAGTGTAAGGTTTAGGTTAAGGGTTAGGGTTAATGTAAGGTTCAGGGAAAGGTTTGGGGTAAGGTTTAGGGTTAGGTTCAGCTTAAGGGTAAGGGTTGGGGTAAGGTTAAGGGTATGGATAAGGATAAGTGTAAGGGATAGGGTAAGGGTAAGGGTTAGCGTAAGGGTAAGATTAATGGTAAGGTTTATGTTAAGGGTAAGCGTAAGGGTAACGGATAGAGTAAGGGTAAGGGTAATGGTAAGGTTAAGGGTACAAATATGTGTTAGGGTATGGGTTATGGTATGGGTAAGAGTTAGGGTAATGTAAGGGTAAGGGTGAGTGTAAGGGTATGGATCAGGGTAAGGGTTAGAGTAAGGGTTAGGGTTAGGGTAAGGGTATGTGTTAGAATAATGGTTAGGGTTAATTTTAGGGTTAGGGTGAGGGAAACGTAAGGGTAAGTATTGGGTTAAGGTAAGGGTAAGTGTAAGGTTTAGATTTAGGCTAATGGTAAACGTAGCAGAAAGGGTAAGGTTTACGATAAGGGTAAGTGTTAGGGTAAGGGTAAGGTTTAGGGTAACATAAAGGGTAAGGATTACGGTAAGGGTAAGGGTACGGGTAGAATTTGTTAGAATATGGCTTATGGTAAGGGTAAGGTTTAGGGTAAGAGTAAGTGTAAGTGTATGTGTAAGGGTACGGGTCATTGTAAGGGTTAGAGTAAGGGTTAGGGTAAGGGTAGGTGTTAGGGTAATGGTTAGGGTTAATTTTAGGGTTAGGGTGAGGGAAATGGAAGGGTAAGTATTAGGTTAAGGTTAAGGGTAAGGTTAAGGTTAAGAGTAAGTGTAAGTTTTAGGGTAAGGGTAAGTGTTAGGGTAATGGTTAGGGTTAATTTTAGGTGTATGGTGACGGATAAGAAAGGGTAAGTAGTAGGTTAAGGTTAAGCGTAAGGTTAAGGTTAAGAGTAAGTGTAAGTTTTAGGGTACGGTTTAGGGTTAATGTAAGGGTCAGGGTAAGTGTTTGGGTAAGATTTAGGGTTAGGGTAAGAGTAAGTATATGGGTAATGGTAAGGGTAAGTGTTAGGGTTAGGGTAAGTGTAAGGTTTAGATTTAGGCTAAGGGTAAGTGTAGCAGAAAGGGTAAGGTTTACGGTAAGTGTAAGTGTAAGGATAAGGTTAAGGTTTAGGCTTACGTTAAGGGTAAGGGTAATGCTTTGGTAAGGGTAAGAGTAAGGGTAAAGGTAAGGGTTACGGTAAGGGTAAGGGTACTGGTAGAAGTATGTGTTAGAGTACGGCTTATGGTAAGGGTACAAATAGCTCCCCCCCAGAGACAGGACCCAAAGGTGTACAACCAGTTCCCAACACCCCTGAGACACAGGCCCCAACCCCCCCCCCAGACACAGGGCCCCAAATTCTACAAGCAGCTCCCAACCCCTGCCAGGCACGCCCCCTACCCTATACAAGCAGCTCCCAACCCTCCCCCCCCCCCCCGAGGGAGGCCCCCAAGCCCCCCACAAACACAGGCCCCTACAGTGTACAGGCAGCTCCCAGCCGCCCCCAGATGCTGGCCCCAAAGTTGTACAAACAGCTCCCAGCCACCCTGCAGAAACAGATTCCTACATTGTACAAGCAGTTCCCAGCCCGCTAGACACAGGCCCTGACCCCCCACACATGCAGGCCCCAAAGGTGTACAAGCAGCTCCCACCCCTCCCCCAGACGCAGGTCCCAAGCCCCCCCCCCCAAACACAGGCCCCTACAACCAGCACCCAACCCCCTACCCCCGATGCCAGGCCCAAAGGTGTAGAAGCAGCTCCAAACCTCCTCCCTCAACCCAGGCTCCAACAGTGTACAAGCACCTCCCAACCAACCCTCCCCTTCCCCCCCCCCGACACAGGCTCCAAAGGAATACAAAGAGCTCCCACCCTTCCCCCAGATGCAGGTCTCAAACCCCCCCTGCCCCCAGAAGCAGGCCCCAAAGGTGTAGAGTCAGCTCCCAACCCCCTGAATGCTGGCCCCTAGGGTCTACAAGCAGCTCCCCCCTTGCCCCCAGATACCGGCCCCCAGACACAGACCCCAAAAGCCTAATCACCGGCCCTGAACTCTAGAGGCAGGCTCCAAAACCCAGGACAAAGCCCCAGTGGTTTGAGACAGGGCCCAAATCCTAGACACAGGCCCCAAACGCTAAACATATGCCAAAAAAAGTATTAGTGCTGGTGCCAAATGTTACAGACAGGCCCCAAAGCCCGAGATGCTCAAGGCTGAGACGTAACTTGGCTTTCTGAATTACTGGAAAGCAGCTTTAATTCTCAGATAATTGTGTGCAGGCTGATTAAGGAGCTATTGGGGAGGCAAGGACAATCCCCAGACAAGAACTGTATATCTCGAAACAAGATACTGGAACTCATGATAAGGAAGCGGCAGGCAGACAGAGAAACGAATGTAAGGACTATAAATCTCGAAACTGGACATTGGAATTCATTATAAAGATACAACAAACGGGAGAATTGGCAACAACCAGCTCTTGCAATTAAGAAACATGCCAATTCAGCAGATTCCTGACCAAAGGTGAAAAGTACACTGTGAGGAAGACTCGGGGTCTTCCTCCCAAAGACCCCTGCCCACGTCCCAAAGACCCCTGCCCACAATTCTTGGAAGGCTCTGCGCAGGCGCAAGGTGCCAAAAGGCTAATTAGCATGAGAAGCGAGGGAAGGCGGGGATAGGTAATGCATATGTATAGGTGCTTGTAGAATATTGATAGACTGATTGTATAAATTCAAGACTGCTTTCTGCTTTGGGTATGCACGATAGGTGGAGAGATCCCCCGTGCATCCAGCGCTGCAATAAAGAATATACCACTTAAAGGAATTTCGGCTTCGATCTTTGAATCAATTTGGCGACCCAGATGGGACAACCTCTCTGCCGGACTGCAGGACCTGCTGGGAACAGGACTCCCTAGGGTACCCCCGGGATTTCCCGGAGGGACTCCTCGACTCACCGGATCACTGCGGAGGCAGACAAGGACCCCATCATTGTAAGTGAGTATATTCTTTATTCTGGTTTGTTTTTCTGGTAGACCGGTCATCTGGAACTGTCTGTAAGTCAGAAGGTGATCTTCTGCGAGGCAGTGTTTGGTATACACTTTGTGGTTATCACCATAAGTACATGTTTGGGGACCTTAAGGAAGGAGCTCGCTTTAAGGTCCATCTGGAATTGTGTTGTCTATTTCGGTTTTCTGACTCATGGAGTATGGTATTTAACTCTGGTTATTGTTACTGCGATTTTGGCTATTTTCCTGGTGGTAATAGTAGGTTCGTGGCATTGTTATAAGAAAGATATCGTTACGGTGTTACACAGTTCGGTTTTCTGACTTATCGCATGTGGAATTTGACTCTGACTATTGTTACTGTGATTTTGGCAATATTGCTGGTAATAGTAGTTTTGTGGCATCGCTACTGAAAGATATTGCGTGCCCGTATTTTTGTGAGTGATACGTTTTGTGATACGCTTTTGTAAGTAACGTGTGTATTCTGAAAGTGTAAACTGGAAACTGGGGGGGCAAACAAGCAGTGAAATTTTAAAGAAAAGTGTGTTAGGATGTGTTTTAAGTCACTGGAAGGATATTGGAGGATCTGCCGGTGGAAGTGTGAACAGGAAAACATTGATAAAATATCGTAATCAGTGGTGGCCGCTTTATAAGCTGGAATGTGGAGAAAAGTGGCCCCTAAATGGAACTTTAAACTATAATATTTTGCTACAGTTAATGCTGTTTTTTGAGAAGCAGAACAGGATGAAATGTTGTATACTGATGTTTCAGCATCTTGGTGGGAAAAGGTAGGGAATTAAGTTGGCCCCTGACTGAACCTTTGATGTTGGCATTAGAGAAGTACAGGCTGGAGAAAGATAAAGGAAGTGTTAAAAGGGTTGTTGAAAGTGTTAAAGGTGTTTGAAGTTGAATGAGCAGGGAAAGAGGATGTAGGAATGTTAATAGTTCTGCCTCTGCCCGAGGCAGAGATCTTAAAATCATGGGTGTTAGCCCTTTAGGGCAAAGAGACCATGATCGGTCCGAGAGAGTTGTCACAGAAACAGAAAAGCAGTCAACTCTAAAACAACCTGAGTTCATGTGCGAGCTCAGATTGCTGATGGGACCGTTCAGGGAACTGTGGACAATTGCATTCCCCTGACCGACCCCCACTAAGACCCGAATCATCCTGAAAATTATGAGCGGTTAAGTAAATACTAAAACCTGGATGAATTGGGAATTGAGAATATGCTTCCAACAAGGTCTAAAAGAAAGCCCTATGGAATTTTTGGACCAACTCTGAAATGTAATGAAAATAAATAAATAAATAAATAAATAAATAAAACAAAACGGTTTGGACCTGGCTTTGGAGGACAAATTGACCAGCCTTTTCCTAGGGTAATCAACCCCTGATTTCAACAGGAATAACGGGGACCTGGGGAATCTACCCTAGCAGATCCTCCACTGGTTATAATGAAGCTAGGGGAGGAATGGAAGTGAAATTTCTTATTGCTATGGGGCAACGTATTCAGTTCTAAATCAAGCATTAATGCCTTCACAGAATTATTATGTTAGGGTAAAAGGTGTGTCGTGGTTTAACCCGGCCGGCAGCTAAACACCACGCAGCTGTTCGCTCACCCTCCCCCTCCCTCTTTGGGACGGGGGAGAGAAATGGAAAGTGAAGCCTGTGAGTTGAGATAAAGACAGTTTAATAAGACAAAATAATAATAATAATAATAATAATAATAATAATAATAATAATAATAATAATAATAATAATAATAATACAATGATGATAATAGTACCACTACTAATAATGTGTACAAACAAGTGATGCACAATGCAATTGCTCACCACCCGCTGACCGATGCCCAGCCTAACCCCGAGCAGTCCGGCCCCCTCCCCCTGGCTAGCCACCCCTATGTATTGTTTAGCCTGACGTCAGATGCTATGGAATACCCCTTTGGCTAGTTTGGGTCACCTGTCCTGGGTCTGTCCCCTCCCAGCTCTTACTGCACCCCCAGCCTGCCTCTTGGCAGGACAGAGCAAGAAGCTGAGATGTCCTTGGCTTGGTATAAGCATTGCTCTGCAACAATTGAAACATCGGGGTGTTATCAGCACTCTCCTCATCCTAAGCCAAAACATAGCATTCTCCCAGCTACTAGGAAGAAAATTAACTCTGTTCTAACTGAAACCAGGACAAGGTGTAACCGAAAAGGCTTATTTTTGTGAACCTTTGAAGTACAAGTTAGGGAAACAATGGGGCATACACAGATTTTTATATATGCCTAGCTCCTCATGGGCACTCTTAGGTAGAGATTTATTAGAGCAAGTAGGAGCAGAAATTGTCTTTGAAAAGGGGAAAATGGAATTAAGAACAGGAGAAGAACAACTAATAAATGTGTTAAGCTTGGCACTAATACAAACTGACCCTAAAAGTGAAATACCTTTAGAGATCACAGATCAAGTATGTCCAGGAGTTTGGGCTACCGAAGTCCCTGGAAGAGCTAAAAATGTGACCTTAATAATTATTAAATTAAAGCCAGGAGAGAAACCCGTTAAGGTTAAGTAATATCCTTTGAGGATAGAAGATAGGAAAGGAATTAAAGAGATAATTGATCAATTTTTACAGTATGGATTATTGATTGAATGCGAATCAGAATCCAATGCACCCATATTGCCAATTAAAAAGGCAGATGAAAAAGCTATAGGCTAGTTCAGGATTTGAGGGCCATAAATAAAATCACTGAGGATATACATCCAGTAGTGGCAAACCCTTATACTTTGCTGACTAAATTAAAGAATAGTCAAGTCTGCTTTACCGTACTGGATTTAAAAGATGCCTTCTTCTGCCTAGGCTTAGCCACAGAAAGCCAAAACCTATTCGCCTTTGAATGGGAAAATCCCGATTCAGGCAGAAAGACGCAGCTTACGTGGACATTACTACCTCAAGGATTCAAGAATAGCCCCACTATTTTTGGAAACCAATTAGCAAGGGAACTCGAAACATGGATACCTCCGGACACTGAAGGTGCTTTGTTACAATATGTAGATGATCTCTTAATAGCTACCGAGACTAAAGGGAGTTGTATTCAATGGACTATAAGTCGTCTTAATTTTCTGGGTTTAAATGGATATCAAGTCTCTTGACAGAAAGTCCAGCTGGCTCAACAAAGTGTGACCTATCTGGGATTTGACATTTCGGAAGGACAACGAGAACTAGGAACTGAACATAAGGAAGTCATTTGCCGGACTCCAGAACCTCAAATGGTAAAGGAGCTACAAAGCTTTTTAGGAATGACAGGTTGGTGTCGCCTTTGGATTTATAATTATGGACTATTGGTAAAGCCTCTATGTGAATTGATAAAGATTAACCAGTCAAAGTTAGTCTGGACTGGAGAAGCACAAAAAGTCTTTAAACAACTTAAACAAGAATTGATTATTTTGAAATATCAAGCAATATTGGTAGAACAGGACGACGTGGAAATTACAGAACAGAACAGAATCACAGAACTTTCTAGGTTGGAAGAGACCTCAAGGTCATCGAGTCCAACCTCCAACCTAACGCTAACAGCCCTCCACTAAACCATATCCCTAAGCTCTACATCTAAACTTCTTTTGAAGACTTCCAAGGATGGTTGTGATAATTCATATTGTGAATCTAGCCTCTTTTCTTAGTGATGCTCCGGCACAAGCTGTGATTCACGATTGTTTAGAAACTCTAGAGACTGTGTATTCCAGCCGACCAGACCTTAAGGAGGAGCCCATGGAAGATGCGGAAGACACTTGGTTCACGGATGGGAGCAGTTTTGTTACGCAAAGACAACGTAAAGCTGGATATGCTATAACAACTACTCAGCAGGTAATCGAGTCTAAGTCTTTACCCCCTGGAACATCAGCTCAAAAGGCGGAGATAGTTGCTCTCACGAGAGCATTGGAACTGGCAGCGGGAAAAAGGGTAAACATTTGGACAGATTCTAAATATACATTCGACGTGGTACGTGCTCATGGAGCAATTTGGAAAGAACATGGATTGCTGACCGCTCAGTGAAAACACAAAGTATGCTGAAGAAATTTTAAAATTGTTAGAGGCTGTAAAACAACCAGAAAAGGTAGCTATCATGCATTGTCAGGGACACCAAAAGGGGAACAGCGATTTTGAAATTGGAAAATCGATTGGCAGAGGCTAAGCAGGCAGCTGAAATAACTGAGGTGAAGGCATTGTCTTTGATACCAGACGGTAAAATCCAAACTATATCCAAATTATACAAAAGAAGACTTAAAATTAATTGAAGATTTGAAAGGTAAAATGAAACCAGATGGATGAGTATATTTAAAAGATAACCCCATAGTAATACCCTCTAGTTTGACATGGCCCATAGTTCTTACAGAACACAATAAAACGCACTGGGGAGCTGGCACACTGCATAAGAGCCTGAGTCAGACATTAGTGGGACGATATGATAAAACAAGTAACTCAACAATGTAGCATTTGCTTACACAATAACCCCAATACCAAGGATAGAATAAAATTTGGAATAATCGGTAAAGGAAATTATTCGGGGCAACAGTGGCAAATTGATTTTTCAGAACTCCCTAGAAAAGGGGGGTATCGTTATTTACTGGTTCTGACTGACACGTTTTCAGGAAGGCCTGAAGCCTTTCCCTGTCGAACAAACAAAGCAAGAGAAGTGGTTAAAGTCTTGTTAAATGAAATAATACCATGCTTTGGGATTCTAGTAGCAATGTCTTCTGATAGAGTTTCACATTTTTGTGCACAAGTGGTAGAACAGATAAGTAAGATTCTAAAGATAGACTGGCAACTGCATACTCCTTATAGACCACAGGCAAGTGGACAGGTAGAAAAAATGAACCATTTAATTAAACAATAAATAGCTAAAATTGGATAAGAAGCTAATTTGTCATGGCCTCAATCCCTCCCTTTAGCATTACTTGGAATTAGAGTTAAACCTAGAATAAAAGGAAATTTGAGTCCCTTCAAAATCTTATATGGAAGGCCATAGCAATTTCTATTTAGTGGAGAGGACCTAACGCAGTTAGGATCAGAATATTTATATGCTTATATAACTGAACTTCAGAAACAATTAAATAAAGTACATACATTTGTTTTAGGGACCAGGGCTAGAGGGTTGGATCAACCAATCCACCCCTTTATGCTCAGGGATTATATATATATAAAGACTTTTTCAGGACAACCCGTGCAGGAAAAATGGAAGGAAAGTGGATGGGAGCATACCAAGTATTACTGACAACACACACCGCCATTAAGATTAAGAAGCAAGCAGCTTGGATCCACAATTCAAGGGTGAAGAAGGCCCCGGCGAGGATATGGACCACCACTCCAATTGGACCAACAAAATTACGGTTTTCCAGATCCTAATGATTGCAGGGGTGCGGTTCTCGGATTTGGGGTGGGCAACTTGGGATGAGAACTTACACCTGACCTTAATACAAACAATTTCTCAAGTAACTAATAAGACGAACTGTTGGGTATGCACCCATCTGCCACAGCATGGGAATAAGGGTGTATCGTTAATTGGGATTCCCTTGCCTGCAAACTTATCTTGGACTAATTTGTGGGAAAACACGTCTTGGGGTCGAAAATATTAAGCAGTTTTGGAACTAGAAGCGAGTAGCTTCATGCCGTTAGAATCCTATTATGTATGTGTACAAAGGTGTAACCCGCCTAAGGGTATAGGAAAACAGCATTGTATAAATACGGATACTACTTATGTGGGAAATCAGACATCTTGTAATTGAACAATTGATATTAGTACGACTAGCGGCTGGGCAAATTCAACCAGCTGGACGGTTCCAGAAGGAAAAGGGTGGTATTGGCTATGCAATGATACAGCCCGTAAGGTCTTGCCTGAGAATTGGAAGGGAACTTGCACTCTTGGAGCGGTAGTCCCCAATATGACAGTACATGATGTAGTGCCTCGAGGTTACTTGAGAAATCATATCCGGAGAATCAGATGAAAAATTAACAACCGTTGGTAGAGAGACACACCCCTTTTCATAGTTTTGTGCGATGGTTTATCCCATGGTTAGGAGTGAGTGAATTGGAAAAGGCAATAGTTAATATTTCTGCAATTATAGAGAAGTTAGAAAACAAAATTCTGGATGCTATAAAGGCTCAACAAGAAGAGATATCTAGTTTATCACAGGTAGTGTTACAAAATCGGATGGCCCTAGACTTGTTACTGGCCACTCAAGGGGGAGTCTGTACAGTAATAAACACAAGTTGTTGTATGTATGTAGATCAGAGTGGAAGGATCTCTACCGACCTGGAAGAAATATGGAAGCAGACCAGGATCCTACATGAGATCAGTAAAGATGATCTTTCATGGAGTTTTAGTGAACTATGGAATAAGTTAACCTCCTGGTTGCCCAATTTCCAATGGTTGAAACAAGTATTCATTGCTCTAATCGTATTAGTAGTGTTAGGAATATTTGTGTGCATGTTGTTTAGATGCCTGCTTTGTTGTGTTACTGTAAATAAAGAAAGTATCTGATGCAAAAGAATTTGCATGGGAAAAGAAAAGGGGGGATTGATTAAGGAGGTATTGGGGAGGCAAGGACAATCCCCAGACAAGGACTGTATATCTCGAAACAAGACACTGGAACTCATGATAAGGAAGCGGCAGGCGGACAGAGAAACGAATGTAAGCACTATAAGTCTCGAAACTGGACATTGGAATTCATTATAAAGATACAACAAACGGGAGAATTGGCAACAACCAGCTCTTGCAATTAAGAAACATGCCAATTCAGCAGATTCCTGACCAAAGGTGAAAAGTACACTGTGAGGAAGACTCGGGGTCTTCCTCCCAAAGACCCCTGCCCACGTCCCAAAGACCCCTGCCCACAATTCTTGGAAGGCTCTGCGCAGGCGCAAGGTGCCAAAAGGCTAATTAGCATGAGAAGCGAGGGAAGGCGGGGATAGGTAATGCATATGTATAGGTGCTTGTAGAATATTGATAGACTGATTGTATAAATTCAAGACTGCTTTCTGCTTTGGGTATGCACGATAGGTGGAGAGATCCCCCGTGCATCCAGCGCTGCAATAAAGAATATACCACTTAAAGGAATTTTGGCTTCGATCTTTGAATCTAGGCTAGATAGGATGGGGCTCCAGGCACCTCTTCACCTGAGGAAACACACTGCCATCAGGCACCGCTGTGCCAGACAAGCTTGTTCTGCTAGAACACCCTACTCAGATGCACTGTGGCATTCAAGTGAACTGCTTTCATGCAAATATAACGACTGATGTTACAACCCACCTTGCCTGTGGCACCTGATGAACAGAAGAGTAAGCCACCGCAGCGCTTCAAAACCATCCCTGCACGTGCCGCTCCTTGTCGCTCTCTGGCCTTATCTCATATCCTTATCCACTTCTGTGGAGAGCCTGCCACGGCACCTGCAAAGCAAGACGGACACCTTTCATAGTCACCTTGTGCTACTTGGTCGTTCTGCTCCAACCCAGCTCATGACCAGCCCCTCTTCTTACACAGCTCTTCAGAGTGCAGTTTGCTCCTTTGAGCCTGTGCGAGACACCTGTGAAAGAAAAAGAAACGCATAGGCCGATGCAGCATCCAAAGACACAGCACAACTAGGTAAGTTACTCTCATCTGCTCCCTTACCTCTGCCGCTTACCAGCCCCCGAGGCAGATGCTTCAATCTACCCTCTTCAAACAGCTACAACACCTCTAAAAGACAAAGAGGGGATGCTTAGAGGAACAGTGAGACCTACAACACAACAACTGCTACATCTGTTCCTCACTCACCTTGCCAGAGGCAGCTCTGCGTGTGACGTCCCAGGTTGTACACTGCGTTACCTAACCCTTACCGTAACCCTTACCCTAACCCTTCTCACCCTTACCATTACCCAAATCCTTACCTTTACTTTTTCCTTACCCTTACTCTTTCCTTTAACCATAACCTTACCCTTACCCTATACCTTACTCCAACCCTTCCCCTTACCTTCCCCTTCCCCTTACACTTAACCTAACCCTTACCCTTCTGCTTCCCCTAAAACATATCCTAACACTTTCCCTTACCCTTAAACTTACCCTAACCCTTTCTATTACCCTTACACTTACTCTTGCCCTAATCCTTGCTTGCACCCTTACACTTATCCTAACCCTTACCCTTACCCTTACTCAAACCCTTACTCTAACCCTTACCCTGACCCGTACCATTTCCCTTACCCTTACCCTTATTCATACCATTACCCTTACCCTTAACCTTACCCTTACCCTAACACTTACCCTAACCCTTAACCTTTCTGCTACACTTACCCTTTTCCTAAACCTAAACCTTACCCTTACCCTTACCCTTAACCTAAGCCTAAACCTCAAACCTTACCGTAAACCTTACCCTTTCTGCTACACTTACCCTTAGCCTAAATCTAAACCTTACACTTACCCTTACTGTTACCCTCACCCTTACCATTACCCATACCCTTATCCTTACCCTAACCCTTACCTTTACACTGACTGTTACCATTAACCTTACACTTACCCTAACACTTATCCTGAACCTAACCCTTACCCTAAACCTTACCCCAACCCTTACATTAACCCTAACCCTTACCCTAAACCTTACACTTACTCTTAACATTAACCTTACCCTTAACCTTTAGCTAATACTTAACCTTACGTTTTTCTCACCCTAACCCTATAATTAGCCATAACCATTACGCTAACACTTAACCTTACCCTTACAATAAGCCATACAACAACACTTAAATGTACACTTACGCTTACAGTTACCCTAGGAATTACTCGTTCAATGACTCCTACCCTTACCCTTACACTTACCCTTACCCTTACCCTTCTCCATACCATTACCCTTACCCTAAACCTTACACTTACCCTTATCCTTACCCTAACCCTCACCCTTACCATTAACCATACCCTTACTCTTCTCCTTACCCTAAACCTTACCCCAACCCTTACCCTAACCCTTACATTAACCCTAACCCTTAACCTAAACCTTACACTTACTCTTAACCTTAACCTTACCCTTAAACTAATACATACCCGTACATTTCCCTCACCATAACCCTAATTTTAACAGTACCCATTACCCTAACACTTATCCTTACCTAACCCTAACCCTTACTCTAACCCTTACCCTGACCTGTACCCTTACACTTACCCTTACCCTTACACTTACCCTAACCCTTTCCCTTACCATTACCGATACCCTTACCCTTACCCTTACCCTTACCATTACCATTAACCTAACCCTTATCCTAACACCCTTACCCTAATCCTACACCTTTCTGCTACACTTACCCTTAGCCTAAATCTAAACCTTACACTTACCCTTACCCTTTCCCTCACCCTTACCATTACCCATATCCTTACTCTTCCTTTTACCGTTATCATTAACCTTAACCTTACCCTATCCCTTACAATTATCCTTGTCCATACAACTTACCCTTACCCTAACACTTACCCTTAACCTAACTCTACACCTAAACCTTACCTGAAACCTTACCCTGACCCTTACATTAACCCTAACCCTTATCCTAAACCTTACTCTTAACCTTAACCTTACCTGTAACCTTAACCTAATCCTTACCCTTACGTTTCCCTCACCATAAGCCTAAAATTTACCCTAACCATTACCCTAACACCCTTACCCTAACCCTTACTCTAACCCTTACAATGACCCATACCCTTACACATACACTTACACTTACTCTTACCCTAAACCTTACCCTTACCCTAACACTTACCCTTATCGTAAACCTTACCCTTTCTGCTACACTTACCATTAGCCTAAATCTAAATCTTACACTTACCCTTACTTGAACCGAATACTTACCCTTACGTTTCCCTCACCCTAACCCTAAAATTAACCCTAACCATTATTCTAACCCTTACCCTCACCCATACCCTTACACTCACCCTTACCCTTACATTACCCTAACTCTTACCCATACCATAACCCATACCCTAACACATATTTGTACCCTTAACCTTACCGTTACCCTTACCCTTACTCTATCCGTTACCCTTACGCTTACCCTCAAGGGTAAGGTTTATGTTAAGGGTAAGCGTAAGGGTAAGGGATAGAGTAAGGGTAAGGGTAAGGTTAAGGGTAACGGTAAGGTTAAGGGTACAAATATGTGTTAGGGTATGAGTTATGGTATGGGTAAGAATTAGGGTAAGTGTAAGGGTAAGGGTCAGGGTAATGGTAAGAGTAAGGGTTAGGGTTAGGGTAAGGTTAAGTGTTAGGGTAATGGTTAGGGTTAGTTTTAGGGTTAAAGTCAGGAAAATGTATGCGTAAGTATTAGGTGAATGTTAAGGGTAAGGTTAAGGTTAAGAGTAAGTGTAAGGTTTAGGGTAAGGGTTAGGGTTAATGTAAGGGTCAGGGTAAGGGTTGGGGTAAGGTTTAGGGTAAGGGTTAGGTTACGAATAAGTGTTAGGGTAAGGGTAAGGTTAATGGTAACCGTAAGTGTAAGGGTAAGGTTTAGGGTAAGGGGAAGAGTAAGGGGAAGGGGAAGTCTAAGGGTCCGGGTCAGGGTAAAAGTTAGAGTAAGGGTTAGGGTTAAGGTTCGGTAAGGATAAGTGTTAGGGTAATGGTTACGGTTAATTTTAGGGTTATGGTGAGGGAAACGTAAGGGTATGTATTAGTTTAAGGGTAAGGTTAAAGTTAAGATTAAGTGTAAGGTTTAGGTTAAGGGTTAGGGTTAGAGTAAGGGTTAGGGTTAGGGATAGGGTTAGGGTTAGGGTTAATGTAAGGGTCAGGGTAAGGGTTGGGGTAAGGTTTAGTTTAAGGGTAAAAGTATAATGGTAAGGGTAAGAGTGAAGGTTAGGGTAATGGTTAGATTTAGGTAAGGGTGAGGGTTAGGGTAAGGTTTAGAATTAGGCAAAGGGTAAGTGTAGCAGAAAGGGTAAGGTTTAGGATACGAGTAAGTGTTAGGATAAGGGTAAGGTTTAGGGTTAGCTTAATAGTAAGG
Organism: Aythya ferina; assembly: GCF_964211825.1. NCBI lineage: Eukaryota > Metazoa > Chordata > Aves > Anseriformes > Anatidae > Aythya > Aythya ferina. The sequence continues at coordinate 23,173,506 of NC_140306.1, read as the reverse complement.
TTAAGGGTAATTGTACGAGTAATTGCTAGGGTAAGTGCAAGCGTAAGTGTACATGTAAGTGTTGTTGTATGGCTTATGGTAAGGGTAAGGTCAAGGGTAAGGTTTATGTTAAGGGTAACCGTAAGGGTAAGGGATAGAGTAAGGGTAAGGGTAGGGTTAAGGGTAACGGTAAGGTTAAGGGTACAAATATGTGTTAGGATATGGGTTATGGTATGGGTAAGAATTAGGGTAAGTATAAGGGTAAGGGTAAGTGTAAGGGTACAGGTCAGGGTAAGGGTTAGAGTAAGGGTTAGGGTTAGGGTTAGGGTAAGGTTAAGTGTTACGGTAATGGTTAGGGTTAGTTTTAGGGTTAAAGTCAGGAAAACGTATGCGTAAGTATTAGGTGAATGTTAAGGGTAAGGTTAAGGTTAAGAGTAAGGGTAAGGTTTAGGGTAAGGGTTAGGGTTAATGTAAGGGTCAGGGTAAGGGTTGGGGTAAGGTTTAGGGTAAGGGTTAGGTTCAGGATAAGTGTTAGGGTAAGGGTAAGGTTAATGGTAACCGTAAGTGTAAAGGTAAGGGTTACGGTAAGGGTAAGAATAAGGGTATGGGTAATGGTAAGGGTGAGGGTTAGGCTAAGGGTAAGTGTAAGGTTTAGATTTAGGCTAAGGGTAAGTGTAGCAGAAAGGGTAAGGTTTACGGTAAGGGTAAGTGTTAGGATAAGGGTAAGGTTTAGGGTTAGGTTAAGGGTATGGGATCGGGTAAGGGTAAGGGTAAGGGTAAGGGTAAGGGTAAGGGTAAGGGTAAGGGTAAGGGTAAGGGTAAGGGTAAGGGTTATGGTAAGGGTACGGGTACGGGTAGAAGTATGTGTTAGAGTATGGGTTATGGTAAAGGTAAGGGTTAGGGTAAGGGTAAGTGTTGGGGTAATGGTTAGGGTTAATTTTAGGGTTAGGGTGAGGGAAAAGTAAGGGCAAGTATTAGGTTAAGGTTAAGGGTAAGGTTAAGGTTAAGTGTAAGTTTTAGGGTAAGGGTTAATGTAAGGGTCAGGGTAAGGGTTCAGGTAAGGTTTAGGGTTAGGGTTAGGTTAAGGTTAAGTGTTAGAGTAAGCGTAAGTAGTATGGATAAGGATAAGTGTAAGGGATAGGGTAAGGGTAAGTGTTCGGGTAAGGGTAAGGTTAATGGTAACCGTAAGTGTAAGGGTAAGGGTTAGGGTAAGGGGAAGAGTAAGAGGAAGGGGAAGGGGAAGTCTAAGGGTCCGGGTCAGGGTAAAAGTTAGAGTAAGGGTTAGGGTTAGGGTTCGGTAAGGATAAGTGTTAGGGTAATGGTTACGGTTAATTTTAGGGTTATGGTGAGGGAAACGTAAGGGTATGTATTAGTTTAAGGGTAAGGTTAAAGTTAAGATTAAGTGTAAGGTTTAGGTTAAGGGTTAGGGTTAGAGTAAGGGTTAGGGTTAGGGTTAGGGATAGGGTTAGGGTTAGGGTTAATGTAAGGGTCAGGGTAAGGGTTGGGGTAAGGTTTAGTTTAAGGGTAAAAGTATAATGGTAAGGGTAAGAGTGAAGGTTAGGGTAATGGTTAGATTTAGGTAAGGGTGAGGGTTAGGGTAAGGTTTAGAATTAGGCAAAGGGTAAGTGTAGCAGAAAGGGTAAGGTTTAGGATAAGGGTAAGTGTTAGGATAAGGGTAAGGTTTAGGGTTAGCTTAATAGTAAGGTTAAGAGTAATTGAATGAGTAATTGCTAGGGTAAGTGCAAGCGTAAGTGTACATGTAAGTGTTGTTGTATGGTTTATGATAAGGTTTAGGTTAAGGTTAAGGTTTATGTTAAGTGTAAGTGTAAGGGTAACGGAGACAGTAAAGGTAAGGGTAAGGGGAACGGTAAGGTTAAGGCTACAAGTACGTGTTAGGGTATGGGTTATGGTAAGGGTAAGGGTTAGGGTAAGGGTAAGTGTAAGGGTACGGGTCAGGGTAAGGGTTAGAGTAAGGGTTAGAGTTACGGTTAGGGTTAGGGTAAGGGTAAGTGTTGGGGTAATGGTTAGGGTTAATTTTAGGGTTAGGGTGAGGGAAACGTAAGGGTAAGTGTTAGGCTAATGGTTAAGGGTAAGGTTAAGAGTAAGTGTAAGTGTAAGTTTTAGGGTAAGGGTTAGGGTTAATGTAAGGTTCAGGTTAAGGGTTGGGGTAAGGTTTAGGGTTAGGGTTAGGTTAAGGGTAAAGATTAGGGCAAGGGTAAGGGCATGGATAAGGATAAGTGTAAGTGTTAGGGTAAGGGTAATGTTAAAGGTAACAGTAAGTGTAAGGAGAAGGGTTAGGGTAAGGGTAAGTGTAAGAGTATTGGTAATGATAAGGGTGAGGGTTACAGTAGGGGTAAATGCAAGGTTTAGATTTTGGCTAAGGGTAAGTGTAGCAGAAAGGGTAAGGTTTACTGTAAGGTTTCGGCTTAGGTTAAGGTTAAGGGTAAGGGTAAGGGTAATTGTACGAGTAATTTTAGGGTTAGGGTAAGGTCAAGTGTTAGGGTAATGTTTAGGGTTAATTTTAGGGTTAGGGTGAGGGAAACGTAAGGGTAAGTATTAGGTTACAGCTAAGGTTAAGGTTAAGAGTAAGTGTAAGGTTTAGGGTAAGGGTTAGGGTTAATTTAAGGGTCAGGGTAAGGGTTGGGGTAAGGTTTAGGGTAAGGGTTAGGTTAAGGGTAAGTGTTAGGGTAAGAGTAAGGTTAATGGTAACCGTAAGTGTAAAGGTAAGGGTTACGGTAAGGGTAAGAATAAGGGTATGGGTAATGGTAAGGGTGAGGGTAACAGTAAGGGTAAGTGTAAGGTTTAGATTTAGGCTAAGGGTAAGTGTAGCAGAAAGGGTAAGGTTTACGGTAAGGGTAAGTGTTAGGATAAGGGTAAGGTTTAGGGTTAGGTTAAGGGTAAGGGATAGGGTAAGGGATAGGGTAAGGGATAGGGATAGGGTAAGGTAAGGGTAAGGGTTAGGGTAACAGTAAGGGTAAGGGTACGGGTAGAAGTATGTGTTAGAGTAGGGGTTATGGTAAGGGTAAGGGTAAGGGTAAGGGTTAGGGTAAGAGTAAGTGTAAGGGTATGTGTAAGTGTACGGGTCACTGTAAGTGTTAGAGTAAGGGTTATGTTAGGGGTAACTGTTAGGGTAATGGTTAGGGTTAATTTTAGGGTTAGTGTGAGGAAAACGAAAAGGTAAGTATTAGGTTAAGGTTAAGAGCAAGTGTAAGGTTTAGGTTAAGGGTAAGGGTTAATGTAAGCGTCCTGGAAAGGGTTCAGGTAAGGTTTAGGGTTAGAGTTAGGTTAGGGTTAAGTGTTAGGAAAAGGGTAAGTTGTATGTATAAGAATAAGTGTGAGAGTAAGGGTATTGGTAATGATAAGGGTGAGGGTTAAGGATAAGGTATAAGGATAAGAGTATTTTAATTTTTTAATTCAATTAATTTTAAATTAAAATTTTTTAATTTAATTAATTAATATTTTAATTGTACGAGTAATTGTTAGGGTAAGTTTAAGCGTTGTTGTATGGCTTATTTTAAGGGTAAGGTTAAGTGTTAGCGTAATGGTTATGGTTAATTATAGGGTTAGGGTGAGAAAAACGTAAGGTTAAGTATTAGCTTAAGGTTAAGGGTAAGGTTAATGTTAAGAGTAAGTGTAAGGTTTAGGGTAAGGGTTAGGGTTAATGTAAGGGTCAGGGTAAGGGTTGGGGTAAGGTTTAGGGTAAGGGTTAGGTTTAGGATAAGTGTTAGGGTAAGTGTAAGGTTAATGGTAACTGTAAGTGTAAAGGTAAGGGTTAGGGTAAGGATAAGGGTATGGGTAATGGTAAGGGTGAGGGTTATGCTAAGAGTAAGTGTAAGGTTTAGATTTCGGCTAAGGGTAAGTGTAGCAGAAAGGGTAAGCTTTAAAGTAAGGTTTAAGGTTTAGGGTTAGGTTAAGGGTAAGGGTAAGGGTACGGGTCAGGGTAAGGGTTAGAGTAAGGGTTTGAGTAAGGGTAAGGGTAAGGGTTAGGATAAGTGTAAGGGTGCAAGCAAGGATTAGGGCAAGAGTAAGTGTAAGGGTAATAGAAAGGGTTAGGGTAAGTTTAAGGGTAAGGGAAAGTGTTAGGATATGTTTTAGGGGAAGCAGAAGGGTAAGGGTTAGGTTAAGTGTAAGGGGAAGGGGAAGGTAAGGGGAAGGGTTGGAGTAAGGTATAGGGTAAGGGTAAGGTTATGGTTAAAGGAAAGAGTAAGGGTAAGGAAAAAGTAAAGGTAAGGATTTGGGTAATGGTAAGGGTGAGAAGGGTTAGGGTAAGGGTTACGGTAAGGGTTAGGTAACGCAGTGTACAACCTGGGACGTCACACGCAGAGCTGCCTCTGGCAAGGTGAGTGAGGAACAGATGTAGCAGTTGTTGTGTTGTAGGTCTCACTGTTCCTCTAAGCATCCCCTCTTTGTCTTTTAGAGGTGTTGTAGCTGTTTGAAGAGGGTAGATTGAAGCATCTGCCTCGGGGGCTGGTAAGCGTCAGAGGTAAGGGAGCAGATGAGAGTAACTTACCTAGTTGTGCTGTGTCTTTGGATGCTGCATCGGCCTATGCGTTTCTTTTTCTTTCACAGGTGTCTCGCACAGGCTCAAAGGAGCAAACTGCACTCTGAAGAGCTGTGTAAGAAGAGGGGCTGGTCATGAGCTGGGTTGGAGCAGAACGACCAAGTAGCACAAGGTGACTATGAAAGGTGTCCGTCTTGCTTTGCAGGTGCCGTGGCAGGCTCTCCACAGAAGTGGATAAGGATATGAGATAAGGCCAGAGAGCGACAAGGAGCGGCACGTGCAGGGATGGTTTTGAAGCGCTGCGGTGGCTTACTCTTCTGTTCATCAGGTGCCACAGGCAAGGTGGGTTGTAACATCAGTCGTTATATTTGCATGAAAGCAGTTCACTTGAATGCCACAGTGCATCTGAGTAGGGTGTTCTAGCAGAACAAGCTTGTCTGGCACAGCGGTGCCTGATGGCAGTGTGTTTCCTCAGGTGAAGAGGTGCCTGAAGCCCCATCCTATCTAGCCTGCACACAATTATCTGAGAATGAAAGCTGCTTTCCAGTAATTCAGAAAGCCAAGTTACGTCTCAGCCTTGAGCATCTCGGGCTTTTGGGCCTGTCTGTAACATTTGGCACCAGCACTAATATTTTTTTTGGCATATGTTTAGCGTTTGGGGCCTGTGTCTGGGATTTGGGCCCTGTCTCGAACCAGTGGGGCTTTGTCCTGGGTTTTGGAGCCTGCCTCTAGAGTTCAGGGCCTGTGATTAGGCTTTTGGGGTCTGTGTCTGGGGGCCGGTATCTGGGGGCAAGGGGGGAGCTGCTTGTAGACCCTTGGGGCCGGCATTGAGGGGGTTGGGAGCTGACTCTACACCTTTGGGGCCTGCTTCTGGGGGCGGGGTGGGGTTGAGACCAGCATCTGGGGGAGGGGTGGGAGCTCTTTGTATTCCTTTGGAGCCTGTGTCGGGGGGCGGGGGGGGGGGGGGGGGGGGGGAAGGGGAGGGTTGGTTGGGAGGTGCTTGTACACTGTTGGAGCCTGGGTTGAGGGAGGAGGTTTGGAGCTGCTTCTACACCTTTGGGCCTGGCATCGGGGGTAGGGGGTTGGGTGCTGGTTGTAGGGGCCTGTGTTTGGGGGGGGGGGGCTTGGGACCTGCGTCTGGGGGAGGGGTGGGAGCTGCTTGTACACCTTTGGGGCCTGCATGTGTGGGGGGTCAGGGCCTGTGTCTAGCGGGCTGGGAACTGCTTGTACAATGTAGGAATCTGTTTCTGCAGGGTGGCTGGGAGCTGTTTGTACAACTTTGGGGCCAGCATCTGGGGGTGGCTGGGAGCTGCCTGTACACTGTAGGGGCCTGTGTTTGTGGGGGCCTTGGGGGCCTCCCTCGGGGGGGGGGGGGGAGGGTTGGGAGCTGCTTGTATAGGGTAGGGGGCGTGCCTGGCAGGGGTTGGGAGCTGCTTGTAGAATTTGGGTCGCTGTGTCTGGGGGGGCGGTTGGGGCCTGTGTCTCAGGGGTGTTGGGAACTGGTTGTACACCTTTGGGTCCTGTCTCAGGGGGGGAGCTACTTGTACACTTTTGGGGTCTGTATTTGAGGGGGGTTGGGAGCTGCTTGTGCACTTTTGGACCTATGTTTAGGCTGGTTGGGAGTTGCTCATGCATTCTAGGTGCCTCCCTTTTGAGAAGGGTTGGGGCCTGCATCTGTGGGTGGTTGGGAGCTGCTTGTACACTATAGGGGCCATGGTCTTGGAGGGGGGTCTGGGCTGTTTATACACCTTTGTGGCCTGTGTTTGGGGGGGGGGGGGTGTGGGCCTGTGCCTGGGGAAGTTGGGAGCTGTTTGTTCACTCTAGGAGCCTCCATTTGGGGGTCTTTGGGGCCTCCCTTTGAGGGGGAGGGAGTTGGGAGTTGGTTGTACACCTCCGCATCCCATGTCTTGGGGGGGGTGGGGGGAGTGGGACCGGTCTCTGAAGGGGCGGGTTGTGAGCTGCTTGTACACCTGTGTCGGGGGGAGTGTAGGGGGGATGGCGGGGGTCGGGTCCGGGTCTTGGGCCAGTGTCTGGGTGGAATCCAGTTCTTGGGAGGGGGTGGTGGGGTAGGAGCTGCTTGTGGGCAGTTGGGGTCTGCATCTGGGTGTGGTTGGTGCCTGCTTCTGTTGGCAGTTTGGGGCCTGCTTGTAGACTTGTGCAGCCTGGGTTTGGGGGCTTTTCTGTAACGTTTGGGGCCTGCATTTTTGCTTTGAGATGCATCTTGAGCTTTTGAGGCCTAGCAGTAGCATTTGGGGCCTGCATCTGGGGCTTTTCTGTAGCATTTTGGTTGCGTATTTGTGATTTGGGGCCTGTATCGTGGGTTTTGCCTTTTTTGTAGTTTCCATCTTTGTGTGTGTGTGTTTCGTTGTTGGTTGTCTGGGGTTAGGGGCAGTTTGGGGTTTGGATTAAGGTCAGTGTCATTAGCGTTAGGGGGTTGATAATAAGGGTTAGGGTTGTGGTTAGAGTTGTTAGGTTTAAGGGGAATAAGGATTTCAGGGTAAGGGGATCAAGGTTGTGGGAATAAAAATGTTGTTTTTGCGCAGTTACATCCTGTAGAGGGAAGGAAGGTGGTATTGAGATATGCTTGCAGTGATAAGACAGCTTAACAGTGTGAAATGAGTTCATCTGATTCGTGTCAATATGGAACAATGCTAGGGCCGCATGATATGATGAAAAGTCTGAGAAAACCAGAGTGGTTAATATATATAGTTCTTGTATCTTGCAAAGGAATGGTCCATCAATTCGGGTCAATAGGGGATAAGAGAACAAAGGGGTTTCAGAATAACTGCTAACTATTACAACTGTTGCATGGGACACTATGCAAGTGTCTGCCATCCAGCCAAGATGGACAAAGGAGATGGACAAGAGAAAAGCCTGGGAGGAAGACTACGAGCCTTCAGTACGAGCGGCCCCCAGAGGGACCACCGGAGACTGATAACGCCTGCACCAGTGGGAGGGTTTGGATTCTGGGAACTAATTAGAATAACCCTGCCTTTTGTAGAAGTAGTAATGAATATGTATTAGCCTAGCAGCATAAAAACCAGCCGCCTGATGTAACTTGTGTGCGTCTTGGTGGAGCAGAGACTCCTGGCGCACCCAGCGCTGCTTGCTTACCTCTATTCATTTAATAAATTGTAAATTTCAATTGCAATCCTATTTGGGACCCAGTCATTTATTACAAGTGGGCGCTCGTCCGGGAGGGCTTTGGTTCCTGATTTCTGGTTTGATCTAGGAGAGGCACCCCCACCATTTGGTGGCTGCTGTTTGAGTCAGGTCGGAACTAATGGCATCTTGAACCTGAATAAAGGTAAGCAAAGTTTCTGATTCTTTTTTTCAGCTCCCTTGCCAGCTGCAGCACTATATTTTGCCCGTAATTGTGTGTGTGAAGATCCGAACGAAGATGACGGAGTCGTAAGCATTTAAAGCATATACCGTTCGGTTGGGTGGGGTTCGGTTGCCTGTGTGTGTAAGAGTGTGACTGAGATGGAACTTAGTTCCGAAGCGATTGTGAAGGTCTTCTAACCGCGTTTTCAATCTCCCACGAGGGACGTGGCCGGTGAAGGACCGAAGGGATTCCTATAGGATTTGTGGGTGTGTGATAGGTCCTCGACCCCCTGCAAGACACTCTTACTAAGGTAACCAAGGGCTGTGGGAATTGCCAGAGTAAAATTCCTAGATGGGTCAGACAAAATCGAAGACCAGAGACCAGAAGAAAGGGAGCAAATTACCAGTCATACCACCAGAAAGTCCATTAGGAATAACGATTCGAAATTGGAATGATAGGGACCCCAGAAAAGGAAAAAGTAAATTAAAAATGGTCCAGTATTGTGTGACAGAATGGCCAAAGGAGCCTTTAAGACTACATGTCTTTTGGCCTGTTTTTGGATCCTTCAAAGACTGGATTTGCCAGGCCTTAAATATCCATGTTAATTCAAAGGAAGCTTTTAGCCAGGAAGAAAGTGATTATGCAGGATTATGGATCAGGAGGACTTCAGGTCCTTTTCCAGCCTCAATATTTACACTAAAAGCAGGTAAGAAATTTGAAGAACAAGAAGAACATGAAAAAGAAAAAGAAGATAAACGTGAGCCGTTGGATAAGCTACCACCTCCATATCCTAACAATCCACCCCCGGCGGCTCCCCCTCCGGTGGCTGTGGTATCGCCACCAGTACCACCGTTGCCCCAGCTTCCACCACCAACAGCACCAGAATTAGACTGACCTCCGGCCGCATGCAGGAGAAGTAGGACGGATGTATCTGAGAGGGCTTCTCTATATCCCTTAAGGGAGGTAACTGGTATATAACTGGTGCGCGTCTTGGTGGAACAGAGACTCCCGGCGTACCCAGCACTGTTTGCTTACCTCTATTCATTCAGTGAATTGTAAACTTTGATTGTAATCCTATTTGGGACTTTTATTTATTATAACAGACAACCTTGTAAAACGCAGACAACCAGAATCCTTACAGCAATTAGGTGGAAATCACGGCGTAAGAAACATTACCACCTCAAAGAGTAAAAACCTCAAAAGAAATGTGACTTGTAACAGGCCAGCAGCTGTGTATTTTCTGTGAAGCACCAGCTAGATTATGAACCTTGAATAGCACAGTTAAAGGGGAAACAGGGGAGGGTCCCGGTCCTCGGCAGAAAAAAAAAGTGTATAAACTGTGTATGGAATTAGTAGGCACCCTCCTGCTTGTGGGACACCCGCCATTGTAATCTCGAATAATAATGCTACTGTACTGAGATCCTCGACTCAGCCTATGCTATTTGCTACAGATAAGACAATGAACAAACATTTATGGTGTATTACCCTAAGTTTTTGGGTTAGGGTTTTTTGCGTCTTAATGTTTTGGGGTTAGGGTTTGGAGCGCCCTAAGTTTTTGGGCTAGGGCTTTGAGCATTCCTAACGTTTTGGGTTGGGTTTGGGTTTTGAGCATCCTAAGATTTTGTTAGGGGTTTTAGGCATAGGTCTTCAGGGTTTTAGTGTGGTAAATAGTTTGGGTTAGATCTGTAGGGGTTTCGAGGTTTTTTGGATGTTAGGGCTTGAGGCCTTTTTTGTAAGGGCTGTGAGGGTTCCAGTGAGTGCTGGTAAATGCAGTTCTCGAGCTCTCAGTCTGTGATTGGCCATGCTGGCTGTGCGGGGAATGCTGGTAGGTGTAGTTTTCCGGCACTGGGAGGCCATGTTGTGTGCCCAGAGCATGCCGGGAGATGTAGTTCTCGGGACTCCGGACTTCCGGGAGGCCATGTTGCGTTCCCAGAGTATGCCGGGAAATGTAGTTTTCGGATTCGGGACTTCCGGGAGGCCATGTTGAATGCCCAGAGCATACCGGGAGATGTAGTTCTCGGGAACTAGGGTTAGGGTTAGGGGCTAGGGCTGGGGCTAGAGTTAGGGTTTCGGGTGAGGGTTGGGGTTGGGGGTTATTGTTAGGGTTAGTGGTTTAGGGTTAGGCTTAGAGGGTTATGGTTAGGGATAGGTTAGGGGTAGGTTTAGAGGGTTAGGGTAAGGGTTAGGGGTTAGGGGTTGGGACTGTGGTTAGGCTTAGGGTAAGGGTTAGGGTGAGAGTATTAGGGTTAGGGTTCGGGTTCAGATTAGGGTAAGGTTAAGGGTTAGGGCAAAGGTAAGTGTTAGGGTAAGGCTAAGGGTAAGGCTTAGGGTGAGGATAAGGTTTAGGGAAAGGGTTAGGTTTAGGGTAAGGGTAGGGTAAGGATTAGGGTAAGGGTAAGGATTAGGGTTAGGTTTAGGGTAAGAATAAGGGTAAGCTAATGGTTAGGATAAGGGTAAGGGTTAGGGTAAAGGTTTTCATTTGTTAAAGCTGAAACGCAGTATGCAATCTGGGACGTCACAGCCAGAGCTGCCTATGGCAAGGTGAGAGAGGAAAAGATGGAGCAGATGTTCTACTCCTAGTTTTTTCTTTATACGTAAATAAAAGTTTGAGCTAATTCCAGTTGGAAGAGTTCCAATTACTTGCTTGGTCATAATGTCTTTTAATATTGAAAGCTGCAGCAAAAGCATGGGGATTTTTGCTTCTAGAAACACCCTAGATCTCTTGTCTGCACTATGCATGCTTTTGAGCTAAAACTGATTAAAAAATAAAAAGAAAAATCACACACGCACACAAAAAAAAAAAAAGCCGCCACAGCTGCTGCTGCTGCTCTCTTCCTACTTCCTTGTGCTTTGCCCCTACCCTTCCCAGGTGATTGGATTTGGGTGCTAGTCGGGGCCAAATGGTATGTGAGTCCCAGGCATCCCCTCAGAGAGCTCATTCTGCTTGGGCTGCTCTTTGGGGTGTTTGTTTTTCCTTCGGTCAGTTGCAGGCTTCTTCAGGTGGATGAGAGTTTATGGACTGATGCGTTTCCAAGTAGCGAGGGGTACGCACATCTTTTTGAGGTAACAGCTAGTAGGATCTGTTAGAATAAACTAATGTAGTATTGATGCCTTTATTGCATGCAGTTCTTTATCAGGTGAATAACTGTTGCGAGTAACTGAAGTCAATGTTACTTGGTGTGTTTGCTATGCAGTGCCTGTGCGGACTATTGCACGAGACACAGCTTTCTGACATCTGGCCCAGCAACTACTAAATAAGGGGAGGGGAGAAGCTGAAGAACGACCAAAGGACAAAGCCTGGGAGGAAGACTACGAGCCTTCAGTACGAGCGGCCCCCAGAGGGACCACCGGAGACTGATAACGCCTGCACCAGTGGGAGGGTTTGGATTCTGGGAACTAATTAGAATAACCCTGCCTTTTGTAGAAGTAGTAATGAATATGTATTAGCCTAGCAGCATAAAAACCAGCCGCCTGATGTAACTTGTGTGCGTCTTGGTGGAGCAGAGACTCCTGGCGCACCCAGCGCTGCTTGCTTACCTCTATTCCTTTAATAAATCATAAACATTAATTGTAAGCCTATTTGGGACTCGGTCATTTATTACAAGTGGGACCTCCCGATGGGTGGAAGCTGTCGGGATAGCTCGGGATGCTGAGGCGTGGTGCTGCAAGGAGGTTGGTGGTCGGTGGCGCCCTGGGGCAGGCCGAATTGGGAGGGGGCGAGGCGGCGGGTGGTCGGTGGCTTCTGTGGAAAAGGCGCTTGTATGGGGGGCTGCGCATTCAGAGGAACCTTGACAGGCTGCAGATAGGGGCAGGCAGGAACCTTTTGAAGTTCAGGAGAGGGAAATGCCAAGCCCTACCCCTAGGGAGAAACACCTCTGTTTACCAGCACTGGCTAGCTCGATACTGAATAAGCATTTCTTCATGGAAGGGGTGCTTTGCTATTAGAACAGGCTGCCCGGGGAAGTGGTAAGAGACCGGATCCTTGAAAGTATTGAAGAGCCATGTGGACATAGCCCGGGAGTCCGGCCTCCGGCAGGGCGGGAGCTGGCTCTTCCGAGCCCCTGTGCTCCGGTCTTGTGCGACGCGTTTGCAAGCAGCACCGGGTGCCGGGTCCGACATCGGACGGTTCGGGGACGGCGATTCCGGGGCCGTCGGCTAGCGGGGGCCGGCTATGTCGTGTCCCGGGGATCCGACTTCAGGGGGCGTGGGGGCCGGCCGTGCAGTGAAGCGGGGGGCTGGCGTCCGCCGGCTTTCCAGAGAGCGGGCTTTCGGTGCCGTGCGGTTCGGTGGCCGGCCGTCCCGAAACGCTGGGCACCGGTCTTGTGCTAGACTCAGCGGGCTCCGGGGCCGAACTCGGCTTCTCGGGGCCGGCGGTCGCGGTGTCCAGGTGTCCCGCCTCGGGCGGCGCGGGGCCGGCTGTCCCTAGCAGCTGGGTTCCCAAGAGCTTCTGGGCTCCCAAGCGTCGCCCAAGACCGGATCCCAGAGAATCGGGACGGCCGGCCACACCGCTGCGACTAGCACAAGCGTCTCCCGACAACGGAGCCCAGGGGCTTGCGAGGGTCAGATTCCGCGCCCCGGGATAGAGAAACGGGGAGCGCGGGTCGGCCGGCCGCAGCTTCGCACGGGACCGAACCCCGTCTCCGGCACGGCCAGACCCCGAGCCGGCAGACAGCAGCCTCCCGCTTCACGGCACAGTCGGCCCCCAACCCGCCCGAGTTCTGATCGCCGGGACACGGGACAGCCGGCCGCGCCGCCCGAGGCCGGACACCTGGAGCCCGGGACCGCCGTCCCTGACAAAGCCAAAGTCGGACCCGGCCCCCGCTGCGGCTAGCACACGCGTCGCCCAGGACCGCAGCCTAGGACCTCGGGACGGTCGCATCCCGCGCCTCCGGCAGGAGCTACCCGGGAGGGCAGGACGGCCTGCCGCAGCTCCGCAAGAGACCGAACCTGCTGGATTCCGGGACGGCCAGAGTCCGAGCCGGTGGGCAGCAGCCTCCCGCTTCACGGCTCGGCAGGCACCCACGTCGCCCGACTTCGGACCCACGGGACAGCCGGCACCCGCGCCGCCGGAGACCGGACACACGGGCCTCGGGATCGCCGTCCCCGAACCGCACGAAGTCACACACGGTCTCCGGTGCGTCCAGCACACGCATCGCAAAGACCGGAGCCCAGATTATAGTATCAGCCAGCCCCGCGCCGCCCGAGGAAGGACCGGGAACCCGGTGCGCTTGGCACATGCGTCGCCCAAGAACGGCGCCCAGGGCCGCGGGATGGTCGTGCGTCACGCAGCCCGAGTTCGGACCCCCGGAACACAGGACAACTGGCACCCGCGCCACCGGAGGACAGAATCCCGTGCCCCGGGATTGTGTTGTATTTTCTCCCCCTCCCTCTTTGAGGAGAGGGGGAGTGAGGGAGCGGTTGTGGTGGAGCTCGGCTGCCCACCTGAGTAAAACCACCACTGTCCTTTTTGGCGCCCAACGTGGGGCTCGAGGGTTGAGATAACAGTAGTATTGATTGAAGTATTTACAACTAACATATTGGTTGTCATAATGCTCGGTTTTCTGGTAATACTTTTCTCTGTGGATATGTTGTATGTAGCCCACTCTCTGTTTTCTTTTTTCCTTTACATCCGATCGGAGAAAATGTTGAAGTCTGTGCTTGTTTTTTTAACATGTTGTGCTGTAACATACTGGCCTTCAGTTTGGTTTGGTATTCAAGCCCGGCATTGTTATCCTCCTGGTCTCCTGGAGGATAACAATGGTATCTTATCTCCTGGTATCTTATTGACAATATTAAGAATTACAGTGCCTTCTTTTTTGCCCCCAGCAGTCAATCAGTGAATAATATCGAGTGTGGTGTCTTCTACTTTTCTCCCTGTGGGCTAATTACAGCAGCCTTTCAGTATCTTGGATACCCCTGGTGAGATATTATCCTCCTCTTACTAGGTGTAGTGTTTGTCTTCTTCCCCAAGGCAAAACAGTTTATTAAGAATATTATCCAAGGACCTGTCCCCAGACAAAGTTGTGGGTGGCAAGGTGTGTGGGGGGATTTGGGCAGGTACCTATCACGGTTTTCTCCTCCAATGGTTCTAAATTTCACCCCTGAACAAGTACAAAATCCAAGAAAGCTGGTAGAAAGATGTATGCCCTGACCCTGGCAATACTAGAGAACTCCGCCAGCTGGCTGCACTCTGCTGGGGTCTGGCTTACGCCTATCAGATGTCAATTAACATTGCCCAGCACCCTCAAGGGGATAGGGAGGTTCTTGAATTTGATGATGAGACAGCACACACTGTGATCACCCCAGAGGACCGACCATCTTTGGTATCAGTCGCCCCCGTAGTAAAGACAAAACAGTGGAAACGGAGATCAGGTCGTTTAGTAAGGGAAGGAGCGCCTCCTATGGATGAGGGAGAAGAGGAAAAGGCAAGCGGCTCTAAAGCAGCGTTATCACGGCAACATCACGAAGAAGAGACTGAAATCATAGATGAATCAGAAACTACTCGGTCTCTATCCTTGAGTGAGCTGCGAGAAATACGAAAAGCCTTTAGTCGCCGTCCAGGTGAGCACATCCTCAGTTGGCTGCTTTGACACTGGGATAGTGGGGCCAATACCCAACAGCTAGAAGGCAACGAAGCCAAGCAGCTGGGATCCCACAAGCCTTTGGGAAGATTGAGAGGTACAATGGACTGTTAAAAACTATGCTGCGAGCATTGGGTGCTGCGACATGGAAACATTAGGATATAAACCTACCAGAGGCCACTTGGTTAGTTAACAACAGGGGGTCTGAAAGCCGTGCTGGTCCTGCTGAAACAAAACCCCTACACACTGTGGGAGAAGCTAAAGTCATTGTAGTGCATGTGGGGAAGTGGATGGGGAAGGCGGTGTGGGTTGCCCCTGCCATGAGAAAAGGCAAACCCACTCGTGGGATTGGTTTTGCCCAAGGTCCAGGGTATACCTAGTGGGTGATGCAGAAAGATGGGGATATCAAGTGTGTGCCTCAAGGAGATTTAACACTGGGAGAAAATTAATCTGTCATCCAAGTTATGTGTTGTAGGAGGACACTGCAGAACCAATGAAAGGTCAACTTTGCAAGGAACCAGGCAAGTGCAACAGTGATGTGAGCTAAGCTGGTGCTGGTGTGAAGAAAACCAACTTCGCCTGCCCTGAGTGACCACTTTGACAGATGATGGTGAAACCATCAACAGTTTTTATGAGCATTTTGGGAAAAGACCTATAGAATAAAGAGAAGTACAGACATAAAAATGCTTCAATGGACAGAAAACTATGGTGATGAGACCATCTATATACTAAACTGTACCTGATTGTGACACAAATGTTATGGAATAAGGGGTGGAAGTTGTGTTGCGTCTGTCTGAGCTGGAGTCACCGTTTCCCTGCAGCAGCCCGCACAGTGCTGTACTCTGCACTCGTAGCTGGAACAACACTGAAATCACTCCAGTGTTGTGCCTATTGCTGCATAGTGCTGGCACAGCATCAGGACTCTTTCCAAGTCCCTAAGAGCCAGGCACGGGTGCCGGCTGTCCCGTGTTCCGGGGGTCCGAACTCGGGCTGCGTGACGCACGACCATCCCGCGGCCCTGGGCGCCGTTCTTGGGCGACGCATGTGCCAAGCGCACCGGGTTCCCGGTCCTTCCTCGGGCGGCGCGGGGCTGGCTGATCCTATAATCTGGGCTCCGGTCTTTGCGATGCGTGTGCTGGACGCACCGGAGACCGACCGTGTGTGACTTCGTGCGGTTCGGGGACGGCGATCCCGAGGCCCGTGTGTCCGGCCTCCGGCGGCGCGGGTGCCGGCTGTCCCGTGGGTCCGAAGTCGGGCGACGTGGGTGCCTGCCGAGCCGTGAAGCGGGAGGCTGCTGCCCACCGGCTCGGGCTCTGGCCGTCCCGGAATCCAGCAGGTTCGGTCTCTTGCGGAGCTGCGGCAGGCCGTCCTGCCCTCCCGGGTAGCTCCTGCCGGAGGCGCGGGATGCGACCGTCCCGAGGTCCTAGGCTGCGGTCCTGGGCGACGCGTGTGCTAGCCGCAGCGGGGTCCGGGTCCGACTTTGGCTTTGTCAGGGACGGCGGTCCCGGGCTCCAGGTGTCCGGCCTCGGGCGGCGCGGCCGGCTGTCCCGTGTCCCGGCGATCAGAACTCGGGCGGGTTGGGGGCCGACTGTGCCGTGAAGCGGGAGGCTGCTGTCTGCCGGCTCGGGGTCTGGCCGTGCCGGAGACAGGGGGTTCGGTCCCGTGCGAAGCTGCGGCCGGCCGACCCGCGCTCCCCGTTTCTCTATCCCGGGGCGCGGAATCTGACCCTCGCAAGCCCCTGGGCTCCGTTGTCGGGAGACGCTTGTGCTAGTCGCAGCGGTGTGGCCGGCCGTCCCGATTCTCTGGGATCCGGTCTTGGGCGACGCTTGGGAGCCCAGAAGCTCTTGGGAACCCAGCTGCTAGGGACAGCCGGCCCCGCGCCGCCCGAGGCGGGACACCTGGACACCGCGACCGCCGGCCCCGAGAAGCCGAGTTCGGCCCCGGAGCCCGCTGAGTCTAGCACAAGACCGGTGCCCAGCGTTTCGGGACGGCCGGCCACCGAACCGCACGGCACCGAAAGCCCGCTCTCTGGAAAGCCGGCGGACGCCAGCCCCCCGCTTCACTGCACGGCCGGCCCCCACGCCCCCTGAAGTCGGATCCCCGGGACACGACATAGCCGGCCCCCGCTAGCCGACGGCCCCGGAATCGCCGTCCCCGAACCGTCCGATGTCGGACCCGGCACCCGGTGCTGCTTGCAAACGCGTCGCACAAGACCGGAGCACAGGGGCTCGGAAGAGCCAGCTCCCGCCCTGCCGGAGGCCGGACTCCCGGGCTATGTCCACATGGCTCTTCAATACTTTCAAGGATCCGGTCTCTTACCACTTCCCCGGGCAGCCTGTTCTAATAGCAAAGCACCCCTTCCATGAAGAAATGCTTATTCAGTATCGAGCTAGCCAGTGCTGGTAAACAGAGGTGTTTCTCCCTAGGGGTAGGGCTTGGCATTTCCCTCTCCTGAACTTCAAAAGGTTCCTGCCTGCCCCTATCTGCAGCCTGTCAAGGTTCCTCTGAATGCGCAGCCCCCCATACAAGCGCCTTTTCCACAGAAGCCACCGACCACCCGCCGCCTCGCCCCCTCCCAATTCGGCCTGCCCCAGGGCGCCACCGACCACCAACCTCCTTGCAGCACCACGCCTCAGCATCCCGAGCTATCCCGACAGCTTCCACCCATCGGGAGGTCCCACTTGTAATAAATGACCGAGTCCCAAATAGGCTTACAATTAATGTTTATGATTTATTAAAGGAATAGAGGTAAGCAAGCAGCGCTGGGTGCGCCAGGAGTCTCTGCTCCACCAAGACGCACACAAGTTACATCAGGCGGCTGGTTTTTATGCTGCTAGGCTAATACATATTCATTACTACTTCTACAAAAGGCAGGGTTATTCTAATTAGTTCCCAGAATCCAAACCCTCCCACTGGTGCAGGCGTTATCAGTCTCCGGTGGTCCCTCTGGGGGCCGCTCGTACTGAAGGCTCGTAGTCTTCCTCCCAGGCTTTGTCCTTTGGTCGTTCTTCAGCTTCTCCCCTCCCCTTATTTAGTAGTTGCTGGGCCAGATGTCAGAAAGCTGTGTCTCGTGCAATAGTCCGCACAGGCACTGCATAGCAAACACACCAAGTAACATTGACTTCAGTTACTCGCAACAGTTATTCACCTGATAAAGAACTGCATGCAATAAAGGCATCAATACTACATTAGTTTATTCTAACAGATCCTACTAGCTGTTACCTCAAAAAGATGTGCGTACCCCTCGCTACTTGGAAACGCATCAGTCCATAAACTCTCATCCACCTGAAGAAGCCTGCAACTGACCGAAGGAAAAACAAACACCCCAAAGAGCAGCCCAAGCAGAATGAGCTCTCTGAGGGGATGCCTGGGACTCACATACCATTTGGCCCCGACTAGCACCCAAATCCAATCACCTGGGAAGGGTAGGGGCAAAGCACAAGGAAGTAGGAAGAGAGCAGCAGCAGCAGCTGTGGCGGCTTTTTTTTTTTTTGTGTGCGTGTGTGATTTTTCTTTTTATTTTTTAATCAGTTTTAGCTCAAAAGCATGCATAGTGCAGACAAGAGATCTAGGGTGTTTCTAGAAGCAAAAATCCCCATGCTTTTGCTGCAGCTTTCAATATTAAAAGACATTATGACCAAGCAAGTAATTGGAACTCTTCCAACTGGAATTAGCTCAAACTTTTATTTACGTATAAAGAAAAAACTAGGAGTAGAACATCTGCTCCATCTTTTCCTCTCTCACCTTGCCATAGGCAGCTCTGGCTGTGACGTCCCAGATTGCATACTGCGTTTCAGCTTTAACAAATGAAAACCTTTACCCTAACCCTTACCCTTATCCTAACCATTAGCTTACCCTTATTCTTACCCTAAACCTAACCCTAATCCTTACCCTTACCCTAATCCTTACCCTACCCTTACCCTAAACCTAACCCTTTCCCTAAACCTTATCCTCACCCTAAGCCTTACCCTTAGCCTTACCCTAACACTTACCTTTGCCCTAACCCTTAACCTTACCCTAATCTGAACCCGAACCCTAACCCTAATACTCTCACCCTAACCCTTACCCTAAGCCTAACCACAGTCCCAACCCCTAACCCCTAACCCTCTAAACCTACCCCTAACCTATCCCTAACCATAACCCTCTAAGCCTAACCCTAAACCACTAACCCTAACAATAACCCCCAACCCCAACCCTCACCCGAAACCCTAACCCTAGCCCCAGCCCTAGCCCCTAACCCTAGTTCCCGAGAACTAAATCTCCCGGTATGCTCTGGGCATTCAACATGGCCTCCCGGAAGTCCCGAATCCGAAAACTACATTTCCCGGCATACTCTGGGAACGCAACATGGCCTCCCGGAAGTCCGGAGTCCCGAGAACTACATCTCCCGGCATGCTCTGGGCACACAACATGGCCTCCCAGTGCTGGAAAACTACACCTACCAGCATTCCCCGCACAGCCAGCATGGCCAATCACAGGCCGAGTGCTCGAGAACTGCATTTACCAGCACTCACTGGAACCCTCACCGCCCTTACAAAAAAAGCCTCAAGCCCTAACATCCAAAAAAATCTCGAAACCCCTACAGACCTAACCCAAACTATTTACCACACTAAACCTCTGAAGATCTATGCCTAAAACCCCCAACCCAAAATCTTAGGATGCTCAAAACCCAAACCCAACCCAAAACGTTAGGAATGCTCAAAGCCCTAGCCCAAAAACTTAGGGCGCTCCAAACCCTAACCCCAAAACATTAAGACGCAAAAAACCCTAACCCAAAAACTTAGGGTAATACACCATAAATGTTTGTTCATTGTCTTTTGTATTATAAAAACAAGGAGTTCTGTTTGAGGAGCGGGAGTTGCGAAAGCTCCCTGCAGAAGTAAGGAGCTGCATAATGCTTGCCTAGACCCTATGAAAATTCTTTTGCTTAATTTTCTTTAAACCGTTGGGTTTCATTGGGTTTTCCGTGGTCATCATGGTGGAAAAGTGTAAATTGTGGGTTTTGGAGAACATCAGGTAGGTTTAGGGGGACTTTTGGGGTGGATTCATGGTATTTGTTTTTTTTTTCTGTTTTTTTTGGGGTGATCCCGTTCTTTTTTGGGGTGTTTTTGATGTGTTTTTGGGTCTCCGTTAGGTTTTGTTGGGTTCTTGTTGGTCATCATGTTGGAAAAGTGTAAATTGTGGGTTTTGGAGAATATCAGGTGTTTTTAAGTTTTTTTGGGTGGTATATCTATGGTTTTGGGGGAATTCTTCTGTTTTTTTTTAGCGTTTTCTTCTGTTTTTGGGGTGGTCCCGTTCTTTTTTGGGGTGTTTTGGACGTGTTTTGGGTTCTCCGTTGGGTTTCGTTGGGTTTTCCATGGTCATCATGGTGGAAAAGTGTAAATTGTGGGGTTTGGAGAACATCAGGTAGATTTAGGGTGTTTTTGGGGTGGATCTATGGTTTTGGGGGATTTTGTTCCAGTTTTGGGGTGATCGAATTCATTTTTGGGGTGTTTCTGACGTGTTTTGGGTTCTTCGTTGGGTTTCATTGGGTTTTCCGTTGTCATCATGGTGGAAAAGTGTAAATTGTGGGTTTTGGAGAACATCAGGTAGGTTTAGGGGGACTTTTGGGGTGGATTCATGATATATGGGGTTTTCTTCTGTTTTTGTTTTTTTTTTTTTTTTTTTTTTTTTTTGGGGGGGGGTGATCCAATTCATTTTGGGGGTGTTTTTGACGTGTTTTGGGGTCTCCATTGGGTTTCGTTGCGTTTTCCGTGGTCATCATGGTGGAAAAGGGTAAATTGTTGGTTTTGGAGAACATCAGGTAGGTTTAGGTTGGTTTTGGGATTGGATCTATGGTTTTGGGGGATTTTCTTTTGTTTTTGGGGGTGATCCCGTTCTTTTTTGGGGTGTTTTTGACGTGTTTTGGGGTCTCCGTTGGTATTCCTTGGGTTTTCCGTGGTCATGGTGGTGGAAAATCGTAAATTGTGGGTTTTGGAGAACTTCAGGTAGGTTTAGGGGAATTTTGGGGTGGATTCATGGTATTTGGTCTTTTCTTCTGTTTTTTTTTGGGTGATCCTGTTCTTTTTTGGGGTGTTTATGACGTGTTTTGGGGTCTCCGTTGGGTTTTAGTTGGGTTCTTGTTGGTCATCATGGTGAAAAAGTGTAAATTGTGGCTTTTGGAGAACATCAGGTAGGTTTAGGGGGACTTTTGGGGCAGAGTCATGTTTTTTGGTGTTTTCTTCTGTTTCTTGGGGTGGTCCCGTTCTTTTTGGGGAAATTTTTGAGGTGTTTGGGGGTCTCCATTGGGTTTTGTTTTGTACTCGTTGGTCATCGTGGTGGAAAATGGTAAATTGTGGGTTTTGGAGAACATCAGGTAGGTTTAGGGTGGTTTTGGGATTGGATCCGTGCTTTTTGGGGATTTTCTTCCAGTTTATGGGTGATCCCTTTATTTTTGGGGTGTTCTTGACATGTTTTGGTGTCTCGTTTTGGGTTTTCGTTTGGTTCATGTTGGTCATCCTGGTGAAAAAGTGTAAATTGTGGGTTTTGGAGAACATCAGGTAGGTTTAGGGGGACTTTTGGTGTGGATCTATGGCTTTTGGGGTTTTCTTTCGTTTTTAGGGTTTATCCCGTTCTTGTTTTGGGTGTTTTTGACTTCTTTTGGGGTCTCCGTTGGGTTTTGTTGGGTTTTCCATGGTCATCATGTTGGAAAATTGTAAATTGTGGGTTTTGGAGATCATCAGGTAGGTTTAGGGTGGTTTTGGGGTGGATCTATGATTTTGAAGGATTTTCTTCCAATTTTGGGGGTGATCCCTTTCTTTTTTTTTTTTTTTTTTTTTTTTTTTTGACATGTTTTGTGGTCTCCGTTGTGTTTCGTTGGGTTTTCCATGGTCATCAATGTGGAAAAGTGTAAATTGTGGGTTTTGGAGAACTTCAGGTTGGTTTAGGGGGATTTTTGGTGTGGATCTATGTCTTTTGGGGTTTTCTTTCGTTGTTGGGGTTGAACCAGTTCTTTTTTGGGGTGTTTTTGACTTGTTTTGGGGTCTCCGTTGGGTTTTGTTGGGTTCTCGTTGGTCATTAAGCTAAATGGGAGTGGATTGTGGGTTTTGAAGAAGATCAGGTGAGTTTAGGGTGATTTGGGAGGGAAATGCATAGTTTTTTTTTTTTTTTCTTCTGATCCAGTTCTTTTTTGGGGTGTTTTTGACGTGTTTTGGGGTTTCCGTTGCGTTTTGTTGAGTTCCTAATGGGTTTTATGGTGGGTGGGAGTGGATTTTGGGATTTGGAGAAGATCAGGTAGGTTTAAGGGTTTTCTTGGGGTTAAATCACGTATTTTCTTCTGATCCGGTTTGCTTTTGGGGTGTTTTTGAGGTGTTTTGGGGTTTCTGTTGCGTTTTGTTGAGTTCCTAATGGGTTTTATGGTGGTTGGGAGTGGACTTTGGGATTTGGAGAAGATCAGGTAGGTTTAGGGTGGTTTTGGGATTGGATCCATGCTTTTGGGGGATTTTCTTCCAGTTTTGGGGGTTATCCCGTTCTTTTTTGGGGTGTTTTTGACATGTTTTGATGTCTCTGTTGGGTTTTGTTGGGTTTTCTGTTGGCATCTTGGTGGAAAAGGGTAAATTGTGGGTTTTGGAGAACTTCAGGTAGGTTTAGGGGGACTTTTGGGGTGGATTCATGGTATTTGGGGTTTTCTTCTTTTTTTTTTTGGGGAGATCCTGTTCTTTTTTTTTTTTTTTTTTTTTTTTTTTTTTTTTTTTGACATGTTTTTTGTCTCCATTGGGTTTCGTTGGGTTTTCCATGGTCATCATGGTGGAAAAGGGTAAATTTGTGGGTTTTGGAGAACATCAGGTAGGTTTAGGCTGGTTTTGGGATTGGATCTGTGCTTTTTGGGGATTTTCTTCCAGTTTATGGGTGATCCCTTTCTTTTTTGGGGTGTTTTTGACGTGTTTTGGTGTCTCCTTTTGGGTTTTCGTTTGGTTCATGTTGGTCATCATGGTGAAAATTGTAAATTTGTTGGGGGGGGAATTTTCTTCCAGTTTTGGGGGTGATCCCGTTCTTTTTTGGGGTGTTTTTGACATGTTTTGGGGTCTCTGTTGGGTTTTGTTGGGTTCTTGTTTTTCATCATGTTGGAAAAGTTTAACTTGCATGTTTTGGAGAACATCAGGTAGGTTTAGTGTCGTTTTGGGGTGGATCTATGTTTTTTGGGGATTTTCTTCCAGTTTTGGGGGTGATTCCGTTCTTGTTTGGGGTGTTTTTGACTTGTTTTGGGGTCTCCGTTGGGTTTTAGTTGGATTCTCGTTGGTCCTTAAGGGAAATGGGAGTGGATTGTGGGTTTTGAAGAAGATCAGGTGAGTTTAGGGTGGTTTTGCGGGGAAATTCATAGTTTTTGGTGTTTTTTCTTCTGATTCAGTTCTTTTTTGGGGTGTTTTGGGGTTTCTGTTGGGTTTCGTTGAGTTCCTAATGGGTTTTATGGTGGTTGGGAGTGGACATTTGGATTTGGAGAACATCAGGTACGTTTAGAGTGGTTTTGGGATTGGATCCGTGCTTTTTGGGGTTTTCTTTGGTTTTGGGGGTGATCCTGTTCTTGTTTGGGGTGTTTTTGACGTGTTTTGGGTTCTCCGTTGGGTTTCGTTGGGTTTTCCGTGGTCATCATGGTGGAAAAGTGTAAATTGTGGGTTTTGGAGAACATCAGGTAGGTTTATGAGGACTTTTGGGGCAGATTCATGGTTTTTAGGGTTTTCTTCTGTTTTTTCTAGTGATCCAGTTGGTTTTCGGCGTGTTTTTGACGTGTTTTGGGTTCTTCGTTGGGTTTCGTTGGGTTTTCCGTGGTCATCATGGTGGAAAAGTGTAAATTGTGGGTTTTGGAGAACATCAGGTAGGTTTAGGGGGACTTTTGGGGTGGATTCATGATATATGGGATTTTCTTCTGTTTTTTTTTTTTTTTTTTTTTTTTTGGGGGGGGGTGATCCAATTCATTTTGGGGGTGTTTTTGACGTGTTTTGGGGTCTCCATTGGGTTTCGTTGCGTTTTCCGTGGTCATCATGGTGGAAAAGGGTAAATTGTTGGTTTTGGAGAACATCAGGTAGGTTTAGGTTGGTTTTGGGATTGGATCTATGGTTTTGGGGGATTTTCTTTTGTTTTTGGGGGTGATCCCGTTCTTTTTTGGGGTGTTTTTGACGTGTTTTGGGGTCTCCGTTGGTATTCCTTGGGTTTTCCGTGGTCATGGTGGTGGAAAATCGTAAATTGTGGGTTTTGGAGAGCTTCAGGTAGGTTTAGGGGAATTTTGGGGTGGATTCATGGTATTTAGGCTTTTCTTCTGTTTTTTTTTGGGTGATCCTGTTCTTTTTTGGGGTGTTTATGACGTGTTTTGGGGTCTCCGTTGGGTTTTAGTTGGGTTCTTGTTGGTCATCATGGTGAAAAAGTGTAAATTGTGGGTTTTGGAGAACATCAGGTAGGTTTAGGGGGACTTTTGGGGCAGAGTCATGTTTTTTGGTGTTTTCTTCTGTTTCTTGGGGTGGTCCCGTTCTTTTTTGGGAAATTTTTGAGGTGTTTGGGGGTCTCCGTTGGGTTTTGTTTTGTACTCGTTGGTCATCGTGGTGGAAAATGGTAAATTGTGGGTTTTGGAGAACATCGGGTAGGTTTAGGGTGGTTTTGGGATTGGATCCGTGCTTTTTGGGGATTTTCTTCCAGTTTATGGGTGATCCCTTTATTTTTGGGGTGTTCTTGACGTGTTTTGGTGTCTCGTTTTGGGTTTTCGTTTGGTTCATGTTGGTCATCCTGGTGAAAAAGTGTAAATTGTGGGTTTTGGAGAACATCAGGTAGGTTTAGGGGGACTTTTGGTGTGGATCTATGGCTTTTGGGGTTTTCTTTCGTTTTTAGGGTTTATCCCGTTCTTGTTTTGGGTGTTTTTGACTTCTTTTGGGGTCTCCGTTGGGTTTTGTTGGGTTTTCCATGGTCATCATGTTGGAAAATTGTAAATTGTGGGTTTTGGAGATCATCAGGTAGGTTTAGGGTGGTTTTGGGGTGGATCTATGATTTTGAAGGATTTTCTTCCAATTTTGGGGGTGATCCCACACTTGTGCCTGCAGTCCGGCAGAGAGGTTGTCCCATCTGGGTCGCCAAATTGATTCAAAGTTCGAAGCCGAAATTCCTTTAAGTGGTATATTCTTTATTGCAGCGCTGGATGCACGGGGGATCTCTCCACCTATCGTGCATACCCAAAGCAGAAAGCAGTCTTGAATTTATAGACTCATGTTTAAGTTGTTTAAAGACTTTTTGTGCTTCTCCAGTCCAGACTAACTTTGACTGGTTAATCTTTATCAATTCACATAGAGGCTTTACCAATAGTCCATAATTATAAATCCAAAGGCGACACCAACCTGTCATTCCTAAAAAGGTTTGTAGCTCCTTTACCATTTGAGGTTCTGGAGTCCGGCAAATGACTTCCTGATGTTCAGTTCCTAGTTCTCGTTGTCCTTCCGAAATGTCAAATCCCAGATAGGTCACACTTTGTTGAGCCAGCTGGACTTTCTGTCAAGAGACTTGATATCCATTTAAACCCAGAAAATTAAGACGACTTATAGTCCATTGAATACAACTCCCTTTAGTCTCGGTAGCTATTAAGAGATCATCTACATATTGTAACAAAGCACCTTCAGTGTCCGGACGTATCCATGTTTCGAGTTCCCTTGCTAATTGGTTTCCAAAAATAGTGGGGCTATTCTTGAATCCTTGAGGTAGTAACGTCCACGTAAGCTGCGTCTTTCTGCCCGAATCGGGATTTTCCCATTCAAAGGCGAATAGGTTTTGGCTTTCTGTGGCTAAGCCTAGGCAGAAGAAGGCATCTTTTAAATCCAGTACGGTAAACCAGACTTGACTATTCTTTAATTTAGTCAGCAAAGTATAAGGGTTTGCCACTACTGGATGTATATCCTCAGTGATTTTATTTATGGCCCTCAAATCCTGAACTAGCCTATAGCTTTTTCATCTGCCTTTTTAATTGGCAATATGGGTGCATTGGATTCTGATTCGCATTCAATCAATAATCCATACTGTAAAAATTGATCAATTATCTCTTTAATTCCTTTCCTATCTTCTATCCTCAAAGGATATTACTTAACCTTAAGGGGTTTCTCTCCTGGCTTTAATTTAATAATTATTAAGGTCACATTTTTAGCTCTTCCAGGGACTTCGGTAGCCCAAACTCCTGGACATACTTGATCTGTGATCTCTAAAGGTATTTCACTTTTAGGGTCAGTTTGTATTAGTGCCAAGCTTAACACATTTATTAGTTGTTCTTCTCCTGTTCTTAATTCCATTTTCCCTTTTTCAAAGACAATTTCTGCTCCTACTTGCTCTAATAAATCTCTACCTAAGAGTGCCCATGAGGAGCTAGGCATAGATAAAAATCTGTGTATGCCCCATTGTTTCCCTAACTTGTACTTCAAAGGTTCACAAAAATAAGCCTTTTCGGTTACACCTTGTCCTGGTTTCAGTTAGAACAGAGTTAATTTTCTTCCTAGTAGCTGGGAGAATGCTATGTTTTGGCTTAGGATGAGAAGAGTGCTGATAACACCCCGATGTTTCAATTGTTGCAGAGCAATGCTTATACCAAGCCAAGGACATCTCAGCTTCTTGCTCTGTCCTGCCAACAGGCAGGCTGGGGGTGCAGTAAGAGCTGGGAGGGGACAGACCCAGGACAGGTGACCCAAACTAGCCAAAGGGGTATTCCATAGCATCTGACGTCAGGCTAAACAATACATAGGGGTGGCTAGCCAGGGGGAGGGGGCCGGACTGCTCGGGGTTAGGCTGGGCATCGGTCAGCGGGTGGTGAGCAATTGCATTGTGCATCACTTGTTTGTACACATTATTAGTAGTGGTACTATTATCATCATTGTATTATTATTATTATTATTATTGTTATTATTATTATTTTGTCTTATTAAACTGTCTTTATCTCAACTCACAGGCTTCACTTTCCATTTCTCTTCCCCGTCCCAGAGAGGGAGGGGGAGGGGGAGCGAACAGCTGCGTGGTGTTTAGCTGCCGGCCGGGTTAAACCACGACACACCTTTTACCCTAACATAATAATTCTGTGAAGGCATTAATGCTTGATTTAGAACTGAATACGTTGCCCCATAGCAATAAGAAATTTCACTTCCATTCCTCCCCTAGCTTCATTATAACCAGTGGAGGATCCGCTAGGGTAGATTCCCCAGGTCCCCGTTATTCCTGTTGAAATCAGGGGTTGATTACCCTAGGAAAAGGCTAGTCAATTTGTCCTCCAAAGCCAGGTCCAAACCGTTTTGTTTTATTTATTTATTTATTTATTATTTTTCATTACATTTCAGAGTTGGTCCAAAAATTCCATAGGGCTTTCTTTTAGACCTTGTTGGAAGCATATTCTCAATTCCCAATTCATCCAGGTTTTAGTATTTACTTAACCGTTCATGATTTTCAGGATGATTCGGGTCTTAGTGGGGGTCGGTCAGGGGAATGCAATTGTCCACAGTTCCCTGAACGGTCCCATCAGCAATCTGAGCTCGCACATGAACTCAGGTTGTTTTAAGAGTTGACCTCTTTTCTGTTTCTGTGACAACTCTCTCGGACCGATCATGGTCCCTTTGCCCTAAAGGGCTAACACCCATGATTTTAAGATCTCTGCCTCGGGCAGAGGCAGAACTATTAACATTCCTACATCCTCTTTCCCTGCTCATTCAACTTCAAACACCTTTAACACTTTCAACAACCCTTTTAACACTTCCTTTATCTTTCTCCAGCCTGTACTTCTCTAATGCCAACATCAAAGGTTCAGTCAGGGGCCAACTTAATTCCCTACCTTTTCCCACCAAGATGCTGAAACATCAGTATACAACATTTCATCCTGTTCTGCTTCTCAAAAAACAACATTAACTGTAGCAAAATATTATAGTTTAAAGTTCCATTTAGGGGCCACTTTTCTCCACATTCCAGCTTATAAAGCGGCCGCCACTGATTACGATATTTTATCAATGTTTTCCTGTTCACACTTCCACCGGCAGATCCTCCAATATCCTTCCAGTGACTTAAAACACATCCTAACACACTTTTCTTTAAAATTTCACTGCTTGTTTGCCCCCCCAGTTTCCAGTTTACACTTTCAGAATACACACGTTACTTACAAAAGCGTATCACAAAACGTATCACTCACAAAAATACGGGCACGCAATATCTTTCAGTAGCGATGTCACAAAACTACTATTACCAGCAATATTGCCAAAATCACAGTAACAATAGTCAGAGTCAAATTCCACATGCGATAAGTCAGAAAACCGAACTGTGTAACACCGTAACGATATCTTTCTTATAACAATGCCACGAACCTACTATTACCACCAGGAAAATAGCCAAAATCGCAGTAACAATAACCAGAGTTAAATACCATACTCCATGAGTCAGAAAACCGAAATAGACAACACAATTCCAGATGGACCTTAAAGCGAGCTCCTTCCTTAAGGTCCCCAAACATGTACTTATGGTGCTAACCACAAAGTATATACCAAACACTGCCTCGCAGAAGATCACCTTCTGACTTACAGACAGTTCCAGATGACCGGTCTACCAGAAAAACAAACCAGAATAGAGAATATACTCACTTACAATGATGGGGTCCTTGTCTGCCTCCGCAGTGATCCGGTGAGTCGAGGAGTCCCTCCGGGAAATCCCGGGGGTACCCTAGGGAGTCCTGTTCCCAGCAGGTCCTGCAGTCCGGCAGAGAGGTTGTCCCATCTGGGTCGCCAAATTGATTCAAAGATCGAAGCCGAAATTCCTTTAAGTGGTATATTCTTTATTGCAGCGCTGGATGCACGGGGGATCTCTCCACCTATCGTGCATACCCAAAGCAGAAAGCAGTCTTGAATTTATACAATCAATCTATCAATATTCTACAAGCACCTATACATACGCATTACCTATCCCCGCCTTCCCTCGCTTCTCATGCTAATTAGCCTTTTGGCACCTTGCGCCTGCGCAGAGCCTTCCAAGAATTGTGGGCAGGGGTCTTTGGGACGTGGGCAGGGGTCTTTGGGAGGAAGACCCCGAGTCTTCCTCACAGTGTACTTTTCACCTTTGGTCAGGAATCTGCTGAATTGGCATGTTTCTTAATTGCAAGAGCTGGTTGTTGCCAATTCTCCCGTTTGTTGTATCTTTATAATGAATTCCAATGTCCAGTTTCGAGAGTTATAGTACTTACATTCGTTTCTCTGTCCGCCTGCCGCTTCCTTATCATGAGTTCCAGTGTCTTGTTTCGAGATATACAGTCCTTGTCTGGGGATTGTCCTTGCCTCCCCAATACCTCCTTAATCAATCCCCCCTTTTCTTTTCCCATGCAAATTCTTTTGCATCAGATACTTTCTTTATTTACAGTAACACAACAAAGCAGGCATCTAAACAACATGCACACAAATATTCCTAACACTACTAATACGATTAGAGCAATGAATACTTGTTTCAACCATTGGAAATTGGGCAACCAGGAGGTTAACTTATTCCATAGTTCACTAAAACTCCATGAAAGATCATCTTTACTGATCTCATGTAGGATCCTGGTCTGCTTCCATATTTCTTCCAGGTCGGTAGAGATCCTTCCACTCTGATCTACATACATACAACAACTTGTGTTTATTACTGTACAGACTCCCCCTTGAGTGGCCAGTAACAAGTCTAGGGCCATCCGATTTTGTAACACTACCTGTGATAAACTAGATATCTCTTCTTGTTGAGCCTTTATAGCATCCAGAATTTTGTTTTCTAACTTCTCTATAATTGCAGAAATATTAACTATTGCCTTTTCCAATTCACTCACTCCTAACCATGGGATAAACCATCGCACAAAACTATGAAAAGGGGTGTGTCTCTCTACCAATGGATTGTTAATTTTTCATCTGATTCTCCGGATATGATTTCTCAAGTAACCTCGAGGCACTACATCATGTACTGTCATACTGGGGACTACCGCTCCAAGAGTGCAAGTTCCCTTCCAATTCTCAGGCAAGACCTTACGGGCTGTATCATTGCATAGCCAATACCACCCTTTTCCTTCTGGAACCGTCCAGCTGGTTGAATTTGCCCAGCCGCTAGTCGTACTAATATCAATTGTTCAATTACAAGATGTCTGATTTCCCACATAAGTAGTATCCGTATTTATACAATGCTGTTTTCCTATACCCTTAGGCGGGTTACACCTTTGTACACATACATAATAGGAATCTAACGGCATGAAGCTACTCACTTCTAGTTCCAAAACTGCTTAATATTTTCGACCCCAAGACGTCTTTTCCCACAAATTAGTCCAAGATAAGTTTGCAGGCAAGGGAATCCCAATTAACGATACACCCTTATTCCCATGCTGTGGCAGATGGGTGCATACCCAACAGTTCGTCTTATTAGTTACTTGAGAAATTGTTTGTATTAAGGTCAGGTGTAAGTTCTCATCCCAAGTTGCCCACCCCAAATCCGAGAACCGCACCCCTGCAATCATTAGGATCTGGAAAACCGTAATTTTGTTGGTCCAATTGGAGTGGTGGTCCATATCCTCGCCGGGGCCTTCTTCACCCTTGAATTGTGGATCCAAGCTGCTTGCTTCTTAATCTTAATGGCGGTGTGTGTTGTCAGTAATACTTGGTATGCTCCCATCCACTTTCCTTCCATTTTTCCTGCACGGGTTGTCCTGAAAAAGTCTTTATATATATATAATCCCCGAGCTTAAAGGGGTGGATTGGTTGATCCAACCCTCTAGCCCTGGTCCCTAAAACAAATGTAAGTACTTTATTTAATTGTTTCTGAAGTTCAGTTATATAAGCATATAAATATTCTGATCCTAACTGCGTTAGGTCCTCTCCACTAAATAGAAATTGCTATGGCCTTCCATATAAGATTTTGAAGGGACTCAAATTTCCTTTTATTCTAGGTTTAACTCTAATTCCAAGTAATGCTAAAGGGAGGGATTGAGGCCATGACAAATTAGCTTCTTATCCAATTTTAGCTATTTATTGTTTAATTAAATGGTTCATTTTTTCTACCTGTCCACTTGCCTGTGGTCTATAAGGAGTATGCAGTTGCCAATCTATCTTTAGAATCTTACTTATCTGTTCTACCACTTGTGCACAAAAATGTGAACCTCTATCAGAAGACATTGCTACTAGAATCCCAAAGCATGGTATTATTTCATTTAACAAGACTTTAACCACTTCTCTTGCTTTGTTTGTTCGACAGGGAAAGGCTTCAGGCCTTCCTGAAAACGTGTCAGTCAGAACCAGTAAATAATGATACCCCCCTTTTCTAGGGAGTTCTGAAAAATCAATTTGCCACTGTTGCCCCGAATAATTTCCTTTACCGATTATTCCAAATTTTATTCTATCCTTGGTATTGGGGTTATTGTGTAAGCAAATGCTACATTGTTGAGTTACTTGTTTTATCATATCGTCCCACTAATGTCTGACTCAGGCTCTTATGCAGTGTGCCAGCTCCCCAATGCGTTTTATTGTGTTCTGTAAGAACTATGGGCCATGTCAAACTAGAGGGTATTACTATGGGGTTATCTTTTAAATATACTCATCCATCTGGTTTCATTTTACCTTTCAAATCTTCAATTAATTTTAAGTCTTCTTTTGTATAATTTGGATATAGTTTGGATTTTACCGTCTGGTATCAAAGACAATGCCTTCACCTCAGTTATTTCAGCTGCCTGCTTAGCCTCTGCCAATCGATTTTCCAATTTCAAAATCGCTGTTCCCCTTTTGGTGTCCCTGACAATGCATGATAGCTACCTTTTCTGGTTGTTTTACAGCCTCTAACAATTTTAAAATTTCTTCAGCATACTTTGTGTTTTCACTGAGCGGTCAGCAATCCATGTTCTTTCCAAATTGCTCCATGAGCATGTACCACGCCGAATGTATATTTAGAATCTGTCCAAATATTTACCCTTTTTCCCGCTGCCAGTTCCAATGCTCTCGTGAGAGCAACTCTCTCCGCCTTTTGAGCTGATGTTCCAGGGGGTAAAGGCTTAGACTCGGTTACCTGCTGAGTAGTTGTTATAGCATATCCAGCTTTACGTTGTCTTTGCGTAACAAAACTGCTCCCATCCGTGAACCAAGTTTCTTCCGCATCTTCCATGGGCTCCTCCTTAAGGTCTGGTCGGCTGGAATACACAGTCTCTAGAGTTTCTAAACAATCGTGAATCACAGCTTGTGCCGGAGCATCACTAAGAAAAGAGGCTAGATTCACAATATGAATTATCACAATTTCCACGTCGTCCTGTTCTACCAATATTGCTTGATATTTCAAAATCATCAATTCTTGTTTAAGTTGTTTAAAGACTTTTTGTGCTTCTCCAGTCCAGACTAACTTTGACTGGTTAATCTTTATCAATTCACATAGAGGCTTTACCAATAGTCCATAATTATAAATCCAAAGGCGACACCAACCTGTCATTCCTAAAAAGGTTTGTAGCTCCTTTACCATTTGAGGTTCTGGAGTCCGGCAAATGACTTCCTGATGTTCAGTTCCTAGTTCTCGTTGTCCTTCCGAAATGTCAAATCCCAGATAGGTCACACTTTGTTGAGCCAGCTGGACTTTCTGTCAAGAGACTTGATATCCATTTAAACCCAGAAAATTAAGACGACTTATAGTCCATTGAATACAACTCCCTTTAGTCTCGGTAGCTATTAAGAGATCATCTACATATTGTAACAAAGCACCTTCAGTGTCCGGACGTATCCATGTTTCGAGTTCCCTTGCTAATTGGTTTCCAAAAATAGTGGGGCTATTCTTGAATCCTTGAGGTAGTAATGTCCACGTAAGCTGCGTCTTTCTGCCCGAATCGGGATTTTCCCATTCAAAGGCGAATAGGTTTTGGCTTTCTGTGGCTAAGCCTAGGCAGAAGAAGGCGTCTTTTAAATCCAGTACGGTAAACCAGACTTGACTATTCTTTAATTTAGTCAGCAAAGTATAAGGGTTTGCCACTACTGGATGTATATCCTCAGTGATTTTATTTATGGCCCTCAAATCCTGAACTAGCCTATAGCTTTTTCATCTGCCTTTTTAATTGGCAATATGGGTGCATTGGATTCTGATTCGCATTCAATCAATAATCCATACTGTAAAAATTGATCAATTATCTCTTTAATTCCTTTCCTATCTTCTATCCTCAAAGGATATTACTTAACCTTAAGGGGTTTCTCTCCTGGCTTTAATTTAATAATTATTAAGGTCACATTTTTAGCTCTTCCAGGGACTTCGGTAGCCCAAACTCCTGGACATACTTGATCTGTGATCTCTAAAGGTATTTCACTTTTAGGGTCAGTTTGTATTAGTGCCAAGCTTAACACATTTATTAGTTGTTCTTCTCCTGTTCTTAATTCCATTTTCCCCTTTTCAAAGACAATTTCTGCTCCTACTTGCTCTAATAAATCTCTACCTAAGAGTGCCCATGAGGAGCTAGGCATAGATAAAAATCTGTGTATGCCCCATTGTTTCCCTAACTTGTACTTCAAAGGTTCACAAAAATAAGCCTTTTCGGTTACACCTTGTCCTGGTTTCAGTTAGAACAGAGTTAATTTTCTTCCTAGTAGCTGGGAGAATGCTATGTTTTGGCTTAGGATGAGAAGAGTGCTGATAACACCCCGATGTTTCAATTGTTGCAGAGCAATGCTTATACCAAGCCAAGGACATCTCAGCTTCTTGCTCTGTCCTGCCAACAGGCAGGCTGGGGGTGCAGTAAGAGCTGGGAGGGGACAGACCCAGGACAGGTGACCCAAACTAGCCAAAGGGGTATTCCATAGCATCTGACGTCAGGCTAAACAATACATAGGGGTGGCTAGCCAGGGGGAGGGGGCCGGACTGCTCGGGGTTAGGCTGGGCATCGGTCAGCGGGTGGTGAGCAATTGCATTGTGCATCACTTGTTTGTACACATCATTAGTAGTGGTACTATTATCATCATTGTATTATTATTATTATTATTATTATTATTATTATTATTATTAATTATTATTATTATTTTGTCTTATTAAACTGTCTTTATCTCAACTCACAGGCTTCACTTTCCATTTCTCTTCCCCGTCCCAGAGAGGGAGGGGGAGGGGGAGCGAACAGCTGCGTGGTGTTTAGCTGCCGGCCGGGTTAAACCACGACACACCTTTTACCCTAACATAATAATTCTGTGAAGGCATTAATGCTTGATTTAGAACTGAATACGTTGCCCCATAGCAATAAGAAATTTCACTTCCATTCCTCCCCTAGCTTCATTATAACCAGTGGAGGATCCGCTAGGGTAGATTCCCCAGGTCCCCGTTATTCCTGTTGAAATCAGGGGTTGATTACCCTAGGAAAAGGCTAGTCAATTTGTCCTCCAAAGCCAGGTCCAAACCGTTTTGTTTTATTTATTTATTTATTTATTTATTTATTTATTTATTTATTTATTTATTTTCATTACATTTCAGAGTTGGTCCAAAAATTCCATAGGGCTTTCTTTTAGACCTTGTTGGAAGCATATTCTCAATTCCCAATTCATCCAGGTTTTAGTATTTACTTAACCGTTCATGATTTTCAGGATGATTCGGGTCTTAGTGGGGGTCGGTCAGGGGAATGCAATTGTCCACAGTTCCCTGAACGGTCCCATCAGCAATCTGAGCTCGCACATGAACTCAGGTTGTTTTAAGAGTTGACCTCTTTTCTGTTTCTGTGACAACTCTCTCGGACCGATCATGGTCCCTTTGCCCTAAAGGGCTAACACCCATGATTTTAAGATCTCTGCCTCGGGCAGAGGCAGAACTATTAACATTCCTACATCCTCTTTCCCTGCTCATTCAACTTCAAACACCTTTAACACTTTCAACAACCCTTTTAACACTTCCTTTATCTTTCTCCAGCCTGTACTTCTCTAATGCCAACATCAAAGGTTCAGTCAGGGGCCAACTTAATTCCCTACCTTTTCCCACCAAGATGCTGAAACATCAGTATACAACATTTCATCCTGTTCTGCTTCTCAAAAAACAACATTAACTGTAGCAAAATATTATAGTTTAAAGTTCCATTTAGGGGCCACTTTTCTCCACATTCCAGCTTATAAAGCGGCCACCACTGATTACGATATTTTATCAATGTTTTCCTGTTCACACTTCCACCGGCAGATCCTCCAATATCCTTCCAGTGACTTAAAACACATCCTAACACACTTTTCTTTAAAATTTCACTGCTTGTTTGCCCCCCCAGTTTCCAGTTTACACTTTCAGAATACACACGTTACTTACAAAAGCGTATCACAAAACGTATCACTCACAAAAATACGGGCACGCAATATCTTTCAGTAGCGATGTCACAAAACTACTATTACCAGCAATATTGCCAAAATCACAGTAACAATAGTCAGAGTCAAATTCCACATGCGATAAGTCAGAAAACCGAACTGTGTAACACCGTAACGATATCTTTCTTATAACAATGCCACGAACCTACTATTACCACCAGGAAAATAGCCAAAATCGCAGTAACAATAACCAGAGTTAAATACCATACTCCATGAGTCAGAAAACCGAAATAGACAACACAATTCCAGATGGACCTTAAAGCGAGCTCCTTCCTTAAGGTCCCCAAACATGTACTTATGGTGCTAACCACAAAGTATATACCAAACACTGCCTCGCAGAAGATCACCTTCTGACTTACAGACAGTTCCAGATGACCGGTCTACCAGAAAAACAAACCAGAATAAAGAATATACTCACTTACAATGATGGGGTCCTTGTCTGCCTCCGCAGTGATCCGGTGAGTCGAGGAGTCCCTCCGGGAAATCCCGGGGGTACCCTAGGGAGTCCTGTTCCCAGCAGGTCCTGCAGTCCGGCAGAGAGGTTGTCCCATCTGGGTCGCCAAATTGATTCAAAGATCGAAGCCGAAATTCCTTTAAGTGGTATATTCTTTATTGCAGCGCTGGATGCACGGGGGATCTCTCCACCTATCGTGCATACCCAAAGCAGAAAGCAGTCTTGAATTTATACAATCAATCTATCAATATTCTACAAGCACCTATACATACGCATTACCTATCCCCGCCTTCCCTCGCTTCTCATGCTAATTAGCCTTTTGGCACCTTGCGCCTGCGCAGAGCCTTCCAAGAATTGTGGGCAGGGGTCTTTGGGACGTGGGCAGGGGTCTTTGGGAGGAAGACCCCGAGTCTTCCTCACAGTGTACTTTTCACCTTTGGTCAGGAATCTGCTGAATTGGCATGTTTCTTAATTGCAAGAGCTGGTTGTTGCCAATTCTCCCGTTTGTTGTATCTTTATAATGAATTCCAATGTCCAGTTTCGAGAGTTATAGTACTTACATTCGTTTCTCTGTCCGCCTGCCGCTTCCTTATCATGAGTTCCAGTGTCTTGTTTCGAGATATACAGTCCTTGTCTGGGGATTGTCCTTGCCTCCCCAATACCTCCTTAATCAATCCCCCCTTTTCTTTTCCCATGCAAATTCTTTTGCATCAGATACTTTCTTTATTTACAGTAACACAACAAAGCAGGCATCTAAACAACATGCACACAAATATTCCTAACACTACTAATACGATTAGAGCAATGAATACTTGTTTCAACCATTGGAAATTGGGCAACCAGGAGGTTAACTTATTCCATAGTTCACTAAAACTCCATGAAAGATCATCTTTACTGATCTCATGTAGGATCCTGGTCTGCTTCCATATTTCTTCCAGGTCGGTAGAGATCCTTCCACTCTGATCTACATACATACAACAACTTGTGTTTATTACTGTACAGACTCCCCCTTGAGTGGCCAGTAACAAGTCTAGGGCCATCCGATTTTGTAACACTACCTGTGATAAACTAGATATCTCTTCTTGTTGAGCCTTTATAGCATCCAGAATTTTGTTTTCTAACTTCTCTATAATTGCAGAAATATTAACTATTGCCTTTTCCAATTCACTCACTCCTAACCATGGGATAAACCATCGCACAAAACTATGAAAAGGGGTGTGTCTCTCTACCAATGGATTGTTAATTTTTCATCTGATTCTCCGGATATGATTTCTCAAGTAACCTCGAGGCACTACATCATGTACTGTCATACTGGGGACTACCGCTCCAAGAGTGCAAGTTCCCTTCCAATTCTCAGGCAAGACCTTACGGGCTGTATCATTGCATAGCCAATACCACCCTTTTCCTTCTGGAACCGTCCAGCTGGTTGAATTTGCCCAGCCGCTAGTCGTACTAATATCAATTGTTCAATTACAAGATGTCTGATTTCCCACATAAGTAGTATCCGTATTTATACAATGCTGTTTTCCTATACCCTTAGGCGGGTTACACCTTTGTACACATACATAATAGGAATCTAACGGCATGAAGCTACTCACTTCTAGTTCCAAAACTGCTTAATATTTTCGACCCCAAGACGTCTTTTCCCACAAATTAGTCCAAGATAAGTTTGCAGGCAAGGGAATCCCAATTAACGATACACCCTTATTCCCATGCTGTGGCAGATGGGTGCATACCCAACAGTTCGTCTTATTAGTTACTTGAGAAATTGTTTGTATTAAGGTCAGGTGTAAGTTCTCATCCCAAGTTGCCCACCCCAAATCCGAGAACCGCACCCCTGCAATCATTAGGATCTGGAAAACCGTAATTTTGTTGGTCCAATTGGAGTGGTGGTCCATATCCTCGCCGGGGCCTTCTTCACCCTTGAATTGTGGATCCAAGCTGCTTGCTTCTTAATCTTAATGGCGGTGTGTGTTGTCAGTAATACTTGGTATGCTCCCATCCACTTTCCTTCCATTTTTCCTGCACGGGTTGTCCTGAAAAAGTCTTTATATATATATAATCCCCGAGCTTAAAGGGGTGGATTGGTTGATCCAACCCTCTAGCCCTGGTCCCTAAAACAAATGTATGTACTTTATTTAATTGTTTCTGAAGTTCAGTTATATAAGCATATAAATATTCTGATCCTAACTGCGTTAGGTCCTCTCCACTAAATAGAAATTGCTATGGCCTTCCATATAAGATTTTGAAGGGACTCAAATTTCCTTTTATTCTAGGTTTAACTCTAATTCCAAGTAATGCTAAAGGGAGGGATTGAGGCCATGACAAATTAGCTTCTTATCCAATTTTAGCTATTTATTGTTTAATTAAATGGTTCATTTTTTCTACCTGTCCACTTGCCTGTGGTCTATAAGGAGTATGCAGTTGCCAATCTATCTTTAGAATCTTACTTATCTGTTCTACCACTTGTGCACAAAAATGTGAACCTCTATCAGAAGACATTGCTACTAGAATCCCAAAGCATGGTATTATTTCATTTAACAAGACTTTAACCACTTCTCTTGCTTTGTTTGTTCGACAGGGAAAGGCTTCAGGCCTTCCTGAAAACGTGTCAGTCAGAACCAGTAAATAATGATACCCCCCTTTTCTAGGGAGTTCTGAAAAATCAATTTGCCACTGTTGCCCCGAATAATTTCCTTTACCGATTATTCCAAATTTTATTCTATCCTTGGTATTGGGGTTATTGTGTAAGCAAATGCTACATTGTTGAGTTACTTGTTTTATCATATCGTCCCACTAATGTCTGACTCAGGCTCTTATGCAGTGTGCCAGCTCCCCAATGCGTTTTATTGTGTTCTGTAAGAACTATGGGCCATGTCAAACTAGAGGGTATTACTATGGGGTTATCTTTTAAATATACTCATCCATCTGGTTTCATTTTACCTTTCAAATCTTCAATTAATTTTAAGTCTTCTTTTGTATAATTTGGATATAGTTTGGATTTTACCGTCTGGTATCAAAGACAATGCCTTCACCTCAGTTATTTCAGCTGCCTGCTTAGCCTCTGCCAATCGATTTTCCAATTTCAAAATCGCTGTTCCCCTTTTGGTGTCCCTGACAATGCATGATAGCTACCTTTTCTGGTTGTTTTACAGCCTCTAACAATTTTAAAATTTCTTCAGCATACTTTGTGTTTTCACTGAGCGGTCAGCAATCCATGTTCTTTCCAAATTGCTCCATGAGCATGTACCACGCCGAATGTATATTTAGAATCTGTCCAAATATTTACCCTTTTTCCCGCTGCCAGTTCCAATGCTCTCGTGAGAGCAACTCTCTCCGCCTTTTGAGCTGATGTTCCAGGGGGTAAAGGCTTAGACTCGGTTACCTGCTGAGTAGTTGTTATAGCATATCCAGCTTTACGTTGTCTTTGCGTAACAAAACTGCTCCCATCCGTGAACCAAGTTTCTTCCGCATCTTCCATGGGCTCCTCCTTAAGGTCTGGTCGGCTGGAATACACAGTCTCTAGAGTTTCTAAACAATCGTGAATCACAGCTTGTGCCGGAGCATCACTAAGAAAAGAGGCTAGATTCACAATATGAATTATCACAATTTCCACGTCGTCCTGTTCTACCAATATTGCTTGATATTTCAAAATCATCAATTCTTGTTTAAGTTGTTTAAAGACTTTTTGTGCTTCTCCAGTCCAGACTAACTTTGACTGGTTAATCTTTATCAATTCACATAGAGGCTTTACCAATAGTCCATAATTATAAATCCAAAGGCGACACCAACCTGTCATTCCTAAAAAGGTTTGTAGCTCCTTTACCATTTGAGGTTCTGGAGTCCGGCAAATGACTTCCTGATGTTCAGTTCCTAGTTCTCGTTGTCCTTCCGAAATGTCAAATCCCAGATAGGTCACACTTTGTTGAGCCAGCTGGACTTTCTGTCAAGAGACTTGATATCCATTTAAACCCAGAAAATTAAGACGACTTATAGTCCATTGAATACAACTCCCTTTAGTCTCGGTAGCTATTAAGAGATCATCTACATATTGTAACAAAGCACCTTCAGTGTCCGGACGTATCCATGTTTCGAGTTCCCTTGCTAATTGGTTTCCAAAAATAGTGGGGCTATTCTTGAATCCTTGAGGTAGTAATGTCCACGTAAGCTGCGTCTTTCTGCCCGAATCGGGATTTTCCCATTCAAAGGCGAATAGGTTTTGGCTTTCTGTGGCTAAGCCTAGGCAGAAGAAGGCGTCTTTTAAATCCAGTACGGTAAACCAGACTTGACTATTCTTTAATTTAGTCAGCAAAGTATAAGGGTTTGCCACTACTGGATGTATATCCTCAGTGATTTTATTTATGGCCCTCAAATCCTGAACTAGCCTATAGCTTTTTCATCTGCCTTTTTAATTGGCAATATGGGTGCATTGGATTCTGATTCGCATTCAATCAATAATCCATACTGTAAAAATTGATCAATTATCTCTTTAATTCCTTTCCTATCTTCTATCCTCAAAGGATATTACTTAACCTTAACGGGTTTCTCTCCTGGCTTTAATTTAATAATCATTAAGGTCACATTTTTAGCTCTTCCAGGGACTTCGGTAGCCCAAACTCCTGGACATACTTGATCTGTGATCTCTAAAGGTATTTCACTTTTAGGGTCAGTTTGTATTAGTGCCAAGCTTAACACATTTATTAGTTGTTCTTCTCCTGTTCTTAATTCCATTTTCCCTTTTTCAAAGACAATTTCTGCTCCTACTTGCTCTAATAAATCTCTACCTAAGAGTGCCCATGAGGAGCTAGGCATAGATAAAAATCTGTGTATGCCCCATTGTTTCCCTAACTTGTACTTCAAAGGTTCACAAAAATAAGCCTTTTCGGTTACACCTTGTCCTGGTTTCAGTTAGAACAGAGTTAATTTTCTTCCTAGTAGCTGGGAGAATGCTATGTTTTGGCTTAGGATGAGAAGAGTGCTGAT
Organism: Aythya ferina; assembly: GCF_964211825.1. NCBI lineage: Eukaryota > Metazoa > Chordata > Aves > Anseriformes > Anatidae > Aythya > Aythya ferina. The sequence goes on along the minus strand of NC_140306.1, from coordinate 23,133,365 downwards.
AACACCCCGATGTTTCAATTGTTGCAGAGCAATGCTTATACCAAGCCAAGGACATCTCAGCTTCTTGCTCTGTCCTGCCAACAGGCAGGCTGGGGGTGCAGTAAGAGCTGGGAGGGGACAGACCCAGGACAGGTGACCCAAACTAGCCAAAGGGGTATTCCATAGCATCTGACGTCAGGCTAAACAATACATAGGGGTGGCTAGCCAGGGGGAGGGGGCCGGACTGCTCGGGGTTAGGCTGGGCATCGGTCAGCGGGTGGTGAGCAATTGCATTGTGCATCACTTGTTTGTACACATCATTAGTAGTGGTACTATTATCATCATTGTATTATTATTATTATTATTATTATTATTATTATTATTATTATTATTAATTATTATTATTATTTTGTCTTATTAAACTGTCTTTATCTCAACTCACAGGCTTCACTTTCCATTTCTCTCCCCCGTCCCAGAGAGGGAGGGGGAGGGGGAGCGAACAGCTGCGTGGTGTTTAGCTGCCGGCCGGGTTAAACCACGACACACCTTTTACCCTAACATAATAATTCTGTGAAGGCATTAATGCTTGATTTAGAACTGAATACGTTGCCCCATAGCAATAAGAAATTTCACTTCCATTCCTCCCCTAGCTTCATTATAACCAGTGGAGGATCCGCTAGGGTAGATTCCCCAGGTCCCCGTTATTCCTGTTGAAATCAGGGGTTGATTACCCTAGGAAAAGGCTAGTCAATTTGTCCTCCAAAGCCAGGTCCAAACCGTTTTGTTTTATTTATTTATTTATTTATTTATTTATTTATTTATTTATTTATTTATTTTCATTACATTTCAGAGTTGGTCCAAAAATTCCATAGGGCTTTCTTTTAGACCTTGTTGGAAGCATATTCTCAATTCCCAATTCATCCAGGTTTTAGTATTTACTTAACCGTTCATGATTTTCAGGATGATTCGGGTCTTAGTGGGGGTCGGTCAGGGGAATGCAATTGTCCACAGTTCCCTGAACGGTCCCATCAGCAATCTGAGCTCGCACATGAACTCAGGTTGTTTTAAGAGTTGACCTCTTTTCTGTTTCTGTGACAACTCTCTCGGACCGATCATGGTCCCTTTGCCCTAAAGGGCTAACACCCATGATTTTAAGATCTCTGCCTCGGGCAGAGGCAGAACTATTAACATTCCTACATCCTCTTTCCCTGCTCATTCAACTTCAAACACCTTTAACACTTTCAACAACCCTTTTAACACTTCCTTTATCTTTCTCCAGCCTGTACTTCTCTAATGCCAACATCAAAGGTTCAGTCAGGGGCCAACTTAATTCCCTACCTTTTCCCACCAAGATGCTGAAACATCAGTATACAACATTTCATCCTGTTCTGCTTCTCAAAAAACAACATTAACTGTAGCAAAATATTATAGTTTAAAGTTCCATTTAGGGGCCACTTTTCTCCACATTCCAGCTTATAAAGCGGCCACCACTGATTACGATATTTTATCAATGTTTTCCTGTTCACACTTCCACCGGCAGATCCTCCAATATCCTTCCAGTGACTTAAAACACATCCTAACACACTTTTCTTTAAAATTTCACTGCTTGTTTGCCCCCCCAGTTTCCAGTTTACACTTTCAGAATACACACGTTACTTACAAAAGCGTATCACAAAACGTATCACTCACAAAAATACGGGCACGCAATATCTTTCAGTAGCGATGTCACAAAACTACTATTACCAGCAATATTGCCAAAATCACAGTAACAATAGTCAGAGTCAAATTCCACATGCGATAAGTCAGAAAACCGAACTGTGTAACACCGTAACGATATCTTTCTTATAACAATGCCACGAACCTACTATTACCACCAGGAAAATAGCCAAAATCGCAGTAACAATAACCAGAGTTAAATACCATACTCCATGAGTCAGAAAACCGAAATAGACAACACAATTCCAGATGGACCTTAAAGCGAGCTCCTTCCTTAAGGTCCCCAAACATGTACTTATGGTGCTAACCACAAAGTATATACCAAACACTGCCTCGCAGAAGATCACCTTCTGACTTACAGACAGTTCCAGATGACCGGTCTACCAGAAAAACAAACCAGAATAAAGAATATACTCACTTACAATGATGGGGTCCTTGTCTGCCTCCGCAGTGATCCGGTGAGTCGAGGAGTCCCTCCGGGAAATCCCGGGGGTACCCTAGGGAGTCCTGTTCCCAGCAGGTCCTGCAGTCCGGCAGAGAGGTTGTCCCATCTGGGTCGCCAAATTGATTCAAAGATCGAAGCCGAAATTCCTTTAAGTGGTATATTCTTTATTGCAGCGCTGGATGCACGGGGGATCTCTCCACCTATCGTGCATACCCAAAGCAGAAAGCAGTCTTGAATTTATACAATCAATCTATCAATATTCTACAAGCACCTATACATACGCATTACCTATCCCCGCCTTCCCTCGCTTCTCATGCTAATTAGCCTTTTGGCACCTTGCGCCTGCGCAGAGCCTTCCAAGAATTGTGGGCAGGGGTCTTTGGGACGTGGGCAGGGGTCTTTGGGAGGAAGACCCCGAGTCTTCCTCACAGTGTACTTTTCACCTTTGGTCAGGAATCTGCTGAATTGGCATGTTTCTTAATTGCAAGAGCTGGTTGTTGCCAATTCTCCCGTTTGTTGTATCTTTATAATGAATTCCAATGTCCAGTTTCGAGAGTTATAGTACTTACATTCGTTTCTCTGTCCGCCTGCCGCTTCCTTATCATGAGTTCCAGTGTCTTGTTTCGAGATATACAGTCCTTGTCTGGGGATTGTCCTTGCCTCCCCAATACCTCCTTAATCAATCCCCCCTTTTCTTTTCCCATGCAAATTCTTTTGCATCAGATACTTTCTTTATTTACAGTAACACAACAAAGCAGGCATCTAAACAACATGCACACAAATATTCCTAACACTACTAATACGATTAGAGCAATGAATACTTGTTTCAACCATTGGAAATTGGGCAACCAGGAGGTTAACTTATTCCATAGTTCACTAAAACTCCATGAAAGATCATCTTTACTGATCTCATGTAGGATCCTGGTCTGCTTCCATATTTCTTCCAGGTCGGTAGAGATCCTTCCACTCTGATCTACATACATACAACAACTTGTGTTTATTACTGTACAGACTCCCCCTTGAGTGGCCAGTAACAAGTCTAGGGCCATCCGATTTTGTAACACTACCTGTGATAAACTAGATATCTCTTCTTGTTGAGCCTTTATAGCATCCAGAATTTTGTTTTCTAACTTCTCTATAATTGCAGAAATATTAACTATTGCCTTTTCCAATTCACTCACTCCTAACCATGGGATAAACCATCGCACAAAACTATGAAAAGGGGTGTGTCTCTCTACCAATGGATTGTTAATTTTTCATCTGATTCTCCGGATATGATTTCTCAAGTAACCTCGAGGCACTACATCATGTACTGTCATACTGGGGACTACCGCTCCAAGAGTGCAAGTTCCCTTCCAATTCTCAGGCAAGACCTTACGGGCTGTATCATTGCATAGCCAATACCACCCTTTTCCTTCTGGAACCGTCCAGCTGGTTGAATTTGCCCAGCCGCTAGTCGTACTAATATCAATTGTTCAATTACAAGATGTCTGATTTCCCACATAAGTAGTATCCGTATTTATACAATGCTGTTTTCCTATACCCTTAGGCGGGTTACACCTTTGTACACATACATAATAGGAATCTAACGGCATGAAGCTACTCACTTCTAGTTCCAAAACTGCTTAATATTTTCGACCCCAAGACGTCTTTTCCCACAAATTAGTCCAAGATAAGTTTGCAGGCAAGGGAATCCCAATTAACGATACACCCTTATTCCCATGCTGTGGCAGATGGGTGCATACCCAACAGTTCGTCTTATTAGTTACTTGAGAAATTGTTTGTATTAAGGTCAGGTGTAAGTTCTCATCCCAAGTTGCCCACCCCAAATCCGAGAACCGCACCCCTGCAATCATTAGGATCTGGAAAACCGTAATTTTGTTGGTCCAATTGGAGTGGTGGTCCATATCCTCGCCGGGGCCTTCTTCACCCTTGAATTGTGGATCCAAGCTGCTTGCTTCTTAATCTTAATGGCGGTGTGTGTTGTCAGTAATACTTGGTATGCTCCCATCCACTTTCCTTCCATTTTTCCTGCACGGGTTGTCCTGAAAAAGTCTTTATATATATATAATCCCCGAGCTTAAAGGGGTGGATTGGTTGATCCAACCCTCTAGCCCTGGTCCCTAAAACAAATGTATGTACTTTATTTAATTGTTTCTGAAGTTCAGTTATATAAGCATATAAATATTCTGATCCTAACTGCGTTAGGTCCTCTCCACTAAATAGAAATTGCTATGGCCTTCCATATAAGATTTTGAAGGGACTCAAATTTCCTTTTATTCTAGGTTTAACTCTAATTCCAAGTAATGCTAAAGGGAGGGATTGAGGCCATGACAAATTAGCTTCTTATCCAATTTTAGCTATTTATTGTTTAATTAAATGGTTCATTTTTTCTACCTGTCCACTTGCCTGTGGTCTATAAGGAGTATGCAGTTGCCAATCTATCTTTAGAATCTTACTTATCTGTTCTACCACTTGTGCACAAAAATGTGAACCTCTATCAGAAGACATTGCTACTAGAATCCCAAAGCATGGTATTATTTCATTTAACAAGACTTTAACCACTTCTCTTGCTTTGTTTGTTCGACAGGGAAAGGCTTCAGGCCTTCCTGAAAACGTGTCAGTCAGAACCAGTAAATAATGATACCCCCCTTTTCTAGGGAGTTCTGAAAAATCAATTTGCCACTGTTGCCCCGAATAATTTCCTTTACCGATTATTCCAAATTTTATTCTATCCTTGGTATTGGGGTTATTGTGTAAGCAAATGCTACATTGTTGAGTTACTTGTTTTATCATATCGTCCCACTAATGTCTGACTCAGGCTCTTATGCAGTGTGCCAGCTCCCCAATGCGTTTTATTGTGTTCTGTAAGAACTATGGGCCATGTCAAACTAGAGGGTATTACTATGGGGTTATCTTTTAAATATACTCATCCATCTGGTTTCATTTTACCTTTCAAATCTTCAATTAATTTTAAGTCTTCTTTTGTATAATTTGGATATAGTTTGGATTTTACCGTCTGGTATCAAAGACAATGCCTTCACCTCAGTTATTTCAGCTGCCTGCTTAGCCTCTGCCAATCGATTTTCCAATTTCAAAATCGGTGTTCCCCTTTTGGTGTCCCTGACAATGCATGATAGCTACCTTTTCTGGTTGTTTTACAGCCTCTAACAATTTTAAAATTTCTTCAGCATACTTTGTGTTTTCACTGAGCGGTCAGCAATCCATGTTCTTTCCAAATTGCTCCATGAGCATGTACCACGCCGAATGTATATTTAGAATCTGTCCAAATATTTACCCTTTTTCCCGCTGCCAGTTCCAATGCTCTCGTGAGAGCAACTCTCTCCGCCTTTTGAGCTGATGTTCCAGGGGGTAAAGGCTTAGACTCGGTTACCTGCTGAGTAGTTGTTATAGCATATCCAGCTTTACGTTGTCTTTGCGTAACAAAACTGCTCCCATCCGTGAACCAAGTTTCTTCCGCATCTTCCATGGGCTCCTCCTTAAGGTCTGGTCGGCTGGAATACACAGTCTCTAGAGTTTCTAAACAATCGTGAATCACAGCTTGTGCCGGAGCATCACTAAGAAAAGAGGCTAGATTCACAATATGAATTATCACAATTTCCACGTCGTCCTGTTCTACCAATATTGCTTGATATTTCAAAATCATCAATTCTTGTTTAAGTTGTTTAAAGACTTTTTGTGCTTCTCCAGTCCAGACTAACTTTGACTGGTTAATCTTTATCAATTCACATAGAGGCTTTACCAATAGTCCATAATTATAAATCCAAAGGCGACACCAACCTGTCATTCCTAAAAAGGTTTGTAGCTCCTTTACCATTTGAGGTTCTGGAGTCCGGCAAATGACTTCCTGATGTTCAGTTCCTAGTTCTCGTTGTCCTTCCGAAATGTCAAATCCCAGATAGGTCACACTTTGTTGAGCCAGCTGGACTTTCTGTCAAGAGACTTGATATCCATTTAAACCCAGAAAATTAAGACGACTTATAGTCCATTGAATACAACTCCCTTTAGTCTCGGTAGCTATTAAGAGATCATCTACATATTGTAACAAAGCACCTTCAGTGTCCGGAGGTATCCATGTTTCGAGTTCCCTTGCTAATTGGTTTCCAAAAATAGTGGGGCTATTCTTGAATCCTTGAGGTAGTAATGTCCACGTAAGCTGCGTCTTTCTGCCCGAATCAGGATTTTCCCATTCAAAGGCGAATAGGTTTTGGCTTTCTGTGGCTAAGCCTAGGCAGAAGAAGGCGTCTTTTAAATCCAGTACGGTAAACCAGACTTGACTATTCTTTAATTTAGTCAGCAAAGTATAAGGGTTTGCCACTACTGGATGTATATCCTCAGTGATTTTATTTATGGCCCTCAAATCCTGAACTAGCCTATAGCTTTTTCATCTGCCTTTTTAATTGGCAATATGGGTGCATTGGATTCTGATTCGCATTCAATCAATAATCCATACTGTAAAAATTGATCAATTATCTCTTTAATTCCTTTCCTATCTTCTATCCTCAAAGGATATTACTTAACCTTAAGGGGTTTCTCTCCTGGCTTTAATTTAATAATTATTAAGGTCACATTTTTAGCTCTTCCAGGGACTTCGGTAGCCCAAACTCCTGGACATACTTGATCTGTGATCTCTAAAGGTATTTCACTTTTAGGGTCAGTTTGTATTAGTGCCAAGCTTAACACATTTATTAGTTGTTCTTCTCCTGTTCTTAATTCCATTTTCCCTTTTTCAAAGACAATTTCTGCTCCTACTTGCTCTAATAAATCTCTACCTAAGAGTGCCCATGAGGAGCTAGGCATAGATAAAAATCTGTGTATGCCCCATTGTTTCCCTAACTTGTACTTCAAAGGTTCACAAAAATAAGCCTTTTCGGTTACACCTTGTCCTGGTTTCAGTTAGAACAGAGTTAATTTTCTTCCTAGTAGCTGGGAGAATGCTATGTTTTGGCTTAGGGTGAGAAGAGTGCTGGTAACACCCCAATGTTTTAATTGTTGCAGAGCAATGCTTATACCAAGCCAAGGACATCTCAGCTTCTTGCTCTGTCCTGCCAACAGGCAGGCTGGGGGTGCAGTAAGAGCTGGGAGGGGACAGACCCAGGACAGGTGACCCAAACTAGCCAAAGGGGTATTCCATAGCATCTGACGTCAGGCTAAACAATACATAGGGGTGGCTAGCCAGGGGGAGGGGGCCGGACTGCTCGGGGTTAGGCTGGGCATCGGTCAGCGGGTGGTGAGCAATTGCATTGTGCATCACTTGTTTGTACACATCATTAGTAGTGGTACTATTATCATCATTGTATTATTATTATTATTATTATTATTATTATTATTATTAATTATTATTATTATTTTGTCTTATTAAACTGTCTTTATCTCAACTCACAGGCTTCACTTTCCATTTCTCTCCCCCGTCCCAGAGAGGGAGGGGGAGGGTGAGCGAACAGCTGCGTGGTGTTTAGCTGCCGGCCGGGTTAAACCACGACACACCTTTTACCCTAACATAATAATTCTGTGAAGGCATTAATGCTTGATTTAGAACTGAATACGTTGCCCCATAGCAATAAGAAATTTCACTTCCATTCCTCCCCTAGCTTCATTATAACCAGTGGAGGATCCGCTAGGGTAGATTCCCCAGGTCCCCGTTATTCCTGTTGAAATCAGGGGTTGATTGCCCTAGGAAAAGGCTAGTCAATTTGTCCTCCAAAGCCAGGTCCAAACCGTTTTGTTTTATTTATTTATTTATTTATTATTTTTCATTACATTTCAGAGTTGGTCCAAAAATTCCATAGGGCTTTCTTTTAGACCTTGTTGGAAGCATATTCTCAATTCCCAATTCATCCAGGTTTTAGTATTTACTTAACCGTTCATGATTTTCAGGATGATTCGGGTCTTAGTGGGGGTCGGTTAGGGGAATGCAATTGTCCACAGTTCCCTGAACGGTCCCATCAGCAATCTGAGCTCGCACATGAACTCAGGTTGTTTTAAGAGTTGACCTCTTTTCTGTTTCTGTGACAACTCTCTCGGACCGATCATGGTCCCTTTGCCCTAAAGGGCTAACACCCATGATTTTAAGATCTCTGCCTCGGGCAGAGGCAGAACTATTAACATTCCTACATCCTCTTTCCCTGCTCATTCAACTTCAAACACCTTTAACACTTTCAACAACCCTTTTAACACTTCCTTTATCTTTCTCCAGCCTGTACTTCTCTAATGCCAACATCAAAGGTTCAGTCAGGGGCCAACTTAATTCCCTACCTTTTCCCACCAAGATGCTGAAACATCAGTATACAACATTTCATCCTGTTCTGCTTCTCAAAAAACAACATTAACTGTAGCAAAATATTATAGTTTAAAGTTCCATTTAGGGGCCACTTTTCTCCACATTCCAGCTTATAAAGCGGCCACCACTGATTACGATATTTTATCAATGTTTTCCTGTTCACACTTCCACCGGCAGATCCTCCAATATCCTTCCAGTGACTTAAAACACATCCTAACACACTTTTCTTTAAAATTTCACTGCTTGTTTGCTCCCCCAGTTTCCAGTTTACACTTTCAGAATACACATGTTACTTACAAAAGCGTATCACAAAACGTATCACTCACAAAAATACGGGCACGCAATATCTTTCAGTAGCGATGTCACAAAACTACTATTACCAGCAATATTGCCAAAATCACAGTAACAATAGTCAGAGTCAAATTCCACATGCGATAAGTCAGAAAACCGAACTGTGTAACACCGTAACGATATCTTTCTTATAACAATGCCACGAACCTACTATTACCACCAGGAAAATAGCCAAAATCGCAGTAACAATAACCAGAGTTAAATACCATACTCCATGAGTCAGAAAACCGAAATAGACAACACAATTCCAGACGGACCTTAAAGCGAGCTCCTTCCTTAAGGTCCCCAAACATGTACTTATGGTGCTAACCACAAAGTATATACCAAACACTGCCTCGCAGAAGATCACCTTCTGACTTACAGACAGTTCCAGATGACCGGTCTACCAGAAAACCAAACCAGAATAGAGAATATACTCACTTACAATGATGGGGTCCTTGTCTGCCTCCGCAGTGATCCGGTGAGTCGAGGAGTCCCTCCGGGAAATCCCGGGGGTACCCTAGGGAGTCCTGTTCCCAGCGGGTCCTGCAGTCCGGCAGAGAGGTTGTCCCATCTGGGTCGCCAAATTGATTCAAAGATCGAAGCCAAAATTCCTTTAAGTGGTATATTCTTTATTGCAGCGCTGGATGCACGGGGGATCTCTCCACCTATCGTGCATACCCAAAGCAGAAAGCAGTCTTGAATTTATACAATCAATCTATCAATATTCTACAAGCACCTATACATATGCATTACCTATCCCCGCCTTCCCTCGCTTCTCATGCTAATTAGCCTTTTGGCACCTTGCGCCTGCGCAGAGCCTTCCAAGAATTGTGGGCAGGGGTCTTTGGGACGTGGGCAGGGGTCTTTGGGAGGAAGACCCGAGTCTTCCTCACAGTGTACTTTTCACCTTTGGTCAGGAATCTGCTGAATCGGCATGTTTCTTAATTGCAAGAGCTGGTTGTTGCCAATTCTCCCGTTTGTTGTATCTTTATAATGAATTCCAATGTCCAGTTTCGAGAGTTATAGTCCTTACATTCGTTTCTCTGTCCGCCTGCCGCTTCCTTATCATGAGTTCCAGTGTCTTGTTTCGAGATATACAGTCCTTGTCTGGGGATTGTCCTTGCCTCCCCAATACCTCCTTAATCAATCCCCCCTTTTCTTTTCCCATGCAAATTCTTTTGCATCAGATACTTTCTTTATTTACAGTAACACAACAAAGCAGGCATCTAAACAACATGCACACAAATATTCTTAACACTACTAATACGATTAGAGCAATGAATACTTGTTTCAACCATTGGAAATTGGGCAACCAGGAGGTTAACTTATTCCATAGTTCACTAAAACTCCATGAAAGATCATCTTTACTGATCTCATGTAGGATCCTGGTCTGCTTCCATATTTCTTCCAGGTCGGTAGAGATCCTTCCACTCTGATCTACATACATACAACAACTTGTGTTTATTACTGTACAGACTCCCCCTTGAGTGGCCAGTAACAAGTCTAGGGCCATCCGATTTTGTAACACTACCTGTGATAAACTAGATATCTCTTCTTGTTGAGCCTTTATAGCATCCAGAATTTTGTTTTCTAACTTCTCTATAATTGCAGAAATATTAACTATTGCCTTTTCCAATTCACTCACTCCTAACCATGGGATAAACCATCGCACAAAACTATGAAAAGGGGTGTGTCTCTCTACCAATGGATTGTTAATTTTTCATCTGATTCTCCGGATATGATTTCTCAAGTAACCTCGAGGCACTACATCATGTACTGTCATATTGGGGACTACCGCTCCAAGAGTGCAAGTTCCCTTCCAATTCTCAGGCAAGACCTTACGGGCTGTATCATTGCATAGCCAATACCACCCTTTTCCTTCTGGAACCGTCCAGCTGGTTGAATTTGCCCAGCCGCTAGTCGTACTAATATCAATTGTTCAATTACAAGATGTCTGATTTCCCACATAAGTAGTATCCGTATTTATACAATGCTGTTTTCCTATACCCTTAGGCGGGTTACACCTTTGTACACATACATAATAGGAATCTAACGGCATGAAGCTACTCACTTCTAGTTCCAAAACTGCTTAATATTTTCGACCCCAAGACGTCTTTTCCCACAAATTAGTCCAAGATAAGTTTGCAGGCAAGGGAATCCCAATTAACGATACACCCTTATTCCCATGCTGTGGCAGATGGGTGCATACCCAACAGTTCGTCTTATTAGTTACTTGAGAAATTGTTTGTATTAAGGTCAGGTGTAAGTTCTCATCCCAAGTTGCCCACCCCAAATCCGAGAACCGCACCCCTGCAATCATTAGGATCTGGAAAACCGTAATTTTGTTGGTCCAATTGGAGTGGTGGTCCATATCCTCGCCGGGGCCTTCTTCACCCTTGAATTGTGGATCCAAGCTGCTTGCTTCTTAATCTTAATGGCGGTGTGTGTTGTCAGTAATACTTGGTATGCTCCCATCCACTTTCCTTCCATTTTTCCTGCACGGGTTGTCCTGAAAAAGTCTTTATATATATATAATCCCCGAGCTTAAAGGGGTGGATTGGTTGATCCAACCCTCTAGCCCTGGTCCCTAAAACAAATGTATGTACTTTATTTAATTGTTTCTGAAGTTCAGTTATATAAGCATATAAATATTCTGATCCTAACTGCGTTAGGTCCTCTCCACTAAATAGAAATTGCTATGGCCTTCCATATAAGATTTTGAAGGGACTCAAATTTCCTTTTATTCTAGGTTTAACTCTAATTCCAAGTAATGCTAAAGGGAGGGATTGAGGCCATGACAAATTAGCTTCTTATCCAATTTTAGCTATTTATTGTTTAATTAAATGGTTCATTTTTTCTACCTGTCCACTTGCCTGTGGTCTATAAGGAGTATGCAGTTGCCAATCTATCTTTAGAATCTTACTTATCTGTTCTACCACTTGTGCACAAAAATGTGAACCTCTATCAGAAGACATTGCTACTAGAATCCCAAAGCATGGTATTATTTCATTTAACAAGACTTTAACCACTTCTCTTGCTTTGTTTGTTCGACAGGGAAAGGCTTCAGGCCTTCCTGAAAACGTGTCAGTCAGAACCAGTAAATAATGATACCCCCCTTTTCTAGGGAGTTCTGAAAAATCAATTTGCCACTGTTGCCCCGAATAATTTCCTTTACCGATTATTCCAAATTTTATTCTATCCTTGGTATTGGGGTTATTGTGTAAGCAAATGCTACATTGTTGAGTTACTTGTTTTATCATATCGTCCCACTAATGTCTGACTCAGGCTCTTATGCAGTGTGCCAGCTCCCCAATGCGTTTTATTGTGTTCTGTAAGAACTATGGGCCATGTCAAACTAGAGGGTATTACTATGGGGTTATCTTTTAAATATACTCATCCATCTGGTTTCATTTTACCTTTCAAATCTTCAATTAATTTTAAGTCTTCTTTTGTATAATTTGGATATAGTTTGGATTTTACCGTCTGGTATCAAAGACAATGCCTTCACCTCAGTTATTTCAGCTGCCTGCTTAGCCTCTGCCAATCGATTTTCCAATTTCAAAATCGCTGTTCCCCTTTTGGTGTCCCTGACAATGCATGATAGCTACCTTTTCTGGTTGTTTTACAGCCTCTAACAATTTTAAAATTTCTTCAGCATACTTTGTGTTTTCACTGAGCGGTCAGCAATCCATGTTCTTTCCAAATTGCTCCATGAGCATGTACCACGCCGAATGTATATTTAGAATCTGTCCAAATATTTACCCTTTTTCCCGCTGCCAGTTCCAATGCTCTCGTGAGAGCAACTATCTCCGCCTTTTGAGCTGATGTTCCAGGGGGTAAAGGCTTAGACTCGATTACCTGCTGAGTAGTTGTTATAGCATATCCAGCTTTACGTTGTCTTTGCGTAACAAAACTGCTCCCATCCGTGAACCAAGTTTCTTCCGCATCTTCCATGGGCTCCTCCTTAAGGTCTGGTCGGCTGGAATACACAGTCTCTAGAGTTTCTAAACAATCGTGAATCGCAGCTTGTGCCGGAGCATCACTAAGAAAAGAGGCTAGATTCACAATATGAATTATCACAATTTCCACGTCGTCCTGTTCTACCAATATTGCTTGATATTTCAAAATCATCAATTCTTGTTTAAGTTGTTTAAAGACTTTTTGTGCTTCTCCAGTCCAGACTAACTTTGACTGGTTAATCTTTATCAATTCACATAGAGGCTTTACCAATAGTCCATAATTATAAATCCAAAGGCGACACCAACCTGTCATTCCTAAAAAGCTTTGTAGCTCCTTTACCATTTGAGGTTCTGGAGTCCGGCAAATGACTTCCTGATGTTCAGTTCCTAGTTCTCGTTGTCCTTCCGAAATGTCAAATCCCAGATAGGTCACACTTTGTTGAGCCAGCTGGACTTTCTGTCAAGAGACTTGATATCCATTTAAACCCAGAAAATTAAGACGACTTATAGTCCATTGAATACAACTCCCTTTAGTCTCGGTAGCTATTAAGAGATCATCTACATATTGTAACAAAGCACCTTCAGTGTCCGGAGGTATCCATGTTTCGAGTTCCCTTGCTAATTGGTTTCCAAAAATAGTGGGGCTATTCTTGAATCCTTGAGGTAGTCATGTCCACGTAAGCTGCGTCTTTCTGCCTGAATCGGGATTTTCCCATTCAAAGGCGAATAGGTTTTGGCTTTCTGTGGCCAAGCCTAGGCAGAAGAAGGCGTCTTTTAAATCCAGTACGGTAAACCAGACTTGACTATTCTTTAATTTAGTCAGCAAAGTATAAGGGTTTGCCACTACTGGATGTATATCCTCAGTGATTTTATTTATGGCCCTCAAATCCTGAACTAGCCTATAGCTTTTTCATCTGCCTTTTTAATTGGCAATATGGGTGCATTGGATTCTGATTCGCATTCAATCAATAATCCATACTGTAAAAACTGATCAATTATCTCTTTAATTCCTTTCCTATCTTCTATCCTCAAAGGATATTACTTAACCTTAAGGGGTTTCTCTCCTGGCTTTAATTTAATAATTATTAAGGTCACATTTTTAGCTCTTCCAGGGACTTCGGTAGCCCAAACTCCTGGACATACTTGATCTGTGATCTCTAAAGGTATTTCACTTTTAGGGTCAGTTTGTATTAGTGCCAAGCTTAACACATTTATTAGTTGTTCTTCTCCTGTTCTTAATTCCATTTTCCCCTTTTCAAAGACAATTTCTGCTCCTACTTGCTCTAATAAATCTCTACCTAAGAGTGCCCATGAGGAGCTAGGCATAGATAAAAATCTGTGTATGCCCCATTGTTTCCCTAACTTGTACTTCAAAGGTTCACAAAAATAAGCCTTTTCGGTTACACCTTGTCCTGGTTTCAGTTAGAACAGAGTTAATTTTCTTCCTAGTAGCTGGGAGAATGCTATGTTTTGGCTTAGGATGAGAAGAGTGCTGATAACACCCCGATGTTTCAATTGTTGCAGAGCAATGCTTATACCAAGCCAAGGACATCTCAGCTTCTTGCTCTGTCCTGCCAACAGGCAGGCTGGGGGTGCAGTAAGAGCTGGGAGGGGACAGACCCAGGACAGGTGACCCAAACTAGCCAAAGGGGTATTCCATAGCATCTGACGTCAGGCTAAACAATACATAGGGGTGGCTAGCCAGGGGGAGGGGGCCGGACTGCTCGGGGTTAGGCTGGGCATCGGTCAGCGGGTGGTGAGCAATTGCATTGTGCATCACTTGTTTGTACACATCATTAGTAGTGGTACTATTATCATCATTGTATTATTATTATTATTATTATTATTATTATTATTAATTATTATTATTATTTTGTCTTATTAAACTGTCTTTATCTCAACTCACAGGCTTCACTTTCCATTTCTCTCCCCCGTCCCAGAGAGGGAGGGGGAGGGGGAGCGAACAGCTGCGTGGTGTTTAGCTGCCGGCCGGGTTAAACCACGACACACCTTTTACCCTAACATAATAATTCTGTGAAGGCATTAATGCTTGATTTAGAACTGAATACGTTGCCCCATAGCAATAAGAAATTTCACTTCCATTCCTCCCCTAGCTTCATTATAACCAGTGGAGGATCCGCTAGGGTAGATTCCCCAGGTCCCCGTTATTCCTGTTGAAATCAGGGGTTGATTGCCCTAGGAAAAGGCTAGTCAATTTGTCCTCCAAAGCCAGGTCCAAACCGTTTTGTTTTATTTATTTATTTATTTATTATTTTTCATTACATTTCAGAGTTGGTCCAAAAATTCCATAGGGCTTTCTTTTAGACCTTGTTGGAAGCATATTCTCAATTCCCAATTCATCCAGGTTTTAGTATTTACTTAACCGTTCATGATTTTCAGGATGATTCGGGTCTTAGTGGGGGTCGGTCAAGGGAATGCAATTGTCCACAGTTCCCTGAACGGTCCCATCAGCAATCTGAGCTCGCACATGAACTCAGGTTGTTTTAAGAGTTGACCTCTTTTCTGTTTCTGTGACAACTCTCTCGGACCGATCATGGTCCCTTTGCCCTAAAGGGCTAACACCCATGATTTTAAGATCTCTGCCTCGGGCAGAGGCAGAACTATTAACATTCCTACATCCTCTTTCCCTGCTCATTCAACTTCAAACACCTTTAACACTTTCAACAACCCTTTTAACACTTCCTTTATCTTTCTCCAGCCTGTACTTCTCTAATGCCAACATCAAAGGTTCAGTCAGGGGCCAACTTAATTCCCTACCTTTTCCCACCAAGATGCTGAAACATCAGTATACAACATTTCATCCTGTTCTGCTTCTCAAAAAACAACATTAACTGTAGCAAAATATTATAGTTTAAAGTTCCATTTAGGGGCCACTTTTCTCCACATTCCAGCTTATAAAGCGGCCACCACTGATTACGATATTTTATCAATGTTTTCCTGTTCACACTTCCACCGGCAGATCCTCCAATATCCTTCCAGTGACTTAAAACACATCCTAACACACTTTTCTTTAAAATTTCACTGCTTGTTTGCTCCCCCAGTTTCCAGTTTACACTTTCAGAATACACATGTTACTTACAAAAGCGTATCACAAAACGTATCACTCACAAAAATACGGGCACGCAATATCTTTCAGTAGCGATGTCACAAAACTACTATTACCAGCAATATTGCCAAAATCACAGTAACAATAGTCAGAGTCAAATTCCACATGCGATAAGTCAGAAAACCGAACTGTGTAACACCGTAACGATATCTTTCTTATAACAATGCCACGAACCTACTATTACCACCAGGAAAATAGCCAAAATCGCAGTAACAATAACCAGAGTTAAATACCATACTCCATGAGTCAGAAAACCGAAATAGACAACACAATTCCAGACGGACCTTAAAGCGAGCTCCTTCCTTAAGGTCCCCAAACATGTACTTATGGTGCTAACCACAAAGTATATACCAAACACTGCCTCGCAGAAGATCACCTTCTGACTTACAGACAGTTCCAGATGACCGGTCTACCAGAAAACCAAACCAGAATAGAGAATATACTCACTTACAATGATGGGGTCCTTGTCTGCCTCCGCAGTGATCCGGTGAGTCGAGGAGTCCCTCCGGGAAATCCCGGGGGTACCCTAGGGAGTCCTGTTCCCAGCGGGTCCTGCAGTCCGGCAGAGAGGTTGTCCCATCTGGGTCGCCAAATTGATTCAAAGATCGAAGCCAAAATTCCTTTAAGTGGTATATTCTTTATTGCAGCGCTGGATGCACGGGGGATCTCTCCACCTATCGTGCATACCCAAAGCAGAAAGCAGTCTTGAATTTATACAATCAATCTATCAATATTCTACAAGCACCTATACATATGCATTACCTATCCCCGCCTTCCCTCGCTTCTCATGCTAATTAGCCTTTTGGCACCTTGCGCCTGCGCAGAGCCTTCCAAGAATTGTGGGCAGGGGTCTTTGGGACGTGGGCAGGGGTCTTTGGGAGGAAGACCCGAGTCTTCCTCACAGTGTACTTTTCACCTTTGGTCAGGAATCTGCTGAATCGGCATGTTTCTTAATTGCAAGAGCTGGTTGTTGCCAATTCTCCCGTTTGTTGTATCTTTATAATGAATTCCAATGTCCAGTTTCGAGAGTTATAGTACTTACATTCGTTTCTCTGTCCGCCTGCCGCTTCCTTATCATGAGTTCCAGTGTCTTGTTTCGAGATATACAGTCCTTGTCTGGGGATTGTCCTTGCCTCCCCAATACCTCCTTAATCAATCCCCCCTTTTCTTTTCCCATGCAAATTCTTTTGCATCAGATACTTTCTTTATTTACAGTAACACAACAAAGCAGGCATCTAAACAACATGCACACAAATATTCTTAACACTACTAATACGATTAGAGCAATGAATACTTGTTTCAACCATTGGAAATTGGGCAACCAGGAGGTTAACTTATTCCATAGTTCACTAAAACTCCATGAAAGATCATCTTTACTGATCTCATGTAGGATCCTGGTCTGCTTCCATATTTCTTCCAGGTCGGTAGAGATCCTTCCACTCTGATCTACATACATACAACAACTTGTGTTTATTACTGTACAGACTCCCCCTTGAGTGGCCAGTAACAAGTCTAGGGCCATCCGATTTTGTAACACTACCTGTGATAAACTAGATATCTCTTCTTGTTGAGCCTTTATAGCATCCAGAATTTTGTTTTCTAACTTCTCTATAATTGCAGAAATATTAACTATTGCCTTTTCCAATTCACTCACTCCTAACCATGGGATAAACCATCGCACAAAACTATGAAAAGGGGTGTGTCTCTCTACCAATGGATTGTTAATTTTTCATCTGATTCTCCGGATATGATTTCTCAAGTAACCTCGAGGCACTACATCATGTACTGTCATATTGGGGACTACCGCTCCAAGAGTGCAAGTTCCCTTCCAATTCTCAGGCAAGACCTTACGGGCTGTATCATTGCATAGCCAATACCACCCTTTTCCTTCTGGAACCGTCCAGCTGGTTGAATTTGCCCAGCCGCTAGTCGTACTAATATCAATTGTTCAATTACAAGATGTCTGATTTCCCACATAAGTAGTATCCGTATTTATACAATGCTGTTTTCCTATACCCTTAGGCGGGTTACACCTTTGTACACATACATAATAGGAATCTAACGGCATGAAGCTACTCACTTCTAGTTCCAAAACTGCTTAATATTTTCGACCCCAAGACGTCTTTTCCCACAAATTAGTCCAAGATAAGTTTGCAGGCAAGGGAATCCCAATTAACGATACACCCTTATTCCCATGCTGTGGCAGATGGGTGCATACCCAACAGTTCGTCTTATTAGTTACTTGAGAAATTGTTTGTATTAAGGTCAGGTGTAAGTTCTCATCCCAAGTTGCCCACCCCAAATCCGAGAACCGCACCCCTGCAATCATTAGGATCTGGAAAACCGTAATTTTGTTGGTCCAATTGGAGTGGTGGTCCATATCCTCGCCGGGGCCTTCTTCACCCTTGAATTGTGGATCCAAGCTGCTTGCTTCTTAATCTTAATGGCGGTGTGTGTTGTCAGTAATACTTGGTATGCTCCCATCCACTTTCCTTCCATTTTTCCTGCACGGGTTGTCCTGAAAAAGTCTTTATATATATATAATCCCCGAGCTTAAAGGGGTGGATTGGTTGATCCAACCCTCTAGCCCTGGTCCCTAAAACAAATGTATGTACTTTATTTAATTGTTTCTGAAGTTCAGTTATATAAGCATATAAATATTCTGATCCTAACTGCGTTAGGTCCTCTCCACTAAATAGAAATTGCTATGGCCTTCCATATAAGATTTTGAAGGGACTCAAATTTCCTTTTATTCTAGGTTTAACTCTAATTCCAAGTAATGCTAAAGGGAGGGATTGAGGCCATGACAAATTAGCTTCTTATCCAATTTTAGCTATTTATTGTTTAATTAAATGGTTCATTTTTTCTACCTGTCCACTTGCCTGTGGTCTATAAGGAGTATGCAGTTGCCAATCTATCTTTAGAATCTTACTTATCTGTTCTACCACTTGTGCACAAAAATGTGAACCTCTATCAGAAGACATTGCTACTAGAATCCCAAAGCATGGTATTATTTCATTTAACAAGACTTTAACCACTTCTCTTGCTTTGTTTGTTCGACAGGGAAAGGCTTCAGGCCTTCCTGAAAACGTGTCAGTCAGAACCAGTAAATAATGATACCCCCCTTTTCTAGGGAGTTCTGAAAAATCAATTTGCCACTGTTGCCCCGAATAATTTCCTTTACCGATTATTCCAAATTTTATTCTATCCTTGGTATTGGGGTTATTGTGTAAGCAAATGCTACATTGTTGAGTTACTTGTTTTATCATATCGTCCCACTAATGTCTGACTCAGGCTCTTATGCAGTGTGCCAGCTCCCCAATGCGTTTTATTGTGTTCTGTAAGAACTATGGGCCATGTCAAACTAGAGGGTATTACTATGGGGTTATCTTTTAAATATACTCATCCATCTGGTTTCATTTTACCTTTCAAATCTTCAATTAATTTTAAGTCTTCTTTTGTATAATTTGGATATAGTTTGGATTTTACCGTCTGGTATCAAAGACAATGCCTTCACCTCAGT
Organism: Aythya ferina; assembly: GCF_964211825.1. Taxonomy (NCBI): domain Eukaryota; kingdom Metazoa; phylum Chordata; class Aves; order Anseriformes; family Anatidae; genus Aythya; species Aythya ferina. The sequence continues at coordinate 23,113,982 of NC_140306.1, read as the reverse complement.
TATTTCAGCTGCCTGCTTAGCCTCTGCCAATCGATTTTCCAATTTCAAAATCGCTGTTCCCCTTTTGGTGTCCCTGACAATGCATGATAGCTACCTTTTCTGGTTGTTTTACAGCCTCTAACAATTTTAAAATTTCTTCAGCATACTTTGTGTTTTCACTGAGCGGTCAGCAATCCATGTTCTTTCCAAATTGCTCCATGAGCATGTACCACGCCGAATGTATATTTAGAATCTGTCCAAATATTTACCCTTTTTCCCGCTGCCAGTTCCAATGCTCTCGTGAGAGCAACTATCTCCGCCTTTTGAGCTGATGTTCCAGGGGGTAAAGGCTTAGACTCGATTACCTGCTGAGTAGTTGTTATAGCATATCCAGCTTTACGTTGTCTTTGCGTAACAAAACTGCTCCCATCCGTGAACCAAGTTTCTTCCGCATCTTCCATGGGCTCCTCCTTAAGGTCTGGTCGGCTGGAATACACAGTCTCTAGAGTTTCTAAACAATCGTGAATCGCAGCTTGTGCCGGAGCATCACTAAGAAAAGAGGCTAGATTCACAATATGAATTATCACAATTTCCACGTCGTCCTGTTCTACCAATATTGCTTGATATTTCAAAATCATCAATTCTTGTTTAAGTTGTTTAAAGACTTTTTGTGCTTCTCCAGTCCAGACTAACTTTGACTGGTTAATCTTTATCAATTCACATAGAGGCTTTACCAATAGTCCATAATTATAAATCCAAAGGCGACACCAACCTGTCATTCCTAAAAAGCTTTGTAGCTCCTTTACCATTTGAGGTTCTGGAGTCCGGCAAATGACTTCCTGATGTTCAGTTCCTAGTTCTCGTTGTCCTTCCGAAATGTCAAATCCCAGATAGGTCACACTTTGTTGAGCCAGCTGGACTTTCTGTCAAGAGACTTGATATCCATTTAAACCCAGAAAATTAAGACGACTTATAGTCCATTGAATACAACTCCCTTTAGTCTCGGTAGCTATTAAGAGATCATCTACATATTGTAACAAAGCACCTTCAGTGTCCGGAGGTATCCATGTTTCGAGTTCCCTTGCTAATTGGTTTCCAAAAATAGTGGGGCTATTCTTGAATCCTTGAGGTAGTCATGTCCACGTAAGCTGCGTCTTTCTGCCTGAATCGGGATTTTCCCATTCAAAGGCGAATAGGTTTTGGCTTTCTGTGGCCAAGCCTAGGCAGAAGAAGGCGTCTTTTAAATCCAGTACGGTAAACCAGACTTGACTATTCTTTAATTTAGTCAGCAAAGTATAAGGGTTTGCCACTACTGGATGTATATCCTCAGTGATTTTATTTATGGCCCTCAAATCCTGAACTAGCCTATAGCTTTTTCATCTGCCTTTTTAATTGGCAATATGGGTGCATTGTATTCTGATTCGCATTCAATCAATAATCCATACTGTAAAAACTGATCAATTATCTCTTTAATTCCTTTCCTATCTTCTATCCTCAAAGGATATTACTTAACCTTAAGGGGTTTCTCTCCTGGCTTTAATTTAATAATTATTAAGGTCACATTTTTAGCTCTTCCAGGGACTTCGGTAGCCCAAACTCCTGGACATACTTGATCTGTGATCTCTAAAGGTATTTCACTTTTAGGGTCAGTTTGTATTAGTGCCAAGCTTAACACATTTATTAGTTGTTCTTCTCCTGTTCTTAATTCCATTTTCCCCTTTTCAAAGACAATTTCTGCTCCTACTTGCTCTAATAAATCTCTACCTAAGAGTGCCCATGAGGAGCTAGGCATAGATAAAAATCTGTGTATGCCCCATTGTTTCCCTAACTTGTACTTCAAAGGTTCACAAAAATAAGCCTTTTCGGTTACACCTTGTCCTGGTTTCAGTTAGAACAGAGTTAATTTTCTTCCTAGTAGCTGGGAGAATGCTATGTTTTGGCTTAGGATGAGAAGAGTGCTGATAACACCCCGATGTTTCAATTGTTGCAGAGCAATGCTTATACCAAGCCAAGGACATCTCAGCTTCTTGCTCTGTCCTGCCAACAGGCAGGCTGGGGGTGCAGTAAGAGCTGGGAGGGGACAGACCCAGGACAGGTGACCCAAACTAGCCAAAGGGGTATTCCATAGCATCTGACGTCAGGCTAAACAATACATAGGGGTGGCTAGCCAGGGGGAGGGGGCCGGACTGCTCGGGGTTAGGCTGGGCATCGGTCAGCGGGTGGTGAGCAATTGCATTGTGCATCACTTGTTTGTACACATCATTAGTAGTGGTACTATTATCATCATTGTATTATTATTATTATTATTATTATTATTATTATTTTGTCTTATTAAACTGTCTTTATCTCAACTCACAGGCTTCACTTTCCATTTCTCTCCCCCGTCCCAGAGAGGGAGGGGGAGGGGGAGCGAACAGCTGCGTGGTGTTTAGCTGCCGGCCGGGTTAAACCACGACACACCTTTTACCCTAACATAATAATTCTGTGAAGGCATTAATGCTTGATTTAGAACTGAATACGTTGCCCCATAGCAATAAGAAATTTCACTTCCATTCCTCCCCTAGCTTCATTATAACCAGTGGAGGATCCGCTAGGGTAGATTCCCCAGGTCCCCGTTATTCCTGTTGAAATCAGGGGTTGATTACCCTAGGAAAAGGCTAGTCAATTTGTCCTCCAAAGCCAGGTCCAAACCGTTTTGTTTTATTTATTTATTTATTTATTATTTTTCATTACATTTCAGAGTTGGTCCAAAAATTCCATAGGGCTTTCTTTTAGACCTTGTTGGAAGCATATTCTCAATTCCCAATTCATCCAGGTTTTAGTATTTACTTAACCGTTCATGATTTTCAGGATGATTCGGGTCTTAGTGGGGGTCGGTCAGGGGAATGCAATTGTCCACAGTTCCCTGAACGGTCCCATCAGCAATCTGAGCTCGCACATGAACTCAGGTTGTTTTAAGAGTTGACCTCTTTTCTGTTTCTGTGACAACTCTCTCGGACCGATCATGGTCCCTTTGCCCTAAAGGGCTAACACCCATGATTTTAAGATCTCTGCCTCGGGCAGAGGCAGAACTATTAACATTCCTACATCCTCTTTCCCTGCTCATTCAACTTCAAACACCTTTAACACTTTCAACAACCCTTTTAACACTTCCTTTATCTTTCTCCAGCCTGTACTTCTCTAATGCCAACATCAAAGGTTCAGTCAGGGGCCAACTTAATTCCCTACCTTTTCCCACCAAGATGCTGAAACATCAGTATACAACATTTCATCCTGTTCTGCTTCTCAAAAAACAACATTAACTGTAGCAAAATATTATAGTTTAAAGTTCCATTTAGGGGCCACTTTTCTCCACATTCCAGCTTATAAAGCGGCCACCACTGATTACGATATTTTATCAATGTTTTCCTGTTCACACTTCCACCGGCAGATCCTCCAATATCCTTCCAGTGACTTAAAACACATCCTAACACACTTTTCTTTAAAATTTCACTGCTTGTTTGCCCCCCCAGTTTCCAGTTTACACTTTCAGAATACACATGTTACTTACAAAAGCGTATCACAAAACGTATCACTCACAAAAATACGGGCACGCAATATCTTTCAGTAGCGATGCCACAAAACTACTATTACCAGCAATATTGCCAAAATCACAGTAACAATAGTCAGAGTCAAATTCCACATGCGATAAGTCAGAAAACCGAACTGTGTAACACCGTAACGATATCTTTCTTATAACAATGCCACGAACCTACTATTACCACCAGGAAAATAGCCAAAATCGCAGTAACAATAACCAGAGTTAAATACCATACTCCATGAGTCAGAAAACCGAAATAGACAACACAATTCCAGACGGACCTTAAAGCGAGCTCCTTCCTTAAGGTCCCCAAACATGTACTTATGGTGCTAACCACAAAGTATATACCAAACACTGCCTCGCAGAAGATCACCTTCTGACTTACAGACAGTTCCAGATGACCGGTCTACCAGAAAACCAAACCAGAATAGAGAATATACTCACTTACAATGATGGGGTCCTTGTCTGCCTCCGCAGTGATCCGGTGAGTCGAGGAGTCCCTCCGGGAAATCCCGGGGGTACCCTAGGGAGTCCTGTTCCCAGCGGGTCCTGCAGTCCGGCAGAGAGGTTGTCCCATCTGGGTCGCCAAATTGATTCAAAGATCGAAGCCGAAATTCCTTTAAGTGGTATATTCTTTATTGCAGCGCTGGATGCACGGGGGATCTCTCCACCTATCGTGCATACCCAAAGCAGAAAGCAGTCTTGAATTTATACAATCAATCTATCAATATTCTACAAGCACCTATACATATGCATTACCTATCCCCGCCTTCCCTCGCTTCTCATGCTAATTAGCCTTTTGGCACCTTGCGCCTGCGCAGAGCCTTCCAAGAATTGTGGGCAGGGGTCTTTGGGACGTGGGCAGGGGTCTTTGGGAGGAAGACCCCGAGTCTTCCTCACAGTGTACTTTTCACCTTTGGTCAGGAATCTGCTGAATTGGCATGTTTCTTAATTGCAAGAGCTGGTTGTTGCCAATTCTCCCGTTTGTTGTATCTTTATAATGAATTCCAATGTCCAGTTTCGAGAGTTATAGTCCTTACATTCGTTTCTCCGTCCGCCTGCCGCTTCCTTATCATGAGTTCCAGTGTCTTGTTTCGAGAAATACAGTCCTTGTCTGGGGATTGTCCTTGCCTCCCCAATACCTCCTTAATCAATCCCCCCTTTTCTTTTCCCATGCAAATTCTTTTGCATCAGATACTTTCTTTATTTACAGTAACACAACAAAGCAGGCATCTAAACAACATGCACACAAATATTCCTAACACTACTAATACGATTAGAGCAATGAATACTTGTTTCAACCATTGGAAATTGGGCAACCAGGAGGTTAACTTATTCCATAGTTCACTAAAACTCCATGAAAGATCATCTTTACTGATCTCATGTAGGATCCTGGTCTGCTTCCATATTTCTTCCAGGTCGGTAGAGATCCTTCCACTCTGATCTACATACATACAACAACTTGTGTTTATTACTGTACAGACTCCCCCTTGAGTGGCCAGTAACAAGTCTAGGGCCATCCGATTTTGTAACACTACCTGTGATAAACTAGATATCTCTTCTTGTTGAGCCTTTATAGCATCCAGAATTTTGTTTTCTAACTTCTCTATAATTGCAGAAATATTAACTATTGCCTTTTCCAATTCACTCACTCCTAACCATGGGATAAACCATCGCACAAAACTATGAAAAGGGGTGTGTCTCTCTACCAATGGATTGTTAATTTTTCATCTGATTCTCCGGATATGATTTCTCAAGTAACCTCGAGGCACTACATCATGTACTGTCATATTGGGGACTACCGCTCCAAGAGTGCAAGTTCCCTTCCAATTCTCAGGCAAGACCTTACGGGCTGTATCATTGCATAGCCAATACCACCCTTTTCCTTCTGGAACCGTCCAGCTGGTTGAATTTGCCCAGCCGCTAGTCGTACTAATATCAATTGTTCAATTACAAGATGTCTGATTTCCCACATAAGTAGTATCCGTATTTATACAATGCTGTTTTCCTATACCCTTAGGCGGGTTACACCTTTGTACACATACATAATAGGATTCTGACGGCATGAAGCTACTCACTTCTAGTTCCAAAACTGCTTAATATTTTCGACCCCAAGACGTCTTTTCCCACAAATTAGTCCAAGATAAGTTTGCAGGCAAGGGAATCCCAATTAACGATACACCCTTATTCCCATGCTGTGGCAGATGGGTGCATACCCAACAGTTCGTCTTATTAGTTACTTGAGAAATTGTTTGTATTAAGGTCAGGTGTAAGTTCTCATCCCAAGTTGCCCACCCCAAATCCGAGAACCGCACCCCTGCAATCATTAGGATCTGGAAAACCGTAATTTTGTTGGTCCAATTGGAGTGGTGGTCCATATCCTCGCCGGGGCCTTCTTCACCCTTGAATTGTGGATCCAAGCTGCTTGCTTCTTAATCTTAATGGCGGTGTGTGTTGTCAGTAATACTTGGTATGCTCCCATCCACTTTCCTTCCATTTTTCCTGCACGGGTTGTCCTGAAAAAGTCTTTATATATATATAATCCCCGAGCTTAAAGGGGTGGATTGGTTGATCCAACCCTCTAGCCCTGGTCCCTAAAACAAATGTATGTACTTTATTTAATTGTTTCTGAAGTTCAGTTATATAAGCATATAAATATTCTGATCCTAACTGCGTTAGGTCCTCTCCACTAAATAGAAATTGCTATGGCCTTCCATATAAGATTTTGAAGGGACTCAAATTTCCTTTTATTCTAGGTTTAACTCTAATTCCAAGTAATGCTAAAGGGAGGGATTGAGGCCATGACAAATTAGCTTCTTATCCAATTTTAGCTATTTATTGTTTAATTAAATGGTTCATTTTTTCTACCTGTCCACTTGCCTGTGGTCTATAAGGAGTATGCAGTTGCCAATCTATCTTTAGAATCTTACTTATCTGTTCTACCACTTGTGCATCTGTTCTACCACTTGTGCACAAAAATGTGAAACTCTATCAGAAGACATTGCTACTAGAATCCCAAAGCATGGTATTATTTCATTTAACAAGACTTTAACCACTTCTCTTGCTTTGTTTGTTCGACAGGGAAAGGCTTCAGGCCTTCCTGAAAACGTGTCAGTCAGAACCAGTAAATAATGATACCCCCCTTTTCTAGGGAGTTCTGAAAAATCAATTTGCCACTGTTGCCCCGAATAATTTCCTTTACCGATTATTCCAAATTTTATTCTATCCTTGGTATTGTGTAAGCAAATGCTACATTGTTGAGTTACTTGTTTTATCATATCGTCCCACTAATGTCTGACTCAGGCTCTTATGCAGTGTGCCAGCTCCCCAATGCGTTTTATTGTGTTCTGTAAGAACTATGGGCCATGTCAAACTAGAGGGTATTACTATGGGGTTATCTTTTAAATATACTCATCCATCTGGTTTCATTTTACCTTTCAAATCTTCAATTAATTTTAAGTCTTCTTTTGTATAATTTGGATATAGTTTGGATTTTACCGTCTGGTATCAAAGACAATGCCTTCACCTCAGTTATTTCAGCTGCCTGCTTAGCCTCTGCCAATCGATTTTCCAATTTCAAAATCGCTGTTCCCCTTTTGGTGTCCCTGACAATGCATGATAGCTACCTTTTCTGGTTGTTTTACAGCCTCTAACAATTTTAAAATTTCTTCAGCATACTTTGTGTTTTCACTGAGCGGTCAGCAATCCATGTTCTTTCCAAATTGCTCCATGAGCATGTACCACGCCGAATGTATATTTAGAATCTGTCCAAATATTTACCCTTTTTCCCGCTGCCAGTTCCAATGCTCTCGTGAGAGCAACTCTCTCCGCCTTTTGAGCTGATGTTCCAGGGGGTAAAGACTTAGACTCGATTACCTGCTGAGTAGTTGTTATAGCATATCCAGCTTTACGTTGTCTTTGCGTAACAAAACTGCTCCCATCCGTGAACCAAGTTTCTTCCGCATCTTCCATGGGCTCCTCCTTAAGGTCTGGTCGGCTGGAATACACAGTCTCTAGAGTTTCTAAACAATCGTGAATCACAGCTTGTGCCGGAGCATCACTAAGAAAAGAGGCTAGATTCACAATATGAATTATCACAATTTCCACGTCGTCCTGTTCTACCAATATTGCTTGATATTTCAAAATCATCAATTCTTGTTTAAGTTGTTTAAAGACTTTTTGTGCTTCTCCAGTCCAGACTAACTTTGACTGGTTAATCTTTATCAATTCACATAGAGGCTTTACCAATAGTCCATAATTATAAATCCAAAGGCGACACCAACCTGTCATTCCTAAAAAGCTTTGTAGCTCCTTTACCATTTGAGGTTCTGGAGTCCGGCAAATGACTTCCTGATGTTCAGTTCCTAGTTCTCGTTGTCCTTCCGAAATGTCAAATCCCAGATAGGTCACACTTTGTTGAGCCAGCTGGACTTTCTGTCAAGAGACTTGATATCCATTTAAACCCAGAAAATTAAGACGACTTATAGTCCATTGAATACAACTCCCTTTAGTCTCGGTAGCTATTAAGAGATCATCTACATACTACATATTGTAACAAAGCACCTTCAGTGTCCGGAGGTATCCATGTTTCGAGTTCCCTTGCTAATTGGTTTCCAAAAATAGTGGGGCTATTCTTGAATCCTTGAGGTAGTAATGTCCACGTAAGCTGCGTCTTTCTGCCTGAATCGGGATTTTCCCATTCAAAGGCGAATAGGTTTTGGCTTTCTGTGGCTAAGCCTAGGCAGAAGAAGGCGTCTTTTAAATCCAGTACGGTAAACCAGACTTGACTATTCTTTAATTTAGTCAGCAAAGTATAAGGGTTTGCCACTACTGGATGTATATCCTCAGTGATTTTATTTATGGCCCTCAAATCCTGAACTAGCCTATAGCTTTTTCATCTGCCTTTTTAATTGGCAATATGGGTGCATTGGATTCTGATTCGCATTCAATCAATAATCCTTACTGTAAAAACTGATCAATTATCTCTTTAATTCCTTTCCTATCTTCTATCCTCAAAGGATATTACTTAACCTTAAGGGGTTTCTCTCCTGGCTTTAATTTAATAATTATTAAGGTCACATTTTTAGCTCTTCCAGGGACTTCGGTAGCCCAAACTCCTGGACATACTTGATCTGTGATCTCTAAAGGTATTTCACTTTTAGGGTCAGTTTGTATTAGTGCCAAGCTTAACACATTTATTAGTTGTTCTTCTCCTGTTCTTAATTCCATTTTCCCCTTTTCAAAGACAATTTCTGCTCCTACTTGCTCTAATAAATCTCTACCTAAGAGTGCCCATGAGGAGCTAGGCATAGATAAAAATCTGTGTATGCCCCATTGTTTCCCTAACTTGTACTTCAAAGGTTCACAAAAATAAGCCTTTTCGGTTACACCTTGTCCTGGTTTCAGTTAGAACAGAGTTAATTTTCTTCCTAGTAGCTGGGAGAATGCTATGTTTTGGCTTAGGATGAGAAGAGTGCTGATAACACCCCGATGTTTCAATTGTTGCAGAGCAATGCTTATACCAAGCCAAGGACATCTCAGCTTCTTGCTCTGTCCTGCCAACAGGCAGGCTGGGGGTGCAGTAAGAGCTGGGAGGGGACAGACCCAGGACAGGTGACCCAAACTAGCCAAAGGGGTATTCCATAGCATCTGACGTCAGGCTAAACAATACATAGGGGTGGCTAGCCAGGGGGAGGGGGCCGGACTGCTCGGGGTTAGGCTGGGCATCGGTCAGCGGGTGGTGAGCAATTGCATTGTGCATCACTTGTTTGTACACATTATTAGTAGTGGTACTATTATCATCATTGTATTATTATTATTGTTATTATTGTTGTTGTGGTTGTTATTATTATTATTATTATTATTATTATTATTATTATTATTATTATTGTTATTATTATTTTGTCTTATTAAACTGTCTTTATCTCAACTCACAGGCTTCACTTTCCATTTCTCTCCCCCGTCCCAGAGAGGGAGGGGGAGGGGGAGCGAACAGCTGCGTGGTGTTTAGCTGCCGGCCGGGTTAAACCACGACACACCTTTTACCCTAACATAATAATTCTGTGAAGGCATTAATGCTTGATTTAGAACTGAATACGTTGCCCCATAGCAATAAGAAATTTCACTTCCATTCCTCCCCTAGCTTCATTATAACCAGTGGAGGATCCGCTAGGGTAGATTCCCCAGGTCCCCGTTATTCCTGTTGAAATCAGGGGTTGATTACCCTAGGAAAAGGCTAGTCAATTTGTCCTCCAAAGCCAGGTCCAAACCGTTTTGTTTTATTTATTTATTTATTTATTTATTTATTTATTTATTATTTTTCATTACATTTCAGAGTTGGTCCAAAAATTCCATAGGGCTTTCTTTTAGACCTTGTTGGAAGCATATTCTCAATTCCCAATTCATCCAGGTTTTAGTATTTACTTAACCGTTCATGATTTTCAGGATGATTCGGGTCTTAGTGGGGGTCGGTTAGGGGAATGCAATTGTCCACAGTTCCCTGAACGGTCCCATCAGCAATCTGAGCTCGCACATGAACTCAGGTTGTTTTAAGAGTTGACCTCTTTTCTGTTTCTGTGACAACTCTCTCGGACCGATCATGGTCCCTTTGCCCTAAAGGGCTAACACCCATGATTTTAAGATCTCTGCCTCGGGCAGAGGCAGAACTATTAACATTCCTACATCCTCTTTCCCTGCTCATTCAACTTCAAACACCTTTAACACTTTCAACAACCCTTTTAACACTTCCTTTATCTTTCTCCAGCCTGTACTTCTCTAATGCCAACATCAAAGGTTCAGTCAGGGGCCAACTTAATTCCCTACCTTTTCCCACCAAGATGCTGAAACATCAGTATACAACATTTCATCCTGTTCTGCTTCTCAAAAAACAACATTAACTGTAGCAAAATATTATAGTTTAAAGTTCCATTTAGGGGCCACTTTTCTCCACATTCCAGCTTATAAAGCGGCCACCACTGATTACGATATTTTATCAATGTTTTCCTGTTCACACTTCCACCGGCAGATCCTCCAATATCCTTCCAGTGACTTAAAACACATCCTAACACACTTTTCTTTAAAATTTCACTGCTTGTTTGCCCCCCCAGTTTCCAGTTTACACTTTCAGAATACACATGTTACTTACAAAAGCGTATCACAAAACGTATCACTCACAAAAATACGGGCACGCAATATCTTTCAGTAGCGATGCCACAAAACTACTATTACCAGCAATATTGCCAAAATCACAGTAACAATAGTCAGAGTCAAATTCCACATGCGATAAGTCAGAAAACCGAACTGTGTAACACCGTAACGATATCTTTCTTATAACAATGCCACGAACCTACTATTACCACCAGGAAAATAGCCAAAATCGCAGTAACAATAACCAGAGTTAAATACCATACTCCATGAGTCAGAAAACCGAAATAGACAACACAATTCCAGACGGACCTTAAAGCGAGCTCCTTCCTTAAGGTCCCCAAACATGTACTTATGGTGCTAACCACAAAGTATATACCAAACACTGCCTCGCAGAAGATCACCTTCTAACTTACAGACAGTTCCAGATGACCGGTCTACCAGAAAACCAAACCAGAATAGAGAATATACTCACTTACAATGATGGGGTCCTTGTCTGCCTCCGCAGTGATCCGGTGAGTCGAGGAGTCCCTCCGGGAAATCCCGGGGGTACCCTAGGGAGTCCTGTCCCCAGCGGGTCCTGCGGTCCGGCAGAGAGGTCGTCCCATCTGGGGTGCCAGATTGATTCAAAGATCGAAGCCGTAATTCCTTTAAGTGGTATATTCTTTATTGCAGCGCTGGATGCACGGGGGATCTCTCCACCTATCGTGCATACCTAAAGCGGAAAGCAGTCTTGAATTTATACAATCAATCTATCAATATTCTACAAGCACCTATACATATGCATTACCTATCCCCGCCTTCCCTCGCTTCTTATGCTAATTAGCCTTTTGGCACCTTGCGCCTGCGTAGAGCCTTCCAAGAATTGTGGGCAGGGGTCTTTGGGACGTGGGCAGGGGTCTTTGGGAGGAAGACCCCGAGTCTTCCTCACAGTGTACTTTTCACCTTTGGTCAGGAATCTGCTGAATTGGCATGTTTCTTAATTGCAAGAGCTGGTTGTTGCCAATTCTCCCGTTTGTTGTATCTTTATAATGAATTCCAATGTCCAGTTTCGAGAGTTATAGTCATTACATTCGTTTCTCTGTCTGCCTGCCGCTTCCTTATCATGAGTTCCAGTATCTTGTTTCGAGATATACAGTCCTTGTCTGGGGATTGTCCTTGCCTCCCCAATAGCTCCTTAATCAGCCTGCACACAATTATCTGAGAATGAAAGCTGCTTTCCAGTAATTCAGAAAGCCAAGTTACGTCTCAGCCTTGAGCATCTCGGGCTTTGGGGCCTGTCTGTAACATTTGGCACCAGCACTAATACTTTTTTTGGCATATGTTTAGCGTTTGGGGCCTGTGTCTGGGATTTGGGCCCTGTCTCGAACCAGTGGGGCTTTGTCCTGGGTTTTGGAGCCTGCCTCTAGAGTTCAGGGCCTGTGATTAGGCTTTTGGGGTCTGTGTCTGGGGGCCGGTATCTGAGGGCAAGGGGGGAGCTGCTTGTAGACCCTTGGGGCCGGCATTGAGGGGGTTGGGAGCTGACTCTACACCTTTGGGGCCTGCTTCTGGGGGGGGGGGGGGTTGAGACCTGCATCTGGGGGAGGGGTGGGAGCTCTTTGTATTCCTTTGGAGCCTGTGTCGGGGGGCGGGGGGGGGGGGGGGGGGGGAAGGGGAGGGTTGGTTGGGAGGTGCTTGTACACTGTTGGAGCCTGGGTTGAGGGAGGAGGTTTGGAGCTGCTTCTACACCTTTGGGCCTGGCATCGGGGGTAGGGGGTTGGGTGCTGGTTGTAGGGGCCTGTGTTTGGGGGGGGGGGGTTTGGGACCTGCGTCTGGGGGAGGGGTGGGAGCTGCTTGTACACCTTTGGGGCCTGCATGTGTGGGGGGTCAGGGCCTGTGTCTAGCAGGCTGGGAACTGCTTGTACAATGTAGGAATCTGTTTCTGCAGGGTGGCTGGGAGCTGTTTGTACAACTTTGGGGCCAGCATCTGGGAGTGGCTGGGAGCTGCCTGTACACTGTAGGGGCCTGTGTTTGTGGGGGCCTTGGGGGCCTCCCTCGGGGGGTGGGGGAAGGTTGGGAGCTGCTTGTATAGGGTAGGGGGCCTGCCTGGCAGGGGTTGGGAGCTGCTTGTAGAATTTAAGGCCCTGTGTCTGGGGGGGGGGGTTGTGATTCAAAGATCGAAGCCGTAATTCCTTTAAGTGGTATATTCTTTATTGCAGCGCTGGATGCACGGGGGATCTCTCCACCTATCGTGCATACCTAAAGCGGAAAGCAGTCTTGAATTTATACAATCAATCTATCAATATTCTACAAGCACCTATACATATGCATTACCTATCCCCGCCTTCCCTCGCTTCTTATGCTAATTAGCCTTTTGGCACCTTGCGCCTGCGTAGAGCCTTCCAAGAATTGTGGGCAGGGGTCTTTGGGACGTGGGCAGGGGTCTTTGGGAGGAAGACCCCGAGTCTTCCTCACAGTGTACTTTTCACCTTTGGTCAGGAATTTGCTGAATTGGCAGGTTTCTTAATTGCAAGAGCTGGTTGTTGCCAATTCTTCCGTTTGTTGTATCTTTATAATGAATTCCAATGTCCAGTTTTGAGATTTATAGTCCTTACGTTTGTTTCTCTGTCCGTCTGCCGCTTCCTTATCATGAGTTTCAGTGTCTTGTTTCGAGATATACAGTCCATGTCTGGGGATTGTCCTTGCCTCCCCAATGCCTCCCCAATACCTCCTTAATCAATCCCCCCTTTTCTTTTCCCATGCAAATTCTTTTGCATCAGATACTTTCATTATTTACAGTAACACAACAAAGCAGGCATCTAAACAACATGCACACAAATATTCCTAACACTACTAATGCGATTAGAGCAATGAACACTTGTTTCAACCATTGAAAATTGGGCAACCAGGAGGTTAACTTAGTCCATAGTTCACTAAAACTCCACGAAAGATCATCTTTACTGATATCATGTAGGACCCTTGTCTGCTTCCATATTTCTTCCAGGTCGGTAGAGATCCTTCCACTCTGATCTACATACACACAACAACTTGTGTTTATTACTGTACAGACTCCCCCTTGAGCGGCCAGTAACAAGTCTAGGGCCATCCGATTTTGTAATACTACCTGTGATGAACTAGATATCTCTTCTTGTTGAGCCTTTATAGCATCCAGAGTTTTGTTTTCTAACTTCTCTATAATTGCAGAAATATTAACTATTGCCTTTTCCAATTCACTCACTCCTAACCATGGGATAAACCATCAAACAAAACTATGAAAAGCGGTGTGTCTCTCTATCAATGGATTGTTAATTTTTCGTCTGATTCTCCGCATATGATTTCTCAAGTAGGCTCGAGGCACTACATCGGGTACTGCCATATTGGGGACTACCGCTCCTAGAGTGCAAGTTCCCTTCCAATTCTCGGGCAAGACCTTACAGGCTGTATCATTGCATAGCCAATACCACCCTTTTCCTTCTGGTACTGGCCAGCTGGTTGAATTTGCCCAACTGCTAGTTGTACTAATATCAATTTTTCGATTACAAGATGTCTGATTCCCCACATAAGTAGTACCTGTATTTATACAATCCTGTTTTCCCATACCCTTAGGCGGGTTACACCTTTGTACACATACATAGTAAGATTCCAACGGCACGAAGCTACTAACTTCTAGTTCCAAAACTTCTTCATATTTTCGACCCCAAGATGTGTTTTCCCACAAATTAGTCCAAGATAAGTTTGCAGGCAAGGGAATCCCGATTAACGATACACCCTTATTCCCATGCTGTGGCAGATGGGTGCATACCCAACAGTTCGTCTTATTAGTTACTTGAGAAATTGTTTGTATTAAGGTCAGGTGTAAGTTCTCATCCCAAGTTGCCCACCCCGAATCCGAGAACCGCACCCCTGCAATCATTAGGATCTGGAAAACCGTAATTTTGTTGGTCCAATTGGAGTGGTGGTCCATATCCTCGCCGGGACCTTCTTCACCCTTGAATTGTGGATCCAAGCTGCTTGCTTCTTAATCTTAATGGCGGTGTGTGTTGTCAGTAATACTTGGTATGGTCCCATCCACTTTCCTTCCATTTTTCCTGTAGGGGTTGTCCTGAAAAAGTCTTTATATATATATAATTCCCGAGCTTAAAGGGGTGGATTGGTTGATCCAACCCTCTAGCCCTGGTCCCTAAAACAAATGTATGTACTTTATTTAATTGTTTCTGAAGTTCAGTTATATAAGCATATAAATATTCTGATCCTAACTGCGTTAGGTCCTCTCCACTAAATAGAAATTGCTATGGCCTTCCACATAAGATTTTGAAGGGACTCAAATTCCCTTTTATTCTAGGTTTAACTCTAATTCCAAGTAATGCTAAAGGGAGGGATTGAGGCCATGACAAATTAGCTTCTTATCCAATTTTAGCTATTTATTGTTTAATTAAATGGTTCATTTTTTCTACCTGTCCACTTGCCTGTGGTCTATAAGGAGTATGCAGTTGCCAATCTATCTTTAGAATCTTACTTATCTGTTCTACCACTTGTGCACAAAAATGTGAAACTCTATCAGAAGACATTGCTACTAGAATCCCAAAGCATGGTATTATTTCATTTAACAAGACTTTAACCACTTCTCTTGCTTTGTTTGTTCGACAGGGAAAGGCTTCAGGCCTTCCTGAAAACGTGTCAGTCAGAACCAGTAAATAATGATACCCCCCTTTTCTAGGGAGTTCTGAAAAATCAATTTGCCACTGTTGCCCCAAATAATTTCCTTTACCGATTATTCCAAATTTTATTCTATTCTTAGTATTGGGGTTATTGTGTAAGCAAATGCTACATTGTTGAGTTACTTGTTTTATCATATCGTCCCACTAATGTCTGACTCAGGCTCTTATGCAGTGTGCCAGCTCCCCAATGCGTTTTATTGTGTTCTGTAAGAACTATGGGCCATGTCAAACTAGAGGGTATTACTATGTGGTTATCTTTACTCATCCATCTGGTTTCATTTTACCTTTCAAATCTTCAATTAATTTTAAGTCTTCTTTTGTATAATTTGGATATAGTTTGGATTTTACCGTCTGGTATCAAAGACAATGCCTTCACCTCAGTTATTTCAGCTGCCTGCTTAGCCTCTGCCAATTGATTTCCAATTTCAAAATCGGTGTTCCCCTTTTGGTGTCCCTGACAATGCATGATAGCTACCTTTTCTGGTTGTTTTACAGCCTCTAACAATTTTAAAATTTCTTCAGCATACTTTGTGTTTTCACTGAGCGGTCAGCAATCCATGTTCTTTCCAAATTGCTCCATGAGCATGTACCACGCCGAATGTATATTTAGAATCTGTCCAAATATTTACCCTTTTTCCCGCTGCCAGTTCCAATGCTCTCGTGAGAGCAACTATCTCCGCCTTTTGAGCTGATGTTCCGGGGGGTAAAGGCTTAGACTCGATTACCTGCTGAGTAGTTGTTATAGCATATCCAGCTTTACGTTGTCTTTGCATAACAAAACTGCTCCCATCCGTGAACCAAGTTTCTTCCGCATCTTCCATGGGCTCCTCCTTAAGGTCTGGTCAGCTGGAATACACAGTCTCTATAGTTTCTAAACAATCGTGAATCACAGGCTGTGCCGGAGCATCACTAAGAAAAGAGGCTAGATTCACAATATTAGTTATCACAATTTCCACGTTGTCCTGTTCTACCAATATTGCTTGATATTTCAAAATCATCAATTCTTGTTTAAGTTGTTTAAAGACTTTTTGTGCTTCTCCAGTCCAGACTAACTTTGACTGGTTAATCTTTATCAATTCACATAGAGGCTTTACCAATAGTCCATAATTATAAATCCAAAGGCGACACCAACCTGTCATTCCTAAAAAGGTTTGTAGCTCCTTTACCATTTGAGGTTCTGGAGTCTGGCAAACGACTTCCTTATGTTCAGTTCCTAGTTCTCGTTGTCCTTCCGAAATTTCAAATCCCAGATAGGTCACACTTTGTTGAGCCAGCTGGACTTTCTGTCAAGAGACTTGATATCCATTTAAACCCAGAAAATTAAGACGACTTATAGTCCATTGAATACAACTCCCTTTAGTCTCAGTAGCTATTAAGAGATCATCTACATATTGTAACAAAGCACCTTCAGTGTCCGGAGGCATCCATGTTTCGAGTTCCCTTGCTAATTGGTTTCCAAAAATAGTGGGGCTATTCTTGAATCCTTGAGGTAGTAATGTCCACGTAAGCTGCGTCTTTCTGCCTGAATCGGGATTTTCCCATTCAAAGGCAAATAGGTTTTGGCTTTCTGTGGCTAAGCCTAGGCAGAAGAAGGCGTCTTTTAAATCCAGTACGGTAAACCAGACTTGACTATTCTTTAATTTAGTCAGCAAAGTATAAGGGTTTGCCATTACTGGATGTATATCCTCAGTGATTTTATTTATGGCCCTCAAATCCTGAACTAGCCTATAGCTTTTTCATCTGCCTTTTTAATTGGCGATATGGGTGTATTGTATTCTGATTCGCATTCAATCAATAATCCATACTGTAAAAATTTATTATCTCTCTAATTCCTTTCCTATCTTCTATCCTCAAAGGATATTACTTAACCTTAACGGGTTTCTCTCCTGGCTTTAATTTAATAATTATTAAGGTCACATTTTTAGCTCTTTCAGGGGTTTCAGTAGCCCAAACTCCTGGACATACTTGATCTGTGATCTCTAAAGGTATTTCACTTTTAGGGTCAGTTTGTATTAGTGCCAAGCTTAACACATTTGTTAGTTGTTCTTCTCCTATACTTAATTCCATTTTCCCTTTTTCAAAGACAATTTCTGCTCCTACTTGCTCTAATAAATCTCTACCTAAGAGTGCCCATGAGGAGCTAGGCATATATAAAAATCTGTGTATGCCCCATTGTTTCCCTAACTTGTACTTCAAAGGTTCACAAAAATAAGCCTTTTCGGTTACACCTTGTCCTGGTTTCAGTTAGAAGAGTTAATTTTCTTCCTAGTAGCTGGTGGAATGCTGTGTTTTGACTTAGGATGAGAAGAGTGCTGATAACACCCTGATGTTTTAATTGTTAAAGAGCAGTGCCCATACCAAGCCAAGGACACCTCAGCCCCCCCCCCCGCCCCGTCCTGCCAACAGGCAGGCTGGGGGCGCAGCAAGAGCCGGGAGGGGACAGACCCAGGACAGGCGACCCAAACCAGCCAGAGGGGCATTCCATACCATCCGACGCCAGGCCAAACAATATATAGGGGTGGCTAGCTGGGGGGAGGGGGCCGGACCGCTCGGGGCCAGGCCGGGCATCGGTCAGCGGGCGGCGAGCAACCGCACCGTGCATCACTTGTTTGTACACATTATTAGTAGTGGTACTATTATCATCATTGTATTATTATTATTATTATTATTATTATTATTATTATTATTATTATTATTATTATTATTTTGTCTTATTAAACTGTCTTTATCTCAACTCATGGGCTTCACTTTCCATTTCTCTCCCCCGTCCCAGAGAGCGAGGGGGAGGGTGAGCAAACGGCTGTGTGGTGTTTAGCTGCCGGCCGGGTTAAACCACGACACATCTTTTACCCTAACATAATAATTCTGTGAAGGCATTAATGCTTGATTTAGAACTGAATATGTTGCCCTATATCAATAAGAAATTTCACTTCCATTCCTCCCCTAGCTTCATTATAACCAGTGGAGGATCCGCTAGGGTAGATTCCCCAAGTCCCCATTATTCCTGTTGAAATCAGGGGTCGATTACCCTAGGAAAAGGCTAGTCAATTTGTCCTCCAAAGCCAGGTCCAAACCGTTTTGTTTTATTTATTTATTTATTTATTTATTTATTTTCATTACATTTCAGAGTTGGTCCAAAAATTCCATAGGGGTTTCTTTTAGACCTTGTTGGAAGCATATTCTCAATTCCCAATTCATCCAGGTTTTAGTATTTACTTAACCGTTCATAATTTTCAGGATGATTCGGGTCTTAGTGGGGGTCGGTCAGGGGAATGCAATTGTCCACAGTTCCCTGAGCGGTCCCATCGGCAATCTGAGCTCGCACATGAACTCAGGTTGTTTTAAGAGTTAACTGGTTTTCTGTTTCTGTGACAACTCTCTCGGACCCATCATGGTCCCTTTGCCCCAAAGGGCTAACACCCATGATTTTAAGATCTCTGCCTCGGGCAGAGGCAGAACTATTATCATTCCTACATCCTCTTTCCCTGCTCATTCAACTTCAAACACCTTTAACACTTTCAACAACCCTTTTAACACTTCCTTTATCTTTCTCCAGCCTGTACTTCTCTAATGCCATCATCAAAGGCTCAGTCAGGGGCCAACTTAATTCTGTACCTTTTCCCACCAAGATGCTGAAACATCAGTATACAACATTTCATCCTGTTCTGCTTCTCAAAAAAACAACATTAACTGTAACAAAATATTATAGTTTAAAGTTCCATTTAGGGGCCACTTTTCTCCACATTCCAGCTTATAAAGCGGCCACCACTGATTACGATATTTTATCAATGTTTTCCTGTTCACACTTCCACCGGCAGATCCTCCAATATCCTTCCAGTGACTTAAAACACATCCTAACACACTTTTCTTTAAAATTTCACTGCTTGTTTGCCCCCCCATTTTCCAGTTTACACTTTCAGAATACACATGTTACTTACAAAAGCATATCACAAAACGTATCACTCACAAAAATACGGGCACGCAATATCTTTCAGTAGCGATGTCACAAAACTACTATTACCAGCAATTTTGCCAAAATCACAATAACAATAGTCAGAGTCAAATTCCACATGCGATAAGTCAGAAAACCGAACTGTGTAACACCGTAACGATATCTCTCTTATAACAATGCCACGAACCTACTATTACCACCAGAAAAATAGCCAAAATCACAGTAACAATAACCAAAGTTAAATACCATACTCCATGAGTCAGAAAACCGAAATAGACAACACAATTCCAGATGGACCTTAAAGCGAGCTCTTTCCTTAAGGTCCCCAAATATACTTTTGGTGCTTACCACAAAGTATATACCAAACACTGCCTCGCAGAAGATCACCTTCTGACTTACAGACAGTTCCAGATACAGATGGACCCCAAGGTCCCCAGATATACTTGTGGTACTAACCACAAAGTATATACCAAATACTGTCCTGCAGAAGTCACCTTCCGACTTACTGGACAGTCCCAGATGACCGGTCTACCAGAAAACCAAACCAGAATAAAGAATATACTCACTTACAATGATGAGGTCCTTGTCTGCCTCCGCAGTGATCCGGTGAGTCGAGGAGTCCCTCCGGGAAATCCCGGGGGTACCCTAGGGAGTCCTGTCCCCAGCGGGTCCTGCGGTCCGGCAGAGAGGTCATCCCATCTGGGGTGCCAGATTGATTCAAAGATCGAAGCCGTAATTCCTTTAAGTGGTATATTCTTTATTGCAGCGCTGGATGCACGGGGGATCTCTCCACCTATCGTGCATACCTAAAGCGGAAAGCAGTCTTGAATTTATACAATCAATCTATCAATATTCTACAAGCACCTATACATATGCATTACCTATCCCCGCCTTCCCTCGCTTCTTATGCTAATTAGCCTTTTGGCACCTTGCGCCTGCGTAGAGCCTTCCAAGAATTGTGGGCAGGGGTCTTTGGGACGTGGGCAGGGGTCTTTGGGAGGAAGACCCCGAGTCTTCCTCACAGTGTACTTTTCACCTTTGGTCAGGAATTTGCTGAATTGGCAGGTTTCTTAATTGCAAGAGCTGGTTGTTGCCAATTCTTCCGTTTGTTGTATCTTTATAATGAATTCCAATGTCCAGTTTTGAGATTTATAGTCCTTACGTTTGTTTCTCTGTCCGTCTGCCGCTTCCTTATCATGAGTTTCAGTGTCTTGTTTCGAGATATACAGTCCATGTCTGGGGATTGTCCTTGCCTCCCCAATGCCTCCCCAATACCTCCTTAATCAGTTGGGGCCTGTGTCTCAGGGGTGTTGGGAACTGGTTGTACACCTTTGGGTCCTGTCTCTGGGGGGGGAGCTACTTGTACCCTTACCATAAGCCGTACTCTAACACATACTTCTACCAGTACCCTTACCCTTACCGTAACCCTTACCTTTACCCTTACTCTTACCCTTACCAAAGCATTACCCTTACCCTTAACGTAAGCCTAAACCTTAACCTTATCCTTACACTTACACTTACCGTAAACCTTACCCTTTCTGCTACACTTACCCTTAGCCTAAATCTAAACCTTACACTTACCCTAACCCTAACACTTACCCTTACCATTACCCATATACTTACTCTTACCCTAACCCTAAATCTTACCCAAACACTTACCCTGACCCTTACATTAACCCTAAACCGTACCCTAAAACTTACACTTACTCTTAACCTTAACCTTATGCTTAACCTTAACCTACTACTTACCCTTTCTTATCCGTCACCCTACACCTAAAATTAACCCTAACCATTACCCTAACACTTACCCTTACCCTAACCCAAACCCTAATCCTAACTCTAAACCTTACCCTGACTTGTACACTTATCCTTATCCTTACACTTACCCTAACACTTACCCTTACACTTATCCTTATACATATAACTTACCCTTACCCTAAAACTTAACCTTAACCTAACTCTAACCCTAAACCTTACCTTAACCCTTACTCTGACCCTTACATTAACCCTTACCCTTACCCTAAAACTTACTCTTAACCTTAACCTTACCCTTAACCATAACCTAATACTTACCCTTCCGTTTCCCTCACCCTAACCCTAAAATTAACCCTAACCATTACCCTAACACCTACCCTTACCCTAACCCTTACTCTAACCCTTACAATGACCCGTACCCTTACACATACACTTACCCTTACTCTTACCCTAAACCTTACCCTTACCATAAGCCATATTCTAACAAATTCTACCCGTACCCTTACCCTTACCGTAATCCTTACCCTTTATGTTACCCTAAACCTTACCCTTACCCTAACACTTACCCTTATCGTAAACCTTACCCTTTCTGCTACATTTACCATTAGCCTAAATCTAAACCTTACACTTACCCTTACCTTAACCCAATACTTACCCTTACGTTTCCCTCACCCTAACCCTAAAATTAACCCTAACGATTATTCTAACACTTACCCTTACCCTAACCCTAACCCTTACTCTAACCCTTACCCTGACCCATACCCTTACACTCACCCTTACCCTTACATTACCCTAACTCTTACCCATACCATAACCCATACCCTAACACATATTTTTACCCTTAACCTTACCGTTACCCTTACCCTTACTCTATCCGTTACCCTTACGCTTACCCTTAACATAAACCTTACCATTAATCTTACCCTTACGCTAACCCTTACCCTTACCCTATCCCTTACACTTATCCTTATCCATACCCTTAACCTTACCCCAACCCTTACCCTTAAGCTGAACCTAACCCTAAACCTTACCCCAAACCTTTCCCTGAACCTTACATTAACCATAACCCTTAACCTAAACCTTACACTTACTCTTAACCTTAACCTTACCCTTAACCTTAAGCTAGTACTTAACCTTACATTTTTCTCACCCTAATCCTAAAATTAACCCTAACCATTACCCTAACACTTAACCGTTACACTTACCCTTATTCTATCCGTTACTCTTACACTTTCCCTTAACATAAACCTTACCCTTTACCTTACCCTTACCATAAGCCATACATCAACACTTACATGTACAATTACGCTTACACTTATCCTAGTAATTACTCGTACAATTACCCTTAACCTAACCATAAACATTAAGGATCAGCTTAAGGGTCACCCTTAAGGTTAACGTTATCCTAACACTTACACTTAAGTTCAGGGTAAGGGTTAGAGTAAGGGTAAGTGTTAGGGTAATGGTTAGGCTAATTTTAGGTTTAGGGTGAGGGAAACGTAAGAGTAAGTATTAGGTTACAGCTAAGGTTAAGGTTAAGAGTAAGTGTAAGGTTTAGTGTAAGGATTAGGGTTAATGTAAGGGTCAAGGTAAGGGTTGGGGTAAAGGTTTAGGTAAAGGGTAAAAATATGTATATTGTAAGGGTGAGGGGTTAGGGTAATGGTTAGATTTTAGTTAGATTTAGGTAAGGGTGAGGGTTCGGGTAAGGTTTAGAATTAGGCAAAGGGTAAGTGTAGCAGAAAGGGTAAGGTTTAGGATAAGGGTAAGTGTTAGGATAAGGGTAAGGTTTAGGGTTAGCTTAATAGTAAGGTTAAGGGTAATTGTACGAGTAATTGCTAGGGTAAGTGCAAGCGTAAGTGTACATGTAAGTGTTGTTGTATGGCTTATGGTAAGGGTAAGGTCAAGGGAAAGGTTTATGTTAAGGGTAAGCGTAAGGGTAAGGGTAAGGGATAGAGTAAGGGTAAGGGTAAGGTTAAGGGTAACGGTAAGGTTAAGGGTACAAATATGTGTTAGGGTATGGGTTATGGTATGGGTAAGAATTAGGGTAAGTATAAGGGTAAGGGTAAGTGTAAGGGTACAGGTCAGGGTAAGGGTTAGAGTAAGGGTTAGGGTTGGGGTAAGGTTAAGTGTTAGGGTAATGGTTAGGGTTAGTTTTAGGGTTAAAGTCAGGAAAATGTATGCGTAAGTATTAGGTGAATGTTAAGGGTAAGGTTAAGGTTAAGAGTAAGGGTAAGGTTTAGGGTAAGGGTTAGGGTTAATGTAAGGGTCAGGGTAAGGGTTGGGGTAAGGTTTAGGGTAAGGGTTAGGTTAAGGTTAAGTGTTAGGGTAAGGGTAAGGTAAATGGTAACCGTAAGTGTAAGGGTAAGGGTTAGGGTAAGGGGAAGAGTAAGGGGAAGGGGAAGGGGAAGTCTAAGGGTCCGGGTCCGGGTAAAAGTTAGAGTAAGGGTTAGGGTTAGGTAAGGATAAGTGTTCAGGTAATGGTTACGGTTAATTTTAGGGTTATGGTGAGGGAAAGGTAAGGGTATGTATTAGTTTAAGGGTAAGGTTAAAGGTAAGATTAAGTGTAAGGTTTAGGTTAAGGGTTAGGATTAGAGTTAGGGTTAGGGTAAGGGTTAGGGTTAATATAAGGGTCAGGGTAAGGGTTGGGGTAAGGTTTAGGTCAAGGGTAAAAGTAAGTATAATGGTAAGGGTAAGGGTGAGGGTTAGGGTAAGGTTTAGAATTAGGTAAAGGGTAAGTGTAGCAAAAAGGGTAAGGTTTAGGATAAGGGTAAGTGTTAGGATAAGGGTAAGGTTTAGGGTTAGCTTAATAGTAAGGTTAAGGGTAATTGTACGAGTAATTGCTAGGGTAAGTGCAAGCGTAAGTGTACATGTAACTGTTGTTGTATGGCTTATGATAAGGGTGTGAGGAATGTTTTAACAATTCGTGTCCATAAAGAACAATTCTGTTTGAATCCTGTCTGCCTCTGGGCCCTGCACTGGCAATTTAATTCTTGAACCTCAGCTGCAGTGTGTCCCAGTCTCCCCCTCATTCTAGTCAATTTATCACTCCTTAAATTTATGAACCTGTTTGCTTTTGTTATTCCGGACTTCTATTTCTAACACTGCTATAGATGTGTCTGTGAATGGCTGGGGAAGAATGTTTTAATTACTCGTGAAGCTGTTTGTGTTTGATGTCTGGGAGTTTCAGAACAACTGATAACAACTAGTGACTGTTATGGGATACTATGCGGATCTTTGGTATCTGGTTAGGGGGGCCGAGAGATTAAGAGGAAGGAAAAAGAAGCTGAAGGACGGCTGGGAGACAAGTCTTGAAGAGAATGTTCTATAAACTTGGTATGGTGCCAAGTAAGTACAAAGGGGGAGAGGAAGACTACGAGCCTTCAGCATGAAAGACCCCTAGAGACCCCCAGAAGAGACCCCAGAGGAGACTGCGCATGCTCCAGTAGGAGGGACTGCACCCCGGAAGCTAATTTTAATAATCTATTTTTTTTAGAAGTAGTAATGAATACGTATTAGTCTAGGAGCATAAAAATCAGCTGCTTGATGTAACTGGTGTGCGTCCTGGTGGAGCGGAGACTCCTGGTGCACCCAGCGCTGTTTGCTTACCTCTATTCCTTTATATTCTTTCATAGAAGACAGCAGAGATGCTTGTGGATACCGTCCAGTTGGATTCTGGATGAATTCGACTGATTCGTAAGATACCGTCCGGTTGGGTAAAGGTGCGGTTGCTAGTGTTTGTGTGTGAGAGTGTAACTGAGACTTCTAAAGTCCGTGTGGAGGTCTTTTTGTTTTCTCACCAGTTCTAATCTCCTGTCGGGGGTGCTGGGCTGGTGAAGAGAGGGATACGTGGGTGGGTGATAGGTCCTAAACCCCCTGCAAGACACTCTCACTAGGGGCAACCAAGGACTGTGGGAATTGCCACTAGTAAAATTCCCGGATGGGTCAGATAAAATCGAAGACCAAGGACCAGAAAGGGAGCAAATTACCAGATATATGACCAAAAAGTCCATTACGAATAATGATTAGAAATTGGAACAATAGGGGCCCCAGAAAATTAAAGAGTAAATTAAAAATGATCCTGTATTATATGATAGAATGACCAAAAGAACTCTTAAGACCTCATGTATTTTGATCCAAGGAGGACGGGGTCTGTCAGGCTTTGAACATTAATAGTAGAATACCCATGGATCCAGAAAAGAGCAAGCTGAAACATTGGAATTAGAAATTTGAGAGCAATTGATTAAGAATGAATATGTGCTACATTTGTGCCTGTGCTGCACTTATACCACCAGATAACAGGAGCCTCTCGGACCCCGAGAACCAGATCAAAAACAACCTCATGGTTCGGACTTTAATCAAGGGGTCTGAGATAAGGAGGACTGCTCACAAAGGGACAGCTTAGGAATATGTATATGTATAGGAATGTTCATGTATATGTAACTCTTTACTAGAGCAATTTGCCACGTTAGGCGTGCACGACTTTGGTGGGACTACCCGCCCCGTGCTGCATGGAACTGAGTAAACATACCTACTTTACAATCTTACTGATTGTGGAGTCAGCTTTCTGTGAGTCATTTTGGTGAGCCAGGCAGGAGACACTCTGCTCGGCTGCGGGATCGGCTGCAGCGCAGACGCCCCTAGGTGCACCCTGAGCGTTTTTGCTCGGAGGGGACTCCACTCTCAGCTGCTCACCGCAGGAGCAAAGATCTCCTGAAACTGCAGACAAACGGTATGTTTTCAGCTGCTGGAGGGATACTAACTGGAGTGTTAATAATTGTATGTGTTTTTATGTATGTATTTTGTGTTGACATTTTGTATATTGTAATATTTGCATATTGTATGTATTTTGTGTTGAAAGTATTTGTGTAAATGTAAGGGTTTGAAACAAAGTGTTACAAGTCACTTCACGAAGAACACAGTCAGAGACAATACTTGTTTGGTTGGTTATCATTCTAAATTATATTCCTGTGGTATGAATGAGATGTGCTGGAGGCCTCCGTGTGCGATTGTGCTGTGTGAGTGAGACGCAGCGTTGCTGCAAAGCGAGTGCAGAGTTCCGATCCGTTGTTCCGTACTCTCCACAAGGGGAGTGGGCAGAGACGAACGAAGTGCTTGACAGACTGAAAAGAAGTGCTGTTTTATCCAAGTTTTGAGTGGTGGTGCCCAGTGTATCTTGTGTATCTTGTGTATCCTATTTTTGCTCTTAAATGTTTTGACTGTGACAAGAAAAAGGCAGGAGCATGATATGACATGCTTTCTGCAACATATGAGGCCTGCACAGGCCGAGACCTGGACTCGCTGAGACCTGAACAGGCCGAGAGACCGTAGCGGTGCCGAGAGACTGGAGTGGCGCTGGGAGACCCGAGACACTACGGAGGGACTACCACTGGACGGAGAGAGCCCTGAGAGACGCTGCAGAGCCACGGACGGCTCTGAGACACAGAATAGACCGGACAGAAGCCGGAAAACGCGGGGAATTGAAGTAATTGCGGGACATCCAAGATCGAGTTGCTACGGGAGACCAGAGGCGTCAGTGGACACCGGTAGCCGACCCTCACCGTGTGGCCAGTCGGCACAGAGCAGAGGGGCGGACATCAGGACCCTGCAGCCTGTCTGACGTAACCATGGAGGCAGTGGCAGCAGCGGCTGTGCTGCTTCACTCTAGCATTCTTTTTATAAAAGGTTTATCTTGCAATGCAAAAAAGACTATTAGTCCCCAGATCGGTGTTATAACTGTTACTAATGACGACTAAGCTCTATTGCAGGGCAGGAGTGCAGAGACGCAGATTACACTGCCAAATGACCACCAGCAGGCTCTTTCACAAACCTAAGGTTGCAGCTGGCACTGCCTGCAGCCATATAGCAGACGTTACACTCTCTTTCCTAACTAGTAATCATGTGTCTCATCCATTTGTGGTGAATGGTCAGTGGCAAAAAGAAAAGGAGGATGCCACTGACACTAACAGCATGGGTAATAGGAGTAGTATAAGTGACACAGGTGACGGTGCGAGGCGAGGCGCTCTGCCTGCTGCTCGCCTTCGCCTGACTGTGCACTGCTGCCGACGGTGCTAGAGTAAAATGTGAAGACTGCTCAGATGGCAGTGATGAGAGTGTTTGTGTGAAGAAGATGTGTGAAGAAGATGTGTGCTGAATCTGACTTTGTGTGCAACGGTGGTCAGTGTGTGCCAAACAGATGGCAGTGTGATGGGGATCTGGATTGTGAAGATGGGTCTGATGAAAGTGCTGAGCTGTGTCATATGAGAACAGTGTCATGGAAATGTGATGGTGAAAAAGACTGTGACAGTGGAGAAGATGAAGAGAATTGTGGCGATGTGATAGAGATCCTTACTGTAAGGATGGAAGAGATGAAATTAACTGCCCTTCCTGGACCTGTAGGCCAGACCAGTTCAGATGTGAACTGTGTCCATGGGAGTAGGCAGTGCAGTGGTGTGAGAGACTGTCTGGATGGCACTGATGAAGCAAACTGTAACAATGTTATTCAGTGCTCTGGACCTGGCAAATTCAAGTGCAGAAGTGGAGAATGCATAGATATCAATAAAGTGTGTAACCAGCAGAGAGACTGCAAGGACTGGGGTGATGAGCCCCTGAAGGAATGCAACATAAATGAATGTGACTGTCCAGCTGTGAAACTGTGGAGATAGTGATGAATGCCAAAACCCTGTAGTCAAATCTGTATCAACCTGAAAGGCTATCAGATGAATCCTGCTACAGGAACCTGGAAAGGGCCATACGGCAAAGCAAATTAAATAACTGTTATTTAACTTGTCAGAAGATAAAAAATAAAGTGTTTCAACAAGCAGCCACGGGAGGGAAGAATCACTGAACCCTCGATGTGAGGGACTGTACCTTGTTTTACTGACTACTGAAACAGCTGTGAGAACTGCAGAAAGGGACCCACGCATCCAGAATAAAAGGACCAGTAACTACTGAAACTTGGAGGGTTGAGTCCGCTCCTGGGAAACTGAAACTCAAGCTAAGGGAGAACTAATATTCTGGCAACGAGGCTCTGCATGAATTAAGGATGCCAAATAAAAAGGACAAGCCTAAAGGGAGAAAAGGGAGAAGGCAAGACTGGGGCAGGACCCTCCACTGTGGTGTGTATGGTCTACCGAGGGAGGCAACCCCTATCGGTATTGACTGCCGAATGAGAGGGCCTCGACCGGACTTCTCCCACACTAAGATCAGGTTGTCCCGAGAAAATAACATAAAAAACCTCTTTTTTAAACCTATATAAAATTGTGATTCGTTTTACAGGAGCTGGATCACCCTGACAGGCCGAACGGTAACACAAGCCTGAATCGACCCTGAAGGCGTTTGCCTATTATGATCCAGCTACATGGGCAGAAGACAGATCCTGGGGCTATAGGACCTCAGTATATATACTTAATAGAATAATTAGGTTATTAGCTGTAATAGAAATAGTTATAAATGATGAGAACTGATCTAAATGAGTTATAAAGATGAGAACTGCTTTGTATCAAAATTGCCTAGCTTTGGATTGTTTGCTAGCACAAGAAGGAGAAGTCTGTGGAAAATTTAACTTTAGTAATTACTGTTTAAAGATTGATGAAAAGGTGTTTCTTCCTAGTAACTGATAGAATGTTATGTTCTGGTTTAGGATGAGAAGAATGTTAATAATATGCTGATGTTTTAATTGTTTTTAATTGTTACAGAGCAGTGCTTACACCAAGCCAAGGACCAAGCCAAATTCAGCTTCTCACTGTCCTGCCAGCAGGCAGGCTGGGAGGAGGGCCGGACTGCTCGGGGTTAGGTTGGGCATCGGACAGCAGGTGGTGAGCAATTGCATTGTGCATCACTTGTTTCGTACACATTATTACTAGTAGTACTATTATCATCATTATTGTTATTATCTTCTTGTTTTTATCTCAACTCACAGGCTTCACTTTCCCATTTCTCTCTCCCATCCCAGAGAAGGAGGGGGGAGGTGAGCGAGCAAACACAAACCTGGAAGGATATGGAATGGGATTTATTTTCATGGCTGCCTGGTGGACCATGGGTCAAAAGAGTGTTATTTTTATTGTTATGTGGTGTAATTACGTTATTATTTGTACCTTGTATGATACCTTGTCTTACATTATTAATACACCGGGTGATAAATAGTACATTTGTAATAACTTCATTAAAAAAAGAAGGGAATATGTCAATTATGATGCTTAAGAATTGGACCCTCCAAGAACAAACTGATGAAATCCAATTATTAATAACAGAAGAGACACGAATTGGGGATGTTAAAAAGAAGATAAGGGATTGTGAGGAATGTTTTAACAATTCGTGTCCATAAAGAACAATTCTGTTTGAATCCTGTCTGCCTCTGGGCCCTGCACTGGCAATTTAATTCTTGAACCTCAGCTGCAGTGTGTCCCAGTCTCCCCCTCATTCTAGTCAATTTATCACTCCTTAAATTTATGAACCTGTTTGCTTTTGTTATTCCGGACTTCTATTTCTAACACTGCTATAGATGTGTCTGTGAATGGCTGGGGAAGAATGTTTTAATTACTCGTGAAGCTGTTTGTGTTTGATGTCTGGGAGTTTCAGAACAACTGATAACAACTAGTGACTGTTATGGGATACTATGCGGATCTTTGGTATCTGGTTAGGGGGGCCGAGAGATTAAGAGGAAGGAAAAAGAAGCTGAAGGACGGCTGGGAGACAAGTCTTGAAGAGAATGTTCTATAAACTTGGTATGGTGCCAAGTAAGTACAAAGGGGGAGAGGAAGACTACGAGCCTTCAGCATGAAAGACCCCTAGAGACCCCCAGAAGAGACCCCAGAGGAGACTGCGCATGCTCCAGTAGGAGGGACTGCACCCCGGAAGCTAATTTTAATAATCTATTTTTTTTAGAAGTAGTAATGAATATGTATTAGTCTAGGAGCATAAAAATCAGCTGCTTGATGTAACTGGTGTGCGTCCTGGTGGAGCGGAGACTCCCGGTGCACCCAGTGCTGTTTGCTTACCTCTATTCCTTTATATTCTTTCAATAAATCCTATTTTTTTATTTAATCCTAATTTGAATCCTGAGCCATTTATAACAAGGGTTAGGTTAACTTTAAGGTTTATGTTAAGTGTAAGTGTAAGGGTAACGGAGACAGTAAAGGTAAGGGTAAGGGGAATGGTAAAGTTAAGGCTACAAGTACGTGTTAGGATATGGGTTATGGTAAGGGTAAGGGTTAGGGTAAGGGTAAGTGTTAGGGTAATGGTTAGGGTTAATTTTAGGGTTAGGGTGAGGGAAACATAAGGGTAAGTGTTAGGGTAATAGTTAAGGGTAAGGTTAAGGTTAAGAGTAAGTGTAACTTTTAGGGTAAGGGTTAGGGTTAATGTAAGGGTCAGGGTAAGGGCTGGGGTAAGGTTTAGGGTTAGGGTTAGGTTAAGGGTAAGGATTAGGGTAAGGGTAAGGGTATGGATAAGGATAAGTGTAAGTGTTAGGGTAAGGGTAATGTTAAAGGTAACAGTAAGTGTAAGGAGAAGGGTTAGGGTAAGGGTAAGAGTAAGGGTATTGGCAACAGTAAGGGTGAGGGTTACAGTAAGGGTAAGTGTAAGGTTTAGATTTAGGCTAAGGGTAAGTGTAGCAGAAAGGGTAAGGTTTACTGTAAGGTTTAAGGTTTCGGCTTCGGTTAAGGGTAAGGGTAAGGGTAAGGGTAATTGTACGAGTAATTGCTAGGGTAAGTGTAAGCGTAAGTGTACATGTAAGTGTTGTTGTAGGGCTTATGGTAAGGGTAAGGTCAAGGGTAAGGTTTATGTTAAGGGTAAGCGTAAGGGTAACGGATAGAGTAAGGGTAAGGGTAAGGTTAAGGGTACAAATATGTGTTAGGGTATGGGTTATGGTATGGGTAAGAATTAGGGTAAGTATAAGGGTAAGGGTAAGTGTAAGGGTACAGGTCAGGGTAAGGGTTAGAGTAAGGGTTAGGGTTAGGGTTAGGGTTAGGGTAAGTGTAAGGGTTAGGGTAAGGGTTAGTTTTAGGGTTAAAGTCAGGAAAACGTATGCGTAAGTATTAAGTTAATGTTAAGGGTAAGGTTAAGGTTAAAAGTAAGTGTAAGGTTTAGGGTAGAGGTTAGGGTTAATGTAAGGGTCAGGGTAAGGGTTGGGGTAAGGTTTAGGGTAAGGGTTAGGTTAAGGATAAGTGTTAGGGTAAGGGTAAGGTTAATGGTAACCGTAGGGTTACGGTAAGGGTAAGAATAAGGGTATGGGTAATGGTAAGGGCGAGGGTTAGGCTAAGGGTAAGTGTAAGGTTTAGATTTAGGCTAAGGGTAAGTGTAGCAGAAAGGGTAAGGTTTACGGTAAGGGTAAGTGTTAGGATAAGGGTAAGGTTTAGGGTTAGGTTAAGGGTAAGGGATAGGGTAAGGGTAAGGGTTACGGTAACGGTAAGGGTAAGGGTTACGGTAAGGGTACGGGTACGGGTAGAAGTATGTGTTAGAGTATGGGTTATGGTAAGGGTAAGGGTTAGGGTAAGGGTAAGTGTTGGGGTAATGGTTAGGGTTAATTTTAGGGTTAGGGTGAGGGAAAAGTAAGGGTAAGTATTAGGTTAAGGTTAAGGGTAAGGTTAAGGTTAAGTTTTAGGGTTAGGGTTAATGTAAGGGTCAGGGTAAGGGTTCAGGTAAGGTTTAGGGTTAGGGTTAGGTTAAGGTTAAGTATTAGGGTAAGCGGAAGTTGTATGGATAAGGATTAGTGTAAGGGATAGGGTAAGGGTAAGTGTTCGGGTAAGGGTAAGATTAATGGTAACCGTAAGTGTAAGGGTAAGGGTTAGGGTAAGGGGAAGGGGAAGGGTAAGGGTAGGGGAAGTCTAAGGTTATGGGTCAGGGTTAAAAGTTAGAGTAAGGGTTAGGGTTAGGGTTAGGTAAGGATAAGTGTTAGGGTAATGGTTACGGTTAATTTTAGGGTTATGTTGAGGGAACATAGCAACAGTGCGCGCAGTCGCAGAATATACCAGGATGTGCTGAGTAATCCCAGAATTAGCAAGGTATAAAAAGGGACCCTGGCAGGGGTGAGGTGCGTGCCGTTGGCGGAGCTGAGACTCCCCGGCTGCCCAGTGCTGTTTTGCTTGATGTTTGCTTACTCAATAAATTCCTTTCTATGATTAATACAATGCTCTCTGAAAATTAATTAAGGGGGCAACTTATAACACTTTGGACGCTCAAAACCCAAACCCAAAAACTTTGGACGCTCAAAACCCTATCCCGAAAACAGGACGCTCAAAGCCCTAACCCAAAAACATTAGGATGCTCCAAGCCCTAACCCAAAAACATTCGGACGCTCAAAACCCAAACCCAAAACATTAAGATGCTCCAAACCCTATCCGATAAACATTAGGAAGCTCAAAGACCTATCCCAAATACTTAGGACGCTCAAAACCCTATCCTGGAAACACTGAGATGCTCAGAACCCTATCCTCAAAATTTAGGACGCTCCAAACCCTAACCCAAAAACATTAGGACGCTCAAAGCCCCAACCCAAAACATTAGGACGCTCCAAACCCTATCCTGGAAACATTAAGATGCTCAAAACCCTATCCTGAAAACTGAGGATGCTCATTACCCAGACCCAAAATATTAAGATGCTCAAAACCCTAACCCAACTACTTAGGATGCTTGAAAGCCGATCCCAAAAAATTAGGGCACACAAAAGCCAAACCCCAAAAATTAAGATGCTCAAAATCCAAACCCCCAAAATTAGGATACTCAAAACCCTGGACCTGGAGAAACTAACCTGAAAAAAACAAAACAAAACAAAACAAAAAAAAGATCTTAAAACCCTAACCGTAAATAACTGACCAAAAATAAAACCTTAAGACTCTAACCCTAAAAAACATATCAACACTACAACCCAAAAAACTCTAATACCCTAACACGCTAACCCTGAAACCCTTAAAACCCTAACCCCCAAATCCTTAAAACCCTAACCGTTAAAACTCCAACCCTAAAAACCTTAAAATCCTAAACATAAACCCTGAAACCCCTTACCCTGAAACCCAACCCTAGTGCCCAATCCCTGAAACCTTAAAACCCTGAATCAATCTGTAGCAAATAGCATAGGCTGAGTCGAGGATCTCAGTACAGTAGCATTATTATTCGAGATTACAATGGCGGGTGTCCCACAAGCAGGAGGGTGCCTACTAATTCCATACACAGTTTATACACTTTTTTTTTCTGCCGAGGACCGGGACCCTCCCCTGTTTCCCCTTTAACTGTGCTATTCAAGGTTCATAATCTAGCTGGTGCTTCACAGAAAATACACAGCTGCTGGCCTGTTACAAGTCACATTTCTTTTGAGGTTTTTACTCTTTGAGGTGGTAATGTTTCTTACGCCGTGATTTCCACCTAATTGCTGTAAGGATTCTGGTTGTCTGCGTTTTACAAGGTTGTCTGTTATAATAAATAAAAGTCCCAAATAGGATTACAATCAAAGTTTACAATTCACTGAATGAATAGAGGTAAGCAAACAGTGCTGGGTACGCCGGGAGTCTCTGTTCCACCAAGACGCGCACCAGTTATACACCAGTTACCTCCCTTAAGGGATATAGAGAAGCCCTCTCAGATACATCCGTCCTACTTCTCCTGCATGCGGCCGGAGGTCGGTCTAATTCTGGTGCTGTTGGTGGTGGAAGCTAGGGCAACGGTGGTACTGGTGGCGATACCACAGCCACCGGAGGGGGAGCCGCCGGGAGTGGATTGTTAGGATATGGAGGTGGTAGCTTATCCAACGGCTCACGTTTATCTTCTTTTTCTTTTTCATGTTCTTCTTGTTCTTCAAATTTCTTACCTGCTTTTAGTGTAAATATTGAGGCTGGAAAAGGACGTGAAGTCCTCCTGATCCATAATCCTGCATAATCACTTTCTTCCTGGCTAAAAGCTTCCTTTGAATTAACATGGATATTTAAGGCCTGGCAAATCCAGTCTTTGAAGGATCCAAAAACAGGCCAAAAGACATGTAGTCTTAAAGGCTCCTTTGGCCATTCTGTCACATAATACTGGACCATTTTTAATTTACTTTTTCCTTTTCTGGGGTCCCTATCATTCCAATTTCGAATCGTTATTCCTAATGGACTTTCTGGTGGTATGACTGGTAATTTGCTCCCTTTCTTCCGGTCTCTGGTCTTCGATTTTGTCTGACCCATCTAGGAATTTCACTCTGGCAATTCCCACAGCCCTTGGTTACCTTAGTAAGAGTGTCTTGCAGGGGGTCGAGGACCTATCACACACCCACAAATCCTATAGGAATCCCTTCGGTCCTTCACCGGCCAAGTCCCTCACGGGAGATTGGAACCGCGGTTAGAAGACCTCCACAATCGCTTCGGAACTAAGTTCCATCTCAGTCACACTCTTACACACACAGGCAACCGAACCCCACCCAACCGAACAGTATACGCTTTAAATGCTTACGACTCCGTCATCTTCGTTCGGATCTTCACACACACAATTATGGGCAAAATATAGTGCTGCAGCTGGCAAGGGAGCTGAAAAAAAGAATCAGAAACTTTGCTTACCTTTATTCAGGTTCAAGATGCCATTAGTTCCGACCTGACTCAAACAGCAGCCACCAAATGGTGGGGGTGCCTCTCCTAGATCAAACCAGAAATCAGGAACCAAAGCCCTCCCGGACGAGCGCCCGCTTGTAATAAATGACTGGGTCCCAAATAGGATTGCAATTGAAATTTACAATTTATTAATTGAATAGAGGTAAGCAAGCAGCGCTGGGTGCGCCAGGAGTCTCTGCTCCACCAAGACGCACACAATTTACATCAGGCGGCTGGTTTTTATGCTGCTAGGCTAATACATATTCATTACTACTTCTACAAAAGGCAGGGTTATTCTAATTAGTTCCCAGAATCCAAACCCTCCCACTGGTGCAGGCGTTATCAGTCTCCGGTGGTCCCTCTGGGGGCCGCTCGTACTGAAGGCTCGTAGTCTTCCTCCCAGGCTTTTCTCTTGTCCATCTCCTTTGTCCATCTTGGCTGGATGGCAGACACTTGCATAGTGTCCCATGCAACAGTTGTAATAGTTAGCAGTTATTCTGAAACCCCTTTGTTCTCTTATCCCCTATTGACCCGAATTGATGGACCATTCCTTTGCAAGATACAAGAACTATATATATTAAC
This sequence comes from Aythya ferina, assembly GCF_964211825.1. Lineage (NCBI taxonomy): Eukaryota > Metazoa > Chordata > Aves > Anseriformes > Anatidae > Aythya > Aythya ferina. The sequence goes on along the minus strand of NC_140306.1, from coordinate 23,078,744 downwards.
CACTCTGGTTTTCTCAGACTTTTCATCATATCATGCGGCCCTAGCATTGTTCCATATTGACACGAATCAGATGAACTCATTTCACACTGTTAAGCTGTCTTATCACTGCAAGCATATCTCAATACCACCTTCCTTCCCTCTACAGGATGTAACTGCGCAAAAACAACATTTTTATTCCCACAACCTTGATCCCCTTACCCTGAAATCCTTATTCCCCTTAAACCTAACAACTCTAAAACTCTAAACCTAACCACAACCCTAACCCTTATTATCAACCCCCTAACGCTAATGACACTGACCTTAATCCAAACCCCAAACTGCCCCTAACCCCAGACAACCAACAACGAAACACACACACACAAAGATGGAAACTACAAAAAAGGCAAAACCCACGATACAGGCCCCAAATCACAAATACACAACCAAAATGCTACAGAAAAGCCCCAGATGCAGGCCCCAAATGCTACTGCTAGGCCTCAAAAGCTCAAGATGCATCCCAAAGCAAAAATGCAGGCCCCAAACGTTACAGAAAAGCCCCCAAACCCAGGCTGCACAAGTCTACAAGCAGGCCCCAAACTGCCAACAGAAGCAGGCACCAACCACACCCAGATGCAGACCCCAACTGCCCACAAGCAGCTCCTACCCCACCACCCCCTCCCAAGAACTGGACTCCACCCAGACACTGGCCCAAGACCCGGACCCGACCCCCGCCAACCCCCCTACCCTCCCCCCGACACAGGTGTACAAGCAGCTCACAACCCGCCCCTTCAGAGACCGGCCCCACTCCCCCCACCCCCCCCAAGACACGGGATGCGGAGGTGTACAACCAACTCCCAACTCCCTCCCCCTCAAAGGGAGGCCCCAAAGACCCCCAAATGGAGGCTCCTAGAGTGAACAAACAGCTCCCAACTTCCCCAGGCACAGGCCCCCCCCCCCCCCCCCCCCCAAACACAGGCCACAAAGGTGTATAAACAGCCCAGACCCCCCTCCAAGACCATGGCCCCTATAGTGTACAAGCAGCTCCCAACCACCCACAGATGCAGGCCCCAACCCTTCTCAAAAGGGAGGCACCTAGAATGCATGAGCAACTCCCAACCAGCCTAAACATAGGTCCAAAAGTGCACAAGCAGCTCCCAACCCCCCTCAAATACAGACCCCAAACCAGTTCCCAACACCCCTGAGACACAGGCCCCAACCGCCCCCCCAGACACAGCGACCCAAATTCTACAAGCAGCTCCCAACCCCTGCCAGGCAGGCCCCCTACCCTATACAAGCAGCTCCCAACCCTCCCCCCCCCCCCCCGAGGGAGGCCCCCAAGGCCCCCACAAACACAGGCCCCTACAGTGTACAGGCAGCTCCCAGCCACCCCCAGATGCTGGCCCCAAAGTTGTACAAACAGCTCCCAGCCACCCTGCAGAAACAGATTCCTACATTGTACAAGCAGTTCCCAGCCCGCTAGACACAGGCCCTGACCCCCCACACATGCAGGCCCCAAAGGTGTACAAGCAGCTCCCACCCCTCCCCCAGACGCAGGTCCCAAGCCCCCCCCCCAAACACAGGCCCCTGCAACCAGCACCCAACCCCCTACCCCCGATGCCAGGCCCAAAGGTGTAGAAGCAGCTCCAAACCTCCTCCCTCAACCCAGGCTCCAACAGTGTACAAGCACCTCCCAACCAACCCTCCCCTTCCCCCCCCCCCCCCCCGCCCCCCGACACAGGCTCCAAAGGAATACAAAGAGCTCCCACCCCTCCCCCAGATGCTGGTCTCAACCCCACCCCGCCCCCAGAAGCAGGCCCCAAAGGTGTAGAGTCAGCTCCCAACCCCCTCAATGCCGGCCCCAAGGGTCTACAAGCAGCTCCCCCCTTGCCCCCAGATACCGGCCCCCAGACACAGACCCCAAAAGCCTAATCACAGGCCCTGAACTCTAGAGGCAGGCTCCAAAACCCAGGACAAAGCCCCACTGGTTCGAGACAGGGCCCAAATCCCAGACACAGGCCCCAAACGCTAAACATATGCCAAAAAAAGTATTAGTGCTGGTGCCAAATGTTACAGACAGGCCCCAGAGCCCGAGATGCTAAAGGCTGAGATGTAACTTGGCTTTCTGAATTACTGGAAAGCAGCTTTCATTCTCAGATAATTGTGTGCAGGCTAGATAGGATGGGGCTTCAGGCACCTCTTCACCTGAGGAAACACACTGCCATCAGGCACCGCTGTGCCAGACAAGCTTGTTCTGCTAGAACACCCTACTCAGATGCACTGTGGCATTCAAGTGAACTGCTTTCATGCAAATATAAGGACTGATGTTACAACCCACCTTGCCTGTGGCACCTGATGAACAGAAGAGTAAGCCACCGCAGCGCTTCAAAACCATCCCTGCACATGCCGCTCCTTGTCGCTCTCTGGCCTTATCTCATATCCTTATCCACTTCTGTGGAGAGCCTGCCACGGCACCTGCAAAGCAAGACGGACACCTTTCATAGTCACCTTGTGCTACTTGGTCGTTCTGCTCCAACCCAGCTCATGACCAGCCCCTCTTCTTACACAGCTCTTCAGAGTGCAGTTTGCTCCTTTGAGCCTGTGCGAGACACCTGTGAAAGAAAAAGAAATGCATAGGCCGATGCAGCATCCAAAGACACAGCACAACTAGGTAAGTTACTCTCATCTGCTCCCTTACCTCTGCCGCTTACCAGCCCCCGAGGCAGATGCTTCAATCTACCCTCTTCAAACAGCTACAACACCTCTAAAAGACAAAGAGGGGATGCTTAGAGGAACAGTGAGACCTACAACACAACAACTGCTACATCTGTTCCTCACTCACCTTGCCAGAGGCAGCTCTGCGTGTGACATCCCAGGTTGTACACTGCGTTACCTAACCCTTACTGTAACCCTTACCCTAAACCTTCTCACCCTTACCATTACCCAAATCCTTACCTTTACTTTTTCCTTACCCTTACTCTTTCCTTTAACCATAACCTTACCCTTACCCTATACCTTACTCCAACCCTTCCCCTTACCTTCCCCTTCCCCTTACACTTAACCTAACCCTTACCCTTCTGCTTCCCCTAAAACATATCCTAACACATTCCCTTACCCTTAAACTTAACCCTAACCCTTTCTATTACCCTTACACTTACTCTTGCCCTAATCCTTGCTTGCACCCTTACACTTATCCTAACCCTTACCCTTACCCATACTCAAACCCTTACTCTAACCCTTACCCTGACCCGTACCCTTACCCTTACCCTTAACCTAACCCTAAACCTTAAACCTTACTTTAAAGCTTACCCTTTCTGCTACACTTACCCTTAGCCTAAATCTAAACCTTACACTTACCCTTAGCCTAACCCTCACCCTTACCATTACCCATACCCTTATTCTTACCCTTACCGTAACCCTTACCTTTACACTTATGGTTACCATTAACCTTACCCTTACCCTAACATTTATCCTTAACCTAACCCTTACCCTAAACCTTACCCTTACTCTTAACCTTAACCTTACCCTTAACATTCACCTAATACTTACGCATATGTTTTCCTGACTTTAACCCTAAAACTAACCCTAACCATTACCCTAACATTTAACCTTACCCTAACCCTAACCCTTACTCTAAACCTTACCCTGACCTGTACCCTTACACTTACCCTTACCCTTATCCTCACCCTAATTCTTACCCATACCATAACCCATAACCTAACACATATTTGTACCCTTAACCTTACCGTTACCCTTAACCTTACCCTTACTCTTACTCTATCCGTTACCCTTACGCTTACCCTTAACATAAACCTTACCCTTGACCTTACCCTTACCATAAGCCATACAACAACACTTACATGTACACTTACGCTTGCACTTACCCTAGCAATTACTCGTACAATTACCCTTAACCTTACTATTAAGCTAACCCTAAACCTTACCCTTATCCTAACACTTACCCTTATCCTAAACCTTACCCTTTCTGCTACACTTACCCTTTGCCTAATTCTAAACCTTACCCGAACCCTCACCCTTACCTAAATCTAACTAAAATCTAACCATTACCCTAACCCCTCACCCTTACAATATACATATTTTTACCCTTTACCTAAACCTTTACCCCAACCCTTACCTTGACCCTTACATTAACCCTAATCCTTACACTAAACCTTACACTTACTCTTAACCTTAACCTTAGCTGTAACCTAATACTTACTCTTACGTTTCCCTCACCCTAACCCTAAAATTAACCCTAACCATTACCCTAACACTTACCCTTACCCTAACCCTTACTCTAACCCTTACAATGACCCGTACTTTTACACATACCCTTACACTTACCCTTACTCTTAAACTTACACTAACCCTTACCCTTAACTAAATCTAACCCTTACACTAAACATCATCCTTACCCTTACCATTATCCCTTCTCTTACCCTTATCCTAAACATTTCCCAAACCCTTACCCTTACATTAAACCTAACCCTTACCATAACTCTTAACCTTATCCTTAAACTTAACCTAATACTTACCCTTCCGTTTCCCTCACCCTTAATCTAAAATTAGCCTAACCATTACCCTAACACTTACCCTTACTCTAACCCTTACCCTGAACTTAAGTGTAAGTGTTAGGATAACGTTAACCTTAAGGGTGACCCTTAAGCTGATCCTTAATGTTTATGGTTAGGTTAAGGGTAATTGTACGAGTAATTACTAGGATAAGTGTAAGCGTAATTGTACATGTAAGTGTTGATGCATGGCTTATGGTAAGGGTAAGGTAAAGGGTAAGGTTTATGTTAAGGGAAAGTGTAAGAGTAACGGATAGAATAAGGGTAAGTGTAACGGTTAAGTGTTAGGGTAATGGTTAGGGTTAATTTTAGGATTAGGGTGAGAAAAATGTAAGGTTAAGTACTAGCTTAAGGTTAAGGGTAAGGTTAAGGTTAAGAGTAAGTGTAAGGTTTAGGTTAAGGGTTATGGTTAATGTAAGGTTCAGGGAAAGGTTTGGGGTAAGGTTTAGGGTTAGGTTCAGCTTAAGGGTAAGGGTTGGGGTAAGGTTAAGGGTATGGATAAGGATAAGTGTAAGGGATAGGGTAAGGGTAAGGGTTAGCGTAAGGGTAAGATTAATGGTAAGGTTTATGTTAAGGGTAAGCGTAAGGGTAACGGATAGAGTAAGGGTAAGGGTAACGGTAAGGTTAAGGGTAAAAATATGTGTTAGGGTATGGGTTATGGTATGGGTAAGAGTTAGGGTAATGTAAGGGTAAGGGTGAGTGTAAGGGTATGGGTCAGGGTAAGGGTTAGAGTAAGGGTTAGGGTTAGGGTAAGGGTAAGTGTTAGAATAATCGTTAGGGTTAATTTTAGGGTTAGGGTGAGGGAAACGTAAGGGTAAGTATTGGGTTAAGGTAAGGGTAAGTGTAAGGTTTAGATTTAGGCTAATGGTAAATGTAGCAGAAAGGGTAAGGTTTACGATAAGGGTAAGTGTTAGGGTAAGGGTAAGGTTTAGGGTAACATAAAGGGTAAGGATTACGGTAAGGGTAAGGGTACGGGTAGAATTTGTTAGAATATGGCTTATGGTAAGGGTAAGGTTTAGGGTAAGAGTAAGGGTAAGTGTATGTGTAAGGGTACGGGTCATTGTAAGGGTTAGAGTAAGGGTTAGGGTAAGGGTAGGTGTTAGGGTAATAGTTAGGGTTAATTTTAGGGTTAGGTTGAGGGAAACGGAAGGGTAAGTATTAGGTTAAGGTTAAGGGTAAGGTTAAGGTTAAGAGTAAGTGTAAGTTTTAGGGTAAGGGTAAGGGTTAATGTAAGGGTCAGGGTAAGGGTTAAGGTAAGGTTTAGGGTTAGAGTTAGGTTAAGGTTAAGTTTTAGGGTAAGGGTAAGTTATATGTATAAGGATAAGTGTAAGGGTAAGTGTTAGGGTAAGTGTAAGGATAAGGATAAGTGTACAAGTCAGGGTAAGGTTTAGAGTTAGGATTAGGGTTTGGGTTAGGGTAAGGGTAAGTGTTAGGGTAATGGTTAGGGTTAATTTTAGGTGTATGGTGACGGATAAGAAAGGGTAAGTAGCAGGTTAAGGTTAAGCGTAAGGTTAAGGTTAAGAGTAAGTGTAAGTTTTAGGGTACGGTTTAGGGTTAATGTAAGGGTCAGGGTAAGTGTTTGAGTAAGATTTAGGGTTAGGGTAAGAGTAAGTATATGGGTAATGGTAAGGGTAAGTGTTAGGGTTAGGGTAAGTGTAAGGTTTAGATTTAGGCTAAGGGTAAGTGTAGCAGAAAGGGTAAGGTTTACGGTAAGTGTAAGTGTAAGGATAAGGTTAAGGTTTAGGCTTACGTTAAGGGTAAGGGTAATGCTTTGGTAAGGGTAAGAGTAAGGGTAAAGGTAAGGGTTACGGTAAGGGTAAGGGTACTGGTAGAAGTATGTGTTAGAGTACGGCTTATGGTAAGGGTACAAGAAGCTCCCCCCCCAGAGACAGGACCCAAAGGTGTACAACCAGTTCCCAACACCCCTGAGACACAGGCCCCAACCCCCCCCCCAGACACAGCGACCCAAATTCTACAAGCAGCTCCCAACCCCTGCCAGGCAGGCCCCCTACCCTATACAAGCAGCTCCCAACCCTCCCCCCCCCCCCCCCCGAGGGAGGCCCCCAAGGCCCCCACAAACACAGGCCCCTACAGTGTACAGGCAGCTCCCAGCCACCCCCAGATGCTGGCCCCAAAGTTGTACAAACAGCTCCCAGCCACCCTGCAGAAACAGATTCCTACATTGTACAAGCAGTTCCCAGCCCGCTAGACACAGGCCCTGACCCCCCACACATGCAGGCCCCAAAGGTGTACAAGCAGCTCCCACCCCTCCCCCAGACGCAGGTCCCAAGCCCCCCCCCCCCAAACACAGGCCCCTGCAACCAGCACCCAACCCCCTACCCCCGATGCCAGGCCCAAAGGTGTAGAAGCAGCTCCAAACCTCCTCCCTCAACCCAGGCTCCAACAGTGTACAAGCACCTCCCAACCAACCCTCCCCTTCCCCCCCCCCCCCCCCGCCCCCCGACACAGGCTCCAAAGGAATACAAAGAGCTCCCACCCCTCCCCCAGATGCTGGTCTCAACCCCACCCCGCCCCCAGAAGCAGGCCCCAAAGGTGTAGAGTCAGCTCCCAACCCCCTCAATGCCGGCCCCAAGGGTCTACAAGCAGCTCCCCCCTTGCCCCCAGATACCGGCCCCCAGACACAGACCCCAAAAGCCTAATCACAGGCCCTGAACTCTAGAGGCAGGCTCCAAAACCCAGGACAAAGCCCCACTGGTTCGAGACAGGGCCCAAATCCCAGACACAGGCCCCAAACGCTAAACATATGCCAAAAAAAGTATTAGTGCTGGTGCCAAATGTTACAGACAGGCCCCAGAGCCCGAGATGCTAAAGGCTGAGATGTAACTTGGCTTTCTGAATTACTGGAAAGCAGCTTTCATTCTCAGATAATTGTGTGCAGGCTAGATAGGATGGGGCTTCAGGCACCTCTTCACCTGAGGAAACACACTGCCATCAGGCACCGCTGTGCCAGACAAGCTTGTTCTGCTAGAACACCCTACTCAGATGCACTGTGGCATTCAAGTGAACTGCTTTCATGCAAATATAAGGACTGATGTTACAACCCACCTTGCCTGTGGCACCTGATGAACAGAAGAGTAAGCCACCGCAGCACTTCAAAACCATCCCTGCACATGCCGCTCCTTGTCGCTCTCTGGCCTTATCTCATATCCTTATCCACTTCTGTGGAGAGCCTGCCACGGCACCTGCAAAGCAAGACGGACACCTTTCATAGTCACCTTGTGCTACTTGGTCGTTCTGCTCCAACCCAGCTCATGACCAGCCCCTCTTCTTACACAGCTCTTCAGAGTGCAGTTTGCTCCTTTGAGCCTGTGCGAGACACCTGTGAAAGAAAAAGAAATGCATAGGCCGATTGTCCTGGTTTCAGTTAGCACAGAATTAATTTTCTTCCTAGTAGCTGGTGGAATGCTGTGTTTTGGCTTAGAATGAGAAGAGTGCTGATAACACCCCGATGCTTTAATTGTTGCAGAGCAGTGCTTATACTAAGCCAAGGACATCTCAGCCTTTGCTCTGTCCTGCCAACGGGCAGGCTGGGGGGTGCAGTAAGAGCTGGGAGGGGACAGACCCAGGACAGGTGACCCAAACTAGCCAAAGGGGTATTCCATACCATCTGACGTCATGCTAAACAATATATAGGGGTGGCTAGCCGGGGGGAGGGGGCCGGACTGCTCGGGGTTAGGCTGGGCATCGGTCAGCGGGTGGTGAGCAATTGCATTGTGCATCACTTGTTTGTACATACTATTATTACTTTCGTATTATCACCATTGTATCATCATTATTATTATTGTTATTATTATTTTGTTATTTTTTTTTTCCCTGTCTTATTAAACTGTCTTTATCTCAACTCACGGGCTTCACTTTCCATTTCTCTCCCCCGTCCCAGAGAGGGAGGGGGGAGGGTGAGCGAACGGCTGCGTGGTGTTTAGCTGCCGGTCGGGTTAAACCACGACAGTCTTTTTGGCGCCCAACGTGGGGCTCGAACCCACGACCCTGAGATTAAGAGTCTCATGCTCTACCGACTGAGCGTCGAAAGCCCGCGGCGCAATGAAGGTGAGGGCCGGCGCGCGCCGGCTGAGGTGGGATCCCGGGGCGCTCGCGTCAGCGCCGGGCCCCGGGCGCACCACCGGCCCGTCTCGCCCGCGCCGTCGGGGAGGTGGAGCGTGAGCGCGCGTGCTAGGACCCGAAAGATGGTGAACTATGCCTGGGCAGGGTTCCAAAAAGACTGTCGTGGTTTAACCCGACCGGCAGCTAAACACCACGCAGCCGTTCGCTCACCCTCCCCCCTCCCTCTCTGGGACGGGGGAGAGAAATGGAAAGTGAAGCCCGTGAGTTGAGATAAAGACAGTTTAATAAGACAGGGAAAAAAAAAATAACAAAATAATAATAACAATAATAATAATGATGATACAATGGTGATAATACGAAAGTAATAATAGTATGTACAAACAAGTGATGCACAATGCAATTGCTCACCACCCGCTGACCGATGCCCAGCCTAACCCCGAGCAGTCCGGCCCCCTCCCCCCGGCTAGCCACCCCTATATATTGTTTAGCATGACGTCAGATGGTATGGAATACCCCTTTGGCTAGTTTGGGTCACCTGTCCTGGGTCTGTCCCCTCCCAGCTCTTACTGCACCCCCCAGCCTGCCCGTTGGCAGGACAGAGCAAAGGCTGAGATGTCCTTGGCTTAGTATAAGCACTGCTCTGCAACAATTAAAGCATCGGGGTGTTATCAGCACTCTTCTCATTCTAAGCCAAAACACAGCATTCCACCAGCTACTAGGAAGAAAATTAATTCTGTGCTAACTGAAACCAGGACACCGATGCAGCATCCAAAGACACAGCACAACTAGGTAAGTTACTCTCATCTGCTCCCTTACCTCTGACGCTTACCAGCCCCCGAGGCAGATGCTTCAATCTACCCTCTTCAAACAGCTACAACACCTCTAAAAGACAAAGAGGGGATGCTTAGAGGAACAGTGAGACCTACAACACAACAACTGCTACATCTGTTCCTCACTCACCTTGCCAGAGGCAGCTCTGCGTGTGACATCCCAGGTTGTACACTGCGTTACCTAACCCTTACTGTAACCCTTACCCTAAACCTTCTCACCCTTACCATTACCCAAATCCTTACCTTTACTTTTTCCTTACCCTTACTCTTTCCTTTAACCATAACCTTACCCTTACCCTATACCTTACTCCAACCCTTCCCCTTACCTTCCCCTTCCCCTTACACTTAACCTAACCCTTACCCTTCTGCTTCCCCTAAAACATATCCTAACACATTCCCTTACCCTTAAACTTAACCCTAACCCTTTCTATTACCCTTACACTTACTCTTGCCCTAATCCTTGCTTGCACCCTTACACTTATCCTAACCCTTACCCTTACCCATACTCAAACCCTTACTCTAACCCTTACCCTGACCCGTACCCTTACCCTTACCCTTAACCTAACCCTAAACCTTAAACCTTACTTTAAAGCTTACCCTTTCTGCTACACTTACCCTTAGCCTAAATCTAAACCTTACACTTACCCTTAGCCTAACCCTCACCCTTACCATTACCCATACCCTTATTCTTACCCTTACCGTAACCCTTACCTTTACACTTATGGTTACCATTAACCTTACCCTTACCCTAACATTTATCCTTAACCTAACCCTTACCCTAAACCTTACCCTTACTCTTAACCTTAACCTTACCCTTAACATTCACCTAATACTTACGCATACGTTTTCCTGACTTTAACCCTAAAACTAACCCTAACCATTACCCTAACATTTAACCTTACCCTAACCCTAACCCTTACTCTAAACCTTACCCTGACCTGTACCCTTACACTTACCCTTACCCTTATCCTCACCCTAATTCTTACCCATACCATAACCCATAACCTAACACATATTTGTACCCTTAACCTTACCGTTACCCTTAACCTTACCCTTACTCTTACTCTATCCGTTACCCTTACGCTTACCCTTAACATAAACCTTACCCTTGACCTTACCCTTACCATAAGCCATACAACAACACTTACATGTACACTTACGCTTGCACTTACCCTAGCAATTACTCGTACAATTACCCTTAACCTTACTATTAAGCTAACCCTAAACCTTACCCTTATCCTAACACTTACCCTTATCCTAAACCTTACCCTTTCTGCTACACTTACCCTTTGCCTAATTCTAAACCTTACCCGAACCCTCACCCTTACCTAAATCTAACTAAAATCTAACCATTACCCTAACCCCTCACCCTTACAATATACATATTTTTACCCTTTACCTAAACCTTTACCCCAACCCTTACCTTGACCCTTACATTAACCCTAATCCTTACACTAAACCTTACACTTACTCTTAACCTTAACCTTAGCTGTAACCTAATACTTACTCTTACGTTTCCCTCACCCTAACCCTAAAATTAACCCTAACCATTACCCTAACACTTACCCTTACCCTAACCCTTACTCTAACCCTTACAATGACCCGTACTTTTACACATACCCTTACACTTACCCTTACTCTTAAACTTACACTAACCCTTACCCTTAACTAAATCTAACCCTTACACTAAACATCATCCTTACCCTTACCATTATCCCTTCTCTTACCCTTATCCTAAACGTTTCCCAAACCCTTACCCTTACATTAAACCTAACCCTTACCATAACTCTTAACCTTATCCTTAAACTTAACCTAATACTTACCCTTCCGTTTCCCTCACCCTTAATCTAAAATTAGCCTAACCATTACCCTAACACTTACCCTTACTCTAACCCTTACCCTGAACTTAAGTGTAAGTGTTAGGATAACGTTAACCTTAAGGGTGACCCTTAAGCTGATCCTTAATGTTTATGGTTAGGTTAAGGGTAATTGTACGAGTAATTACTAGGATAAGTGTAAGCGTAATTGTACATGTAAGTGTTGATGTATGGCTTATGGTAAGGGTAAGGTAAAGGGTAAGGTTTATGTTAAGGGAAAGTGTAAGAGTAACGGATAGAATAAGGGTAAGTGTAACGGTTAAGTGTTAGGGTAATGGTTAGGGTTAATTTTAGGATTAGGGTGAGAAAAATGTAAGGTTAAGTACTAGCTTAAGGTTAAGGGTAAGGTTAAGGTTAAGAGTAAGTGTAAGGTTTAGGTTAAGGGTTATGGTTAATGTAAGGTTCAGGGAAAGGTTTGGGGTAAGGTTTAGGGTTAGGTTCAGCTTAAGGGTAAGGGTTGGGGTAAGGTTAAGGGTATGGATAAGGATAAGTGTAAGGGATAGGGTAAGGGTAAGGGTTAGCGTAAGGGTAAGATTAATGGTAAGGTTTATGTTAAGGGTAAGCGTAAGGGTAACGGATAGAGTAAGGGTAAGGGTAACGGTAAGGTTAAGGGTAAAAATATGTGTTAGGGTATGGGTTATGGTATGGGTAAGAGTTAGGGTAATGTAAGGGTAAGGGTGAGTGTAAGGGTATGGGTCAGGGTAAGGGTTAGAGTAAGGGTTAGGGTTAGGGTAAGGGTAAGTGTTAGAATAATCGTTAGGGTTAATTTTAGGGTTAGGGTGAGGGAAACGTAAGGGTAAGTATTAGGTTAAGGTTAAGGGTAAGGTTAAGGTTAAGAGTAAGTGTAAGGTTTAGGTTAAGGGTTATGGTTAATGTAAGGTTCAGGGAAAGGTTTGGGGTAAGGTTTAGGGTTAGGTTCAGCTTAAGGGTAAGGGTTGGGGTAAGGTTAAGGGTATGGATAAGGATAAGTGTAAGGGATAGGGTAAGGGTAAGGGTTAGCGTAAGGGTAAGATTAATGGTAAGGTTTATGTTAAGGGTAAGCGTAAGGGTAACGGATAGAGTAAGGGTAAGGGTAACGGTAAGGTTAAGGGTAAAAATATGTGTTAGGGTATGGGTTATGGTATGGGTAAGAGTTAGGGTAATGTAAGGGTAAGGGTGAGTGTAAGGGTATGGGTCAGGGTAAGGGTTAGAGTAAGGGTTAGGGTTAGGGTAAGGGTAAGTGTTAGAATAATCGTTAGGGTTAATTTTAGGGTTAGGGTGAGGGAAACGTAAGGGTAAGTATTGGGTTAAGGTAAGGGTAAGTGTAAGGTTTAGATTTAGGCTAATGGTAAATGTAGCAGAAAGGGTAAGGTTTACGATAAGGGTAAGTGTTAGGGTAAGGGTAAGGTTTAGGGTAACATAAAGGGTAAGGATTACGGTAAGGGTAAGGGTACGGGTAGAATTTGTTAGAATATGGCTTATGGTAAGGGTAAGGTTTAGGGTAAGAGTAAGGGTAAGTGTATGTGTAAGGGTACGGGTCATTGTAAGGGTTAGAGTAAGGGTTAGGGTAAGGGTAGGTGTTAGGGTAATAGTTAGGGTTAATTTTAGGGTTAGGTTGAGGGAAACGGAAGGGTAAGTATTAGGTTAAGGTTAAGGGTAAGGTTAAGGTTAAGAGTAAGTGTAAGTTTTAGGGTAAGGGTAAGGGTTAATGTAAGGGTCAGGGTAAGGGTTAAGGTAAGGTTTAGGGTTAGAGTTAGGTTAAGGTTAAGTTTTAGGGTAAGGGTAAGTTATATGTATAAGGATAAGTGTAAGGGTAAGTGTTAGGGTAAGTGTAAGGATAAGGATAAGTGTACAAGTCAGGGTAAGGTTTAGAGTTAGGATTAGGGTTTGGGTTAGGGTAAGGGTAAGTGTTAGGGTAATGGTTAGGGTTAATTTTAGGTGTATGGTGACGGATAAGAAAGGGTAAGTAGCAGGTTAAGGTTAAGCGTAAGGTTAAGGTTAAGAGTAAGTGTAAGTTTTAGGGTACGGTTTAGGGTTAATGTAAGGGTCAGGGTAAGTGTTTGAGTAAGATTTAGGGTTAGGGTAAGAGTAAGTATATGGGTAATGGTAAGGGTAAGTGTTAGGGTTAGGGTAAGTGTAAGGTTTAGATTTAGGCTAAGGGTAAGTGTAGCAGAAAGGGTAAGGTTTACGGTAAGTGTAAGTGTAAGGATAAGGTTAAGGTTTAGGCTTACGTTAAGGGTAAGGGTAATGCTTTGGTAAGGGTAAGAGTAAGGGTAAAGGTAAGGGTTACGGTAAGGGTAAGGGTACTGGTAGAAGTATGTGTTAGAGTACGGCTTATGGTAAGGGTACAAGAAGCTCCCCCCCCAGAGACAGGACCCAAAGGTGTACAACCAGTTCCCAACACCCCTGAGACACAGGCCCCAACCCCCCCCCCAGACACAGCGACCCAAATTCTACAAGCAGCTCCCAACCCCTGCCAGGCAGGCCCCCTACCCTATACAAGCAGCTCCCAACCCTCCCCCCCCCCCCCCCGAGGGAGGCCCCCAAGGCCCCCACAAACACAGGCCCCTACAGTGTACAGGCAGCTCCCAGCCACCCCCAGATGCTGGCCCCAAAGTTGTACAAACAGCTCCCAGCCACCCTGCAGAAACAGATTCCTACATTGTACAAGCAGTTCCCAGCCCGCTAGACACAGGCCCTGACCCCCCACACATGCAGGCCCCAAAGGTGTACAAGCAGCTCCCACCCCTCCCCCAGACGCAGGTCCCAAGCCCCCCCCCCAAACACAGGCCCCTGCAACCAGCACCCAACCCCCTACCCCCGATGCCAGGCCCAAAGGTGTAAAAGCAGCTCCAAACCTCCTCCCTCAACCCAGGCTCCAACAGTGTACAAGCACCTCCCAACCAACCCTCCCCTTCCCCCCCCCACCCCCCCGCCCCCCGACACAGGCTCCAAAGGAATACAAAGAGCTCCCACCCCTCCCCCAGATGCTGGTCTCAACCCCACCCCGCCCCCAGAAGCAGGCCCCAAAGGTGTAGAGTCAGCTCCCAACCCCCTCAATGCCGGCCCCAAGGGTCTACAAGCAGCTCCCCCCTTGCCCCCAGATACCGGCCCCCAGACACAGACCCCAAAAGCCTAATCACAGGCCCTGAACTCTAGAGGCAGGCTCCAAAACCCAGGACAAAGCCCCACTGGTTCGAGACAGGGCCCAAATCCCAGACACAGGCCCCAGACGCTAAACATATGCCAAAAAAAGTATTAGTGCTGGTGCCAAATGTTACAGACAGGCCCCAGAGCCCGAGATGCTAAAGGCTGAGATGTAACTTGGCTTTCTGAATTACTGGAAAGCAGCTTTCATTCTCAGATAATTGTGTGCAGGCTAGATAGGATGGGGCTTCAGGCACCTCTTCACCTGAGGAAACACACTGCCATCAGGCACCGCTGTGCCAGACAAGCTTGTTCTGCTAGAACACCCTACTCAGATGCACTGTGGCATTCAAGTGAACTGCTTTCATGCAAATATAACGACTGATGTTACAACCCACCTTGCCTGTGGCACCTGATGAACAGAAGAGTAAGCCACCGCAGCGCTTCAAAACCATCCCTGCACATGCCGCTCCTTGTCGCTCTCTGGCCTTATCTCATATCCTTATCCACTTCTGTGGAGAGCCTGCCACGGCACCTGCAAAGCAAGACGGACACCTTTCATAGTCACCTTGTGCTACTTGGTCGTTCTGCTCCAACCCAGCTCATGACCAGCCCCTCTTCTTACACAGCTCTTCAGAGTGCAGTTTGCTCCTTTGAGCCTGTGCGAGACACCTGTGAAAGAAAAAGAAACGCATAGGCCGATGCAGCATCCAAAGACACAGCACAACTAGGTAAGTTACTCTCATCTGCTCCCTTACCTCTGCCGCTTACCAGCCCCCGAGGCAGATGCTTCAATCTACCCTCTTCAAACAGCTACAACACCTCTAAAAGACAAAGAGGGGATGCTTAGAGGAACAGTGAGACCTACAACACAACAACTGCTACATCTGTTCCTCACTCACCTTGCCAGAGGCAGCTCTGCGTGTGACATCCCAGGTTGTACACTGCGTTACCTAACCCTTACTGTAACCCTTACCCTAAACCTTCTCACCCTTACCATTACCCAAATCCTTACCTTTACTTTTTCCTTACCCTTACTCTTTCCTTTAACCATAACCTTACCCTTACCCTATACCTTACTCCAACCCTTCCCCTTACCTTCCCCTTCCCCTTACACTTAACCTAACCCTTACCCTTCTGCTTCCCCTAAAACATATCCTAACACATTCCCTTACCCTTAAACTTAACCCTAACCCTTTCTATTACCCTTACACTTACTCTTGCCCTAATCCTTGCTTGCACCCTTACACTTATCCTAACCCTTACCCTTACCCATACTCAAACCCTTACTCTAACCCTTACCCTGACCCGTACCCTTACCCTTACCCTTAACCTAACCCTAAACCTTAAACCTTACTTTAAAGCTTACCCTTTCTGCTACACTTACCCTTAGCCTAAATCTAAACCTTACACTTACCCTTAGCCTAACCCTCACCCTTACCATTACCCATACCCTTATTCTTACCCTTACCGTAACCCTTACCTTTACACTTATGGTTACCATTAACCTTACCCTTACCCTAACATTTATCCTTAACCTAACCCTTACCCTAAACCTTACCCTTACTCTTAACCTTAACCTTACCCTTAACATTCACCTAATACTTACGCATACGTTTTCCTGACTTTAACCCTAAAACTAACCCTAACCATTACCCTAACATTTAACCTTACCCTAACCCTAACCCTTACTCTAAACCTTACCCTGACCTGTACCCTTACACTTACCCTTACCCTTATCCTCACCCTAATTCTTACCCATACCATAACCCATAACCTAACACATATTTGTACCCTTAACCTTACCGTTACCCTTAACCTTACCCTTACTCTTACTCTATCCGTTACCCTTACGCTTACCCTTAACATAAACCTTACCCTTGACCTTACCCTTACCATAAGCCATACAACAACACTTACATGTACACTTACGCTTGCACTTACCCTAGCAATTACTCGTACAATTACCCTTAACCTTACTATTAAGCTAACCCTAAACCTTACCCTTATCCTAACACTTACCCTTATCCTAAACCTTACCCTTTCTGCTACACTTACCCTTTGCCTAATTCTAAACCTTACCCGAACCCTCACCCTTACCTAAATCTAACTAAAATCTAACCATTACCCTAACCCCTCACCCTTACAATATACATATTTTTACCCTTTACCTAAACCTTTACCCCAACCCTTACCTTGACCCTTACATTAACCCTAATCCTTACACTAAACCTTACACTTACTCTTAACCTTAACCTTAGCTGTAACCTAATACTTACTCTTACGTTTCCCTCACCCTAACCCTAAAATTAACCCTAACCATTACCCTAACACTTACCCTTACCCTAACCCTTACTCTAACCCTTACAATGACCCGTACTTTTACACATACCCTTACACTTACCCTTACTCTTAAACTTACACTAACCCTTACCCTTAACTAAATCTAACCCTTACACTAAACATCATCCTTACCCTTACCATTATCCCTTCTCTTACCCTTATCCTAAACGTTTCCCAAACCCTTACCCTTACATTAAACCTAACCCTTACCATAACTCTTAACCTTATCCTTAAACTTAACCTAATACTTACCCTTCCGTTTCCCTCACCCTTAATCTAAAATTAGCCTAACCATTACCCTAACACTTACCCTTACTCTAACCCTTACCCTGAACTTAAGTGTAAGTGTTAGGATAACGTTAACCTTAAGGGTGACCCTTAAGCTGATCCTTAATGTTTATGGTTAGGTTAAGGGTAATTGTACGAGTAATTACTAGGATAAGTGTAAGCGTAATTGTACATGTAAGTGTTGATGTATGGCTTATGGTAAGGGTAAGGTAAAGGGTAAGGTTTATGTTAAGGGAAAGTGTAAGAGTAACGGATAGAATAAGGGTAAGTGTAACGGTTAAGTGTTAGGGTAATGGTTAGGGTTAATTTTAGGATTAGGGTGAGAAAAATGTAAGGTTAAGTACTAGCTTAAGGTTAAGGGTAAGGTTAAGGTTAAGAGTAAGTGTAAGGTTTAGGTTAAGGGTTATGGTTAATGTAAGGTTCAGGGAAAGGTTTGGGGTAAGGTTTAGGGTTAGGTTCAGCTTAAGGGTAAGGGTTGGGGTAAGGTTAAGGGTATGGATAAGGATAAGTGTAAGGGATAGGGTAAGGGTAAGGGTTAGCGTAAGGGTAAGATTAATGGTAAGGTTTATGTTAAGGGTAAGCGTAAGGGTAACGGATAGAGTAAGGGTAAGGGTAACGGTAAGGTTAAGGGTAAAAATATGTGTTAGGGTATGGGTTATGGTATGGGTAAGAGTTAGGGTAATGTAAGGGTAAGGGTGAGTGTAAGGGTATGGGTCAGGGTAAGGGTTAGAGTAAGGGTTAGGGTTAGGGTAAGGGTAAGTGTTAGAATAATCGTTAGGGTTAATTTTAGGGTTAGGGTGAGGGAAACGTAAGGGTAAGTATTGGGTTAAGGTAAGGGTAAGTGTAAGGTTTAGATTTAGGCTAATGGTAAATGTAGCAGAAAGGGTAAGGTTTACGATAAGGGTAAGTGTTAGGGTAAGGGTAAGGTTTAGGGTAACATAAAGGGTAAGGATTACGGTAAGGGTAAGGGTACGGGTAGAATTTGTTAGAATATGGCTTATGGTAAGGGTAAGGTTTAGGGTAAGAGTAAGGGTAAGTGTATGTGTAAGGGTACGGGTCATTGTAAGGGTTAGAGTAAGGGTTAGGGTAAGGGTAGGTGTTAGGGTAATAGTTAGGGTTAATTTTAGGGTTAGGTTGAGGGAAACGGAAGGGTAAGTATTAGGTTAAGGTTAAGGGTAAGGTTAAGGTTAAGAGTAAGTGTAAGTTTTAGGGTAAGGGTAAGGGTTAATGTAAGGGTCAGGGTAAGGGTTAAGGTAAGGTTTAGGGTTAGAGTTAGGTTAAGGTTAAGTTTTAGGGTAAGGGTAAGTTATATGTATAAGGATAAGTGTAAGGGTAAGTGTTAGGGTAAGTGTAAGGATAAGGATAAGTGTACAAGTCAGGGTAAGGTTTAGAGTTAGGATTAGGGTTTGGGTTAGGGTAAGGGTAAGTGTTAGGGTAATGGTTAGGGTTAATTTTAGGTGTATGGTGACGGATAAGAAAGGGTAAGTAGCAGGTTAAGGTTAAGCGTAAAGTTAAGGTTAAGAGTAAGTGTAAGTTTTAGGGTACGGTTTAGGGTTAATGTAAGGGTCAGGGTAAGTGTTTGAGTAAGATTTAGGGTTAGGGTAAGAGTAAGTATATGGGTAATGGTAAGGGTAAGTGTTAGGGTTAGGGTAAGTGTAAGGTTTAGATTTAGGCTAAGGGTAAGTGTAGCAGAAAGGGTAAGGTTTACGGTAAGTGTAAGTGTAAGGATAAGGTTAAGGTTTAGGCTTACGTTAAGGGTAAGGGTAATGCTTTGGTAAGGGTAAGAGTAAGGGTAAAGGTAAGGGTTATGGTAAGGGTAAGGGTACTGGTAGAAGTATGTGTTAGAGTACGGCTTATGGTAAGGGTACAAGAAGCTCCCCCCCCAGAGACAGGACCCAAAGGTGTACAACCAGTTCCCAACACCCCTGAGACACAGGCCCCAACCCCCCCCCCAGACACAGCGACCCAAATTCTACAAGCAGCTCCCAACCCCTGCCAGGCAGGCCCCCTACCCTATACAAGCAGCTCCCAACCCTCCCCCCCCCCCCCCGAGGGAGGCCCCCAAGGCCCCCACAAACACAGGCCCCTACAGTGTACAGGCAGCTCCCAGCCACCCCCAGATGCTGGCCCCAAAGTTGTACAAACAGCTCCCAGCCACCCTGCAGAAACAGATTCCTACATTGTACAAGCAGTTCCCAGCCCGCTAGACACAGGCCCTGACCCCCCACACATGCAGGCCCCAAAGGTGTACAAGCAGCTCCCACCCCTCCCCCAGACGCAGGTCCCAAGCCCCCCCCCCAAACACAGGCCCCTGCAACCAGCACCCAACCCCCTACCCCCGATGCCAGGCCCAAAGGTGTAAAAGCAGCTCCAAACCTCCTCCCTCAACCCAGGCTCCAACAGTGTACAAGCACCTCCCAACCAACCCTCCCCTTCCCCCCCCCCCCCCCCCCCCCGCCCCCCGACACAGGCTCCAAAGGAATACAAAGAGCTCCCACCCCTCCCCCAGATGCAGGTCTCAAACCCCCCCCCGCCCCCAGAAGCAGGCACCAAAGGTGTAGAGTCAGCTCCCAACCCCCTCAATGCCGGCCCCAAGGGTCTACAAGCAGCTCCCCCCTTGCCCCCAGATACCGGCCCCCAGACACAGACCCCAAAAGCCTAATCACAGGCCCTGAACTCTAGAAACAGGCTCCAAAACCCAGGACAAAGCCCCACTGGTTCGAGACAGGGCCCAAATCCCAGACACAGGCCCCAAACGCTAAACATATGCCAAAAAAAGTATTAGTGCTGGTGCCAAATGTTACAGACAGGCCCAAAAGCCCGAGATGCTAAAGGCTGAGACGTAACTTGACTTTCTGAATTACTGGAAAGCAGCTTTCATTCTCAGATAATTGTGTGCAGGCTGATTAAGGAGGTATTGGGGAGGCAAGGACAATCCCCAGACAAGGACTGTATATCTCGAAACAAGACACTGGAACTCATGATAAGGAAGCGGCAGGCGGACTGAGAAACGAATGTAAGGACTATAACTCTCGAAACTGGACATTGGAATTCATTATAAAGATACAACAAACGGGAGAATTGGCAACAACCAGCTCTTGCAATTAAGAAACATGCCAATTCAGCAGATTCCTGACCAAAGGTGAAAAGTACACTGTGAGGAAGACTCGGGGTCTTCCTCCCAAAGACCCCTGCCCACGTCCCAAAGACCCCTGCCCACAATTCTTGGAAGGCTCTGCGCAGGCGCAAGGTGCCAAAAGGCTAATTAGCATGAGAAGCGAGGGAAGGCGGGGATAGGTAATGCGTATGTATAGGTGCTTGTAGAATATTGATAGATTGATTGTATAAATTCAAGACTGCTTTCTGCTTTGGGTATGCACGATAGGTGGAGAGATCCCCCGTGCATCCAGCGCTGCAATAAAGAATATACCACTTAAAGGAATTTCGGCTTCGATCTTTGAATCAATTTGGCGACCCAGATGGGACAACCTCTCTGCCGGACTGCAGGACCTGCTGGGAACAGGACTCCCTAGGGTACCCCCGGGATTTCCCGGAGGGACTCCTCGACTCACCGGATCACTGCGGAGGCAGACAAGGACCCCATCATTGTAAGTGAGTATATTCTCTATTCTGGTTTGTTTTTCTGGTAGACCGGTCATCTGGAACTGTCTGTAAGTCAGAAGGTGATCTTCTGCGAGGCAGTGTTTGGTATATACTTTGTGGTTAGCACCATAAGTACATGTTTGGGGACCTTAAGGAAGGAGCTCGCTTTAAGGTCCGTCTGGAATTGTGTTGTCTATTTCGGTTTTCTGACTCATGGAGTATGGTATTTAACTCTGGTTATTGTTACTGCGATTTTGGCTATTTTCCTGGTGGTAATAGTAGGTTCGTGGCATTGTTATAAGAAAGATATCGTTACGGTGTTACACAGTTCGGTTTTCTGACTTATCGCATGTGGAATTTGACTCTGACTATTGTTACTGTGATTTTGGCAATATTGCTGGTAATAGTAGTTTTGTGGCATCGCTACTGAAAGATATTGCGTGCCCGTATTTTTGTGAGTGATACGTTTTGTGATACGCTTTTGTAAGTAACATGTGTATTCTGAAAGTGTAAACTGGAAACTGGGGGGGCAAACAAGCAGTGAAATTTTAAAGAAAAGTGTGTTAGGATGTGTTTTAAGTCACTGGAAGGATATTGGAGGATCTGCCGGTGGAAGTGTGAACAGGAAAACATTGATAAAATATCGTAATCAGTGGTGGCCGCTTTATAAGCTGGAATGTGGAGAAAAGTGGCCCCTAAATGGAACTTTAAACTATAATATTTTGCTACAGTTAATGTTGTTTTTTGAGAAGCAGAACAGGATGAAATGTTGTATACTGATGTTTCAGCATCTTGGTGGGAAAAGGTAGGGAATTAAGTTGGCCCCTGACTGAACCTTTGATGTTGGCATTAGAGAAGTACAGGCTGGAGAAAGATAAAGGAAGTGTTAAAAGGGTTGTTGAAAGTGTTAAAGGTGTTTGAAGTTGAATGAGCAGGGAAAGAGGATGTAGGAATGTTAATAGTTCTGCCTCTGCCCGAGGCAGAGATCTTAAAATCATGGGTGTTAGCCCTTTAGGGCAAAGGGACCATGATCGGTCCGAGAGAGTTGTCACAGAAACAGAAAAGAGGTCAACTCTTAAAACAACCTGAGTTCATGTGCGAGCTCAGATTGCTGATGGGACCGTTCAGGGAACTGTGGACAATTGCATTCCCCTGACCGACCCCCACTAAGACCCGAATCATCCTGAAAATCATGAACGGTTAAGTAAATACTAAAACCTGGATGAATTGGGAATTGAGAATATGCTTCCAACAAGGTCTAAAAGAAACCCCTATGGAATTTTTGGACCAACTCTGAAATGTAATGAAAATAAATAAATAAATAAATAAATAAATAAATAAATAAATAAATAAAACAAAACGGTTTGGACCTGGCTTTGGAGGACAAATTGACTAGCCTTTTCCTAGGGTAATCAACCCCTGATTTCAACAGGAATAACGGGGACCTGGGGAATCTACCCTAGCGGATCCTCCACTGGTTATAATGAAGCTAGGGGAGGAATGGAAGTGAAATTTCTTATTGCTATGGGGCAACGTATTCAGTTCTAAATCAAGCATTAATGCCTTCACAGAATTATTATGTTAGGGTAAAAGGTGTGTCGTGGTTTAACCCGGCCGGCAGCTAAACACCACGCAGCTGTTCGCTCCCCCTCCCCCTCCCTCTCTGGGACGGGGGAGAGAAATGGAAAGTGAAGCCTGTGAGTTGAGATAAAGACAGTTTAATAAGACAAAATAATAATAATAATAATAATAATAATAATAATACAATGATGATAATAGTACCACTACTAATGATGTGTACAAACAAGTGATGCACAATGCAATTGCTCACCACCCGCTGACCGATGCCCAGCCTAACCCCGAGCAGTCCGGCCCCCTCCCCCTGGCTAGCCACCCCTATGTATTGTTTAGCCTGACGTCAGATGCTATGGAATACCCCTTTGGCTAGTTTGGGTCACCTGTCCTGGGTCTGTCCCCTCCCAGCTCTTACTGCACCCCCAGCCTGCCTGTTGGCAGGACAGAGCAAGAAGCTGAGATGTCCTTGGCTTGGTATAAGCATTGCTCTGCAACAATTGAAACATCGGGGTGTTATCAGCACTCTTCTCATCCTAAGCCAAAACATAGCATTCTCCCAGCTACTAGGAAGAAAATTAACTCTGTTCTAACTGAAACCAGGACAAGGTGTAACCGAAAAGGCTTATTTTTGTGAACCTTTGAAGTACAAGTTAGGGAAACAATGGGGCATACACAGATTTTTATCTATGCCTAGCTCCTCATGGGCACTCTTAGGTAGAGATTTATTAGAGCAAGTAGGAGCAGAAATTGTCTTTGAAAAGGGGAAAATGGAATTAAGAACAGGAGAAGAACAACTAATAAATGTGTTAAGCTTGGCACTAATACAAACTGACCCTAAAAGTGAAATACCTTTAGAGATCACAGATCAAGTATGTCCAGGAGTTTGGGCTACCGAAGTCCCTGGAAGAGCTAAAAATGTGACCTTAATAATTATTAAATTAAAGCCAGGAGAGAAACCCGTTAAGGTTAAGTAATATCCTTTGAGGATAGAAGATAGGAAAGGAATTAAAGAGATAATTGATCAATTTTTACAGTATGGATTATTGATTGAATGCGAATCAGAATCCAATGCACCCATATTGCCAATTAAAACGGCAGATGAAAAAGCTATAGGCTAGTTCAGGATTTGAGGGCCATAAATAAAATCACTGAGGATATACATCCAGTAGTGGCAAACCCTTATACTTTGCTGACTAAATTAAAGAATAGTCAAGTCTGGTTTACCGTACTGGATTTAAAAGACGCCTTCTTCTGCCTAGGCTTAGCCACAGAAAGCCAAAACCTATTCGCCTTTGAATGGGAAAATCCCGATTCGGGCAGAAAGACGCAGCTTACGTGGACATTACTACCTCAAGGATTCAAGAATAGCCCCACTATTTTTGGAAACCAATTAGCAAGGGAACTCGAAACATGGATACCTCCGGACACTGAAGGTGCTTTGTTACAATATGTAGTATGTAGATGATCTCTTAATAGCTACCGAGACTAAAGGGAGTTGTATTCAATGGACTATAAGTCGTCTTAATTTTCTGGGTTTAAATGGATATCAAGTCTCTTGACAGAAAGTCCAGCTGGCTCAACAAAGTGTGACCTATCTGGGATTTGACATTTCGGAAGGACAACGAGAACTAGGAACTGAACATCAGGAAGTCATTTGCCGGACTCCAGAACCTCAAATGGTAAAGGAGCTACAAACCTTTTTAGGAATGACAGGTTGGTGTCGCCTTTGGATTTATAATTATGGACTATTGGTAAAGCCTCTATGTGAATTGATAAAGATTAACCAGTCAAAATTAGTCTGGACTGGAGAAGCACAAAAAGTCTTTAAACAACTTAAACAAGAATTGATGATTTTGAAATATCAAGCAATATTGGTAGAACAGGACGACGTGGAAATTGTGATAATTCATATTGTGAATCTAGCCTCTTTTCTTAGTGATGCTCCGGCACAAGCTGTGATTCACGATTGTTTAGAAACTCTAGAGACTGTGTATTCCAGCCGACCAGACCTTAAGGAGGAGCCCATGGAAGATGCGGAAGAAACTTGGTTCACGGATGGGAGCAGTTTTGTTACGCAAAGACAACGTAAAGCTGGATATGCTATAACAACTACTCAGCAGGTAATCGAGTCTAAGCCTTTACCCCCTGGAACATCAGCTCAAAAGGTGGAGAGAGTTGCTCTCACGAGAGCATTGGAACTGGCAGTGGGAAAAAGGGTAAATATTTGGACAGATTCTAAATATACATTCGGCGTGGTACATGCTCATGGAGCAATTTGGAAAGAACATGGATTGCTGACCGCTCAGTGAAAACACAAAGTATGCTGAAGAAATTTTAAAATTGTTAGAGGCTGTAAAACAACCAGAAAAGGTAGCTATCATGCATTGTCAGGGACACCAAAAGGGGAACACTGATTTTGAAATTGGAAAATCGATTGGCAGAGGCTAAGCAGGCAGCTGAAATAACTGAGGTGAAGGCATTGTCTTTGATACCAGACGGTAAAATCCAAACTATATCCAAATTATACAAAAGAAGACTTAAAATTAATTGAAGATTTGAAAGGTAAAATGAAACCAGATGGATGAGTATATTTAAAAGATAACCACATAGTAATACCCTCTAGTTTGACATGGCCCATAGTTCTTACAGAACACAATAAAACGCACTGGGGAGCTGGCACACTGCATAAGAGCCTGAGTCAGACATTAGTGGGACGATATGATAAAACAAGTAACTCAACAATGTAGCATTTGCTTACACAATAACCCCAATACCAAGGATAGAATAAAATTTGGAATAATCGGTAAAGGAAATTATTCGGGGCAACAGTGGCAAATTGATTTTTCAGAACTCCCTAGAAAAGGGGGGTATCATTATTTACTGGTTCTGACTGACACGTTTTCAGGAAGGCCTGAAGCCTTTCCCTGTCGAACAAACAAAGCAAGAGAAGTGGTTAAAGTCTTGTTAAATGAAATAATACCATGCTTTGGGATTCTAGTAGCAATGTCTTCTGATAGAGGTTCACATTTTTGTGCACAAGTGGTAGAACAGATAAGTAAGATTCTAAAGATAGATTGGCAACTGCATACTCCTTATAGACCACAGGCAAGTGGACAGGTAGAAAAAATGAACCATTTAATTAAACAATAAATAGCTAAAATTGGATAAGAAGCTAATTTGTCATGGCCTCAATCCCTCCCTTTAGCATTACTTGGAATTAGAGTTAAACCTAGAATAAAAGGAAATTTGAGTCCCTTCAAAATCTTATATGGAAGGCCATAGCAATTTCTATTTAGTGGAGAGGACCTAACGCAGTTAGGATCAGAATATTTATATGCTTATATAACTGAACTTCAGAAACAATTAAATAAAGTACATACATTTGTTTTAGGGACCAGGGCTAGAGGGTTGGATCAACCAATCCACCCCTTTAAGCTCGGGGATTATATATATATAAAGACTTTTTCAGGACAACCCGTGCAGGAAAAATGGAAGGAAAGTGGATGGGAGCATACCAAGTATTACTGACAACACACACCGCCATTAAGATTAAGAAGCAAGCAGCTTGGATCCACAATTCAAGGGTGAAGAAGGCCCCGGCGAGGATATGGACCACCACTCCAATTGGACCAACAAAATTACGGTTTTCCAGATCCTAATGATTGCAGGGGTGCGGTTCTCGGATTTGGGGTGGGCAACTTGGGATGAGAACTTACACCTGACCTTAATACAAACAATTTCTCAAGTAACTAATAAGACGAACTGTTGGGTATGCACCCATCTGCCACAGCATGGGAATAAGGGTGTATCGTTAATTGGGATTCCCTTGCCTGCAAACTTATCTTGGACTAATTTGTGGGAAAAGACGTCTTGGGGTCGAAAATATTAAGCAGTTTTGGAACTAGAAGTGAGTAGCTTCATGCCGTTAGATTCCTATTATGTATGTGTACAAAGGTGTAACCCGCCTAAGGGTATAGGAAAACAGCATTGTATAAATACGGATACTACTTATGTGGGAAATCAGACATCTTGTAATTGAACAATTGATATTAGTACGACTAGCGGCTGGGCAAATTCAACCAGCTGGACGGTTCCAGAAGGAAAAGGGTGGTATTGGCTATGCAATGATACAGCCCGTAAGGTCTTGCCTGAGAATTGGAAGGGAACTTGCACTCTTGGAGCGGTAGTCCCCAATATGACAGTACATGATGTAGTGCCTCGAGGTTACTTGAGAAATCATATCCGGAGAATCAGATGAAAAATTAACAATCCATTGGTAGAGAGACACACCCCTTTTCATAGTTTTGTGCGATGGTTTATCCCATGGTTAGGAGTGAGTGAATTGGAAAAGGCAATAGTTAATATTTCTGCAATTATAGAGAAGTTAGAAAACAAAATTCTGGATGCTATAAAGGCTCAACAAGAAGAGATATCTAGTTTATCACAGGTAGTGTTACAAAATCGGATGGCCCTAGACTTGTTACTGGCCACTCAAGGGGGAGTCTGTACAGTAATAAACACAAGTTGTTGTATGTATGTAGATCAGAGTGGAAGGATCTCTACCGACCTGGAAGAAATATGGAAGCAGACCAGGATCCTACATGAGATCAGTAAAGATGATCTTTCATGGAGTTTTAGTGAACTATGGAATAAGTTAACCTCCTGGTTGCCCAATTTCCAATGGTTGAAACAAGTATTCATTGCTCTAATCGTATTAGTAGTGTTAGGAATATTTGTGTGCATGTTGTTTAGATGCCTGCTTTGTTGTGTTACTGTAAATAAAGAAAGTATCTGATGCAAAAGAATTTGCATGGGAAAAGAAAAGGGGGGATTGATTAAGGAGGTATTGGGGAGGCAAGGACAATCCCCAGACAAGGACTGTATTTCTCGAAACAAGACACTGGAACTCATGATAAGGAAGCGGCAGGCGGACGGAGAAACGAATGTAAGGACTATAACTCTCGAAACTGGACATTGGAATTCATTATAAAGATACAACAAATGGGAGAATTGGCAACAACCAGCTCTTGCAATTAAGAAACATGCCAATTCAGCAGATTCCTGACCAAAGGTGAAAAGTACACTGTGAGGAAGACTCGGGGTCTTCCTCCCAAAGACCCCTGCCCACGTCCCAAAGACCCCTGCCCACAATTCTTGGAAGGCTCTGCGCAGGCGCAAGGTGCCAAAAGGCTAATTAGCATGAGAAGCGAGGGAAGGCGGGGATAGGTAATGCATATGTATAGGTGCTTGTAGAATATTGATAGATTGATTGTATAAATTCAAGACTGCTTTCTGCTTTGGGTATGCACGATAGGTGGAGAGATCCCCCGTGCATCCAGCGCTGCAATAAAGAATATACCACTTAAAGGAATTTCGGCTTCGATCTTTGAATCAATTTGGCGACCCAGATGGGACAACCTCTCTGCCGGACTGCAGGACCCGCTGGGAACAGGACTCCCTAGGGTACCCCCGGGATTTCCCGGAGGGACTCCTCGACTCACCGGATCACTGCGGAGGCAGACAAGGACCCCATCATTGTAAGTGAGTATATTCTCTATTCTGGTTTGGTTTTCTGGTAGACCGGTCATCTGGAACTGTCTGTAAGTCAGAAGGTGATCTTCTGCGAGGCAGTGTTTGGTATATACTTTGTGGTTAGCACCATAAGTACATGTTTGGGGACCTTAAGGAAGGAGCTCGCTTTAAGGTCCGTCTGGAATTGTGTTGTCTATTTCGGTTTTCTGACTCATGGAGTATGGTATTTAACTCTGGTTATTGTTACTGCGATTTTGGCTATTTTCCTGGTGGTAATAGTAGGTTCGTGGCATTGTTATAAGAAAGATATCGTTACGGTGTTACACAGTTCGGTTTTCTGACTTATCACATGTGGAATTTGACTCTGACTATTGTTACTGTGATTTTGGCAATATTGCTGGTAATAGTAGTTTTGTGGCATCGCTACTGAAAGATATTGCGTGCCCGTATTTTTGTGAGTGATACGTTTTGTGATACGCTTTTGTAAGTAACATGTGTATTCTGAAAGTGTAAACTGGAAACTGGGGGGGCAAACAAGCAGTGAAATTTTAAAGAAAAGTGTGTTAGGATGTGTTTTAAGTCACTGGAAGGATATTGGAGGATCTGCCGGTGGAAGTGTGAACAGGAAAACATTGATAAAATATCGTAATCAGTGGTGGCCGCTTTATAAGCTGGAATGTGGAGAAAAGTGGCCCCTAAATGGAACTTTAAACTATAATATTTTGCTACAGTTAATGTTGTTTTTTGAGAAGCAGAACAGGATGAAATGTTGTATACTGATGTTTCAGCATCTTGGTGGGAAAAGGTAGGGAATTAAGTTGGCCCCTGACTGAACCTTTGATGTTGGCATTAGAGAAGTACAGGCTGGAGAAAGATAAAGGAAGTGTTAAAAGGGTTGTTGAAAGTGTTAAAGGTGTTTGAAGTTGAATGAGCAGGGAAAGAGGATGTAGGAATGTTAATAGTTCTGCCTCTGCCCGAGGCAGAGATCTTAAAATCATGGGTGTTAGCCCTTTAGGGCAAAGGGACCATGATCGGTCCGAGAGAGTTGTCACAGAAACAGAAAAGAGGTCAACTCTTAAAACAACCTGAGTTCATGTGCGAGCTCAGATTGCTGATGGGACCGTTCAGGGAACTGTGGACAATTGCATTCCCCTGACCGACCCCCACTAAGACCCGAATCATCCTGAAAATCATGAACGGTTAAGTAAATACTAAAACCTGGATGAATTGGGAATTGAGAATATGCTTCCAACAAGGTCTAAAAGAAAGCCCTATGGAATTTTTGGACCAACTCTGAAATGTAATGAAAAATAATAAATAAATAAATAAATAAAACAAAACTGTTTGGACCTGGCTTTGGAGGACAAATTGACTAGCCTTTTCCTAGGGTAATCAACCCCTGATTTCAACAGGAATAACGGGGACCTGGGGAATCTACCCTAGCGGATCCTCCACTGGTTATAATGAAGCTAGGGGAGGAATGGAAGTGAAATTTCTTATTGCTATGGGGCAACGTATTCAGTTCTAAATCAAGCATTAATGCCTTCACAGAATTATTATGTTAGGGTAAAAGGTGTGTCGTGGTTTAACCCGGCCGGCAGCTAAACACCACGCAGCTGTTCGCTCCCCCTCCCCCTCCCTCTCTGGGACGGGGGAGAGAAATGGAAAGTGAAGCCTGTGAGTTGAGATAAAGACAGTTTAATAAGACAAAATAATAATAATAATAATAATAATAATAATAATACAATGATGATAATAGTACCACTACTAATGATGTGTACAAACAAGTGATGCACAATGCAATTGCTCACCACCCGCTGACCGATGCCCAGCCTAACCCCGAGCAGTCCGGCCCCCTCCCCCTGGCTAGCCACCCCTATGTATTGTTTAGCCTGACGTCAGATGCTATGGAATACCCCTTTGGCTAGTTTGGGTCACCTGTCCTGGGTCTGTCCCCTCCCAGCTCTTACTGCACCCCCAGCCTGCCTGTTGGCAGGACAGAGCAAGAAGCTGAGATGTCCTTGGCTTGGTATAAGCATTGCTCTGCAACAATTGAAACATCGGGGTGTTATCAGCACTCTTCTCATCCTAAGCCAAAACATAGCATTCTCCCAGCTACTAGGAAGAAAATTAACTCTGTTCTAACTGAAACCAGGACAAGGTGTAACCGAAAAGGCTTATTTTTGTGAACCTTTGAAGTACAAGTTAGGGAAACAATGGGGCATACACAGATTTTTATCTATGCCTAGCTCCTCATGGGCACTCTTAGGTAGAGATTTATTAGAGCAAGTAGGAGCAGAAATTGTGTTTGAAAAAGGGAAAATGGAATTAAGAACAGGAGAAGAACAACTAATAAATGTGTTAAGCTTGGCACTAATACAAACTGACCCTAAAAGTGAAATACCTTTAGAGATCACAGATCAAGTATGTCCAGGAGTTTGGGCTACCGAAGTCCCTGGAAGAGCTAAAAATGTGACCTTAATAATTATTAAATTAAAGCCAGGAGAGAAACCCGTTAAGGTTAAGTAATATCCTTTGAGGATAGAAGATAGGAAAGGAATTAAAGAGATAATTGATCAGTTTTTACAGTATGGATTATTGATTGAATGCGAATCAGAATCCAATGCACCCATATTGCCAATCAAAAAGGCAGATGAAAAAGCTATAGGCTAGTTCAGGATTTGAGGGCCATAAATAAAATCACTGAGGATATACATCCAGTAGTGGCAAACCCTTATACTTTGCTGACTAAATTAAAGAATAGTCAAGTCTGGTTTACCGTACTGGATTTAAAAGACGCCTTCTTCTGCCTAGGCTTAGCCACAGAAAGCCAAAACCTATTCGCCTTTGAATGGGAAAATCCCGATTCGGGCAGAAAGACGCAGCTTACGTGGACATTACTACCTCAAGGATTCAAGAATAGCCCCACTATTTTTGGAAACCAATTAGCAAGGGAACTCGAAACATGGATACCTCCGGACACTGAAGGTGCTTTGTTACAATATGTAGTATGTAGATGATCTCTTAATAGCTACCGAGACTAAAGGGAGTTGTATTCAATGGACTATAAGTCGTCTTAATTTTCTGGGTTTAAATGGATATCAAGTCTCTTGACAGAAAGTCCAGCTGGCTCAACAAAGTGTGACCTATCTGGGATTTGACATTTCGGAAGGACAACGAGAACTAGGAACTGAACATCAGGAAGTCATTTGCCGGACTCCAGAACCTCAAATGGTAAAGGAGCTACAAACCTTTTTAGGAATGACAGGTTGGTGTCGCCTTTGGATTTATAATTATGGACTATTGGTAAAGCCTCTATGTGAATTGATAAAGATTAACCAGTCAAAGTTAGTCTGGACTGGAGAAGCACAAAAAGTCTTTAAACAACTTAAACAAGAATTGATGATTTTGAAATATCAAGCAATATTGGTAGAACAGGACGACGTGGAAATTGTGATAATTCATATTGTGAATCTAGCCTCTTTTCTTAGTGATGCTCCGGCACAAGCTGTGATTCACGATTGTTTAGAAACTCTAGAGACTGTGTATTCCAGCCGACCAGACCTTAAGGAGGAGCCCATGGAAGATGCGGAAGAAACTTGGTTCACGGATGGGAGCAGTTTTGTTACGCAAAGACAACGTAAAGCTGGATATGCTATAACAACTACTCAGCAGGTAATCGAGTCTAAGCCTTTACCCCCTGGAACATCAGCTCAAAAGGCGGAGATAGTTGCTCTCACGAGAGCATTGGAACTGGCAGCGGGAAAAAGGGTAAATATTTGGACAGATTCTAAATATACATTCGGCGTGGTACATGCTCATGGAGCAATTTGGAAAGAACATGGATTGCTGACCGCTCAGTGAAAACACAAAGTATGCTGAAGAAATTTTAAAATTGTTAGAGGCTGTAAAACAACCAGAAAAGGTAGCTATCATGCATTGTCAGGGACACCAAAAGGGGAACACCGATTTTGAAATTGGAAAATCGATTGGCAGAGGCTAAGCAGGCAGCTGAAATAACTGAGGTGAAGGCATTGTCTTTGATACCAGACGGTAAAATCCAAACTATATCCAAATTATACAAAAGAAGACTTAAAATTAATTGAAGATTTGAAAGGTAAAATGAAACCAGATGGATGAGTATATTTAAAAGATAACCACATAGTAATACCCTCTAGTTTGACATGGCCCATAGTTCTTACAGAACACAATAAAACGCACTGGGGAGCTGGCACACTGCATAAGAGCCTGAGTCAGACATTAGTGGGACGATATGATAAAACAAGTAACTCAACAATGTAGCATTTGCTTACACAATAACCCCAATACCAAGGATAGAATAAAATTTGGAATAATCGGTAAAGGAAATTATTCGGGGCAACAGTGGCAAATTGATTTTTCAGAACTCCCTAGAAAAGGGGGGTATCATTATTTACTGGTTCTGACTGACACGTTTTCAGGAAGGCCTGAAGCCTTTCCCTGTCGAACAAACAAAGCAAGAGAAGTGGTTAAAGTCTTGTTAAATGAAATAATACCATGCTTTGGGATTCTAGTAGCAATGTCTTCTGATAGAGGTTCACATTTTTGTGCACAAGTGGTAGAACAGATAAGTAAGATTCTAAAGATAGATTGGCAACTGCATACTCCTTATAGACCACAGGCAAGTGGACAGGTAGAAAAAATGAACCATTTAATTAAACAATAAATAGCTAAAATTGGATAAGAAGCTAATTTGTCATGGCCTCAATCCCTCCCTTTAGCATTACTTGGAATTAGAGTTAAACCTAGAATAAAAGGAAATTTGAGTCCCTTCAAAATCTTATATGGAAGGCCATAGCAATTTCTATTTAGTGGAGAGGACCTAACGCAGTTAGGATCAGAATATTTATATGCTTATATAACTGAACTTCAGAAACAATTAAATAAAGTACTTACATTTGTTTTAGGGACCAGGGCTAGAGGGTTGGATCAACCAATCCACCCCTTTAAGCTCGGGGATTATATATATATAAAGACTTTTTCAGGACAACCCGTGCAGGAAAAATGGAAGGAAAGTGGATGGGAGCATACCAAGTATTACTGACAACACACACCGCCATTAAGATTAAGAAGCAAGCAGCTTGGATCCACAATTCAAGGGTGAAGAAGGCCCCGGCGAGGATATGGACCACCACTCCAATTGGACCAACAAAATTACGGTTTTCCAGATCCTAATGATTGCAGGGGTGCGGTTCTCGGATTTGGGGTGGGCAACTTGGGATGAGAACTTACACCTGACCTTAATACAAACAATTTCTCAAGTAACTAATAAGACGAACTGTTGGGTATGCACCCATCTGCCACAGCATGGGAATAAGGGTGTATCGTTAATTGGGATTCCCTTGCCTGCAAACTTATCTTGGACTAATTTGTGGGAAAAGACGTCTTGGGGTCGAAAATATTAAGCAGTTTTGGAACTAGAAGTGAGTAGCTTCATGCCGTTAGATTCCTATTATGTATGTGTACAAAGGTGTAACCCGCCTAAGGGTATAGGAAAACAGCATTGTATAAATACGGATACTACTTATGTGGGAAATCAGACATCTTGTAATTGAACAATTGATATTAGTACGACTAGCGGCTGGGCAAATTCAACCAGCTGGACGGTTCCAGAAGGAAAAGGGTGGTATTGGCTATGCAATGATACAGCCCGTAAGGTCTTGCCTGAGAATTGGAAGGGAACTTGCACTCTTGGAGCGGTAGTCCCCAATATGACAGTACATGATGTAGTGCCTCGAGGTTACTTGAGAAATCATATCCGGAGAATCAGATGAAAAATTAACAATCCATTGGTAGAGAGACACACCCCTTTTCATAGTTTTGTGCGATGGTTTATCCCATGGTTAGGAGTGAGTGAATTGGAAAAGGCAATAGTTAATATTTCTGCAATTATAGAGAAGTTAGAAAACAAAATTCTGGATGCTATAAAGGCTCAACAAGAAGAGATATCTAGTTTATCACAGGTAGTGTTACAAAATCGGATGGCCCTAGACTTGTTACTGGCCACTCAAGGGGGAGTCTGTACAGTAATAAACACAAGTTGTTGTATGTATGTAGATCAGAGTGGAAGGATCTCTACCGACCTGGAAGAAATATGGAAGCAGACCAGGATCCTACATGAGATCAGTAAAGATGATCTTTCATGGAGTTTTAGTGAACTATGGACTAAGTTAACCTCCTGGTTGCCCAATTTCCAATGGTTGAAACAAGTATTCATTGCTCTAATCGTATTAGTAGTGTTAGGAATATTTGTGTGCATGTTGTTTAGATGCCTGCTTTGTTGTGTTACTGTAAATAAAGAAAGTATCTGATGCAAAAGAATTTGCATGGGAAAAGAAAAGGGGGGATTGATTAAGGAGGTATTGGGGAGGCAAGGACAATCCCCAGACAAGGACTGTATTTCTCGAAACAAGACACTGGAACTCATGATAAGGAAGCGGCAGGCGGACGGAGAAACGAATGTAAGGACTATAACTCTCGAAACTGGACATTGGAATTCATTATAAAGATACAACAAACGGGAGAATTGGCAACAACCAGCTCTTGCAATTAAGAAACATGCCAATTCAGCAGATTCCTGACCAAAGGTGAAAAGTACACTGTGAGGAAGACTCGGGGTCTTCCTCCCAAAGACCCCTGCCCACGTCCCAAAGACCCCTGCCCACAATTCTTGGAAGGCTCTGCGCAGGCGCAAGGTGCCAAAAGGCTAATTAGCATGAGAAGCGAGGGAAGGCGGGGATAGGTAATGCGTATGTATAGGTGCTTGTAGAATATTGATAGATTGATTGTATAAATTCAAGACTGCTTTCTGCTTTGGGTATGCACGATAGGTGGAGAGATCCCCCGTGCATCCAGCGCTGCAATAAAGAATATACCACTTAAAGGAATTTCGGCTTCGATCTTTGAATCAATTTGGCGACCCAGATGGGACAACCTCTCTGCCGGACTGCAGGACCTGCTGGGAACAGGACTCCCTAGGGTACCCCCGGGATTTCCCGGAGGGACTCCTCGACTCACCGGATCACTGCAGAGGCAGACAAGGACCCCATCATTGTAAGTGAGTATATTCTCTATTCTGGTTTGGTTTTCTGGTAGACCGGTCATCTGGAACTGTCTGTAAGTCAGAAGGTGATCTTCTGCGAGGCAGTGTTTGGTATATACTTTGTGGTTAGCACCATAAGTACATGTTTGGGGACCTTAAGGAAGGAGCTCGCTTTAAGGTCCATCTGGAATTGTGTTGTCTATTTCGGTTTTCTGACTCATGGAGTATGGTATTTAACTCTGGTTATTGTTACTGCGATTTTGGCTATTTTCCTGGTGGTAATAGTAGGTTCGTGGCATTGTTATAAGAAAGATATCGTTACGGTGTTACACAGTTCGGTTTTCTGACTTATCGCATGTGGAATTTGACTCTGACTATTGTTACTGTGATTTTGGCAATATTGCTGGTAATAGTAGTTTTGTGACATCGCTACTGAAAGATATTGCGTGCCCGTATTTTTGTGAGTGATACGTTTTGTGATACGCTTTTGTAAGTAACATGTGTATTCTGAAAGTGTAAACTGGAAACTGGGGGGGCAAACAAGCAGTGAAATTTTAAAGAAAAGTGTGTTAGGATGTGTTTTAAGTCACTGGAAGGATATTGGAGGATCTGCCGGTGGAAGTGTGAACAGGAAAACATTGATAAAATATCGTAATCAGTGGTGGCCGCTTTATAAGCTGGAATGTGGAGAAAAGTGGCCCCTAAATGGAACTTTAAACTATAATATTTTGCTACAGTTAATGTTGTTTTTTGAGAAGCAGAACAGGATGAAATGTTGTATACTGATGTTTCAGCATCTTGGTGGGAAAAGGTAGGGAATTAAGTTGGCCCCTGACTGAACCTTTGATGTTGGCATTAGAGAAGTACAGGCTGGAGAAAGATAAAGGAAGTGTTAAAAGGGTTGTTGAAAGTGTTAAAGGTGTTTGAAGTTGAATGAGCAGGGAAAGAGGATGTAGGAATGTTAATAGTTCTGCCTCTGCCCGAGGCAGAGATCTTAAAATCATGGGTGTTAGCCCTTTAGGGCAAAGGGACCATGATCGGTCCGAGAGAGTTGTCACAGAAACAGAAAAGAGGTCAACTCTTAAAACAACCTGAGTTCATGTGCGAGCTCAGATTGCTGATGGGACCGTTCAGGGAACTGTGGACAATTGCATTCCCCTGACCGACCCCCACTAAGACCCGAATCATCCTGAAAATCATGAACGGTTAAGTAAATACTAAAACCTGGATGAATTGGGAATTGAGAATATGCTTCCAACAAGGTCTAAAAGAAAGCCCTATGGAATTTTTGGACCAACTCTGAAATGTAATGAAAATAAATAAATAAATAAATAAATAAAACAAAACGGTTTGGACCTGGCTTTGGAGGACAAATTGACTAGCCTTTTCCTAGGGCAATCAACCCCTGATTTCAACAGGAATAACGGGGACCTGGGGAATCTACCCTAGCGGATCCTCCACTGGTTATAATGAAGCTAGGGGAGGAATGGAAGTGAAATTTCTTATTGCTATGGGGCAACGTATTCAGTTCTAAATCAAGCATTAATGCCTTCACAGAATTATTATGTTAGGGTAAAAGGTGTGTCGTGGTTTAACCCGGCCGGCAGCTAAACACCACGCAGCTGTTCGCTCCCCCTCCCCCTCCCTCTCTGGGACGGGGGAGAGAAATGGAAAGTGAAGCCTGTGAGTTGAGATAAAGACAGTTTAATAAGACAAAATAATAATAATAACAATAATAATAATAATAATAATACAATGATGATAATAGTACCACTACTAATAATGTGTACAAACAAGTGATGCACAATGCAATTGCTCACCACCCGCTGACCGATGCCCAGCCTAACCCCGAGCAGTCCGGCCCCCTCCCCCTGGCTAGCCACCCCTATGTATTGTTTAGCCTGACGTCAGATGCTATGGAATACCCCTTTGGCTAGTTTGGGTCACCTGTCCTGGGTCTGTCCCCTCCCAGCTCTTACTGCACCCCCAGCCTGCCTGTTGGCAGGACAGAGCAAGAAGCTGAGATGTCCTTGGCTTGGTATAAGCATTGCTCTGCAACAATTGAAACATCGGGGTGTTATCAGCACTCTTCTCATCCTAAGCCAAAACATAGCATTCTCCCAGCTACTAGGAAGAAAATTAACTCTGTTCTAACTGAAACCAGGACAAGGTGTAACCGAAAAGGCTTATTTTTGTGAACCTTTGAAGTACAAGTTAGGGAAACAATGGGGCATACACAGATTTTTATCTATGCCTAGCTCCTCATGGGCACTCTTAGGTAGAGATTTATTAGAGCAAGTAGGAGCAGAAATTGTGTTTGAAAAAGGGAAAATGGAATTAAGAACAGGAGAAGAACAACTAATAAATGTGTTAAGCTTGGCACTAATACAAACTGACCCTAAAAGTGAAATACCTTTAGAGATCACAGATCAAGTATGTCCAGGAGTTTGGGCTACCGAAGTCCCTGGAAGAGCTAAAAATGTGACGTTAATAATTATTAAATTAAAGCCAGGAGAGAAACCCCTTAAGGTTAAGTAATATCCTTTGAGGATAGAAGATAGGAAAGGAATTAAAGAGATAATTGATCAATTTTTACAGTATGGATTATTGATTGAATGCGAATCAGAATACAATGCACCCATATTGCCAATTAAAAAGGCAGATGAAAAAGCTATAGGCTAGTTCAGGATTTGAGGGCCATAAATAAAATCACTGAGGATATACATCCAGTAGTGGCAAACCCTTATACTTTGCTGACTAAATTAAAGAATAGTCAAGTCTGGTTTACCGTACTGGATTTAAAAGATGCCTTCTTCTGCCTAGGCTTAGCCACAGAAAGCCAAAACCTATTTGCCTTTGAATGGGAAAATCCCGATTCGGGCAGAAAGACGCAGCTTACGTGGACGTTACTACCTCAAGGATTCAAGAATAGCCCCACTATTTTTGGAAACCAATTAGCAAAGGAACTCGAAACATGGATACCTCCGGACACTGAAGGTGCTTTGTTACAATATGTAGATGATCTCTTAATAGCTACCGAGACTAAAGGGAGTTGTATTCAATGGACTATAAGTCGTCTTAATTTTCTGGGTTTAAATGGATATCAAGTCTCTTGACAGAAAGTCCAGCTGGCTCAACAAAGTGTGACCTATCTGGGATTTGAAATTTCGGAAGGACAACGAGAACTAGGAACTGAACATCAGGAAGTCATTTGCCGGACTCCAGAACCTCAAATGGTAAAGGAGCTACAAACCTTTTTAGGAATGACAGGTTGGTGTCGCCTTTGGATTTATAATTATGGACTATTGGTAAAGCCTCTATGTGAATTGATAAAGATTAACCAGTCAAAGTTAGTCTGGACTGGAGAAGCACAAAAAGTCTTTAAACAACTTAAACAAGAATTGATGATTTTGAAATATCAAGCAATATTGGTAGAACAGGACGACGTGGAAATTGTGATAATTCATATTGTGAATCTAGCCTCTTTTCTTAGTGATGCTCCGGCACAAGCTGTGATTCACAATTGTTTAGAAACTCTAGAGACTGTGTATTCCAGCCGACCAGACCTTAAGGAGGAGCCCATGGAAGATGCGGAAGAAACTTGGTTCACGGATGGGAGCAGTTTTGTTACGCAAAGACAACGTAAAGCTGGATATGCTATAACAACTACTCAGCAGGTAACCGAGTCTAAGCCTTTACCCCCTGGAACATCAGCTCAAAAGGCGGAGAGAGTTGCTCTCACGAGAGCATTGGAACTGGCAGCGGGAAAAAGGGTAAATATTTGGACAGATTCTAAATATACATTCGGCGTGGTACATGCTCATGGAGCAATTTGGAAAGAACATGGATTGCTGACCGCTCAGTGAAAACACAAAGTATGCTGAAGAAATTTTAAAATTGTTAGAGGCTGTAAAACAACCAGAAAAGGTAGCTATCATGCATTGTCAGGGACACCAAAAGGGGAACACCGATTTTGAAATTGGAAAATCGATTGGCAGAGGCTAAGCAGGCAGCTGAAATAACTGAGGTGAAGGCATTGTCTTTGATACCAGACGGTAAAATCCAAACTATATCCAAATTATACAAAAGAAGACTTAAAATTAATTGAAGATTTGAAAGGTAAAATGAAACCAGATGGATGAGTATATTTAAAAGATAACCACATAGTAATACCCTCTAGTTTGACATGGCCCATAGTTCTTACAGAACACAATAAAACGCATTGGGGAGCTGGCACACTGCATAAGAGCCTGAGTCAGACATTAGTGGGACGATATGATAAAACAAGTAACTCAACAATGTAGCATTTGCTTACACAATACCAAGGATAGAATAAAATTTGGAATAATCGGTAAAGGAAATTATTCGGGGCAACAGTGGCAAATTGATTTTTCAGAACTCCCTAGAAAAGGGGGGTATCATTATTTACTGGTTCTGACTGACACGTTTTCAGGAAGGCCTGAAGCCTTTCCCTGTCGAACAAACAAAGCAAGAGAAGTGGTTAAAGTCTTGTTAAATGAAATAATACCATGCTTTGGGATTCTAGTAGCAATGTCTTCTGATAGAGTTTCACATTTTTGTGCACAAGTGGTAGAACAGATAAGTAAGATTCTAAAGATAGATTGGCAACTGCATACTCCTTATAGACCACAGGCAAGTGGACAGGTAGAAAAAATGAACCATTTAATTAAACAATAAATAGCTAAAATTGGATAAGAAGCTAATTTGTCATGGCCTCAATCCCTCCCTTTAGCATTACTTGGAATTAGAGTTAAACCTAGAATAAAAGGAAATTTGAGTCCCTTCAAAATCTTATATGGAAGGCCATAGCAATTTCTATTTAGTGGAGAGGACCTAACGCAGTTAGGATCAGAATATTTATATGCTTATATAACTGAACTTCAGAAACAATTAAATAAAGTACTTACATTTGTTTTAGGGACCAGGGCTAGAGGGTTGGATCAACCAATCCACCCCTTTAAGCTCGGGGATTATATATATATAAAGACTTTTTCAGGACAACCCGTGCAGGAAAAATGGAAGGAAAGTGGATGGGAGCATACCAAGTATTACTGACAACACACACCGCCATTAAGATTAAGAAGCAAGCAGCTTGGATCCACAATTCAAGGGTGAAGAAGGCCCCGGCGAGGATATGGACCACCACTCCAATTGGACCAACAAAATTACGGTTTTCCAGATCCTAATGATTGCAGGGGTGCGGTTCTCGGATTCGGGGTGGGCAACTTGGGATGAGAACTTACACCTGACCTTAATACAAACAATTTCTCAAGTAACTAATAAGACGAACTGTTGGGTATGCACCCATCTGCCACAGCATGGGAATAAGGGTGTATCGTTAATTGGGATTCCCTTGCCTGCAAACTTATCTTGGACTAATTTGTGGGAAAAGACGTCTTGGGGTCGAAAATATTAAGCAGTTTTGGAACTAGAAGTGAGTAGCTTCATGCCGTTAGATTCCTATTATGTATGTGTACAAAGGTGTAACCCGCCTAAGGGTATAGGAAAACAGCATTGTATAAATACGGATACTACTTATGTGGGAAATCAGACATCTTGTAATTGAACAATTGATATTAGTACGACTAGCGGCTGGGCAAATTCAACCAGCTGGACGGTTCCAGAAGGAAAAGGGTGGTATTGGCTATGCAATGATACAGCCCGTAAGGTCTTGCCTGAGAATTGGAAGGGAACTTGCACTCTTGGAGCGGTAGTCCCCAATATGACAGTACATGATGTAGTGCCTCGAGGTTACTTGAGAAATCATATCCGGAGAATCAGATGAAAAATTAACAATCCATTGGTAGAGAGACACACCCCTTTTCATAGTTTTGTGCGATGGTTTATCCCATGGTTAGGAGTGAGTGAATTGGAAAAGGCAATAGTTAATATTTCTGCAATTATAGAGAAGTTAGAAAACAAAATTCTGGATGCTATAAAGGCTCAACAAGAAGAGATATCTAGTTTATCACAGGTAGTGTTACAAAATCGGATGGCCCTAGACTTGTTACTGGCCACTCAAGGGGGAGTCTGTACAGTAATAAACACAAGTTGTTGTATGTATGTAGATCAGAGTGGAAGGATCTCTACCGACCTGGAAGAAATATGGAAGCAGACCAGGATATTACATGAGATCAGTAAAGATGATCTTTCATGGAGTTTTAGTGAACTATGGAATAAGTTAACCTCCTGGTTGCCCAATTTCCAATGGTTGAAACAAGTATTCATTGCTCTAATCGTATTAGTAGTGTTAGGAATATTTGTGTGCATGTTGTTTAGATGCCTGCTTTGTTGTGTTACTGTAAATAAAGAAAGTATCTGATGCAAAAGAATTTGCATGGGAAAAGAAAAGGGGGGATTGATTAAGGAGGTATTGGGGAGGCAAGGACAATCCCCAGACAAGGACTGTATTTCTCGAAACAAGACACTGGAACTCATGATAAGGAAGCGGCAGGCGGACAGAGAAACGAATGTAAGGACTATAACTCTCGAAACTGGACATTGGAATTCATTATAAAGATACAACAAACGGGAGAATTGGCAACAACCAGCTCTTGCAATTAAGAAACATGCCAATTCAGCAGATTCCTGACCAAAGGTGAAAAGTACACTGTGAGGAAGACTCGGGGTCTTCCTCCCAAAGACCCCTGCCCACGTCCCAAAGACCCCTGCCCACAATTCTTGGAAGGCTCTGCGCAGGCGCAAGGTGCCAAAAGGCTAATTAGCATGAGAAGCGAGGGAAGGCGGGGATAGGTAATGCGTATGTATAGGTGCTTGTAGAATATTGATAGATTGATTGTATAAATTCAAGACTGCTTTCTGCTTTGGGTATGCACGATAGGTGGAGAGATCCCCCGTGCATCCAGCGCTGCAATAAAGAATATACCACTTAAAGGAATTTCGGCTTCGATCTTTGAATCAATTTGGCGACCCAGATGGGACAACCTCTCTGCCGGACTGCAGGACCTGCTGGGAACAGGACTCCCTAGGGTACCCCCGGGATTTCCCGGAGGGACTCCTCGACTCACCGGATCACTGCGGAGGCAGACAAGGACCCCATCATTGTAAGTGAGTATATTCTCTATTCTGGTTTGGTTTTCTGGTAGACCGGTCATCTGGAACTGTCTGTAAGTCAGAAGGTGATCTTCTGCGAGGCAGTGTTTGGTATATACTTTGTGGTTAGCACCATAAGTACATGTTTGGGGACCTTAAGGAAGGAGCTCGCTTTAAGGTCCATCTGGAATTGTGTTGTCTATTTCGGTTTTCTGACTCATGGAGTATGGTATTTAACTCTGGTTATTGTTACTGCGATTTTGGCTATTTTCCTGGTGGTAATAGTAGGTTCGTGGCATTGTTATAAGAAAGATATCGTTACGGTGTTACACAGTTCGGTTTTCTGACTTATCGCATGTGGAATTTGACTCTGACTATTGTTACTGTGATTTTGGCAATATTGCTGGTAATAGTAGTTTTGTGACATCGCTACTGAAAGATATTGCGTGCCCGTATTTTTGTGAGTGATACGTTTTGTGATACGCTTTTGTAAGTAACATGTGTATTCTGAAAGTGTAAACTGGAAACTGGGGGGGCAAACAAGCAGTGAAATTTTAAAGAAAAGTGTGTTAGGATGTGTTTTAAGTCACTGGAAGGATATTGGAGGATCTGCCGGTGGAAGTGTGAACAGGAAAACATTGATAAAATATCGTAATCAGTGGTGGCCGCTTTATAAGCTGGAATGTGGAGAAAAGTGGCCCCTAAATGGAACTTTAAACTATAATATTTTGCTACAGTTAATGTTGTTTTTTGAGAAGCAGAACAGGATGAAATGTTGTATACTGATGTTTCAGCATCTTGGTGGGAAAAGGTAGGGAATTAAGTTGGCCCCTGACTGAACCTTTGATGTTGGCATTAGAGAAGTACAGGCTGGAGAAAGATAAAGGAAGTGTTAAAAGGGTTGTTGAAAGTGTTAAAGGTGTTTGAAGTTGAATGAGCAGGGAAAGAGGATGTAGGAATGTTAATAGTTCTGCCTCTGCCCGAGGCAGAGATCTTAAAATCATGGGTGTTAGCCCTTTAGGGCAAAGGGACCATGATCGGTCCGAGAGAGTTGTCACAGAAACAGAAAAGAGGTCAACTCTTAAAACAACCTGAGTTCATGTGCGAGCTCAGATTGCTGATGGGACCGTTCAGGGAACTGTGGACAATTGCATTCCCCTGACCGACCCCCACTAAGACCCGAATCATCCTGAAAATCATGAACGGTTAAGTAAATACTAAAACCTGGATGAATTGGGAATTGAGAATATGCTTCCAACAAGGTCTAAAAGAAAGCCCTATGGAATTTTTGGACCAACTCTGAAATGTAATGAAAATAAATAAATAAATAAATAAATAAAACAAAACGGTTTGGACCTGGCTTTGGAGGACAAATTGACTAGCCTTTTCCTAGGGCAATCAACCCCTGATTTCAACAGGAATAACGGGGACCTGGGGAATCTACCCTAGCGGATCCTCCACTGGTTATAATGAAGCTAGGGGAGGAATGGAAGTGAAATTTCTTATTGCTATGGGGCAACGTATTCAGTTCTAAATCAAGCATTAATGCCTTCACAGAATTATTATGTTAGGGTAAAAGGTGTGTCGTGGTTTAACCCGGCCGGCAGCTAAACACCACGCAGCTGTTCGCTCCCCCTCCCCCTCCCTCTCTGGGACGGGGGAGAGAAATGGAAAGTGAAGCCTGTGAGTTGAGATAAAGACAGTTTAAT
Source organism: Aythya ferina (assembly GCF_964211825.1). Taxonomy (NCBI): domain Eukaryota; kingdom Metazoa; phylum Chordata; class Aves; order Anseriformes; family Anatidae; genus Aythya; species Aythya ferina. The sequence goes on along the minus strand of NC_140306.1, from coordinate 23,035,076 downwards.
AAGACAAAATAATAATAATAACAATAATAATAATAATAATAATACAATGATGATAATAGTACCACTACTAATAATGTGTACAAACAAGTGATGCACAATGCAATTGCTCACCACCCGCTGACCGATGCCCAGCCTAACCCCGAGCAGTCCGGCCCCCTCCCCCTGGCTAGCCACCCCTATGTATTGTTTAGCCTGACGTCAGATGCTATGGAATACCCCTTTGGCTAGTTTGGGTCACCTGTCCTGGGTCTGTCCCCTCCCAGCTCTTACTGCACCCCCAGCCTGCCTGTTGGCAGGACAGAGCAAGAAGCTGAGATGTCCTTGGCTTGGTATAAGCATTGCTCTGCAACAATTGAAACATCGGGGTGTTATCAGCACTCTTCTCATCCTAAGCCAAAACATAGCATTCTCCCAGCTACTAGGAAGAAAATTAACTCTGTTCTAACTGAAACCAGGACAAGGTGTAACCGAAAAGGCTTATTTTTGTGAACCTTTGAAGTACAAGTTAGGGAAACAATGGGGCATACACAGATTTTTATCTATGCCTAGCTCCTCATGGGCACTCTTAGGTAGAGATTTATTAGAGCAAGTAGGAGCAGAAATTGTGTTTGAAAAAGGGAAAATGGAATTAAGAACAGGAGAAGAACAACTAATAAATGTGTTAAGCTTGGCACTAATACAAACTGACCCTAAAAGTGAAATACCTTTAGAGATCACAGATCAAGTATGTCCAGGAGTTTGGGCTACCGAAGTCCCTGGAAGAGCTAAAAATGTGACGTTAATAATTATTAAATTAAAGCCAGGAGAGAAACCCCTTAAGGTTAAGTAATATCCTTTGAGGATAGAAGATAGGAAAGGAATTAAAGAGATAATTGATCAATTTTTACAGTATGGATTATTGATTGAATGCGAATCAGAATACAATGCACCCATATTGCCAATTAAAAAGGCAGATGAAAAAGCTATAGGCTAGTTCAGGATTTGAGGGCCATAAATAAAATCACTGAGGATATACATCCAGTAGTGGCAAACCCTTATACTTTGCTGACTAAATTAAAGAATAGTCAAGTCTGGTTTACCGTACTGGATTTAAAAGATGCCTTCTTCTGCCTAGGCTTAGCCACAGAAAGCCAAAACCTATTTGCCTTTGAATGGGAAAATCCCGATTCGGGCAGAAAGACGCAGCTTACGTGGACGTTACTACCTCAAGGATTCAAGAATAGCCCCACTATTTTTGGAAACCAATTAGCAAAGGAACTCGAAACATGGATACCTCCGGACACTGAAGGTGCTTTGTTACAATATGTAGATGATCTCTTAATAGCTACCGAGACTAAAGGGAGTTGTATTCAATGGACTATAAGTCGTCTTAATTTTCTGGGTTTAAATGGATATCAAGTCTCTTGACAGAAAGTCCAGCTGGCTCAACAAAGTGTGACCTATCTGGGATTTGAAATTTCGGAAGGACAACGAGAACTAGGAACTGAACATCAGGAAGTCATTTGCCGGACTCCAGAACCTCAAATGGTAAAGGAGCTACAAACCTTTTTAGGAATGACAGGTTGGTGTCGCCTTTGGATTTATAATTATGGACTATTGGTAAAGCCTCTATGTGAATTGATAAAGATTAACCAGTCAAAGTTAGTCTGGACTGGAGAAGCACAAAAAGTCTTTAAACAACTTAAACAAGAATTGATGATTTTGAAATATCAAGCAATATTGGTAGAACAGGACGACGTGGAAATTGTGATAATTCATATTGTGAATCTAGCCTCTTTTCTTAGTGATGCTCCGGCACAAGCTGTGATTCACAATTGTTTAGAAACTCTAGAGACTGTGTATTCCAGCCGACCAGACCTTAAGGAGGAGCCCATGGAAGATGCGGAAGAAACTTGGTTCACGGATGGGAGCAGTTTTGTTACGCAAAGACAACGTAAAGCTGGATATGCTATAACAACTACTCAGCAGGTAACCGAGTCTAAGCCTTTACCCCCTGGAACATCAGCTCAAAAGGCGGAGAGAGTTGCTCTCACGAGAGCATTGGAACTGGCAGCGGGAAAAAGGGTAAATATTTGGACAGATTCTAAATATACATTCGGCGTGGTACATGCTCATGGAGCAATTTGGAAAGAACATGGATTGCTGACCGCTCAGTGAAAACACAAAGTATGCTGAAGAAATTTTAAAATTGTTAGAGGCTGTAAAACAACCAGAAAAGGTAGCTATCATGCATTGTCAGGGACACCAAAAGGGGAACACCGATTTTGAAATTGGAAAATCGATTGGCAGAGGCTAAGCAGGCAGCTGAAATAACTGAGGTGAAGGCATTGTCTTTGATACCAGACGGTAAAATCCAAACTATATCCAAATTATACAAAAGAAGACTTAAAATTAATTGAAGATTTGAAAGGTAAAATGAAACCAGATGGATGAGTATATTTAAAAGATAACCACATAGTAATACCCTCTAGTTTGACATGGCCCATAGTTCTTACAGAACACAATAAAACGCATTGGGGAGCTGGCACACTGCATAAGAGCCTGAGTCAGACATTAGTGGGACGATATGATAAAACAAGTAACTCAACAATGTAGCATTTGCTTACACAATACCAAGGATAGAATAAAATTTGGAATAATCGGTAAAGGAAATTATTCGGGGCAACAGTGGCAAATTGATTTTTCAGAACTCCCTAGAAAAGGGGGGTATCATTATTTACTGGTTCTGACTGACACGTTTTCAGGAAGGCCTGAAGCCTTTCCCTGTCGAACAAACAAAGCAAGAGAAGTGGTTAAAGTCTTGTTAAATGAAATAATACCATGCTTTGGGATTCTAGTAGCAATGTCTTCTGATAGAGTTTCACATTTTTGTGCACAAGTGGTAGAACAGATAAGTAAGATTCTAAAGATAGATTGGCAACTGCATACTCCTTATAGACCACAGGCAAGTGGACAGGTAGAAAAAATGAACCATTTAATTAAACAATAAATAGCTAAAATTGGATAAGAAGCTAATTTGTCATGGCCTCAATCCCTCCCTTTAGCATTACTTGGAATTAGAGTTAAACCTAGAATAAAAGGAAATTTGAGTCCCTTCAAAATCTTATATGGAAGGCCATAGCAATTTCTATTTAGTGGAGAGGACCTAACGCAGTTAGGATCAGAATATTTATATGCTTATATAACTGAACTTCAGAAACAATTAAATAAAGTACTTACATTTGTTTTAGGGACCAGGGCTAGAGGGTTGGATCAACCAATCCACCCCTTTAAGCTCGGGGATTATATATATATAAAGACTTTTTCAGGACAACCCGTGCAGGAAAAATGGAAGGAAAGTGGATGGGAGCATACCAAGTATTACTGACAACACACACCGCCATTAAGATTAAGAAGCAAGCAGCTTGGATCCACAATTCAAGGGTGAAGAAGGCCCCGGCGAGGATATGGACCACCACTCCAATTGGACCAACAAAATTACGGTTTTCCAGATCCTAATGATTGCAGGGGTGCGGTTCTCGGATTCGGGGTGGGCAACTTGGGATGAGAACTTACACCTGACCTTAATACAAACAATTTCTCAAGTAACTAATAAGACGAACTGTTGGGTATGCACCCATCTGCCACAGCATGGGAATAAGGGTGTATCGTTAATTGGGATTCCCTTGCCTGCAAACTTATCTTGGACTAATTTGTGGGAAAAGACGTCTTGGGGTCGAAAATATTAAGCAGTTTTGGAACTAGAAGTGAGTAGCTTCATGCCGTTAGATTCCTATTATGTATGTGTACAAAGGTGTAACCCGCCTAAGGGTATAGGAAAACAGCATTGTATAAATACGGATACTACTTATGTGGGAAATCAGACATCTTGTAATTGAACAATTGATATTAGTACGACTAGCGGCTGGGCAAATTCAACCAGCTGGACGGTTCCAGAAGGAAAAGGGTGGTATTGGCTATGCAATGATACAGCCCGTAAGGTCTTGCCTGAGAATTGGAAGGGAACTTGCACTCTTGGAGCGGTAGTCCCCAATATGACAGTACATGATGTAGTGCCTCGAGGTTACTTGAGAAATCATATCCGGAGAATCAGATGAAAAATTAACAATCCATTGGTAGAGAGACACACCCCTTTTCATAGTTTTGTGCGATGGTTTATCCCATGGTTAGGAGTGAGTGAATTGGAAAAGGCAATAGTTAATATTTCTGCAATTATAGAGAAGTTAGAAAACAAAATTCTGGATGCTATAAAGGCTCAACAAGAAGAGATATCTAGTTTATCACAGGTAGTGTTACAAAATCGGATGGCCCTAGACTTGTTACTGGCCACTCAAGGGGGAGTCTGTACAGTAATAAACACAAGTTGTTGTATGTATGTAGATCAGAGTGGAAGGATCTCTACCGACCTGGAAGAAATATGGAAGCAGACCAGGATATTACATGAGATCAGTAAAGATGATCTTTCATGGAGTTTTAGTGAACTATGGAATAAGTTAACCTCCTGGTTGCCCAATTTCCAATGGTTGAAACAAGTATTCATTGCTCTAATCGTATTAGTAGTGTTAGGAATATTTGTGTGCATGTTGTTTAGATGCCTGCTTTGTTGTGTTACTGTAAATAAAGAAAGTATCTGATGCAAAAGAATTTGCATGGGAAAAGAAAAGGGGGGATTGATTAAGGAGGTATTGGGGAGGCAAGGACAATCCCCAGACAAGGACTGTATTTCTCGAAACAAGACACTGGAACTCATGATAAGGAAGCGGCAGGCGGACAGAGAAACGAATGTAAGGACTATAACTCTCGAAACTGGACATTGGAATTCATTATAAAGATACAACAAACGGGAGAATTGGCAACAACCAGCTCTTGCAATTAAGAAACATGCCAATTCAGCAGATTCCTGACCAAAGGTGAAAAGTACACTGTGAGGAAGACTCGGGGTCTTCCTCCCAAAGACCCCTGCCCACGTCCCAAAGACCCCTGCCCACAATTCTTGGAAGGCTCTGCGCAGGCGCAAGGTGCCAAAAGGCTAATTAGCATGAGAAGCGAGGGAAGGCGGGGATAGGTAATGCATATGTATAGGTGCTTGTAGAATATTGATAGATTGATTGTATAAATTCAAGACTGCTTTCTGCTTTGGGTATGCACGATAGGTGGAGAGATCCCCCGTGCATCCAGCGCTGCAATAAAGAATATACCACTTAAAGGAATTTCGGCTTCGATCTTTGAATCAATTTGGCGACCCAGATGGGACAACCTCTCTGCCGGACTGCAGGACCTGCTGGGAACAGGACTCCCTAGGGTACCCCCGGGATTTCCCGGAGGGACTCCTCGACTCACCGGATCACTGCGGAGGCAGACAAGGACCCCATCATTGTAAGTGAGTATATTCTCTATTCTGGTTTGGTTTTCTGGTAGACCGGTCATCTGGAACTGTCTGTAAGTCAGAAGGTGATCTTCTGCGAGGCAGTGTTTGGTATATACTTTGTGGTTAGCACCATAAGTACATGTTTGGGGACCTTAAGGAAGGAGCTCGCTTTAAGGTCCATCTGGAATTGTGTTGTCTATTTCGGTTTTCTGACTCATGGAGTATGGTATTTAACTCTGGTTATTGTTACTGCGATTTTGGCTATTTTCCTGGTGGTAATAGTAGGTTCGTGGCATTGTTATAAGAAAGATATCGTTACGGTGTTACACAGTTCGGTTTTCTGACTTATCGCATGTGGAATTTGACTCTGACTATTGTTACTGTGATTTTGGCAATATTGCTGGTAATAGTAGTTTTGTGACATCGCTACTGAAAGATATTGCGTGCCCGTATTTTTGTGAGTGATACGTTTTGTGATACGCTTTTGTAAGTAACGTGTGTATTCTGAAAGTGTAAACTGGAAACTGGGGGGGCAAACAAGCAGTGAAATTTTAAAGAAAAGTGTGTTAGGATGTGTTTTAAGTCACTGGAAGGATATTGGAGGATCTGCCGGTGGAAGTGTGAACAGGAAAACATTGATAAAATATCGTAATCAGTGGTGGCCGCTTTATAAGCTGGAATGTGGAGAAAAGTGGCCCCTAAATGGAACTTTAAACTATAATATTTTGCTACAGTTAATGTTGTTTTTTGAGAAGCAGAACAGGATGAAATGTTGTATACTGATGTTTCAGCATCTTGGTGGGAAAAGGTAGGGAATTAAGTTGGCCCCTGACTGAACCTTTGATGTTGGCATTAGAGAAGTACAGGCTGGAGAAAGATAAAGGAAGTGTTAAAAGGGTTGTTGAAAGTGTTAAAGGTGTTTGAAGTTGAATGAGCAGGGAAAGAGGATGTAGGAATGTTAATAGTTCTGCCTCTGCCCGAGGCAGAGATCTTAAAATCATGGGTGTTAGCCCTTTAGGGCAAAGGGACCATGATCGGTCCGAGAGAGTTGTCACAGAAACAGAAAAGAGGTCAACTCTTAAAACAACCTGAGTTCATGTGCGAGCTCAGATTGCTGATGGGACCGTTCAGGGAACTGTGGACAATTGCATTCCCCTGACCGACCCCCACTAAGACCCGAATCATCCTGAAAATCATGAACGGTTAAGTAAATACTAAAACCTGGATGAATTGGGAATTGAGAATATGCTTCCAACAAGGTCTAAAAGAAAGCCCTATGGAATTTTTGGACCAACTCTGAAATGTAATGAAAAATAATAAATAAATAAATAAATAAAACAAAACGGTTTGGACCTGGCTTTGGAGGACAAATTGACTAGCCTTTTCCTAGGGCAATCAACCCCTGATTTCAACAGGAATAACGGGGACCTGGGGAATCTACCCTAGCGGATCCTCCACTGGTTATAATGAAGCTAGGGGAGGAATGGAAGTGAAATTTCTTATTGCTATGGGGCAACGTATTCAGTTCTAAATCAAGCATTAATGCCTTCACAGAATTATTATGTTAGGGTAAAAGGTGTGTCGTGGTTTAACCCGGCCGGCAGCTAAACACCACGCAGCTGTTCGCTCCCCCTCCCCCTCCCTCTCTGGGACGGGGGAGAGAAATGGAAAGTGAAGCCTGTGAGTTGAGATAAAGACAGTTTAATAAGACAAAATAATAATAATAACAATAATAATAATAATAATAATACAATGATGATAATAGTACCACTACTAATAATGTGTACAAACAAGTGATGCACAATGCAATTGCTCACCACCCGCTGACCGATGCCCAGCCTAACCCCGAGCAGTCCGGCCCCCTCCCCCTGGCTAGCCACCCCTATGTATTGTTTAGCCTGACGTCAGATGCTATGGAATACCCCTTTGGCTAGTTTGGGTCACCTGTCCTGGGTCTGTCCCCTCCCAGCTCTTACTGCACCCCCAGCCTGCCTGTTGGCAGGACAGAGCAAGAAGCTGAGATGTCCTTGGCTTGGTATAAGCATTGCTCTGCAACAATTGAAACATCGGGGTGTTATCAGCACTCTTCTCATCCTAAGCCAAAACATAGCATTCTCCCAGCTACTAGGAAGAAAATTAACTCTGTTCTAACTGAAACCAGGACAAGGTGTAACCGAAAAGGCTTATTTTTGTGAACCTTTGAAGTACAAGTTAGGGAAACAATGGGGCATACACAGATTTTTATCTATGCCTAGCTCCTCATGGGCACTCTTAGGTAGAGATTTATTAGAGCAAGTAGGAGCAGAAATTGTCTTTGAAAAAGGGAAAATGGAATTAAGAACAGGAGAAGAACAACTAATAAATGTGTTAAGCTTGGCACTAATACAAACTGACCCTAAAAGTGAAATACCTTTAGAGATCACAGATCAAGTATGTCCAGGAGTTTGGGCTACCGAAGTCCCTGGAAGAGCTAAAAATGTGACCTTAATGATTATTAAATTAAAGCCAGGAGAGAAACCCGTTAAGGTTAAGTAATATCCTTTGAGGATAGAAGATAGGAAAGGAATTAAAGAGATAATTGATCAATTTTTACAGTATGGATTATTGATTGAATGCGAATCAGAATCCAATGCACCCATATTGCCAATTAAAACGGCAGATGAAAAAGCTATAGGCTAGTTCAGGATTTGAGGGCCATAAATAAAATCACTGAGGATATACATCCAGTAGTGGCAAACCCTTATACTTTGCTGACTAAATTAAAGAATAGTCAAGTCTGGTTTACCGTACTGGATTTAAAAGACGCCTTCTTCTGCCTAGGCTTAGCCACAGAAAGCCAAAACCTATTCGCCTTTGAATGGGAAAATCCCGATTCGGGCAGAAAGACGCAGCTTACGTGGACATTACTACCTCAAGGATTCAAGAATAGCCCCACTATTTTTGGAAACCAATTAGCAAGGGAACTCGAAACATGGATACCTCCGGACACTGAAGGTGCTTTGTTACAATATGTAGTATGTAGATGATCTCTTAATAGCTACCGAGACTAAAGGGAGTTGTATTCAATGGACTATAAGTCGTCTTAATTTTCTGGGTTTAAATGGATATCAAGTCTCTTGACAGAAAGTCCAGCTGGCTCAACAAAGTGTGACCTATCTGGGATTTGAAATTTCGGAAGGACAACGAGAACTAGGAACTGAACATCAGGAAGTCATTTGCCGGACTCCAGAACCTCAAATGGTAAAGGAGCTACAAACCTTTTTAGGAATGACAGGTTGGTGTCGCCTTTGGATTTATAATTATGGACTATTGGTAAAGCCTCTATGTGAATTGATAAAGATTAACCAGTCAAAGTTAGTCTGGACTGGAGAAGCACAAAAAGTCTTTAAACAACTTAAACAAGAATTGATGATTTTGAAATATCAAGCAATATTGGTAGAACAGGACGACGTGGAAATTGTGATAATTCATATTGTGAATCTAGCCTCTTTTCTTAGTGATGCTCCGGCACAAGCTGTGATTCACGATTGTTTAGAAACTCTAGAGACTGTGTATTCCAGCCGACCAGACCTTAAGGAGGAGCCCATGGAAGATGCGGAAGAAACTTGGTTCACGGATGGGAGCAGTTTTGTTACGCAAAGACAACGTAAAGCTGGATATGCTATAACAACTACTCAGCAGGTAACCGAGTCTAAGCCTTTACCCCCTGGAACATCAGCTCAAAAGGCGGAGAGAGTTGCTCTCACGAGAGCATTGGAACTGGCAGCGGGAAAAAGGGTAAATATTTGGACAGATTCTAAATATACATTCGGCGTGGTACATGCTCATGGAGCAATTTGGAAAGAACATGGATTGCTGACCGCTCAGTGAAAACACAAAGTATGCTGAAGAAATTTTAAAATTGTTAGAGGCTGTAAAACAACCAGAAAAGGTAGCTATCATGCATTGTCAGGGACACCAAAAGGGGAACACCGATTTTGAAATTGGAAAATCGATTGGCAGAGGCTAAGCAGGCAGCTGAAATAACTGAGGTGAAGGCATTGTCTTTGATACCAGACGGTAAAATCCAAACTATATCCAAATTATACAAAAGAAGACTTAAAATTAATTGAAGATTTGAAAGGTAAAATGAAACCAGATGGATGAGTATATTTAAAAGATAACCACATAGTAATACCCTCTAGTTTGACATGGCCCATAGTTCTTACAGAACACAATAAAACGCATTGGGGAGCTGGCACACTGCATAAGAGCCTGAGTCAGACATTAGTGGGACGATATGATAAAACAAGTAACTCAACAATGTAGCATTTGCTTACACAATACCAAGGATAGAATAAAATTTGGAATAATCGGTAAAGGAAATTATTCGGGGCAACAGTGGCAAATTGATTTTTCAGAACTCCCTAGAAAAGGGGGGTATCATTATTTACTGGTTCTGACTGACACGTTTTCAGGAAGGCCTGAAGCCTTTCCCTGTCGAACAAACAAAGCAAGAGAAGTGGTTAAAGTCTTGTTAAATGAAATAATACCATGCTTTGGGATTCTAGTAGCAATGTCTTCTGATAGAGTTTCACATTTTTGTGCACAAGTGGTAGAACAGATAAGTAAGATTCTAAAGATAGATTGGCAACTGCATACTCCTTATAGACCACAGGCAAGTGGACAGGTAGAAAAAATGAACCATTTAATTAAACAATAAATAGCTAAAATTGGATAAGAAGCTAATTTGTCATGGCCTCAATCCCTCCCTTTAGCATTACTTGGAATTAGAGTTAAACCTAGAATAAAAGGAAATTTGAGTCCCTTCAAAATCTTATATGGAAGGCCATAGCAATTTCTATTTAGTGGAGAGGACCTAACGCAGTTAGGATCAGAATATTTATATGCTTATATAACTGAACTTCAGAAACAATTAAATAAAGTACTTACATTTGTTTTAGGGACCAGGGCTAGAGGGTTGGATCAACCAATCCACCCCTTTAAGCTCGGGGATTATATATATATAAAGACTTTTTCAGGACAACCCGTGCAGGAAAAATGGAAGGAAAGTGGATGGGAGCATACCAAGTATTACTGACAACACACACCGCCATTAAGATTAAGAAGCAAGCAGCTTGGATCCACAATTCAAGGGTGAAGAAGGCCCCGGCGAGGATATGGACCACCACTCCAATTGGACCAACAAAATTACGGTTTTCCAGATCCTAATGATTGCAGGGGTGCGGTTCTCGGATTCGGGGTGGGCAACTTGGGATGAGAACTTACACCTGACCTTAATACAAACAATTTCTCAAGTAACTAATAAGACGAACTGTTGGGTATGCACCCATCTGCCACAGCATGGGAATAAGGGTGTATCGTTAATTGGGATTCCCTTGCCTGCAAACTTATCTTGGACTAATTTGTGGGAAAAGACGTCTTGGGGTCGAAAATATTAAGCAGTTTTGGAACTAGAAGTGAGTAGCTTCATGCCGTTAGATTCCTATTATGTATGTGTACAAAGGTGTAACCCGCCTAAGGGTATAGGAAAACAGCATTGTATAAATACGGATACTACTTATGTGGGAAATCAGACATCTTGTAATTGAACAATTGATATTAGTACGACTAGCGGCTGGGCAAATTCAACCAGCTGGACGGTTCCAGAAGGAAAAGGGTGGTATTGGCTATGCAATGATACAGCCCGTAAGGTCTTGCCTGAGAATTGGAAGGGAACTTGCACTCTTGGAGCGGTAGTCCCCAATATGACAGTACATGATGTAGTGCCTCGAGGTTACTTGAGAAATCATATCCGGAGAATCAGATGAAAAATTAACAATCCATTGGTAGAGAGACACACCCCTTTTCATAGTTTTGTGCGATGGTTTATCCCATGGTTAGGAGTGAGTGAATTGGAAAAGGCAATAGTTAATATTTCTGCAATTATAGAGAAGTTAGAAAACAAAATTCTGGATGCTATAAAGGCTCAACAAGAAGAGATATCTAGTTTATCACAGGTAGTGTTACAAAATCGGATGGCCCTAGACTTGTTACTGGCCACTCAAGGGGGAGTCTGTACAGTAATAAACACAAGTTGTTGTATGTATGTAGATCAGAGTGGAAGGATCTCTACCGACCTGGAAGAAATATGGAAGCAGACCAGGATCCTACATGAGATCAGTAAAGATGATCTTTCATGGAGTTTTAGTGAACTATGGAATAAGTTAACCTCCTGGTTGCCCAATTTCCAATGGTTGAAACAAGTATTCATTGCTCTAATCGTATTAGTAGTGTTAGGAATATTTGTGTGCATGTTGTTTAGATGCCTGCTTTGTTGTGTTACTGTAAATAAAGAAAGTATCTGATGCAAAAGAATTTGCATGGGAAAAGAAAAGGGGGGATTGATTAAGGAGGTATTGGGGAGGCAAGGACAATCCCCAGACAAGGACTGTATATCTCGAAACAAGACACTGGAACTCATGATAAGGAAGCGGCAGGCGGACAGAGAAACGAATGTAAGGACTATAACTCTCGAAACTGGACGTTGGAATTCATTATAAAGATACAACAAACGGGAGAATTGGCAACAACCAGCTCTTGCAATTAAGAAACATGCCAATTCAGCAGATTCCTGACCAAAGGTGAAAAGTACACTGTGAGGAAGACTCGGGGTCTTCCTCCCAAAGACCCCTGCCCACGTCCCAAAGACCCCTGCCCACAATTCTTGGAAGGCTCTGCGCAGGCGCAAGGTGCCAAAAGGCTAATTAGCATGAGAAGCGAGGGAAGGCGGGGATAGGTAATGCGTATGTATAGGTGCTTGTAGAATATTGATAGATTGATTGTATAAATTCAAGACTGCTTTCTGCTTTGGGTATGCACGATAGGTGGAGAGATCCCCCGTGCATCCAGCGCTGCAATAAAGAATATACCACTTAAAGGAATTTCGGCTTCGATCTTTGAATCAATTTGGCGACCCAGATGGGACAACCTCTCTGCCGGACTGCAGGACCTGCTGGGAACAGGACTCCCTAGGGTACCCCCGGGATTTCCCGGAGGGACTCCTCGACTCACCGGATCACTGCGGAGGCAGACAAGGACCCCATCATTGTAAGTGAGTATATTCTCTATTCTGGTTTGGTTTTCTGGTAGACCGGTCATCTGGAACTGTCTGTAAGTCAGAAGGTGATCTTCTGCGAGGCAGTGTTTGGTATATACTTTGTGGTTAGCACCATAAGTACATGTTTGGGGACCTTAAGGAAGGAGCTCGCTTTAAGGTCCATCTGGAATTGTGTTGTCTATTTCGGTTTTCTGACTCATGGAGTATGGTATTTAACTCTGGTTATTGTTACTGCGATTTTGGCTATTTTCCTGGTGGTAATAGTAGGTTCGTGGCATTGTTATAAGAAAGATATCGTTACGGTGTTACACAGTTCGGTTTTCTGACTTATCGCATGTGGAATTTGACTCTGACTATTGTTACTGTGATTTTGGCAATATTGCTGGTAATAGTAGTTTTGTGACATCGCTACTGAAAGATATTGCGTGCCCGTATTTTTGTGAGTGATACGTTTTGTGATACGCTTTTGTAAGTAACGTGTGTATTCTGAAAGTGTAAACTGGAAACTGGGGGGGCAAACAAGCAGTGAAATTTTAAAGAAAAGTGTGTTAGGATGTGTTTTAAGTCACTGGAAGGATATTGGAGGATCTGCCGGTGGAAGTGTGAACAGGAAAACATTGATAAAATATCGTAATCAGTGGTGGCCGCTTTATAAGCTGGAATGTGGAGAAAAGTGGCCCCTAAATGGAACTTTAAACTATAATATTTTGCTACAGTTAATGTTGTTTTTTGAGAAGCAGAACAGGATGAAATGTTGTATACTGATGTTTCAGCATCTTGGTGGGAAAAGGTAGGGAATTAAGTTGGCCCCTGACTGAACCTTTGATGTTGGCATTAGAGAAGTACAGGCTGGAGAAAGATAAAGGAAGTGTTAAAAGGGTTGTTGAAAGTGTTAAAGGTGTTTGAAGTTGAATGAGCAGGGAAAGAGGATGTAGGAATGTTAATAGTTCTGCCTCTGCCCGAGGCAGAGATCTTAAAATCATGGGTGTTAGCCCTTTAGGGCAAAGGGACCATGATCGGTCCGAGAGAGTTGTCACAGAAACAGAAAAGAGGTCAACTCTTAAAACAACCTGAGTTCATGTGCGAGCTCAGATTGCTGATGGGACCGTTCAGGGAACTGTGGACAATTGCATTCCCCTGACCGACCCCCACTAAGACCCGAATCATCCTGAAAATCATGAACGGTTAAGTAAATACTAAAACCTGGATGAATTGGGAATTGAGAATATGCTTCCAACAAGGTCTAAAAGAAAGCCCTATGGAATTTTTGGACCAACTCTGAAATGTAATGAAAAATAATAAATAAATAAATAAATAAAACAAAACGGTTTGGACCTGGCTTTGGAGGACAAATTGACTAGCCTTTTCCTAGGGCAATCAACCCCTGATTTCAACAGGAATAACGGGGACCTGGGGAATCTACCCTAGCGGATCCTCCACTGGTTATAATGAAGCTAGGGGAGGAATGGAAGTGAAATTTCTTATTGCTATGGGGCAACGTATTCAGTTCTAAATCAAGCATTAATGCCTTCACAGAATTATTATGTTAGGGTAAAAGGTGTGTCGTGGTTTAACCCGGCCGGCAGCTAAACACCACGCAGCTGTTCGCTCCCCCTCCCCCTCCCTCTCTGGGACGGGGGAGAGAAATGGAAAGTGAAGCCTGTGAGTTGAGATAAAGACAGTTTAATAAGACAAAATAATAATAATAACAATAATAATAATAATAATAATACAATGATGATAATAGTACCACTACTAATAATGTGTACAAACAAGTGATGCACAATGCAATTGCTCACCACCCGCTGACCGATGCCCAGCCTAACCCCGAGCAGTCCGGCCCCCTCCCCCTGGCTAGCCACCCCTATGTATTGTTTAGCCTGACGTCAGATGCTATGGAATACCCCTTTGGCTAGTTTGGGTCACCTGTCCTGGGTCTGTCCCCTCCCAGCTCTTACTGCACCCCCAGCCTGCCTGTTGGCAGGACAGAGCAAGAAGCTGAGATGTCCTTGGCTTGGTATAAGCATTGCTCTGCAACAATTGAAACATCGGGGTGTTATCAGCACTCTTCTCATCCTAAGCCAAAACATAGCATTCTCCCAGCTACTAGGAAGAAAATTAACTCTGTTCTAACTGAAACCAGGACAAGGTGTAACCGAAAAGGCTTATTTTTGTGAACCTTTGAAGTACAAGTTAGGGAAACAATGGGGCATACACAGATTTTTATCTATGCCTAGCTCCTCATGGGCACTCTTAGGTAGAGATTTATTAGAGCAAGTAGGAGCAGAAATTGTCTTTGAAAAAGGGAAAATGGAATTAAGAACAGGAGAAGAACAACTAACAAATGTGTTAAGCTTGGCACTAATACAAACTGACCCTAAAAGTGAAATACCTTTAGAGATCACAGATCAAGTATGTCCAGGAGTTTGGGCTACCGAAGTCCCTGGAAGAGCTAAAAATGTGACCTTAATGATTATTAAATTAAAGCCAGGAGAGAAACCCGTTAAGGTTAAGTAATATCCTTTGAGGATAGAAGATAGGAAAGGAATTAAAGAGATAATTGATCAATTTTTACAGTATGGATTATTGATTGAATGCGAATCAGAATCCAATGCACCCATATTGCCAATTAAAACGGCAGATGAAAAAGCTATAGGCTAGTTCAGGATTTGAGGGCCATAAATAAAATCACTGAGGATATACATCCAGTAGTGGCAAACCCTTATACTTTGCTGACTAAATTAAAGAATAGTCAAGTCTGGTTTACCGTACTGGATTTAAAAGACGCCTTCTTCTGCCTAGGCTTAGCCACAGAAAGCCAAAACCTATTCGCCTTTGAATGGGAAAATCCCGATTCGGGCAGAAAGACGCAGCTTACGTGGACATTACTACCTCAAGGATTCAAGAATAGCCCCACTATTTTTGGAAACCAATTAGCAAGGGAACTCGAAACATGGATACCTCCGGACACTGAAGGTGCTTTGTTACAATATGTAGTATGTAGATGATCTCTTAATAGCTACCGAGACTAAAGGGAGTTGTATTCAATGGACTATAAGTCGTCTTAATTTTCTGGGTTTAAATGGATATCAAGTCTCTTGACAGAAAGTCCAGCTGGCTCAACAAAGTGTGACCTATCTGGGATTTGAAATTTCGGAAGGACAACGAGAACTAGGAACTGAACATCAGGAAGTCATTTGCCGGACTCCAGAACCTCAAATGGTAAAGGAGCTACAAACCTTTTTAGGAATGACAGGTTGGTGTCGCCTTTGGATTTATAATTATGGACTATTGGTAAAGCCTCTATGTGAATTGATAAAGATTAACCAGTCAAAGTTAGTCTGGACTGGAGAAGCACAAAAAGTCTTTAAACAACTTAAACAAGAATTGATGATTTTGAAATATCAAGCAATATTGGTAGAACAGGACGACGTGGAAATTGTGATAATTCATATTGTGAATCTAGCCTCTTTTCTTAGTGATGCTCCGGCACAAGCTGTGATTCACGATTGTTTAGAAACTCTAGAGACTGTGTATTCCAGCCGACCAGACCTTAAGGAGGAGCCCATGGAAGATGCGGAAGAAACTTGGTTCACGGATGGGAGCAGTTTTGTTACGCAAAGACAACGTAAAGCTGGATATGCTATAACAACTACTCAGCAGGTAACCGAGTCTAAGCCTTTACCCCCTGGAACATCAGCTCAAAAGGCGGAGAGAGTTGCTCTCACGAGAGCATTGGAACTGGCAGCGGGAAAAAGGGTAAATATTTGGACAGATTCTAAATATACATTCGGCGTGGTACATGCTCATGGAGCAATTTGGAAAGAACATGGATTGCTGACCGCTCAGTGAAAACACAAAGTATGCTGAAGAAATTTTAAAATTGTTAGAGGCTGTAAAACAACCAGAAAAGGTAGCTATCATGCATTGTCAGGGACACCAAAAGGGGAACACCGATTTTGAAATTGGAAAATCGATTGGCAGAGGCTAAGCAGGCAGCTGAAATAACTGAGGTGAAGGCATTGTCTTTGATACCAGACGGTAAAATCCAAACTATATCCAAATTATACAAAAGAAGACTTAAAATTAATTGAAGATTTGAAAGGTAAAATGAAACCAGATGGATGAGTATATTTAAAAGATAACCACATAGTAATACCCTCTAGTTTGACATGGCCCATAGTTCTTACAGAACACAATAAAACGCATTGGGGAGCTGGCACACTGCATAAGAGCCTGAGTCAGACATTAGTGGGACGATATGATAAAACAAGTAACTCAACAATGTAGCATTTGCTTACACAATACCAAGGATAGAATAAAATTTGGAATAATCGGTAAAGGAAATTATTCGGGGCAACAGTGGCAAATTGATTTTTCAGAACTCCCTAGAAAAGGGGGGTATCATTATTTACTGGTTCTGACTGACACGTTTTCAGGAAGGCCTGAAGCCTTTCCCTGTCGAACAAACAAAGCAAGAGAAGTGGTTAAAGTCTTGTTAAATGAAATAATACCATGCTTTGGGATTCTAGTAGCAATGTCTTCTGATAGAGGTTCACATTTTTGTGCACAAGTGGTAGAACAGATAAGTAAGATTCTAAAGATAGATTGGCAACTGCATACTCCTTATAGACCACAGGCAAGTGGACAGGTAGAAAAAATGAACCATTTAATTAAACAATAAATAGCTAAAATTGGATAAGAAGCTAATTTGTCATGGCCTCAATCCCTCCCTTTAGCATTACTTGGAATTAGAGTTAAACCTAGAATAAAAGGAAATTTGAGTCCCTTCAAAATCTTATATGGAAGGCCATAGCAATTTCTATTTAGTGGAGAGGACCTAACGCAGTTAGGATCAGAATATTTATATGCTTATATAACTGAACTTCAGAAACAATTAAATAAAGTACATACATTTGTTTTAGGGACCAGGGCTAGAGGGTTGGATCAACCAATCCACCCCTTTAAGCTCGGGGATTATATATATATAAAGACTTTTTCAGGACAACCCGTGCAGGAAAAATGGAAGGAAAGTGGATGGGAGCATACCAAGTATTACTGACAACACACACCGCCATTAAGATTAAGAAGCAAGCAGCTTGGATCCACAATTCAAGGGTGAAGAAGGCCCCGGCGAGGATATGGACCACCACTCCAATTGGACCAACAAAATTACGGTTTTCCAGATCCTAATGATTGCAGGGGTGCGGTTCTCGGATTCGGGGTGGGCAACTTGGGATGAGAACTTACACCTGACCTTAATACAAACAATTTCTCAAGTAACTAATAAGACGAACTGTTGGGTATGCACCCATCTGCCACAGCATGGGAATAAGGGTGTATCGTTAATTGGGATTCCCTTGCCTGCAAACTTATCTTGGACTAATTTGTGGGAAAAGACGTCTTGGGGTCGAAAATATTAAGCAGTTTTGGAACTAGAAGTGAGTAGCTTCATGCCGTTAGATTCCTATTATGTATGTGTACAAAGGTGTAACCCGCCTAAGGGTATAGGAAAACAGCATTGTATAAATACGGATACTACTTATGTGGGAAATCAGACATCTTGTAATTGAACAATTGATATTAGTACGACTAGCGGCTGGGCAAATTCAACCAGCTGGACGGTTCCAGAAGGAAAAGGGTGGTATTGGCTATGCAATGATACAGCCCGTAAGGTCTTGCCTGAGAATTGGAAGGGAACTTGCACTCTTGGAGCGGTAGTCCCCAATATGACAGTACATGATGTAGTGCCTCGAGGTTACTTGAGAAATCATATCCGGAGAATCAGATGAAAAATTAACAATCCATTGGTAGAGAGACACACCCCTTTTCATAGTTTTGTGCGATGGTTTATCCCATGGTTAGGAGTGAGTGAATTGGAAAAGGCAATAGTTAATATTTCTGCAATTATAGAGAAGTTAGAAAACAAAATTCTGGATGCTATAAAGGCTCAACAAGAAGAGATATCTAGTTTATCACAGGTAGTGTTACAAAATCGGATGGCCCTAGACTTGTTACTGGCCACTCAAGGGGGAGTCTGTACAGTAATAAACACAAGTTGTTGTATGTATGTAGATCAGAGTGGAAGCATCTCTACCGACCTGGAAGAAATATGGAAGCAGACCAGGATCCTACATGAGATCAGTAAAGATGATCTTTCATGGAGTTTTAGTGAACTATGGACTAAGTTAACCTCCTGGTTGCCCAATTTCCAATGGTTGAAACAAGTATTCATTGCTCTAATCGTATTAGTAGTGTTAGGAATATTTGTGTGCATGTTGTTTAGATGCCTGCTTTGTTGTGTTACTGTAAATAAAGAAAGTATCTGATGCAAAAGAATTTGCATGGGAAAAGAAAAGGGGGGATTGATTAAGGAGGTATTGGGGAGGCAAGGACAATCCCCAGACAAGGACTGTATTTCTCGAAACAAGACACTGGAACTCATGATAAGGAAGCGGCAGGCGGACGGAGAAACGAATGTAAGGACTATAACTCTCGAAACTGGACATTGGAATTCATTATAAAGATACAACAAACGGGAGAATTGGCAACAACCAGCTCTTGCAATTAAGAAACATGCCAATTCAGCAGATTCCTGACCAAAGGTGAAAAGTACACTGTGAGGAAGACTCGGGGTCTTCCTCCCAAAGACCCCTGCCCACGTCCCAAAGACCCCTGCCCACAATTCTTGGAAGGCTCTGCGCAGGCGCAAGGTGCCAAAAGGCTAATTAGCATGAGAAGCGAGGGAAGGCGGGGATAGGTAATGCGTATGTATAGGTGCTTGTAGAATATTGATAGATTGATTGTATAAATTCAAGACTGCTTTCTGCTTTGGGTATGCACGATAGGTGGAGAGATCCCCCGTGCATCCAGCGCTGCAATAAAGAATATACCACTTAAAGGAATTTCGGCTTCGATCTTTGAATCAATTTGGCGACCCAGATGGGACAACCTCTCTGCCGGACTGCAGGACCTGCTGGGAACAGGACTCCCTAGGGTACCCCCGGGATTTCCCGGAGGGACTCCTCGACTCACCGGATCACTGCGGAGGCAGACAAGGACCCCATCATTGTAAGTGAGTATATTCTCTATTCTGGTTTGGTTTTCTGGTAGACCGGTCATCTGGAACTGTCTGTAAGTCAGAAGGTGATCTTCTGCGAGGCAGTGTTTGGTATATACTTTGTGGTTAGCACCATAAGTACATGTTTGGGGACCTTAAGGAAGGAGCTCGCTTTAAGGTCCATCTGGAATTGTGTTGTCTATTTCGGTTTTCTGACTCATGGAGTATGGTATTTAACTCTGGTTATTGTTACTGCGATTTTGGCTATTTTCCTGGTGGTAATAGTAGGTTCGTGGCATTGTTATAAGAAAGATATCGTTACGGTGTTACACAGTTCGGTTTTCTGACTTATCGCATGTGGAATTTGACTCTGACTATTGTTACTGTGATTTTGGCAATATTGCTGGTAATAGTAGTTTTGTGACATCGCTACTGAAAGATATTGCGTGCCCGTATTTTTGTGAGTGATACGTTTTGTGATACGCTTTTGTAAGTAACATGTGTATTCTGAAAGTGTAAACTGGAAACTGGGGGGGCAAACAAGCAGTGAAATTTTAAAGAAAAGTGTGTTAGGATGTGTTTTAAGTCACTGGAAGGATATTGGAGGATCTGCCGGTGGAAGTGTGAACAGGAAAACATTGATAAAATATCGTAATCAGTGGTGGCCGCTTTATAAGCTGGAATGTGGAGAAAAGTGGCCCCTAAATGGAACTTTAAACTATAATATTTTGCTACAGTTAATGTTGTTTTTTGAGAAGCAGAACAGGATGAAATGTTGTATACTGATGTTTCAGCATCTTGGTGGGAAAAGGTAGGGAATTAAGTTGGCCCCTGACTGAACCTTTGATGTTGGCATTAGAGAAGTACAGGCTGGAGAAAGATAAAGGAAGTGTTAAAAGGGTTGTTGAAAGTGTTAAAGGTGTTTGAAGTTGAATGAGCAGGGAAAGAGGATGTAGGAATGTTAATAGTTCTGCCTCTGCCCGAGGCAGAGATCTTAAAATCATGGGTGTTAGCCCTTTAGGGCAAAGGGACCATGATCGGTCCGAGAGAGTTGTCACAGAAACAGAAAAGAGGTCAACTCTTAAAACAACCTGAGTTCATGTGCGAGCTCAGATTGCTGATGGGACCGTTCAGGGAACTGTGGACAATTGCATTCCCCTGACCGACCCCCACTAAGACCCGAATCATCCTGAAAATCATGAACGGTTAAGTAAATACTAAAACCTGGATGAATTGGGAATTGAGAATATGCTTCCAACAAGGTCTAAAAGAAAGCCCTATGGAATTTTTGGACCAACTCTGAAATGTAATGAAAAATAATAAATAAATAAATAAATAAAACAAAACGGTTTGGACCTGGCTTTGGAGGACAAATTGACTAGCCTTTTCCTAGGGCAATCAACCCCTGATTTCAACAGGAATAACGGGGACCTGGGGAATCTACCCTAGCGGATCCTCCACTGGTTATAATGAAGCTAGGGGAGGAATGGAAGTGAAATTTCTTATTGCTATGGGGCAACGTATTCAGTTCTAAATCAAGCATTAATGCCTTCACAGAATTATTATGTTAGGGTAAAAGGTGTGTCGTGGTTTAACCCGGCCGGCAGCTAAACACCACGCAGCTGTTCGCTCCCCCTCCCCCTCCCTCTCTGGGACGGGGGAGAGAAATGGAAAGTGAAGCCTGTGAGTTGAGATAAAGACAGTTTAATAAGACAAAATAATAATAATAACAATAATAATAATAATAATAATACAATGATGATAATAGTACCACTACTAATAATGTGTACAAACAAGTGATGCACAATGCAATTGCTCACCACCCGCTGACCGATGCCCAGCCTAACCCCGAGCAGTCCGGCCCCCTCCCCCTGGCTAGCCACCCCTATGTATTGTTTAGCCTGACGTCAGATGCTATGGAATACCCCTTTGGCTAGTTTGGGTCACCTGTCCTGGGTCTGTCCCCTCCCAGCTCTTACTGCACCCCCAGCCTGCCTGTTGGCAGGACAGAGCAAGAAGCTGAGATGTCCTTGGCTTGGTATAAGCATTGCTCTGCAACAATTGAAACATCGGGGTGTTATCAGCACTCTTCTCATCCTAAGCCAAAACATAGCATTCTCCCAGCTACTAGGAAGAAAATTAACTCTGTTCTAACTGAAACCAGGACAAGGTGTAACCGAAAAGGCTTATTTTTGTGAACCTTTGAAGTACAAGTTAGGGAAACAATGGGGCATACACAGATTTTTATCTATGCCTAGCTCCTCATGGGCACTCTTAGGTAGAGATTTATTAGAGCAAGTAGGAGCAGAAATTGTCTTTGAAAAAGGGAAAATGGAATTAAGAACAGGAGAAGAACAACTAACAAATGTGTTAAGCTTGGCACTAATACAAACTGACCCTAAAAGTGAAATACCTTTAGAGATCACAGATCAAGTATGTCCAGGAGTTTGGGCTACCGAAGTCCCTGGAAGAGCTAAAAATGTGACCTTAATGATTATTAAATTAAAGCCAGGAGAGAAACCCGTTAAGGTTAAGTAATATCCTTTGAGGATAGAAGATAGGAAAGGAATTAAAGAGATAATTGATCAATTTTTACAGTATGGATTATTGATTGAATGCGAATCAGAATCCAATGCACCCATATTGCCAATTAAAACGGCAGATGAAAAAGCTATAGGCTAGTTCAGGATTTGAGGGCCATAAATAAAATCACTGAGGATATACATCCAGTAGTGGCAAACCCTTATACTTTGCTGACTAAATTAAAGAATAGTCAAGTCTGGTTTACCGTACTGGATTTAAAAGACGCCTTCTTCTGCCTAGGCTTAGCCACAGAAAGCCAAAACCTATTCGCCTTTGAATGGGAAAATCCCGATTCGGGCAGAAAGACGCAGCTTACGTGGACATTACTACCTCAAGGATTCAAGAATAGCCCCACTATTTTTGGAAACCAATTAGCAAGGGAACTCGAAACATGGATACCTCCGGACACTGAAGGTGCTTTGTTACAATATGTAGTATGTAGATGATCTCTTAATAGCTACCGAGACTAAAGGGAGTTGTATTCAATGGACTATAAGTCGTCTTAATTTTCTGGGTTTAAATGGATATCAAGTCTCTTGACAGAAAGTCCAGCTGGCTCAACAAAGTGTGACCTATCTGGGATTTGAAATTTCGGAAGGACAACGAGAACTAGGAACTGAACATCAGGAAGTCATTTGCCGGACTCCAGAACCTCAAATGGTAAAGGAGCTACAAACCTTTTTAGGAATGACAGGTTGGTGTCGCCTTTGGATTTATAATTATGGACTATTGGTAAAGCCTCTATGTGAATTGATAAAGATTAACCAGTCAAAGTTAGTCTGGACTGGAGAAGCACAAAAAGTCTTTAAACAACTTAAACAAGAATTGATGATTTTGAAATATCAAGCAATATTGGTAGAACAGGACGACGTGGAAATTGTGATAATTCATATTGTGAATCTAGCCTCTTTTCTTAGTGATGCTCCGGCACAAGCTGTGATTCACGATTGTTTAGAAACTCTAGAGACTGTGTATTCCAGCCGACCAGACCTTAAGGAGGAGCCCATGGAAGATGCGGAAGAAACTTGGTTCACGGATGGGAGCAGTTTTGTTACGCAAAGACAACGTAAAGCTGGATATGCTATAACAACTACTCAGCAGGTAACCGAGTCTAAGCCTTTACCCCCTGGAACATCAGCTCAAAAGGCGGAGAGAGTTGCTCTCACGAGAGCATTAGAACTGGCAGCGGGAAAAAGGGTAAATATTTGGACAGATTCTAAATATACATTCGGCGTGGTACATGCTCATGGAGCAATTTGGAAAGAACATGGATTGCTGACCGCTCAGTGAAAACACAAAGTATGCTGAAGAAATTTTAAAATTGTTAGAGGCTGTAAAACAACCAGAAAAGGTAGCTATCATGCATTGTCAGGGACACCAAAAGGGGAACAGCGATTTTGAAATTGGAAAATCGATTGGCAGAGGCTAAGCAGGCAGCTGAAATAACTGAGGTGAAGGCATTGTCTTTGATACCAGACGGTAAAATCCAAACTATATCCAAATTATACAAAAGAAGACTTAAAATTAATTGAAGATTTGAAAGGTAAAATGAAACCAGATGGATGAGTATATTTAAAAGATAACCACATAGTAATACCCTCTAGTTTGACATGGCCCATAGTTCTTACAGAACACAATAAAACGCATTGGGGAGCTGGCACACTGCATAAGAGCCTGAGTCAGACATTAGTGGGACGATATGATAAAACAAGTAACTCAACAATGTAGCATTTGCTTACACAATACCAAGGATAGAATAAAATTTGGAATAATCGGTAAAGGAAATTATTCGGGGCAACAGTGGCAAATTGATTTTTCAGAACTCCCTAGAAAAGGGGGGTATCATTATTTACTGGTTCTGACTGACACGTTTTCAGGAAGGCCTGAAGCCTTTCCCTGTCGAACAAACAAAGCAAGAGAAGTGGTTAAAGTCTTGTTAAATGAAATAATACCATGCTTTGGGATTCTAGTAGCAATGTCTTCTGATAGAGTTTCACATTTTTGTGCACAAGTGGTAGAACAGATAAGTAAGATTCTAAAGATAGATTGGCAACTGCATACTCCTTATAGACCACAGGCAAGTGGACAGGTAGAAAAAATGAACCATTTAATTAAACAATAAATAGCTAAAATTGGATAAGAAGCTAATTTGTCATGGCCTCAATCCCTCCCTTTAGCATTACTTGGAATTAGAGTTAAACCTAGAATAAAAGGAAATTTGAGTCCCTTCAAAATCTTATATGGAAGGCCATAGCAATTTCTATTTAGTGGAGAGGACCTAACGCAGTTAGGATCAGAATATTTATATGCTTATATAACTGAACTTCAGAAACAATTAAATAAAGTACTTACATTTGTTTTAGGGACCAGGGCTAGAGGGTTGGATCAACCAATCCACCCCTTTAAGCTCGGGGATTATATATATATAAAGACTTTTTCAGGACAACCCGTGCAGGAAAAATGGAAGGAAAGTGGATGGGAGCATACCAAGTATTACTGACAACACACACCGCCATTAAGATTAAGAAGCAAGCAGCTTGGATCCACAATTCAAGGGTGAAGAAGGCCCCGGCGAGGATATGGACCACCACTCCAATTGGACCAACAAAATTACGGTTTTCCAGATCCTAATGATTGCAGGGGTGCGGTTCTCGGATTCGGGGTGGGCAACTTGGGATGAGAACTTACACCTGACCTTAATACAAACAATTTCTCAAGTAACTAATAAGACGAACTGTTGGGTATGCACCCATCTGCCACAGCATGGGAATAAGGGTGTATCGTTAATTGGGATTCCCTTGCCTGCAAACTTATCTTGGACTAATTTGTGGGAAAAGACGTCTTGGGGTCGAAAATATTAAGCAGTTTTGGAACTAGAAGTGAGTAGCTTCATGCCGTTAGATTCCTATTATGTATGTGTACAAAGGTGTAACCCGCCTAAGGGTATAGGAAAACAGCATTGTATAAATACGGATACTACTTATGTGGGAAATCAGACATCTTGTAATTGAACAATTGATATTAGTACGACTAGCGGCTGGGCAAATTCAACCAGCTGGACGGTTCCAGAAGGAAAAGGGTGGTATTGGCTATGCAATGATACAGCCCGTAAGGTCTTGCCTGAGAATTGGAAGGGAACTTGCACTCTTGGAGCGGTAGTCCCCAATATGACAGTACATGATGTAGTGCCTCGAGGTTACTTGAGAAATCATATCCGGAGAATCAGATGAAAAATTAACAATCCATTGGTAGAGAGACACACCCCTTTTCATAGTTTTGTGCGATGGTTTATCCCATGGTTAGGAGTGAGTGAATTGGAAAAGGCAATAGTTAATATTTCTGCAATTATAGAGAAGTTAGAAAACAAAATTCTGGATGCTATAAAGGCTCAACAAGAAGAGATATCTAGTTTATCACAGGTAGTGTTACAAAATCGGATGGCCCTAGACTTGTTACTGGCCACTCAAGGGGGAGTCTGTACAGTAATAAACACAAGTTGTTGTATGTATGTAGATCAGAGTGGAAGGATCTCTACCGACCTGGAAGAAATATGGAAGCAGACCAGGATATTACATGAGATCAGTAAAGATGATCTTTCATGGAGTTTTAGTGAACTATGGAATAAGTTAACCTCCTGGTTGCCCAATTTCCAATGGTTGAAACAAGTATTCATTGCTCTAATCGTATTAGTAGTGTTAGGAATATTTGTGTGCATGTTGTTTAGATGCCTGCTTTGTTGTGTTACTGTAAATAAAGAAAGTATCTGATGCAAAAGAATTTGCATGGGAAAAGAAAAGGGGGGATTGATTAAGGAGGTATTGGGGAGGCAAGGACAATCCCCAGACAAGGACTGTATTTCTCGAAACAAGACACTGGAACTCATGATAAGGAAGCGGCAGGCGGACAGAGAAACGAATGTAAGGACTATAACTCTCGAAACTGGACATTGGAATTCATTATAAAGATACAACAAACGGGAGAATTGGCAACAACCAGCTCTTGCAATTAAGAAACATGCCAATTCAGCAGATTCCTGACCAAAGGTGAAAAGTACACTGTGAGGAAGACTCGGGGTCTTCCTCCCAAAGACCCCTGCCCACGTCCCAAAGACCCCTGCCCACAATTCTTGGAAGGCTCTGCGCAGGCGCAAGGTGCCAAAAGGCTAATTAGCATGAGAAGCGAGGGAAGGCGGGGATAGGTAATGCGTATGTATAGGTGCTTGTAGAATATTGATAGATTGATTGTATAAATTCAAGACTGCTTTCTGCTTTGGGTATGCACGATAGGTGGAGAGATCCCCCGTGCATCCAGCGCTGCAATAAAGAATATACCACTTAAAGGAATTTCGGCTTCGATCTTTGAATCAATTTGGCGACCCAGATGGGACAACCTCTCTGCCGGACTGCAGGACCTGCTGGGAACAGGACTCCCTAGGGTACCCCCGGGATTTCCCGGAGGGACTCCTCGACTCACCGGATCACTGCGGAGGCAGACAAGGACCCCATCATTGTAAGTGAGTATATTCTCTATTCTGGTTTGGTTTTCTGGTAGACCGGTCATCTGGAACTGTCTGTAAGTCAGAAGGTGATCTTCTGCGAGGCAGTGTTTGGTATATACTTTGTGGTTAGCACCATAAGTACATGTTTGGGGACCTTAAGGAAGGAGCTCGCTTTAAGGTCCATCTGGAATTGTGTTGTCTATTTCGGTTTTCTGACTCATGGAGTATGGTATTTAACTCTGGTTATTGTTACTGCGATTTTGGCTATTTTCCTGGTGGTAATAGTAGGTTCGTGGCATTGTTATAAGAAAGATATCGTTACGGTGTTACACAGTTCGGTTTTCTGACTTATCGCATGTGGAATTTGACTCTGACTATTGTTACTGTGATTTTGGCAATATTGCTGGTAATAGTAGTTTTGTGACATCGCTACTGAAAGATATTGCGTGCCCGTATTTTTGTGAGTGATACGTTTTGTGATACGCTTTTGTAAGTAACGTGTGTATTCTGAAAGTGTAAACTGGAAACTGGGGGGGCAAACAAGCAGTGAAATTTTAAAGAAAAGTGTGTTAGGATGTGTTTTAAGTCACTGGAAGGATATTGGAGGATCTGCCGGTGGAAGTGTGAACAGGAAAACATTGATAAAATATCGTAATCAGTGGTGGCCGCTTTATAAGCTGGAATGTGGAGAAAAGTGGCCCCTAAATGGAACTTTAAACTATAATATTTTGCTACAGTTAATGTTGTTTTTTGAGAAGCAGAACAGGATGAAATGTTGTATACTGATGTTTCAGCATCTTGGTGGGAAAAGGTAGGGAATTAAGTTGGCCCCTGACTGAACCTTTGATGTTGGCATTAGAGAAGTACAGGCTGGAGAAAGATAAAGGAAGTGTTAAAAGGGTTGTTGAAAGTGTTAAAGGTGTTTGAAGTTGAATGAGCAGGGAAAGAGGATGTAGGAATGTTAATAGTTCTGCCTCTGCCCGAGGCAGAGATCTTAAAATCATGGGTGTTAGCCCTTTAGGGCAAAGGGACCATGATCGGTCCGAGAGAGTTGTCACAGAAACAGAAAAGAGGTCAACTCTTAAAACAACCTGAGTTCATGTGCGAGCTCAGATTGCTGATGGGACCGTTCAGGGAACTGTGGACAATTGCATTCCCCTGACCGACCCCCACTAAGACCCGAATCATCCTGAAAATCATGAACGGTTAAGTAAATACTAAAACCTGGATGAATTGGGAATTGAGAATATGCTTCCAACAAGGTCTAAAAGAAAGCCCTATGGAATTTTTGGACCAACTCTGAAATGTAATGAAAAATAATAAATAAATAAATAAATAAAACAAAACGGTTTGGACCTGGCTTTGGAGGACAAATTGACTAGCCTTTTCCTAGGGCAATCAACCCCTGATTTCAACAGGAATAACGGGGACCTGGGGAATCTACCCTAGCGGATCCTCCACTGGTTATAATGAAGCTAGGGGAGGAATGGAAGTGAAATTTCTTATTGCTATGGGGCAACGTATTCAGTTCTAAATCAAGCATTAATGCCTTCACAGAATTATTATGTTAGGGTAAAAGGTGTGTCGTGGTTTAACCCGGCCGGCAGCTAAACACCACGCAGCTGTTCGCTCCCCCTCCCCCTCCCTCTCTGGGACGGGGGAGAGAAATGGAAAGTGAAGCCTGTGAGTTGAGATAAAGACAGTTTAATAAGACAAAATAATAATAATAACAATAATAATAATAATAATAATACAATGATGATAATAGTACCACTACTAATAATGTGTACAAACAAGTGATGCACAATGCAATTGCTCACCACCCGCTGACCGATGCCCAGCCTAACCCCGAGCAGTCCGGCCCCCTCCCCCTGGCTAGCCACCCCTATGTATTGTTTAGCCTGACGTCAGATGCTATGGAATACCCCTTTGGCTAGTTTGGGTCACCTGTCCTGGGTCTGTCCCCTCCCAGCTCTTACTGCACCCCCAGCCTGCCTGTTGGCAGGACAGAGCAAGAAGCTGAGATGTCCTTGGCTTGGTATAAGCATTGCTCTGCAACAATTGAAACATCGGGGTGTTATCAGCACTCTTCTCATCCTAAGCCAAAACATAGCATTCTCCCAGCTACTAGGAAGAAAATTAACTCTGTTCTAACTGAAACCAGGACAAGGTGTAACCGAAAAGGCTTATTTTTGTGAACCTTTGAAGTACAAGTTAGGGAAACAATGGGGCATACACAGATTTTTATCTATGCCTAGCTCCTCATGGGCACTCTTAGGTAGAGATTTATTAGAGCAAGTAGGAGCAGAAATTGTCTTTGAAAAAGGGAAAATGGAATTAAGAACAGGAGAAGAACAACTAATAAATGTGTTAAGCTTGGCACTAATACAAACTGACCCTAAAAGTGAAATACCTTTAGAGATCACAGATCAAGTATGTCCAGGAGTTTGGGCTACCGAAGTCCCTGGAAGAGCTAAAAATGTGACCTTAATGATTATTAAATTAAAGCCAGGAGAGAAACCCGTTAAGGTTAAGTAATATCCTTTGAGGATAGAAGATAGGAAAGGAATTAAAGAGATAATTGATCAATTTTTACAGTATGGATTATTGATTGAATGCGAATCAGAATCCAATGCACCCATATTGCCAATTAAAACGGCAGATGAAAAAGCTATAGGCTAGTTCAGGATTTGAGGGCCATAAATAAAATCACTGAGGATATACATCCAGTAGTGGCAAACCCTTATACTTTGCTGACTAAATTAAAGAATAGTCAAGTCTGGTTTACCGTACTGGATTTAAAAGACGCCTTCTTCTGCCTAGGCTTAGCCACAGAAAGCCAAAACCTATTCGCCTTTGAATGGGAAAATCCCGATTCGGGCAGAAAGACGCAGCTTACGTGGACATTACTACCTCAAGGATTCAAGAATAGCCCCACTATTTTTGGAAACCAATTAGCAAGGGAACTCGAAACATGGATACCTCCGGACACTGAAGGTGCTTTGTTACAATATGTAGTATGTAGATGATCTCTTAATAGCTACCGAGACTAAAGGGAGTTGTATTCAATGGACTATAAGTCGTCTTAATTTTCTGGGTTTAAATGGATATCAAGTCTCTTGACAGAAAGTCCAGCTGGCTCAACAAAGTGTGACCTATCTGGGATTTGAAATTTCGGAAGGACAACGAGAACTAGGAACTGAACATCAGGAAGTCATTTGCCGGACTCCAGAACCTCAAATGGTAAAGGAGCTACAAACCTTTTTAGGAATGACAGGTTGGTGTCGCCTTTGGATTTATAATTATGGACTATTGGTAAAGCCTCTATGTGAATTGATAAAGATTAACCAGTCAAAGTTAGTCTGGACTGGAGAAGCACAAAAAGTCTTTAAACAACTTAAACAAGAATTGATGATTTTGAAATATCAAGCAATATTGGTAGAACAGGACGACGTGGAAATTGTGATAATTCATATTGTGAATCTAGCCTCTTTTCTTAGTGATGCTCCGGCACAAGCTGTGATTCACGATTGTTTAGAAACTCTAGAGACTGTGTATTCCAGCCGACCAGACCTTAAGGAGGAGCCCATGGAAGATGCGGAAGAAACTTGGTTCACGGATGGGAGCAGTTTTGTTACGCAAAGACAACGTAAAGCTGGATATGCTATAACAACTACTCAGCAGGTAATCGAGTCTAAGCCTTTACCCCCTGGAACATCAGCTCAAAAGGCGGAGATAGTTGCTCTCACGAGAGCATTGGAACTGGCAGCAGGAAAAAGGGTAAATATTTGGACAGATTCTAAATATACATTCGGCGTGGTACATGCTCATGGAGCAATTTGGAAAGAACATGGATTGCTGACCGCTCAGTGAAAACACAAAGTATGCTGAAGAAATTTTAAAATTGTTAGAGGCTGTAAAACAACCAGAAAAGGTAGCTATCATGCATTGTCAGGGACACCAAAAGGGGAACACCGATTTTGAAATTGGAAAATCGATTGGCAGAGGCTAAGCAGGCAGCTGAAATAACTGAGGTGAAGGCATTGTCTTTGATACCAGACGGTAAAATCCAAACTATATCCAAATTATACGAAAGAAGACTTAAAATTAATTGAAGATTTGAAAGGTAAAATGAAACCAGATGGATGAGTATATTTAAAAGATAACCACATAGTAATACCCTCTAGTTTGACATGGCCCATAGTTCTTACAGAACACAATAAAACGCACTGGGGAGCTGGCACACTGCATAAGAGCCTGAGTCAGACATTAGTGGGACGATATGATAAAACAAGTAACTCAACAATGTAGCATTTGCTTACACAATAACCCCAATACCAAGGATAGAATAAAATTTGGAATAATCGGTAAAGGAAATTATTCGGGGCAACAGTGGCAAATTGATTTTTCAGAACTCCCTAGAAAAGGGGGGTATCATTATTTACTGGTTCTGACTGACACGTTTTCAGGAAGGCCTGAAGCCTTTCCCTGTCGAACAAACAAAGCAAGAGAAGTGGTTAAAGTCTTGTTAAATGAAATAATACCATGCTTTGGGATTCTAGTAGCAATGTCTTCTGATAGAGGTTCACATTTTTGTGCACAAGTGGTAGAACAGATAAGTAAGATTCTAAAGATAGATTGGCAACTGCATACTCCTTATAGACCACAGGCAAGTGGACAGGTAGAAAAAATGAACCATTTAATTAAACAATAAATAGCTAAAATTGGATAAGAAGCTAATTTGTCATGGCCTCAATCCCTCCCTTTAGCATTACTTGGAATTAGAGTTAAACCTAGAATAAAAGGAAATTTGAGTCCCTTCAAAATCTTATATGGAAGGCCATAGCAATTTCTATTTAGTGGAGAGGACCTAACGCAGTTAGGATCAGAATATTTATATGCTTATATAACTGAACTTCAGAAACAATTAAATAAAGTACTTACATTTGTTTTAGGGACCAGGGCTAGAGGGTTGGATCAACCAATCCACCCCTTTAAGCTCGGGGATTATATATATATAAAGACTTTTTCAGGACAACCCGTGCAGGAAAAATGGAAGGAAAGTGGATGGGAGCATACCAAGTATTACTGACAACACACACCGCCATTAAGATTAAGAAGCAAGCAGCTTGGATCCACAATTCAAGGGTGAAGAAGGCCCCGGCGAGGATATGGACCACCACTCCAATTGGACCAACAAAATTACGGTTTTCCAGATCCTAATGATTGCAGGGGTGCGGTTCTCGGATTTGGGGTGGGCAACTTGGGATGAGAACTTACACCTGACCTTAATACAAACAATTTCTCAAGTAACTAATAAGACGAACTGTTGGGTATGCACCCATCTGCCACAGCATGGGAATAAGGGTGTATCGTAACCCTTACCCAAACCCTAACCCTAACCCTTACCCCAACCCTTACCCTGACCCTTACATTAACCCTAACCCTAACCCTATCCCTAACCCTAACCCAAACCCTTACTCTAACCCTAAGCCTTATCCTAAACCTTACACTTAATCTTATCTTTAACCTTACCCTTAAACTAATACATACCCTTACGTTTCCCTCATCATAACCCTAAAATTAACCATAACCATTACCCTAACACTTCTCCTTACCTAACCCTAACCCTTACTCTAACTTTTACCCTGAGCCAGAACCTTAGACTTGCCCTTCCCCTTCCCCTTACTAATACCGTTACCCTAACCCTTACCCTTACACTTACGGTTACCATTAACCTTACCCTTACCCTAACACTTACCCTTACCCTATCCCTTACACTTATCCTTATCCATACAACTTACGCTTACCCTAACACTTAACCTTAACCTAACCCTAACCCTAAACCTTACCTGAACCCTTACTCTGACCCTTACATTAACCCTTACCCTAAAACTTACACTTAACCTTAACCTTACCCTTAACCTTAACCTAATACTTACCCTTACTTTTCCCTCACCCTAACCCTAAAATTAACCCTAACTATTACCCCAACACTTACCCTTACCCTAACCCTTACCCTTACCATAACCCATACTCTAACACATACTTCTACCCGTACCCGTACCCTTACGGTAACTCTTACCCTTACGGTAACCCTTACACTTATCGTAACCCTTACCCTTACCGTTACCGTTACCGTGGCCCTTACCCTTACCCTTACCCTTACGCTTACCCTTACCCTTACCCTTACCCTTACCCTTACCCTTACCCTAACCCTAAACCTTACCCTTATCCTAACACTTACCCTTACCGTAAACCTTACCCTTTCTGCTACACTTACCCTTAGCGTAAATCTAAACCTTACACTTACCCTTAGCCTAACCCTCACCCTTACCCTTACCCATACCCTTATTCTTACCCTTTCCCGAACCCTTACCTTTACACTTACGGTTACCATTAACCTTACCCTTACCCTAACACTTATCCTTAACCTAACCCTTACCCCAACCCTTACCCTGACCCTTACATTAACCCTAACCCTTACCCTAAACCTTACACTTAATCTTAACCTTAACCTTACCCTTAACATTAACCTAATACTTATGCATACGTTTTCCTGACTTTAACCCTAAAACTAACCCTAACCATTACCCTAACACTTAACCTTACCCTAACCCTAACCCTTTCTCTTACACTTACCCTGACCTGTACCCTTACACTTACCCTTACCCTTATACTCACCCTAATTCTTACCCATACCCTAACACATATTTGTACCCTTAACCTTACTGTTACCCTTAACCTTACCCTCACCCTTACACTATCCGTTACCCTTACGCTTACCCTTAACATAAACCTTACCCTTGACCTTACCCTTACCATAAGCCATACAACAACACTTACATGTACACGTACGCTTGCACTTACCCTAGCAATTACTCGTACAATTACCCTTAACCTTACTATTAAGCTAACCCTAAACCTTACCCTTATCCTAACACTTACCCTTATCCTAAACCTTACCCTTTCTGCTACAATTACCCTTTGCCTAATTCTAAACCTTACCCGAACCCTCACCCTTACCTAAATCTAACTAAAATCTAACCATTACCCTAACCCCTCACCCTTACAATATACATATTTTTACCCTTTACCTAAACCTTTACCCCAACCCTTACCTTGACCCTTACATTAACCCTAATCCTTACACTAAACCTTACACTTACTCTTAACCTTAACCTTAGCTGTAACCTAATACTTACTGTTACGTTTCCCTCACCCTAACCCTAAAATTAACCCTAACCATTACCCTAACACTTACCCTTACCCTAACCCTTACTCTAACCCTTACAATGACCCGTACTTTTACACATACCCTTACACTTACCCTTACTCTTAAACTTACACTAACCCTTACCCTTAACTAAATCTAACCCTTACACTAAACATCATCCTTACCCTTACCATTATCCCTTCTCTTACCCTTATCCTAAACGTTTCCCAAACCCTTACCCTTACATTAAACCTAACCCTTACCATAACTCTTAACCTTATCCTTAAACTTAACCTAATACTTACCCTTATGTTTCCCTCACCCTAAACCTAAAATTAGCCTAACCATTACCCTAACACTTACCCTTACTCTAACCCTTATCCTCAACTTAAGTGTAAGTGTTAGGATAACGTTAACCTTAAGGGTGACCCTTAAGCTTATCCTTAATGTTTATGGTTAGGTTAAGGGTAATTGTACGAGTAATTGCTAGGATAAGTGTAAGCGTAAGTGTACATGTAAGTGTTGATGTATGGCTTATGGTAAGGGTAAGGTTTATGTTAAGGGAAAGCGTAAGAGTAATGGATAGAATAAGGGTAAGTGTAATGGTTAAGTTTTAGGGTAATGGTTAGGGTTAATTTTAGGATTAGGGTGAGAAAAATGTAAGGTTAAGTACTAGCTTAAGGTTAAGTGTAAGGTTAAGGTTAAGATTAAGTGTAAGGTTTAGGTTAAGGGTAAGGCTTCAGGGAAGGGGTAAAGTTCAGGGAAAGGTTTGGGGTAAGGTTTAGGGTTAGGTTCAGCTTAAGGGGAAGGGTTGGTGTAAGGTTAAGGGTATGGATAAGGATAAGGGTAAGGGTAAGGGTTAGCGTAAGAGTAAGATTAATGGTAAGGTTTATGTTAAGGGTAAGCGTAAGGGTAACGGATAGAGTAAGGGTAAGGGTACAAATATGTGTTATGGTATGGGTTATGGTATGGGTAAGAGTTAGGGTAATGTAAGGGTAAGGGTGAGTGTAAGGGTATGGGTCAGGGTAAGGGTAAGAGTAAGGGTTAGGGTTAGGGTAAGGGTAAGTGTTGGAATAATGGTTAGGGTTAATTTTAGGGTTAGGGTG
This sequence comes from Aythya ferina, assembly GCF_964211825.1. Taxonomy (NCBI): domain Eukaryota; kingdom Metazoa; phylum Chordata; class Aves; order Anseriformes; family Anatidae; genus Aythya; species Aythya ferina. The sequence goes on along the minus strand of NC_140306.1, from coordinate 23,000,146 downwards.
AGGGAAACGTAAGGGTAAGTATAGGGTTAAGGTAAGGGTAAGTGTAAGGTTTAGATTTAGGCTAAGGGTAAGTGTAGCAGAAAGGGTAAGGTTTACTGTAAGGTTTAAGGTTTCGGCTTAGGTTAAGGGTAAGGGTAAGAGTAAGGGTAATTGTACGAGTAATTGCTAGGGTAAGTGTAAGCGTAAGTGTACATGTAAGTGTTGTTGTATGGCTTATGGTATGGTAAGGTCAAGGGTAAGGTTTATGTTAAGGGTAAGCGTAAGGGTAAGGGATAGAGTAAAGGTAAGGGTAAGGTTAAGGGTAACGGTAAGGTTAAGGGTACAAATATGTGTTAGGGTATGGGTTATGGTATGGGTAAGAATTAGGGTAAGTATAAGGGTAAGGGTAAGTGTAAGGGTACAGGTCAGGGTAAGGGTTAGAGTAAGGGTTAGGGTTAGGGTTATGGTAAGGTTAAGTGTTAGGGTAATGGCTAGGGTTAGTTTTAGGGTTAAAGTCAGGAAAACGTATGCGTAAGTATTAGGTTAATGTTAAGGGTAAGGTTAAGGTTAAGAGTAAGTGTAAGGTTTAGGGTAAGGGTTTGGGTTAATGTAAGGGTCAGGGTAAGGGTTGGGGTAAGGTTTAGGGTAAGGGTTAGGTTAAGGATAAGTGTTAGGGTAAGGGTAAGGTTAATGGTAACCGTAAGTGTAAAGGTAAGGGTTCGGGAAAGGGTAAGAATAAGGGTATGGGTAATGGTAAGGGTGAGGTTTAGGCTAAGGGTAAGTGTAAGGTTTAGATTTACGCTAAGGGTAAATGTAGCAGAAAGGGTAAGGTTTACGGTAAGGGTAAGTGTTAGGATAAGGGTAAGCTTTAAGTTTAGGTTAAGGGTAAGGTATAGGGTAAGGGTAAGAGTAAGGGTAAGGGTAAGGGTAAGGGTAAGGGCAATGGTAACGGTAACAGTAAGGGTAAGTGTTACGGTAAGGGTAAGGGTTACCGTAAGGGTACTGGTACGGGTAGAGGTATGTGTTAGAGTATGGGTTATGGTAAGGGTAAGGGTTAGGGTAAGGGTAAGTGTTGGGGTAATGGTTAGGGTTAATTTTAGGGTTAGGGTGCGGGAAACGTAAGGGTAAGTATTAGGTTAAGGTTAAGGGTAAAGTTAAGGTTAAGTGTAAGTTTTAGGGTAAGGGTTAATGTAAGGGTCAGGGTAAGGGTTCAGGTAAGGTTTAGGGTTAGGGTTAGGTTAAGGTTAAGTGTTAGGGTAAGCGTAAGTTGTATGGATAAGGATAAGTGTAAGGGATAGGGTAAGGGTAAGTGTTAGGGTAAGGGTAAGATTAATGGTAACCGTAAGTGTTAGGGTAAGGGTAAGAGTAAGGGGAAGAGTAAGGGGAAGGGGAAGTCTAAGGGTCCGGGTCAGGGTAAAAGTTAGAGTAAGGGTTAGGGTTAGGGTTCGGTAAGGATAAGTGTTAGGGTAATGGTTACGGTTAATTTTAGGGTTATGATGAGGGAAACGTAAGGGTATGTATTAGTTTAAGGGTAAGGTTAAAGTTAAGATTAAGTGTAAGGTTTAGGTTAAGGGTTAAGGTTAGAGTAAGGGTTAGGGTTAGGGTTAGGGTTAGGGTTAGGGTTAGGGTTAGGGTTAGGGTTAGGGTTAGGGTTAGGGTTAGGGTTAGGGTTAGGGTTAGGGTTAGGGTTAGGGTTAGGGTAAGGGTTAGGGATAATGTAAGGGTCAGGGTAAGGGTTGGGGTAAGGTTTAGGTTAAGGGTAAAAGTAAGTATAATGGTAAGGGTAAGAGTGAAGGTTAGGGTAATGGTTAGATTTAGGTAAGGGTGAGGGTTAGGGTAAGATTTAGAATTAGGCAAAGGGTAAGTGTAGCAGAAAGGGTAAGGTTTAGGATAAGGGTAAGTGTTAGGATAAGGGTAAGGTTTAGGGTTAGCTTAATAGTAAGGTTAAGGGTAATTGTACGAGTAATTGCTAGGGTAAGTACAAGCGTAAGTGCACATGCAAGTGTTGTTGTATGGCTTATGATAAGGGTTAGGTTAAGGTTAAGGTTTATGTTAAGTGTAAGTGTAAGGGTAACGGAGACAGTAAAGGTAAGGGTAAGGGTAAGGGGAATGGTTAGGTTAAGGCTACAAGTACGTGTTAGGGTATGGGTTATGCTAAGGGAAAGGCTTAGGGTAAGGGTAAGTGTAAGGGTACGGGTCAGGGTAAGGGTTAGAGTAAGGGTTAGAGTTACGGTTCGGGTTAGGGTAAGGGTAAGTGTTAGGGTAATGGTTAGGGTTAATTTTAGGGTTAGGGTGAGGGAAACGTAAGGGTAAGTATTAGGTTAATGTTAAGGGTAAGGTTACGGTTAAGAGTAAGTGTAAGTTTTAGGGTAAGGGTTAGGGTTAATGTAAGGGTCAGGGTAAGGGCTGGGGTAAGGTTTAGGGTTAGGGTTAGGTTAAGGGTAAGGATTAGGGTAAGGGTAAGGGCATGGATAAGGATAAGTGTAAGTGTTAGGGTAAGGGTAATGTTAAAGGTAACAGTAAGTGTAAGGAGAAGGGTTAGGGTAAGGGTAAGAGAAAGGGTATTGGTAATGATAAGGGTGAGAGTTACAGTAAGGGTAAGATTTAAAGTAATGTTTAGTAAGATTTAAAGTAAGGTTTAGATTTAGGCTAAGGGTAAATGTAGCAGAAAGGGTAAGGTTTACTGTAAGGTTTAAGGTTTCGGCTTAGGTTAAGGGTAAGGGTAAGGGTAAGGGTAATTGTACTAGGAATTGCTAGGGTAAGTGTAAGCGTAAGTGTACATGTAAGTGTTGTTGTATGGCTTATGGTAAGGGTAAGGTCAAAAGTAAGGTTTATGTAAAGAGTAAGCTTAAGGGTAAGGGATAGAGTAAGGGTAAGGGTAAGGTTAAGGGTAACGGTAAGGTTAAGGGTACAAATATGTGTTAGGTTATGGATTATGGTATGGGTAAGAATTAGGGTAAGTAAAAGGGTAAGGGTAAGGGTAAGTGTAAGGGTAAGGGTCAGGGTAAGGGTTAGAGTAAGGGTTAGGGTTAGGGTAAGGTTAAGTGTTAGGGTAATGGTTAGGATTAGTTTAAGGGTTAAAGTCAGGAAAACGTATGCGTAAGTATTAGGTTAATGTTAAGGGTAAGGTTAAGAGTAAGTGTAAGGTTTAGGGTAAGGGTTAGGGTTAATGTAAGGGTCAGGGTAAGGGTTGGGGTACGGTTTAGCGTAAGGGTTAGGTTAAGGATAAGTGTTAGGGTAAGGGTAAGGTTAATGGTAACCGTAAGTGTAAAGGTAAGGGTTATGGTAAGGGTAAGAATAAGGGTATGGGTAATGGTAGCAGAAAGGGTAAGGTTTCCGGTAAGGGTAAGTGTTAGGATAAGGGTAAGGTTTAGGGTTAGGGTAAGGGTAAGGGATAGGGTAAGGGTAAGGGTAAGAGTAAGGGAAAGGGAAAGGGTAAGGGTAAGGGTAAGGGTAAGGGTAAGGGTAAGGGTAAGGGTAAGGGTAAGGGTAAGGGTAGGGTAAGGGTAAGGGTTACGGTAAGGGTAAGGGTTACCGTAAGGGTACGGGTACGGGTAGAAGTATGTGTTAGAGTATGGGTTATGGTAAGGGTAAGGGTTAGGGTAAGGGTAAGTGTTGGGGTAATGGTTAGGGTTAATTTTAGGATTAGGCTGAGGGAAAAGTAAGGGTAAGTATTAGGTTAAGGTTAAGGGTAAGGTTAAGGTTAAGTGTAAGTTTTAGGGTAAGGGTTAATGTAAGGGTCAGGGTAAAGGTTCAGGTAAGGCTTAGGGTTAGGGTTAGGTTAAGGTTAAGTGTTAGGGTAAACGTAAGTTGTATGGATAAGTATAAGTGTAAGGGATAGGGTAAGAGTAAGTGTTAGGGTAAGGGTAAGGTTAATGGTAACCGTAAGTGTAAGGGTAAGGGTTAGGGTAAGGGTAAGCGTAAGGGGAAGGGGAAGGGGAAGTCTAAGGTTACGGGTCAGGGTTTAAAGTTAGAGTAAGGGTTAGAGTTAGGGTTAGGTAAGGAGAAGTGTTAGGGTAATGGTTACGGTTAATTTTAGGGTTATGATGAGGGAAACGTAAGGGTATGTATTAGTTTAAGGGTAAGGTTAAAGTTAAGATTAAGTGTAAGGTTAAAGTTAAGATTAAGTGTAAGGTTTAAGTTAAGGGTTAGGGTTAGAGTAAGGGTTAGGGTTAGGGTTAGGGTAAGGGTTAGGGTAAGTGTTAGGGTAATGGTTAGGGTTAATTTTAGGACTTAGGGTGAGGGAAACGTAAGGGTAAGTGTTAGGGTAATGGTTAAGGGTAAGGTTAAGAGTAAGTGTAAGCTTTAGGGTAAGGGTTAGGGTTAATGTAAGGGTCAGGGTAAAGGCTGGGATAAGGTTTAGGGTTAGGGTTAGGTTAAGGGTAAAGATTAGGGTAAGGGTAAGGGCATAGATAAGGATAAGTGTAAGTGTTAGGGTAAGGGTAATGTTAAAGGTAACAGTAAGTGTAAGGAGAAGGGTTAGGGTAAGGGTAAGAGTAAGGGTATTGGTAATGATAAGGGTGAGGGTTACAGTAGGGGTAAGTGTAAGGTTTAGATTTAGGCTAAGGGTAAGTGTAGCAGAAAGGGTAAGGTTTACTGTAAGGTTTCGGCTTAGGTTAAGGGTAAGGGTAAGGGTAATTGTACGAGGAATTTTAGGGTTAGGTTAAGGTTAAGTGTTAGGGTAATGGTTAGGGTAAATTTAAGGGTTAAAGTCAGGAAAACATATGCGTAAGTATTAGGTTAATGTTAAGAGTAAAGTTAAGGTTAAGAGTAAGTGTAAGGTTTAGGGTAAGGGTTAGCGTTAATGTAAGGGTCAGGGTAAGGGTTGGGGTAAGGTTTAGGTTAAGGGTTAATGTAAGCATTATGATAAGGGTAAGGGTGAGTGTAGGGTAAGGTTTAGAATTAGGCAAAGAGTAAGTGTAGCAGAAAGGGTAAGGATTACGGTAAGGGTAAGTGCTAGGATAAGTGTAAGGTTGAGGATTAGGTTAAGGGTAAGGGTAATGGTTTGGTAAGGGTAAGGGTAAGGTTAATTGTACGAGTAGTTGCCAGGGTAAGTGGAAACGTAAGTGAACATGTAAGTGTTGTTCTATGGCTTATGGTAAGGGTAAGGTTAAGAGTAAGTTTTATGTTAAGGATAAGCGTAAGAGTAACAAATAGAGTAATGGTAAGGGTAACAGTAAGGTTAAGGGTAGAAGTATGTGTTAGAGTATGGGCTATGGTAAGGGTAAGGGTAGAGTAAGAGTAAGGGTAAGGGTATGTGTAAGCGTATGGTTCATTGTAAGGGTTACAGTAAGGGTTAGGGTAAGGGTAAGTGTTAGGGTAATAGTTAGGGTTAATTTTAGGGTTAGGGTGAGGGAAACGTAAGGGTAAGTATTAGATTACAGCTAAGGTTAAGGTTAAGAGTAAGTGTAAGATTTAGGGTAAGGGTTAGGGTTAATGTAAGGGTCAGGGTAAGGGTTGGGGTAAGGTTTAGGGTAAGGGTTAGGTTAAGGATAAGCGTTAGGGTAAGGGTAAGGTTAATGGTAACCGTAAGTGTAAAGGTAAGGGTTAGGGTAAGGGTAAGAATAAGAGTATGGGTAAGGGTAAGGGTGAGGGTTAGGCTAAGGGTAAGTGTAGCAGAAAGGGTAAGGTTTACTGTAAGGTTTAATGTTTCGGCTTCGGTTAAGGGTAAGGGTAAGGGTAATTGTACGAGGAATTGCTAGGGTAAGTGTAAGCGTAAGTGTACATGTAAGTGTTGTTGTATGGCTTATGGTAAGGGTAAGGTCAAGGGTAAGGTTTATATTAAGGGTAAGCGTAAGGGTAAGGGATAGAGTAAGGGTAAGGGTAAGGTTAAGGGTAACGGTAAGGTTAAGGGTACAAATATGTGTTAGGGTATGGGTTATGGTATGGGTAAGAATTAGGGTGAGTATAAGGGTAAGGGTAAGTGTAAGGGTACAGGTCAGCGTAAGGGTTAGAGTAAGGGTTAGGGTTAGGGTTAGGGTAAGGTTAAGTGTTAGGGTAATGGTTAGGGTTAGTTTTAGGGTTAAAGTCAGGAAAACGTATGCGTAAGTATTAGGTTAATGTTAAGGGTAAGGTTAAGGTTAAGAGTAAGTGTAAGGTTTAGGGTAAGGGTTAGGGTTAATGTAAGGGTCAGGGTAAGGTTTGGGGTAAGGGTTAGGTTAAGGATAAGTGTTAGGGTAAGGGTAAGGTTAATGGTAACCGTAAGTGTAAAGGTAAGGGTTAGGGAAAGGGTAAGAATAAGGGTATGGGTAAGGGTAAGGGTGAGGGTAAGGCTAAGGGTAAGTGTAAGGTTTAGATTTACGCTAAGGGTAAGTGTAGCAGAAAGGGTAAGGTTTACGGTAAGGGTAAGTGTTAGGATAAGGGTAAGATTTAGGGTTAGGGTAAGGGATTGGGTAAGGGATAGGGTAAGAGTAAGGGTAAGGGTAAGGGTAAGGGTAAGGGTAAGGGTAAGGGTAAGGGCCACGGTAACGGTAACGGTAACGGTAAGGGTTACGGTAAGGGTAAGAGTTACCGTAAGGGTACGGGTACGGGTAGAAGTATGTGTTAGAGTATGGGTTATGGTAAGGGTAAGGGTTAGGGTAAGGGTAAGTGTTGGGGTAATGGTTAGGGTTAATTTTAGGGTTAGGGTGAGGGAAAAGTAAGGGTAAGTATTAGGTTAAGGTTAAGGGTAAGGTTAAGGTTAAGTGTAAGTTTTAGGGTAAGGGTTAATGTAAGGGTCAGAGTAAGGGTTCAGGTAAGGTTTAGGGTTAGGGTTAGGTTAAGGTTAAGTGTTAGGGAAAGCGTAATTTGTATGGATAAGATAAGTGTAAGGGATAGGGTAAGGGTAAGTGTTAGGGTAAGGGTAAGGTTAATGGTAACTGTAAGTGTATGGGTAAGGGTTATGGTAACGGTGTTAGTAAGGGGAAGGGGAAGGGCAAGTCTAAGGTTCTGGCTCAGGGTAAAAGTTAGAGTAAGGTTTAGGGTTAGGTAAGTATAAGTGTTAGGGTAATGGTTACGGTTAATTTTAGGGTTATGATGAGGGAAACGTAAGGGTATGTATTAGTTTAAGGGTAAGGTTAAAGATAAGATTAAGTGTAAGGTTTAGGTTAAGGGTTAGGTTTAGAGTAAGGGTTAGGGTTAGGGTTAGGGTTAGGGTTAGGGTCAGGGTCAGGGTCAGGGTCAGGGTCAGCGTCAGGGTTAGGGTTAGGGTTAGGGTTAGGGTTAGGGTTAGGGTTAGGGTTAGGGTTAGGGTTAGCGTAAGGGTTAGGGTTAATGTAAGGGTCAGGGTAACGGTTGGGGTAAGGTTTAGGTTAAGGGTAAAAGTAAGTATAATGGTAAGGGTAAGGGTGAGGCTTAGGGTAATGGTTAGATTTAGGTAAGGGTGAGGGTTAGGGTAAGATTTAGAATTAGGCAAACGGTAAGTGCAGCAGAAAGGGTAAGGTTTAGGATAAGGGTAAGTGTTATCATAAGGGTAAGGTTTAGGGTTAGCTTAATAGTAAGGTTAAGGGTAATTGTACGAGTAATTGCTAGGGTAAGTCAAGCGTAAATTTACATGTAAGTGTTGTTGTATGGCTTATGATAAGAGTTAGGTTAAGGTTAAGGTTTATGTTAAGTGTAAGTGTAAGGGTAACGGAGACAGTAAAGGTAAGGTTAAGGGGAACGGTAAGGTTAAGGCTACAAGTACGTGTTAGGGTATGGGTCATGGTAAGGGAAAGGCTTAGGGTAAGGGTAAGTGTAAGGGTACGGGTCAGGGTAAGGGTTACAGTAAGGGTTAGAGTTACGGTTAGGGTTAGGGTAAGGGTAAGTGTTAGGGTAATGGTTAGGGTTAATTTTCGGGTTAGGTTGAGGGAAACGTAAGGGTAAGTGTTAGGGTAATGGTTAAGGGTAAGGTTACGGTTAAGAGTAAGTGTAAGTTATAGGGTAAGGGTTAGGGTTAATGTAAGGATCAGGGTAAGGGCTGGGATAAGGTTTAGGGTTAGGGTTAGGTTAAGGGTAAAGATTAGGCTAAGGGTAAGAGTAAGGTTTAGATTTAGGCTAAGGGTAAGTGTAGCAGAAAGGGTAAGGTTTACTGTATGGTTTAGGCTTAGGTTAAGGGTAAGGGTAAGCGTAAGGGTAATTGTACGAGTAATTTTAGGGTTAGGGTAAGGTTAAGTGTTAGGGTAATGGTTAGGGTTAATTTTAGGGTTAGGGTGAGGGAAACGTAAGGGTAAGTATTAGGTTACAGCTAAGGTTAAGGTTAAGAGTAAGTGTAAGGTTTAGGGTAAGGGTTAGGGTTAATGTAAGGGTCAGGGTAAGGGTTGGGGTAAGGTTTAGGGTAAGGGTTAGGTTAAGGATAAGTGTTAGGGTAAGGGTAAGGTTAATGGTAACCGTAAGTGTAAAGGTAAGGGTTAGGGTAAGAGTAAGAATAAGGGTATGGGTAATGGTAAGGGTGAGGGTTAGGCTAAGGTTAAGTGTAAGGTTTAGATTTAGGCTAAGGGTAAGTGTAGCAGAAAGGGTAAGGTTTACGGTAAGGGTAAGTGTTAGGATAAGGGTAAGGTTTAGGGTTAGGTTAAGGGTAAGGGATAGGGTAAGGGATTGGGTAAGGGATAGGGTAAGAGTAAGGGTAAGGGTAAGGGTAAGGGTAAGGGTAAGGGTAAGGGTAAGGGTAAGAGTAAGAGTTAGGGTAACGGAAAGCGTAAGGGTACGGGTGGAAGTATGTGTTAGAGTATGGGTTATGATAAGGGTAAGGGTTAGGGTAAGAGTAAGTGTAAGGGTATGTTTAAGTGTACGGGTCACTGTAAGTGTTAGAGTAAGGGTTAGGTTAGGGGTAACTGTTAGGGTAATGGTTAGGGTTAATTTTAGGGTTAGTGTGAGGAAAACGTAAAGGTAAGTATTAGGTTAAGGTTAAGAGCAAGTGTAAGGTTTAGGTTAAGGGTAAGGGTTAATGTAATGGTACTGGAAAGGGTTCAGGTAAGGTTTAGGGTTAGAGTTAGGTTAGGGTTAAGTGTTAGGAAAAGGGTAAGTTGTATGTATAAGAATAAGTGTAAGAGTAAGGGTATTGGTAATGATAAGGGTGAGGGTTAAGGATAAGGTATAAGGATAATGGTATTTAAATTTTTTATTTCAATTTATTTTAAATTAAAATTTTTTAATTTAATTAATTAATATTTTAATTGTACGAGTAATTGCTAGGGCAAGTTTAAGCGTAAGTGTACATTTAAGTGTTGTTGTGTGGCTTATTGTAAGGGTAAGGTTAAGTGTTAGGGTAATGGTTATGGTTAATTATAGGGTTAGGGTGAGAAAAACGTAAGATTAAGTATTAGCTAAAGGTTAAGGGTAAGATTAATGTTAAGAGTAAGTGTAAGGTTTAGGGTAAGGGTTAGGTTAAGGATAAGTGTTAGGGTAAGGGTAAGGTTAATGGTAACCGTAAGTGTAAAGGAAAGGGTTAGGATAAGAGTAAGAATAAGGGTATGGGTAATGGTAAGGGTGAGGGTTAGGCTAAGGGTAAGTGTAAGGTTTAGATTTACGCTAAGGGTAAGTGTAGCAGAAAGGGTAAGGTTTACGGTAAGGTTTAAGGTTTAGGGTTAGGTTAAGGGGAAGGGGAAGGGGAAGGTAAGGGGAAGGGTTGGAGTAAGGTATAGGGTAAGGGTAAGGTTATGGTTAAAGGAAAGAGTAAGGGTAAGGAAAAAGTAAAGGTAAGGATTTGGGTAATGGTAAGGGTGAGAAGGGTTAGGGTAAGGGTTACGGTAAGGGTTAGGTAACGCAGTGTACAACCTGGGACGTCACACGCAGAGCTGCCTCTGGCAAGGTGAGTGAGGAACAGATGTAGCAGTTGTTGTGTTGTAGGTCTCACTGTTCCTCTAAGCATCCCCTCTTTGTCTTTTAGAGGTGTTGTAGCTGTTTGAAGAGGGTAGATTGAAGCATCTGCCTCGGGGGCTGGTAAGCGGCAGAGGTAAGGGAGCAGATGAGAGTAACTTACCTAGTTGTGCTGTGTCTTTGGATGCTGCATCGGCCTATGCGTTTCTTTTTCTTTCACAGGTGTCTCGCACAGGCTCAAAGGAGCAAACTGCACTCTGAAGAGCTGTGTAAGAAGAGGGGCTGGTCATGAGCTGGGTTGGAGCAGAACGACCAAGTAGCACAAGGTGACTATGAAAGGTGTCCGTCTTGCTTTGCAGGTGCCGTGGCAGGCTCTCCACAGTTGTGGATAAGGATATGAGATAAGGCCAGAGAGCGACAAGGAGCGGCACGTGCAGGGATGGTTTTGAAGCGCTGCGGTGGCTTACTCTTCTGTTCATCAGGTGCCACAGGCAAGGTGGGTTGTAACATCAGTCGTTATATTTGCATGAAAGCAGTTCACTTGAATGCCACAGTGCATCTGAGTAGGGTGTTCTAGCAGAACAAGCTTGTCTGGCACAGCGGTGCCTGATGGCAGTGTGTTTCCTCAGGTGAAGAGGTGCCTGAAGCCCCATCCTATCTAGCCTGCACACAATTATCTGAGAATGAAAGCTGCTTTCCAGTAATTCAGAAAGCCAAGTTACGTCTCAGCCTTGAGCATCTCGGGCTTTTGGGCTTTTTTTTTTTTTACAGACACTGTAACATTTGGCACCAGCACTAATACTTTTTTTGGCATATGTTTAGCGTTTGGGGCCTGTGTCTGGGATTTGGGCCCTGTCTCGAACCAGTGGGGCTTTGTCCTGGGTTTTGGAGCCTGCCTCTAGAGTTCAGGGCCTGTGATTAGGCTTTTGGGGTCTGTGTCTGGGGGCCGGTATCTGGGGGCAAGGGGGGAGCTGCTTGTAGACCCTTGGGGCCGGCATTGAGGGGGTTGGGAGCTGACTCTACACCTTTGGGGCCTGCTTCTGGGGGCGGGGGGGGGTTGAGACCAGCATCTGGGGGAGGGGTGGGAGCTCTTTGTATTCCTTTGGAGCCTGTGTCAGGGGGGGGGGAAGGGGAGGGTTGGTTGGGAGGTGCTTGTACACTGTTGGAGCCTGGGTTGAGGGAGGAGGTTTGGAGCTGCTTCTACACCTTTGGGCCTGGCATCGGGGGTAGGGGGTTGGGTGCTGGTTGTAGGGGCCTGTGTTTGGGGGGGGGGGGGCTTGGGACCTGCGTCTGGGGGAGGGGTGGGAGCTGCTTGTACACCTTTGGGGCCTGCATGTGTGGGGGGTCAGGGCCTGTGTCTAGCGGGCTGGGAACTGCTTGTACAATGTAGGAATCTGTTTCTGCAGGGTGGCTGGGAGCTGTTTGTACAACTTTGGGGCCAGCATCTGGGGGTGGCTGGGAGCTGCCTGTACACTGTAGGGGCCTGTGTTTGTGGGGGGCTTGGGGGCCTCCCTCGGGGGGGGGGGGGAGGGTTGGGAGCTGCTTGTATAGGGTAGGGGGCCTGCCTGGCAGGGGTTGGGAGCTGCTTGTAGAATTTGGGTCCCTGTGTCTGCGGAGGGGGTTGGGGCCTGTGTCTCAGGGGTGTTGGGAACTGGTTGTACACCTTTGGGTCCTGTCTCTGGGGGGGAGCTACTTGTACACTTTTGGGGTCTTTATTTGAGGGGGGTTGGGAGTTGCTCATGCATTCTAGGTGCCTCCCTTTTGAGAAGGGTTGGGGCCTGCATCTGTGGGTGGTTGGGAGCTGCTTGTACACTATAGGGGCCATGGTCTTGGAGGGGGGTCTGGGCTGTTTATACACCTCTGTGGCCTGTGTTTGGGGGGGGGGGGGTGGGCCTGTGCCTGGGGGAGTTGGGAGGTGCTTGTTCACTCTAGGAGCCTCCATTTGGGGGTCTTTGGGGCCTCCCTTTGAGGGGGAGGGAGTTGGGAGTTGGTTGTACACCTCCGCATCCCATGTCTTGGGGAGGGGGGGGGGGAGTGGGACCGGTCTCTGAAGGGGCGGGTTGTGAGCTGCTTGTACACCTGTGTCGGGGGGGAGGGTAGGGGGGATGGCGGGGGGCGGGCCCGGGTCTTGGGCCAGTGTCTGGGTGGAGTCCAGTTCTTGGGAGGGGGTGGTGGGGTAGGAGCTGCTTGTGGGCAGTTGGGGTCTGCATCTGGGTGTGGTTGGTGCCTGCTTCTGTTGGCAATTTGGGGCCTGCTTGTAGACTTGTGCAGCCTGGGTTTGGGGGCTTTTCTGTAACGTTTGGGGTCTACATTTTTGCTTTGGGATGCATCTTGAGCTTTTGAGGCCTAGCAGTAGCATTTGGGGCCTGCATCTGGGGCTTTTCTGTAGCATTTTGGTTGCGTATTTGTGATTTGGGGCCTGTATCGTGGGTTTTGCCTTTTTTGTAGTTTCCATCTTTGTGTGTGTGTGTTTCGTTGTTGGTTGTCTGGGGTTAGGGGCAGTTTGGGGTTTGGATTAAGGTCAGTGTCATTAGCGTTAGGGGGTTGATAATAAGGGTTAGGGTTGTGGTTAGAGTTGTTAGGTTTAAGGGGAATAAGGATTTCAGGGTAAGGGGATCAAGGTTGTGGGAATAAAAATGTTGTTTTTGCGCAGTTACATCCTGTAGAGGGAAGGAAGGTGGTATTGAGATATGCTTGCAGTGATAAGACAGCTTAACAGTGTGAAATGAGTTCATCTGATTCGTGTCAATATGGAACAATGCTAGGGCCGCATGATATGATGAAAAGTCTAAGAAAACCAGAGTGGTTAATATATATAGTTCTTGAATCTTGCAAAGGAATGGTCCAGCAATTCCCGTCAATAGAGGATAAGAGAACAAAGGGGTTTCAGGATAACTGCTAACTATTACAACTGTTGCATGGGACACTATGCAAGTGTCTGCCATCCAGCCAAGATGGACAAAGGAGATGGACAAGAGAAAAGCCTGGGAGGAAGACTACGAGCCTTCAGTACGAGCGGCCCCCAGAGGGGACTGATACCGGAGACTGATAACGCCTGCACCAGTGGGAGGGTTTGGATTCTGGGAACTAATTAGAATAACCCTGCCTTTTGTAGAAGTAGTAATGAATATGTATTAGCCTAGCAGCATAAAAACCAGCCGCCTGATGTAACTTGTGTGCGTCTTGGTGGAGCAGAGACTCCTGGCGCACCCAGCGCTGCTTGCTTACCTCTATTCAATTAATAAATTGTAAATTTCAATTGCAATCCTATTTGGGACCCAGTCATTTATTACAAGCGGGCGCTCGTCCGGGAGGGCTTTGGTTCCTGATTTCTGGTTTGATCTAGGAGAGGCACCCCCACCATTTGGTGGCTGCTGTTTGAGTCAGGTCGGAACTAATGGCATCTTAAACCTGAATAAAGGTAAGCAAAGTTTCTGATTCTTTTTTTCAGCTCCCTTGCCAGCTGCAGCACTATATTTTGCCCATAATTGTGTGTGTGAAGATCCGAACGAAGATGACGGAGTCGTAAGCATTTAAAGCGTATACCGTTCGGTTGGGTGGGGTTCGGTTGCCTGTGTGTGTAAGAGTGTGACTGAGATGGAACTTAGTTCCGAAGCGATTGTGGAGGTCTTCTAACCGCGGTTCCAATCTCCCGCGAGGGACTTGGCCGGTGAAGGACCGAAGGGATTCCTATAGGACTTGTGGGTGTGTGATAGGTCCTCGACCCCCTGCAAGACACTCTTACTAAGGTAACCAAGGGCTATGGGAATTGCCATAGTAAAATTCCTAGATGGGTCAGACAAAATCAAAGACCAGAGACCAGAAGAAAGGGAGCAAATTACCAGTCATACCACCAGAAAGTCCATTAGGAATAACGATTAGAAATTGGAATGATAGGGACCCCAGAAAAGGAAAAAGTAAATTAAAAATGGTCCAGTATTATGTGACAGAATGGCCAAAGGAGCCTTTAAGACTACATGTCTTTTGGCCTGTTTTTGGAACCTTCGAAGACTGGATTTGCCAGGCCTTAAATATCCATGTTAATTCAAAGGAAGCTTTTAGCCAGGAAGAAAGTGATTATGCAGGATTATGGATCAGGAGGACTTCACGTCCTTTTCCAGCCTCAATATTTACACTAAAAGCAGGTAAGAAATTTAAAGAACAAGAAGAACATGAAAAAGAAAAAGAAGATAAACGTGAGCCGTTGGATAAGCTACCACCTCCATATCCTAACAATCCACCCCCGGCGGCTCCCCCTCCGGTGGCTGTGGTATCGCCACCAGTACCACCGTTGCCCCAGCTTCCACCACCAACAGCACCAGAATTAGACCGACCTCCGGCCACATGCAGGAGAAGCAGGACGGAAGTATCTGAGAGGGCTTCTCTATATCCCTTAAGGGAGGTAACTGGTGTATAACTGGTGCGCGTCTTGGTGGAGCAGAGACTCCCGGCGTACCCAGCACTGTTTGCTTACCTCTATTCATTCAGTGAATTGTAAACTTTGATTGTAATCCTATTTGGGACTTTTATTTATTATAACAGACAACCTTGTAAAACGCAGACAACCAGAATCCTTACAGCAATTAGGTGGAAATCACGGCCTAAGAAACATTACCACCTCAAAGAGTAAAAACCTCAAAAGAAATGTGACTTGTAACAGGCCAGCAGCTGTGTATTTTCTGTGAAGCACCAGCTAGATTATGAACCTTGAATAGCACAGTTAAAGGGGAAACGGGAGGGTCGGGAGGGTCCCGGTCCTCGGCAGAAAAAAAAAGTGTATAAACTGTGTATGGAATTAGTAGGCACCCTCCTGCTTGTGGGACACCCGCCATTGTAATCTCGAATAATAATGCTACTGTACTGAGATCCTCGACTCAGCCTATGCTATTTGCTACAGATTGATTCAGGGTTTTAAGGTTTCAGGGATTGGGCACTAGGGTTGGGTTTCAGGGTAAGGGGTTTCAGGGTTTAT